>NW_027555958.1:208944049-209661549 GCF_003287225.1 Phascolarctos cinereus
CTGGCCTAGATGGCAGCATGGTAGAAACATGAGCTGTGGGTAGGACTCGGCACCATTTGTCAACTTCAGTGTCAATGAACCAGTTTCAGTTGATAGTTCAAAGTAGAGGGGAGCCATTTGGTAGTAGCAAAAGAACTGGGGGACATGGTCACAGTTTCAACATGAAAAAAGAGCATAAAACCTAATACCCAGTCACAATTTCAGGGAAGAGAAGGGAGCACTAGTGCTTCTAGTCACAAGGGAACAGAAGTCTTTCTTGGGTAGAGAATAGAATGCCAAACAGGAGAGCAATCACCACAACTCTCCAAAAATCACACCACCTTAAGGCTCCAAAAACTTGTAGATCCCCAGAATCAGCCCTGAAAAGAGCAGGGCAAAAAGTCCAATACTTGGAAGAGTGTCCCCCCCACATACAGAGATGAGCAGAGCCCAACTCTATTATTAAAGTCAAGAAATACTCTGGGAACATGAACCAAAAACAGCAAAAGAACTTCAATATAAAAAAGAATTATTATGGTGAAGGGAAAGCTGAAGACAGTTTTGAAAACATCTTCAAACAAAGCCTCAAGAAAATGCAGATTGGACATAATCTTAGAAAAGCAAAAAAAAAGAAATAATAAAGTAAAAATATAATATTAAGATTAAACAGAATGGTAAAGTAAACATTGAAAGAAGAAAGAGAGCCATACAAGAAAATATGAAAAGAGAATAAATGGTGCAAGAGCCCTGGAGTCAGGAGCACCTGAGTTTAAATATGACTTCAGACACTTACTAGTAGTGTGAGAATTAGTAGCTAAATAAAAAGAGGAACAAATAATACTGAAAAGAACTCCTTAAAAAGATGAATTGTCTAAATGGAGGCTAATGATTCCATGAGATATCAAAAAGATTCCAAAATGAAAATTCTGGGAATAGTATAGTCAAATTCCAAAACTCCTACTGAAAACTTCCAGAATGGAACTATTCAAATATTGTTGACCAATTATCAGGATCACTCAAGATTTAGTAGCTACTACAATAAAGGAGTGGAAGATATAGAACGTGATATTCTAGAAAGTAAAGGAACAAGTAAATATAATTGTTCCAAGGGGAAAAAAATGGATTTTTAATGAAATAAATGACTTTTGAGCATTCCATATGAAAAGAGAACTGAATTTTTAAAATTTATTCATTTATTTTTAGTTTTCAACATTCAATCCATAAGATTTTGAGATTCAAGTTTTCTCCCCATCTGTGCCCTCCCCCACCACAAGACAACATGCATTCTGAATACCCCCTTCCCCCAATATGCCCTCCCTTCTATCATTCCCGCCCTTTTCTTGTCCCCTTCTCCTTCTATTATCCTGTAGAGCAGAATAGGTTTCTACACACCATTGTCAGTATATCTTGTTTCCCAGTTGCATGTAAAATCAGTTTTCAAAATTTGTTTTTAAAACTTGAATTACAAATTCTCTCCCTTCCTCCCTCCCCACACACCCTTATTGAGAAGGCAAGCAATTCAATATAGGTTACAAATGTGTAGTCATGCAAAACACTCCCACAACAGTAATCCTATGCAAGACTAATTATAATTTCCTCCATGCTATCCTGCTTTCCCATTTATTCTATTTTCTTCTTTGACCCTGTCCCTCCTTGGAAGTGTTCACTTCTGATTATACCATCCCACAATGTGCCCTATCTTCTTTCTTACCCACCTTTATTATTCCCTTTCTTTCTATTTTACAACAGGAAAAGATAGATTTCCATACCCAACTGAATGTGTACATTATTCACTCTCTTTTTAAAAAAAGTAATTTATTTTGATTTATCAACAATCACTTCCATATGCATTCGAGTTTAAAATTTTTCTCCCCCTTCCTCCCTACCACCCTCCCCAAGATAGCATTAATATAGGCTATACATATGCATTCCTATTAAACATATTTTCTCATTAGCAATGCTGTAAGTAAGAATTAGAACCAGTAGGAGGAACCACTAGAAAGAGGAAACAAAACTCAACAGAAGAAAAAAAAATAACAAATAGTATGCTTTGATCTGCATTCAAACTTCATAGTTCTTTCTTTGGATGTGGATAGCATTTTCCATCATGAGGCCTTTGGAGATGTCTTAGATCCTTGCATTGCTGGGAAGGGTTAAGTTTATCAATATTAGTCATAGCACAACATGGCTGTTATTGTGTACAATGTACTCTTGGTTCTACTCACTTCACTCAGCATCAAATCATTCCAGGTTTTTCGGAATTCCTCTTGCTCATCACTTCTTATGGAATAGCAGTATTCCATTACATTCATATGCCACAACTTATTCAGCCATTGCCCAATTGATGGGCATCCTCTCTATTTCCAATTCTTTGCCACCACAAAAATAGCTGCTATAAATATTTTTGTACATGTGGGTCTTTTTCCCATTTTTATGATCTTTTTGGGATATAGCCCTAGAAGTGCTATTTCTGGGTCAAAAGGTATACACACTTTTATAACCCTTGTGAGCATAGTTTCAAATTGCTCTCCAAAATGGTTGAATCATTTCACAACTCCACCAGCAAAGCATTAGTGTTCCAATTTTCCCACATCTTCTCCAACATTTACCATTTTCTTGTTTTGTCATCTTAGCCAATCTGATAGGTGTGATGTGGTAGGTATAAATGGAGTCTTCCTTGAAATAATAAATAACATCTACCTAAAACCAGAGTTGTTTTGATTTGCATTTCTCTAATCAATAGTGATTTAGAACATTTTCTTTTTCATATGACTATAGATGTTTTTAATTTCTTCATCTGAGAACTGCCTGCTCATATACTTTGACCATTTATCAATTGGGGAATGATTTGTGTTCTTATAAATTTGACTTAATTCTATATATATTTTAGAAATGAGGCATTTATCAGAGAGACTGGTTGTAAAAATTCTTTCCCAACTTTTTTGCTTTCCTTCTAGTATTGGTTGCATTGGTTTTGTATGTGCAAAAACTTTTCAATTTAATGTAATTGAAGTTATCCATTTTGCTTTTTGTAATGTTCTCTGTCTCCTATTTGGACATGAATTCTTCTGTTCTCCAGAAATCTGATAGGAAAACTGTTCCTTGCTCTCCCAGTTTGCTTACAATATCAGCATTTATATCTAAATCTTGAACTCATTTCACTTTGTTTTGGTATGCGGTGTGGGATTTTGATCTGTGCCTAGTTCCTGCCATACTCTTTTCCAGTTTTCCCAGCAGTTTTTGTCAAAGAGTGAGTTCTTATCCCAGAAGCTGGGGTCTTTGAGTTTATCAAATAATAGATTACTACAGTCATTGACTACTGTGCCTTACATACATAACCTGTTCCACTAATCCACCACTCTATTTCTTAGCCAGTACCAAGCAGTTATGATGATTGCTTCTTTATACTACAATTTAAGATCTGGAATGGCTAGGCCACCTTCCCCTGCATTTCTTTTCATTAGTTCCCTTAATATTCTGGACCTTTTGTTCTTCCAAATGAATCTTCTTCTTATTTTTTTTCTAACTCCATAAAAAATATTTTGGTAGTTTGATTGATATAGCACTGAATAAATAAATTAACTTAGGTAAGACTGTCATTTTTATTATATCAGCGCAGCCTACCCGTGAATAACTGATGCTATTCCAATTATTTAGATCTGACTTTATTTGTGTGAAAAGTGTTTTGTAATTTTGTTCATATACTTCTTGGGTTTGTTTCGACAGGTAGACTCCTAAATATTTTGTAATGTTTATGGTGAGTTTAAATGTAATTTCTCTTTCTATCTCTTGCTATTGGGCTTTGTTGGTAATATATAGAAATGTCAATGGTTTATATGGTTTTATTTTATAGCCTGCACCTTTTCTAAAGTTGTTTATTATTTCAAGTGTTTTTTTATTTGATTCTCTAGCATTCTCTAAGTATATCATCATATCATCTGCAAACACTGATAGCTTTGTTTCTTCTTTGCCTATTCTAATACCTTCAATTTCTTTTTCTACTTTTATTGTTAATGTTTCCAGTTTGATATTGAACAAGAGTGGTGATAATGGACATCCTTCTTTCACAGCTGAGCTAACCGGAAATGCTTCTAGCTTGTTCCCATTACATATGATGCTTGCTGAACCTTTAAGGTAGATGTTATTTATTATTTAAAGGAAGACTCCATTTTTTTCCTATGCTGTGTAGTGTTTTAAAAGCCTTTTCTGTATCTATTGAGATGATCACATGGTTTCTGTTAGTTTTGGTGTTGATATGATCAATTATGCTGATAGTTTTCCTAATATTGAACCAGCCCTGCATTCCTGGTATAAATCCTACCCAGTTATAGTGTATTATCCTTGTGATAAGTTGCTGTAATCTATTTGCTAATGTTTTATTTAAAATTTTTGCATCCATATTCATTAGAGATATTGATCTATAATTTTCTTTCTCTGTTTTAACTCTTCCCAATTTATGTATCAGCATCATATTTGAATCATAAAAATAATTTGGTAAGACTCCTTCTTCACCTATTTTCCCAAGTAGTCTTCATAGTATTGGAATTAATTGTTCTTTAAATGTTTGATAGAACTAGCATGCAAATTCATCTGGCCTCTTAGTTTTATTTATTAGTTCAATAGTTTTCTTAATTTCAATTTTATTTTTCCTTCGGTTTTCAGTATCTCTAATTTGATGTTTAATGGAGGACTTTTAATTTGTTATTTTTCTAGTTTTTTTAGTTGTACATCCTATTCATTGATCTCATCTTTTTCTGTTTTATTTATGTAAGCATTTAGAGATATAAAACTTCCTCTAAGAACTGCTTTAGCTGCATCCCTTAACTTTTGGTATGTTGACTCATTATTCTCA
Source organism: Phascolarctos cinereus (assembly GCF_003287225.1). Lineage (NCBI taxonomy): Eukaryota > Metazoa > Chordata > Mammalia > Diprotodontia > Phascolarctidae > Phascolarctos > Phascolarctos cinereus. The sequence continues at coordinate 208,948,881 of NW_027555958.1, forward strand.
TTCTCTTGAATAAAGTGATTGATTGTTTCTATGATTTGTTGTTTGACTCAATCATTTTTAGGATTAGATTAGTTCACAGTTATAATTGGTATCGTTAACTTTCTCTCAATCCTTCCTCCCCTGTTGATGATTTTCTTTCTTTTTTCCCTTTCCCTCCTCACTAGTATTTTGCTTTTGACCATCATCTCTATCAGTTCCTTCTCCCTATTAGCCCCTTACCTTTTCTTCCTCTTTACTTTTACTGCTTCTTCCTTCCCTACTATCCCCCCTCCCTTTTCTTTCCCCCTTTCCCTCCTATTGCCTATAAAGCAAGTTAGATTTCTATACCTAACTGATTATGTTATTCCCTTCTTGAGCCAAATCTGATGACAGTAAGGTTCAAACAATGATCATCTCCCTCCCTTCTCTCCCTCTGCTGTAAATGGATTTTATGTCTTTTCCTGTAATGTAATTTGCCCTTGTCTGCCTCCTCGCTTCCTTTTCTTTTAATACATTTTCTTAGATCAGATTAATCCACTTATTTGGATACATTTAACCTACTTGATTTGATTTCTTTTTTATCATTACATGAAAGACAAACTATATCCACCCCCTTTATGTATGCCCCTTAAACATGGTGTAATAACAATACAGTTCTCAAGAGTTACAAGTGTCATCTTTCCTTGTAGGGATGTAAACAGTTTGCCCTTACTGACAACATATTTTATCTTTGTGTCCCATCAGTCTTTTTGTGTCCATTTTTTATTTTATTTATTTATTTATTTTTAGTTTTCAACATTCACTTCTACAAGATTTTGAGTTCCAAATTTTTTCCCCATCTTGTCCCTCCTCCCACCTCAAGATGGCACGCATTCTGAATACTCCTAATCTGACCCCCTTCTGTCTCTCCCTCCCTTCTTTTTTCCCCTTCTCCTTCAATTTTCCTGTAGGTTAGGATGGATTGCTACACCCCATTTCCCATATTATCTTATTTCCCAGGTGCATGTGAAAACGTTTTTTTAACTTTTGTTTTTATAATTTTGGATTCAAAATTTTCTCCCTTCCTCCCTCCCCACCCATTCTCATTGAGAAGGCAAGCAACTCCATACAGGTTATACATGTGTACTCATGCAAAACGCTTCCATAGTAGTCATGTTGTGAAAAACTAACTCTCTTTCCTTCATCCTATCCTGCCACATCATTTGTTTTATTTTCTTTTTTGACCCTCTACCTGTCTAGAAGTGTTTGCTTCTGATTATGCCCTTACCCAATCTGCCCTCCCCTGTATCATGGCCCTGCTTTCTTGTCCCCTCTCCCCAATTTTCCTGTAGTGTAAGATAGATTTCCATACTCAATTGAATGTGTATGTTATTCCCTTCTTAAGACAAATCCAATGAGAGTAAGATTCATTCATTCCTCTCATTGTCCCCCATTTTCTCTCCATTGTAGAAGCCTTTTCTTGTCTATTTTATGTGAGATAATTTATCCCATTCTGCCTCTCCCTTTGTCCTTCTCTCCATATAATCCTCTATTACCCCTTAGTTTTATTCACCAGATATCATCCCTTCATCTTCAACTCACCCTGTGCCCTCTATCTATCTATCTATCTATCTATCTATCTATCTATCTATCTATCGATCTATCTATCTATATCTGTATATACAAACATATTTTTTCCCTCCAAGTACTCTAATACTGACAAAGGACTTGTGAGTTACAAATATCATCTTTCCATGCAGAATGTAAGCAGTTCAACCTTAATGAGTCTCTTATGATTTCTCTTTCCTGTTTACCTCTTCATGTTTCTCTTCAGTCTTGTATCTGAAAGTCAAATTTTCTATTTGCTCTGGTCTTTTCATCAAGAATGCTTGAAAATCCTCCATTTCATTGAAAGTCCATTTTTCCCCTGAAGGATTATGATCAGTTTTGCTGGGTAAGTGATTCTTGGTTGTAATCCTATATCCTTTACCCTCCATAATATTATATTCTAAGCCCTGCATTCCCTTAATGTAGAAGCCACTATTTACCCTGATCTTGTTTCCACAACACATGCATTGTTTCTTTCTGGCTGCTTGCAATATTTTCTCCTTGACCTGGGAACTCTGGAATTTGGCTACAATGTTCCTTGGAGTTTTCCTTTGAGAATTTCTTTTAGGAGGCACTCAATGGATTCTTTCCATTTCTAGTTTGCCCTCTGGTTCTAAAATAGTAGGGCAGTTTTCCTCAATAATTTCTTGAAAGTTGCTCATGGGTAGGCCGAGCTAATATAATAAAAATGACAATCCTATTTAAGCTAATTCACATATTCAGTGCCATACCAATCAAACTACTAAAAAAATATTTTATAGAGTTGGAAAAAATAGTAACAAGATTCATTTGAAAAAAAAAAGGTCCAGAATATCAAAGGAAATAATGAAAAGAAATGCAATGGAAGGTGGCCTAGCAATTCCAAATCTTAAATTGTGTTATAAAGCAGCAATCATCAAAACTGCTTGGTACTGGCTAAGAAATAGGGAGATGGATCAGTGGAATAAGTTAAATATGCAAGACACAGTAGTCAATGAGTATAGTAATCTATTATTTGGTAAACCCAAAGACCCCAGCTTCTGGTATAAGAACCCACTCTTTGAAAAACAAAGCTGCTGGGAAAACTGGAAAAGAGTATGGCAGAAACTAGGCATAGACCCAAATCTCACATCATATACCAAAATAAAGTCAAAATGGGTTCATGATTTACATATCAAGGCTGATACCATAAGTAAACTGGGAGCACAAGGAATAGTTTACCTATCAGATCTATGGAGAACAGAAGAATTCATGACCAAACAGGACATAGAGAACATTATGAAAAGCAAAATGGATCATTTTGATTACATTAAATTGAAAAGTTTTTACACAAGCAAAGCCAATGCAACTAAGATTACAAGGAAGGTAGAAAATTGGGAAAGAATGTTTACAACCAGTCTCTCTGATAAAGGCCTCATTTCTAAAATATATAGAAAATTAAGACAAATTTGTGAGAACACAAACCATTCCCCAATTGTTAAATGGTCAAAGAATATGAATAGGCAGTTCTCAGATGAAGAAATTAAAGCCATCTATAGTCATATGAAAAAATGCTCTAAATTGTTTTTGATTAGAGAAATGCAAAGAAAAACAACTCTGAGGTACCAAATCATACTTATCAGATTAGCCAACAAAACAAAACAGGAAAATGATAAATGTTGGAGAGGATGTGGGAAAATTGGAACACTAATAGATTGTTGGTGGAGTTGTGAAATGATCCAACTATTTTGGAGAATGACTTGGAACTATGCCCAAAGGGCTATTAAAATGTGCATACCCTTTGATCCACCAATAGCACTTCTAGGGCTACATTCCAAAGAGATCAAACAAATAGGAAAAGGACCCACATGTACAAAGTAATTCATAGCAGCTCTTTTTGTGGTGGCAAAGAACTGGAAATTGAGAGGACCCATCAATTGGGGAATGGCTGAGCAAGTTGTGGTATATGAATGTAATGGAATATTATTGTGCTATAAGAAATGATGAACAGGCTGACTTCAGAAAAACCTGGAAAGACCTATATGGTCTGATCGTGAGTGAAGTGAGCAGAACCAAGAGGACTTTGTACAAAATAACAGCCATGTTATGCGATGACTAATATTGTTAAACTGAACCTTTCTCAGCATTACAAGGATCTAAGACAACTTCAGAGACCTTGGGATGGAAAATGCTGTCCACATCCAAAGAAAGAACTATGGAAGTTGAATTTCACTCACTTATTTTTGCCTTCTGTTGAGTTTTGTTTCATCTTTCTGATGGTTCCTCCTATTGGTTTTAATTTTTACTTACAACTTCACTAATGTGAAAATATGTTAAATAGGAATGCAAATGTAAAATCTATATCAGATCTTGGGCAGTCTTGGGGAGGGTGGGTGAGAGGAAGGGAGAGAAAAATTTTCAACTTAAAAGTATGGAAGTGATTGTTAATAAATCAATAAATTAATAAAATTGGGGGGAAAAGTAAAAAATAATGATGATGTCTAGGCTCTTTTTTAGATCATGGCTTTCAGATAATCCAATAATTTTTAAATTCTTTCTCCTGGATCTATTTTCCAGGTCAGTTGTTTTTCCAATGAGATATTACACGTTGTTTTCTATTTTTTCATTCTTTTGCTTTTGTTTTGCAGTGTCTTGATTTCTCACAAAGTCACTAGATTCCAATTGCTTCATTGTAATTTTTAAGGAAGTATTTTCTTCAGTGAGCTTTTGGACTTTGTTTTCCATTTGGCTAATTCTGCTTTTGAAGGTATTCTTCTCCTCATTAGCTTTTTGGACCTCTTATGCCATTTGGGTTAGGCTATTTTTTAAGATGTTATTTTCTTCAGTGCATTTTGGGGTCTCCTTTACCAAGTTGTTACTTTTTTTTCATGATTTTCTTCCATCACTCTCAGTTTCTCTTCTACTTCTCTTACTTGCTTCTCAAAATCCTTTTTCAGCTCTTACATGGCCTGGGACCAATTCATATTTTTCTTAGAGGCTTTGGAGGTAGGAGCTTTGACTTTGTTGCTTTCTTCTGGTTGTATGTTTTGATCTTCTTTGTAAGATTCTATGGTCAGACTCTTTTTGCACTGGTTGTTATGATCCCAGCCAATTACTTGGCCTTTCCCATTAAGCCCTCAATTTACCTGGGTCACTGGACTGCTGTACCCCATCTTTCTTCTGGTTCAGCTGTTCCAGTGTTTTTCCTGCAGTGATATTTTCTGGGCTTTCAGAGGTTGATATGGGAGGGTGAGAGAGACTTACTTTTTACTCCAGCATTTTGGCTTCTGGCTCTCCTCAGTTTAAATTAGATTCATTTCACTCTAGTTATCTTATTTTGCCTCAATCTGAAGATTATTAGGATCAAAGAAATTTAAAGAAAGAAGGATGAGATAGATGCAGCAGGAGATGGAAGGCTTGTGGTCACAGGGAAATTTACTCCTCATCTATCCAGAGGCTGAAAGCCTTCCTTCAGGGAACATATGCAGTAGGAGAGAAAAGGTTCAAGAACAGAGGAATACCTCACTTCTTTTCTCAAAAACATTTTATTAATCATATGTCAGGCACTGTATTATGCACTAGGGATACATACAAAGACAAAAGTGAAAAGTCCCTGCTTTCAAAGACATTATATTCCAGTGTGGAAGAAAATATGCACATGTGTAAATGATGGGAGCAACCCATGCATCTAGAAATAAGAACATCAAGCAACTGGTGAGGGTGTTTTGAGGGAATACGAAAATGTATGTGTACGTCTCCTATTATAAATAGAAGGGAAGGTGCGGCAAGGTGGCACAGTGTATAGAGCACTGATCCTGAAGTCAGGAGGATCTGAGTTCAAATCCAGCCTCAGACACATAACACTCACTAGCTGTGTGACTGTGGGCAAGTCACTTAACCCTAATTGCCTCACCAAAGAGAGAGAGAGAGAGAGAGAGAGAGAGAGAGAGAGAGAGAGAGAGAGGAGAAAGGGTAAGAACAAATATTATCCAGGTATAATACAAATTCTTTGAGAAGTAGAGAATGATTTGGTGGCTAATACATATTAGCCACAAGGGTCTGGATTAAATAAAGAGTTTATATATAGTGAACCTCAAAGGAAGATGATGTTAATTCATGTCCATAAAGCATGGCCCTAAAGTGACAACAGGGAGCAAGGATGCTTCTGCATCTCTCTATAGGACCAATGTTTTTCATAGAAGGGAAAAATAAAACCAGTGCTGGACATGGTGGAGGGGAACATGGCATTGTCTAAGGTTAGCCAAGTCTATATAAATAACAGAAGTTAAAAAAAAATATGATAGGAAGAAATCTAAAATTAATGTTAACTATGAAAGAGGGATTTGAGGGAATCAGGGATGATTATTAAAGGAAGATTATTTGGAAGATATTTGGGTGATAGTGAGAAAATTACTATGTTGCCAGGAGTGTTAGAAATTCAATGCATTTGCTGGGCATAGAATGACCTATCAGACTCAAAAATCAACAAGAGACTATAGATCAGGAAATTTTCTGTTAGCCTAATTGAAGTTAGAGCTCTGGAGAGCACGACCAAAATTCTCCCCTCCAGCTAATTGCCTCTAAAATAATCCCATTGTTCTAGTCTTCAATCTACTCCTACATAATCACTGCTGCCTCCAAATATTCCCAATTTTCTATCATTCTTTAAAAAGGAAAGCAAAAGGGGCAGCTGAATGGCGCAGTAGATAGACCTGAGTTCAAAGCCAGCCTCTGACCATATGCTTCACATGCACTATTTGTGTGACCCTGGGCAAGTCACTTAACCCCAGTTGCCTAGAAAAAAAGGAAAACAGAAAGCCCTCATTTGATCCTACCATCCCCTCAAGCTATCATCCCATATTGGTTGTTCCTTTCTCATCTACATTTCATTATAAACATTTTCTAGTCTCTTCATCTCCATTTTCCATTTTCTCTCCACACTTTACAAATAGGAACATGAGTGGCCTTAGGGAACTTATCTTACTATATTTTGTGAGACTTGGAGTATGTAATAAAACTCCATTGTAATAATACGTGCAAATCTTTTGTTCCTTTTATCAATTGACAACATTTTGATATGTTTGGAGGCAAACTGGTGTAGATGGAAAGAATTCTGCATTTGGAGACTGTTGATGTGTTCAGATCCTTACACTAGTGCATATCACTAAGTCACCCTGACAAGTCATTTAATGTCTCTTGTCTCAGTTTCCTACATGTGGTGGGGGGGGGATTAATGACTATGTTATCCTCAAAGTTGCTTCAATTTCTAAATTCTAAATTGGAGATCCTACATTCTTTTTCATGCAGCTAACATTGTATATGACTGTTGAGCTGGTGGTAGCACCCCCAAATTGTCCTTCAAGTTTTTTTTTCTAAAATCTTTCAGTTGGAGCCAGAATGATGGATCACAAATTGATCAAAATCCCTTTGTGTCAAAGGTATCTTTTATAATGCAATACTATTTGAAAATGAGAGTAAATGTATTGTTGTTATTAAAAATTGGATGTTAATATTTCAAGAAGAATATATTGATTTGGATAAACACTATCTCTATTGATACACATCCATGTGTATTGCAATACATCCATAACTTAATAGAATTTCTTCATGGGTTACTACAGACAAAACCAATCATCTTGTGACCAGCCTGTTAGTGATGAACCTCACTACATTTAGGTAGACTTGATCACAGACAATGAACCCAGTCCATCACTAGTTGTGCACTTTAAACCTTTTGATCTTGGTAGGATACATTCAAGTTTCTTGTTTGCTAGCATAGATCCAAAGAATACCATGCCTTGATGAGACAACAAAATGTACTTTAGTGGGGGATTAATAATAATAAATATTGGTAATCAAGAAAGCATGGCATATTGGAAAGACATTGTGTCTTAGGGTTATCACAATCTGGCTTCAAGTCCCATCTCAAATACATCCTCCTTTTGCCACATTGGGGTGGGAAGAAACAACTTTTTGACTATAACTTGGACAATAGTTGCCAAATTGAATTACTAAAGAGCATACTACACCAAAGATATCATAGGAGCAACCAAAAAAGTATTAATAAGGTGACAATAACAGCAACAATAATTCATTATATTAATGGATAACTAGAATTATAAGCACATTCTTCAAAAAAGTTTGAATTATAGATAAACTTTGATTCAAAATAAATACATTTTTATGGATATCACCACATGAAACAAGTAAAAGATGCATGGTAAAGCCACCTGATTCAAAGATATCTTTGAAGTATCAAGAGAAATCAAGTAAAACACCAAGGAGAATGGCTTAAACTCAGTGATAAACTTTGACAACATAGATGAGAATTTCACAAGATAAACAGTCAAGAATGGATTTCTGCCTGTATCACTGGAGGGAATCCACACATTGTAGAGCTCATAAATCCAATAGAATACTGGTACAATTAAGATATTTATGGATCTAGGAACTCCGACTTCTGAGACAGAAGAGGGTACAGAAACTGTCTCTACATTGAACATTTGTTGTTTGTTTACTAACCAATAGATATCTATGGTGACAAACTACTATATGTTACTAGAAAAATAAATTAATATTTTCTGGGTATTTTTAGTATATAGACATTTACATATACATGTAGCTTCTAGCCTTCTATATCTTCAAACCTTAACTTGAATTTAAATGCTCCTGTGGAGAAAAGTGCAAGAAAGATTTAGAACTTAATTGAGTCTTAACACATTGCCTCTTAAGAAACAACCTCTGAATAGCTTTTTAGAATAGAATTTAGGACCAAAGATTATTAGGCTTCTGCAGTCTTTGACTGGAAGTATAGAGATTCAATTTTTGAATACATTAAAAAACACTCTGTCTGCATGTGTAATTGTTAGTAAGGAAGTGAAAATATATTTTAAGAAAAGACTTTTGCCAGTATAGTAATGGGAATGAAAGTATTGTCCTGAATACAAAATCATTTATTCTAGAAATCAATCTATCAGGATTAAGTGTTCTTGAATATCTTATAAAACTTTATCATTCCTAAGTATCCCTTTTAAATATGCCTTGTGTTCTGTTGTCAATAGTAATATCTTGCTTTGCTGTTTCCAGACTGACACTTTTACCTACATTAATGAATGTTTTTTAAAAAGAAATTGAACCCAATATTCATCCTGAAACAGTATTGGATTTTCCCTGTTCTTTTTGTTAGTACAGTTTGTACTTTGATTAGTTTTATTTAAAGATTTTATGTCATGTAATGTTGACTTATCATTTAAATTTTGTCCCTTTTTTTTCTAATCATTGATCTGGTTTCATTTGTTCTTCTGGTTTGCCTTTTAGGAAAGTTACATTTCCATTCATTTTGCTTTCCACAAGCTGTCATCATGACATTTGTTTCTTTAAAAAAATTGCCAAAGTGAGCCACAGAAACATTTTATGGAAGAGCACATTGCCAATAATTTTAGCTGAGAAATATTTTATATTTAATGAAGGGATATATTAGTATTCATGAGAGGATGTTGCTAATGTGGGGTATACATTTCCAGCTGGCTGCCTCATAGAAACCAATTTTTTGTCAATGAAAAACTTCACAGAAAATGAAAAGGCTGGAAAGGACCATGAGAAGTCATTGAGATTATTCCCCTGCCTTTAGTTAGAATCCACTAAATGTGTTTACTGTTCAATGTGAAACATATTATTTGAAAATTGTTTTCACATGGGTCATTTAGATTGTCTTAGAGGTCATACTGTTCACAAATGAACATTTTCTGTCTGCAACTTTGCTTGCTTTGAACTCCAAGGAAAATGAAACCTTACCCAGGATAAGTTGATTGCCTGAAAACTGTGATGGTCATGGTGATCCATGATGTTTACCCAGTTTTGAACACTCAACACTTTTCCAACTCCCTCAGCTTCCTCTTTCCTCTGACTGATGGTTGAAACACTAAACTCCTCCCAGAGGTTCTCTTTATTGGGAGCTGGAATTTGGACTTTCTTTCACTTTCCATCTATAACTCTGCTAGTTTGAACTCCAATGACATGGTAATCTCTGGTGCCCTGCTTTCCTCACACTCACTCTTTTTTAACTTTCTTTTGTGAGTTGTATTCCCTCATTAGCTTATAAGATTCTTGAATACAGGAAGAGTCTTTCTTTTTTCTTCCTATTTATCCCCCCAGTACTTAACATTGCCTGACACATAGTAAGCTCTTAATCAGTATTTATTAAATTGAAATGATAAACATCATAAGAATGTTTCTTAAGAGAAATTCTTCTGATTCTTACAAATTGAGAGTGCCAAATGACTTCATAAAAATGACCATTTTGGGGGCAGCTAGGTGGCTCAGTGGATAGAGTCCCAACCCTGAAGTCAGGAGGACCTGAGTTCAATTCCAGCCTCAGACCAAACACTTGACACTTACTAGCTGTGTGACCCTGGGCAAGTCACTTAACCCCAATTGCCTAAAAAAAAAAATGACCATTTAAAATTCTTAAAAAGGCCTGAAAATAGTTAAATGAAAATATAAGAAACTAAATTTTTCCTGGTGCCTGGGTCAAATGTAAACATATTTGCTCCATCATTTTATTCATTTATTCAGAATCCTAAAAACAAAGTTACTATATCCAAACATGGTAAATTTAAAATGATCAGTAAAGAGTAGGCACTAGTAAAAGGGATCAAGAGAGGCTTCTAGGAAGGTAGGATTTCAAATAAAAGTTAAAGGAAGACATGTAAAGCAGTAAGGATGAGTATTCTAGACAAGAGGTACATTAAATGAAAATACTTGGAGTTGGTCATGTAAGAAACAAGGTGGAAGACTAGATGTTTGCTCTGCTGTCCCTCAACTTTTTAGACCTCTCCAAAATAGAAAGTGTATGTCAAAGGTAAAGAAACTTCAGTTGTCCAATGTTGAAAGGGCAACCAAACTGTGCATACCCTTTGATTAAGCAATACAATTACTTATGCTAAAATCCTGTAAGTTGCTATTGATTAGAGAAATGCAAATTAAAACAACTCTGAGGTATCACCACACAGCTATCAGATGGGCTAATATGGCAAAAATGGAAAATGATAAATGTTGGAGAAGATGTAGGAAAATTGGAACACTAATACATTGTTGGTGGAGTTGTGAAGTGATCCAACCATTCTAAAGTGCAATTTGGAAGTAGTCCCAAAGGGCTATAAAACTGTGCATACTCTTTGATCCAGGCCTGTATTCCAAAAGCAACATTGAAAAGGGAATACAGCAGCTCTTTTTCTGATGGCCAAGAATTGGAAATTGGGGGGGTACCCAACAATTGGGCAATGATTGAACAAATTGTGGAATGAGAATGTAACGGAATACTGTCTTGTAAGAAATGATAAGCAGGTAGATTTCAGAAAAATCTGGAAAAACTTATGTGAACTGATGCTGAGGGAAGTCAGCAGAACCAGAAAATTGTAGATAGTAACAGCAACATTGTGTAATGTATCAAGTCTGATATACTTATCTCTTCAAAGCAATGCAATGATCTAAGACAACTCCAAAACACTCATGATGGAAAATACTATCCACATGCAGAGAAAGAACTATGGAGTCTGAATGCATTTGAAGCATATTATTTTCTCATTTTTTGTTTTTCTTTCTTTCTTGTAGTTTTTCCTTTTTGTTCTGAATCTTCCTTCACAACAGATGAATGTAGAAATATGTTTAATATGATTGTACATACATAGCCTATATCAGATTGCTTGCCATCTTGGGAGGAAGAAGAAAATGTAACTCAAAATCTTCTAAAAGTACAGAAACCACATGAATATCTCAATAGATGCAGAAAAAGCTTTTGACAAAATACAACACTCATTGCTAGTAAAAACACTATACAGCACAGATAAAAATGGAGTCTTCCTTGAAATAATAAGTAACACCTACCTGAAAGGTTCAGCAAGCATCATATGTAATGGGGACAAGCTAGAAGCATTTCCAGTAAGCTCAGCTGTGAAAGAAGGATGTCCATTATCACCACTCTTGTTCAATATCAAACAGGAAATGTTAAAATAAGAGAAGAAAAAGAAATTGAGGGTATTAGAATAGGCAAAGAAGAAACAAAGCTATCACTGTTTGCAGATGATATGATGATATACTTAGAGAACGCTAGAGAATCAAATAAAAAAACTACTTGAAATAACAAACAACTTCAGAAAAGGTACAGGCTAGAAAATAAACCCATATAAATCATTGACATTTCTATATGTTACCAACAAAGCCCAATAGGAAGACATAGAAAGAGAAATTCCATTTAAAGTTGCCATAAACAATACAAAATATTTAGAAGTATACCTTTTGAAACACACCCAAGAACCATGTGAACACAATTGGTTTTGGTGTTGATATGATCAATTGTGCTGATAGTTTTCCTAATATTGAACCAACCCTGCATTTCTGGTATGAGAGAAGTAGAAGAAAAAGTGAGAGTGATGCAATAAAATCATGAAAAACAAGTCCATGGCTTGCTAATAGAAACTCAAAAAAAAAATACTGAAGAAAATAACACCTTAAAAAGTAGCCTAACCAAAGTGGCAAAAGAGGTTCAAAAAGCCAATGAGGAGAAGAATGTCCTAAAAAGCAAAATTGGCCAAATGGAAAAGGAAGTCCAAAACTTTACTGAACAAAATACTTTCTTAAAAATTAGAATAGAGCAGTTGGAAGCTAGTGACTTTATGAGAAATAAAGGCACCATAAAACTAATCCAGAAGAATGAAAAAAGAGAAGATAATGTGAAATATCTTATTGGAGAAACAACTGACCTGGAAAATAGATCCAGGAGAGAGAATTTAAAAATTATTCGACCACCTGAAAGCCATGATCAAAAAAAAGAGCCTAGACATCATCTTTCAAGAAATTTCCAAGGAAAACTGTCCTGATATTTTAGAACCAGAGGGCAAAATAGAAAAGGAAAGAATCCACTAATCACCTCCTGAAAGAGATCCCCAAAGGAAAACTCCAAGGAATATTTTAGCCAAATTCCAGACTTCCCAGGTCAAGGAGAAAATATTGCAAGCAGCAGAAAGAAACAATTCAAGTATTGTGGAAACACAATCAGGATGACACAAGATTTAGCAGATTCTATATTAAGGACTGGAGCGCATGGAATATGATATTCTGGAGGACAAAGGAGATAGGATTATGCATCAAGAATCACCTATCCAGCAAAACTGAGTATAATCCTTCTGGGTAAAAAAACGGTCATTCAGTGAAATAGTGACTTTCAAGAATTCTTGATGAAAAGACCAGAGCTGAATAGAAAATTTAACTTTCAGATACAAGATTCAAGAGAAACATGAAGAGTTAAACAGGAAAGAGAAATCATAAGAGACTCATTAAGGTTGAACTGTTTACATTCCTTCATGGAAAGATGATATTTGTAACTCATGAGTCCTTTGTCAGTGTTAGGGTAATGGAAGGGAAAAAATATGTATATATAGATAAATGGAGGGCACAGGGTGAGTTGAAGATGAAGGGATGATATCTGGAGAATAAAATTAAGGGGTGAAAGAGGATTATACTAGGAGAAGGAGAAAGGAGAGGTAGAATGGGGTAAATTTTCCCACATGAAACAGACAAGAAAAGTCTTTTACAGTTGAGGGAAAACAGGGGAAGGTGAGAAAGAATGAGGGCATCTTATTCTCATAGGATTTGGCTTAAGGAGGGAATAACATACACAATTGGGTATGGAAATCTATCTTACCCTACAGGAAAATAAGGGGGGAAGGGGACAAGAGATCAGGGGCATGATAAAGGGGATGGCAGTTTGGGGGAGGCGATAATCAGAAGCAAAAACTTCTGAGGATGGACAGGGTCAAAAGAGAGAATTGAATAATTGAGGGGTAGGATAGGATGAAGGGAAATATACTTAGTTTTTCACAACATGACTATTTTGGAAGTGTTTTGCATGACTATACATCTATAATCTGTATCAAGTTGCTTACCTTTTCAATGAGGGTGTGTGGGGAGGGAGAAAGGGAGAAAATTTGTAGCCCAAACTTTTAAAAACACATGTTATAAAACTTGTTTATTAAATAAAAATAAAATTCCCATGCAACCTAAAAATATCAACAGTACTTCATAAAATAATAATAATAATAATAATAATAATACAATAGAAATACAATTCTAATTTCAAATACTAACAAAATGTTAAAATATGAGGATCAACTTACCAAGCATACATAGCACTTATTTTATAAATTTGATTAGAAAATTCTTCTCAAAGAAATAATGCACAATTTAAATAGCTGAGGAATATTCAGTACTCATGGGTAGGTCATGCTAACATAATAAAAATGAAAATAATACCAAAGCCAATTCACACTTAATGCTATACCAATCAAATTACCAAAGGGATACTTTATAGAACTTAAAAAAATAATAAAAAATTCATTTGGAAAAGGAGATCTGGAATATCAAGGGAAATTTTGAAAAGAAACAGGATATAAAGAGAGAATAGTACATCCAGACCTTAAAGACCTTTTAAAACAACCATTTTAAAACCATTTGGTGTTGATTTTAAAAAAGAGAACTAGATTTATAGAGTAGTCTAGACATTGGGAAATCAGAAACAATAGAACTTAATAACGTATTGTTTGATGAATGGAAAACATTGATTACCTCAAAGGAAACACTTATTTCTTAGATTAAAACTACTGGGAAAATTGGAAAGCAATCTCAAGAAATTAGTTTCAAACCAACCCCTTACACCACATTTTACAATACATAAGAAATAGATATGCCATCTTAATTTTAAAGATCATACTATAAGAATAAATTAGAAGAGAAAAGAGATTGTATACCTCTAACAGGTGTTGGAAGGAGATATATTTGTAACCAAAGACAAACGACAGCAAAAGATAAAACACATAACTGTGATTACATGAAACTGAAAAGCTTTGGCACAGACAAAATTAATGCACCTAGGATAAGAAAGGAAGTAGATAAATGGAGAAAAATAATCAAAAAGTACTAATGAGGGTTTGGTATCCAAGATATGTGAACAATTTTTATTTATATACAGATGTAGTTATAGATAGATATAAATTATTTGTATGATTTGATTTTTTTTACTGTAAATATGCACATATACATACACATAAACAGATTAATTGTCAAGGGGTATGATCAAATAGTTCTCAAAAGAATTGCAAGGTTTTTAGTGCTACAACAAAAAAATGGAAAGCAGCTCCATGCAAAGCCTCAAAGAAAAATGTAAATTGGTCCCCAAGATGGCACACAATGTGATGTAGGCTATACACATACATTCCTTTTAAACATATTTTCACATTAGTGATCTTGTAAGTAAAAATTAAAACCAATAAGAGGAACCAACAGAAAGAGGAAACAAAACTCAACAGAAGAGGAAAAAAAGATACCAATTCAACTTCCATAGTACTTTCTTTGGATGTGGATAGCATTTTCCATCACAACACCTCTGGAGATGTTTTAAATCTTGTATTGCTGAGAAGGGTTGAGTTTATCTATATTAGCCATCTCACAATGTGGCTGTTATTGTGTAAAACATTCTCTTGATTCTGCTCACTTCACTCAGCATCAGACCATACAAGTCTTTCCAGGTTTTTCAGAAGTCAACCAGTTCATCATTTCTTATAGCACAAGTATTCCATTACATTCATATACCACAACTTGCTCAGCCATTCCCCAATTTATGGGCATCCTCTCAATTTCCAATTCTTTGCCACCACAAAAAGAGCTGCTATGAATATTTTTGTACATGTGGGTCCTTTTCCCATTTGTATGATCTCTTTGGAATATAGCCCTAGAAGTGCTATTGCTGGGTTAAAGGGTATTTTAATAGCCCTTTGGGCATAATTCCAAATTGTTCTCCAAAATGGTTGGATCATTTCACAACTCCACCAACAATGCATTAGTATCCCAATTTTCCTATATTTTCTCCAACATTTATCATTTTCCTGTTTTGTCATGTTGACCAATCTGATAGGTGTGATGTGGTGCCACACAGTTGTTTTGATTTGCATTTCTCTAATCAATAACGATTTAGAGCATTTTTTCATATGACTACAGATGACTTCAATTTCTTCATCTCCCCATCTTCGGGAGGAAGGGGGAGAAGAATTTCAAACTCAAAAGCATATGGAAGTGATTGTTGATAAATCAAAATAAATAATAAAATGAATTTTTGTGTATGTGACCAATTTACACTTTCCTTTGAGGCTTTGCATGGAGCTGTTTAGATTTTGTTCTTTTCTTCTGAGTTTTGACTTGATGTTCCCCGTTATCACAGTAATTTATTATATTCAGGTTCTTTTTTCTTGTTTGCTCATTTTACCAACCTATTTATTGGCTTTTAACTTTATGTTAAAACTGTGTTCTGCCTCTGGTTTGGAGGGGGTACTCTCCCAAACTTCAGGCTTTGCTTGCCTGTTCATATCCTTTGACCATTTATCAATTGTGGAATGGCTTGTATTCTTATAAATTTGTCTTAATTCTCCATATATTTTACAAATGAAGCCCTTATCAGAGTTACATTGGCTTTGTACAAACACTTTTCAATTTAATATAGTCAAAATTATCCATTTTGCTTTTTGTAATGTTCTCTGTGTCCTGTTTTGTCATGAATTCTTCTGTTCTCCAGAAATCTGACAGGTAAACTGTTTCTTGCTCTCCCAGTTTGCTTATAATATCACCCTTTATATCTAAATCACGAACCCATTTTGACTTTATTTTGGTATATGGTGTGAGATTTGGGTCTATGCCTAATTTCTGCCATACCCTTTTCCAGTTTTCCCAGCAGCTTTTTTTTTTTCGAGGATTGGGTTCTTATCCCAGAAGCTGGGGTCTTTGGGTTTATCAGCTAATAGATTACTATAGTCATTGACTACTGTGTCTTGCATATTTAGCCTATTCCACTGATCCACCACTTCATTGCTTAGCCAGTACCAAGCAGTTTGGATGATTGCTACTTTATAACACCATTTAAGATTTGGAATTGCTAAGCTACCTTCCCCTGCATTTCTTTTCATTAGTTCCCTTGATATTCTGGATCTTTTGTTCTTCCAAATGAATCTTGTTATTGTATTTTCTAACTCTATAAAATAATTTTTGGTAGTTTAATTAATATAACACTGAATAAGTAAATTAGCTTAGGTAGGATTGTCATTTTTGTTATATGAGCTCAGCCTAACCATGAGCAACTGATGCTTTTCCAATTATTTAGATCTGATTTTATTTGTGTGAGAAGTGTTTTGTAATTGCATTCATAGAGTCCCTGGGTTGCTTCAGTAGGCAGACTGTTAAATATTTTATAATGTCTATAGTAAGTTTAAATGGAATTTCTCTTTCTGTCTCTTGCTGTTTGGCTTTGTGGTAATATATAGAACTGCCAATGATTTATGTGGGTTTATTTATACCCTGAAACTTTGCTAAAGTTGTTTATTATTTCAAGTAGTTTTTTTTAATTATCATCATGTCATCTGCAAAGACTGATAGGTTTGTTTCTTCTTTCCCTATTCAAATACCTTCAATTTTTTTTCATCTCTTATTGCTGACCTTTCCAGTATGATACTGAACAATAGTGGTGATAATGGACAGTCTTGTTTCATGGCTGAGCTTACTGGAAATGCTTATAGCTTGTCACCATTACATATGATACTTGCTGAAGGTTTTAGATAGATGATTTTAATTATTTTAAGGAAGACTCCATTTATACCTATGCTTTCTACTGTTTTTTAATAGGAATTGGTTTTGTATTTTGTCAAAAGCTTTTTCTGCATCTATTGATGTGATCGTATGGCTTCTGTTGGTTTCGGTGTTGATATACTCAATTATTCTGACAGTTTTTCTAATATTGAACCAGCCCTGCTTTCCTGGTATAAATCCTACCTGGTTATAGTGTACTATTCTTGTGATAAGTTGCTGTAATCTATTTGCTAATATTTAGATTAAAACTTTTGCATCTATATTAATTAGAGAAATTGTTCTATAATTTTCTTTCTCTATTTTGACTCTTCCTGGTTTAGGTATCAGTACCATATTTGTATCATAAGAAAAAATTGTCAAGACTCTTTCTTCACTTATTTTCCCAAATAGTCTATATAGTATTGGAGTAAATTGTTCTTTAAATGTTTGATAGAATTTGCATGTAAATCTATCTGGTCCTGGAGATTGTTTCCTAGGGAGTTTATCAATGGCTTGTTCAATTTCTTTTTCTGAGATGAGGTTATTTAAGAATTTTAATTCCTCTTCTATTAATCTGGGCAATTTATATTTTTGTAAATATGTGTCCATTTCACTAAGATTGTCAAATTTTTTGGCATATAGTAGGTAGAATAATTCCTAATTATTGTTTTAATTTCTTCTTCCTTGGTGGTAGCTTTACCCTTTTCATTCTTGATACTAGTAATTTGGTTTTCTTCTTTCTTTTTTTAAATTAAATTAACCAAAGGTTTATCTATTTTATTGATTTTTTTCATAAAACCAGATCTTAGTTTTATTTATTAGTTCAATAATTTTCTTAATTTTAATTTTCTTAATTTTTTCTTTGATTTTCAATATTTCTAATTTAGTGTTTAATTGATGATTTTTGATTTGTTCTTTTTCTAATTTTTTTAGTTGTATACCCAATTCATTGATACCCTCTTTTTCTGTTTTATTTATGTAAGCACTTAGAGATACAAAACTTCCCATAATAATTGCTTTTTCAGCATCCCATAAGTTTTGGTATGTTATCTTATTATTGTCATTCTCTTGAATGAAATTATTGATTATTTCTATGATTTGCTGTTTGACCCAATCATTTTTTAGGATTAGATTATTTAGTTTCCAATTATTTTTTAGTCTATCTTTCCATGGCCACTTATTACATATAATTTTATTTGCATCATGATCTGAAAAGAATGCATTTAATATTTCTGCCTTTCTGCATTGGATTGTCAATTTTTGTGTATGTGCCATGTACTGATGAGAAAAAAGTATATTCCTTTCTATCCCCATTCAATTTTCTCCAGAGGTCTATCATACCTAACTTTTCTAATGTTCTATTCACCTCCTTACCTTTTTTCTTGTTTATTTTGTGGTTAGACTTATCTAGTAGAGAGAGGAAGAGGCTGAGGTCCCCTACTAGTATAGTTCTGATGTCTATTTCTTCCTGTAACTCCCTGAACTTTTCCTCTAAGAATTTGGATGCCATACCGTTTGGTGCATATATGTTTAGCAATGATATTACTTCATTGTCTATGGTGCCTTTTAGCAGGATGTAGTTTCCTTCCTTATCTGTTTTTAATAAGATCTATTTTTCCTCTTGCTTTGTGTGAGATCAGGATTGTTACCCCTGCTTTTTTTTTTTTACTGCAGCTGAAGCATAATATATTCTGCTCTAGCCTTTTACCTTTATCCTGTATGAGTCACTCTTTTTCAAATGTGTTTACTGTAAACAACATATTGTAGGATTATGGTTTTTAATCCATTCTGTTATCCATTTCTGTTTTATGGGAGATTCCATCCCATTCACATTCACAGTTATGATTAGTATTTGTGTCTTTTTCTCCATCTTTCCCCCCCATTTATGTTTTTCTTTCTTCTTTCTCTTTTCTCCCCCTCAATAGTATTTTGCTTTTGACTACCACCTCCTTCAGTCCCTCCTCCCTTCTATTAGCCCTTTTCCTTTTCTTCCCCTTTACCCTTGGACTGCTTCTTCCCTCCTTCTATCCCCCCTCCCTCTTCTTTCCCTTTTTCCTTCCTGCTGCCTATAGGGCATGTTAGATTTCTATATCTAACTGATTATTTTATTCCCTTCTTGAGACAAATCTGATGAGAGTAAGGTTCAAACAATGCTCACCCCCCTTTTTTCCCTCTCCTGTAATAAGTTTTTGTGTCTTTTCCTGTAACGTAATTTACCCTTGCCTGCCTCCTCCTTTCTTAGTACATTTTCTTATATCAGACTAATCCACTTACTTGTATCCATTTAACCTACCTGATTACATTTTTTTTATCATTACATCAAAATCAACTAATAACCATCCCCTTTTTGTATATTCCTTTAACATGGTGTAAGAACAATACAGTTCTCAAGAGTTGCAAGTGTTATCTTCCCTTGTAGGAATGTAAACATTCGGCCCTTATTCACAACATATTGTATCTTTCTGTCCCATTTACATTTTTATGTGTTTCTTGAATCTTGTAGTTGAAGATCAAATTTTTGGTTGAGCTCTGATCTTTTTATCAGGAAGGTTTGGAAATCCCCTATTTCATTGATATACATCTCCTGCCTTGAAATATTATGCTTATTTTTGCTGGGTAATTGATCCTTGGCTGCTTTCCAATCTCCTTTGCCTTATGGAATATCGTGTTCCACACCCTGTGGTCTTTTAATGTAGAAGGTGCAAGGTCCTGTGTAATTCTGCCTGTGGTTCCATGATATTTAAATTGTTTCTTTCTGCTGCTTGCAGCACCTTCTCTTTCATCTGGTAATTTTGGAATTTTTTTATTATATTCCTTGACCCTTTCAATTTGGGATCTCATTCAGGTGGTGAGCAGTGGATTCTTTCTATGGTTATTTTACCTTCTGGTTCTAGGACTTCAGGGTAGTTTTCCTTTATGATTTCCTGAAAGACACAGTCCAAGCTCTTTTTTTCATCATTATTTTCAAGTAGTCCAATAATTTTTAAATTGTTTCTTCTGGATAGATTTTCCAGGTTGTTGTTTTACCCATGAGGTATTTTGTGTTTTCATCAATTTTTTTTTTCATTTTTTTGGTTTCTGTTTGACTGATTCTTCCTCTCTCATACAGTCACTAGTTTCCACTTGTCCAATTCTAGTTTTTAACAGATTGTTTTCTTCTGTTAGTTTTTGTACTTCCTTCTCCAATTGGCCAACTGTATTTTTGAGGGATTTATTTTCATCAGTTTGCTTCTTTTCCAGTTAGTCAATTGTGTTTTTTGAGGGATGTTTTTTCTTCAGTGTACTTTTTTCCCTGTTGGCCAACTGTGTTTTTTAGGGATGTGTTTTCTTCAGTGTACTTTTTTTTCAATTGGTGAAGTGTATTTTTTAAGGAGTCTTCTACCTCTCTCATTAGACTTTTAAATTTCTTCTTGAGCTCTTCTAAGAAGGCTTTTTGGGCCTCAGACTAGTTCATATTCCCTTTTGATGTTGCAGGTGTGGGTTTGTTAACAATGTTGTCCTCTTCAGAATTTCTGTCTTGATCTTCACTCTTCTTATAATTTGAATCTATGGTATGTTTCTTTTTACTCATGGTGTTTCTTTGTTCCCTGGTCTTTAAAGAGATTGAGCTCTCCTGTTGGGGAACAGAGGGCACTGACCCAAGCTCTTTGTGTTGGGAGCCTAGGTTTTGGTCACTGGATTTGTGTGCTGGGGCCTCTTATGTTGGCAGTTGGAGGCTGTTGAGTTCTGGCAGCTTACCTGGCGTTGGGCTGGAATCAGCAAGGCTGGAACTTTCAGGGAATTCTAGGTTGCCTGCTTTTCCTTTCCTTTAGCTTTCTTCAGCTCCTTTTAGATGGGGTGCTGCAGGGTATTTATCTACCTGGGGCCCCTTGCAATGCTGACTCCCTTGTTTCTGCTAATGCACTGGGAGACTCCATTGTGATAGAGTGCCGAGGCACCTGGTGGTTTTCTGAGCTTGTTTCTACCTGTTCCCCCATCCTCACTGAGTCACTTGGAAGTCCAGGTGTTCGTGCTTGCCTGCTCTACCGCCTGGGCTTCAGGATCTCCTCCTGGTTGATATTTGGAGGCTGTAGGGTTGTGACAACTTACCTGGCATTGGACTGGAATCAGCAAGGCTGGGACTTTAGGGAGATTCTAGGTTGCTTTCTTCAGCTACTTTCAGATGAATGCTGCAGGGTGCTTATCTGCCTGGGGCCCTTTTTATTGCTGCTTCCCTATTTTTGCTGCAGCACTGAGAAACCTGTTTGCTATAGCATGTTGAGGTACCAGGATCTCCTCTTGGTGTGCTAAAATGTGGCTTTCTTTTTGCTGGCTGGGGGGCCTCCTGTTCTGCACTCTTCCCTTCTTTGCCCAGGGTAAGAGGGGCTTTTGCCATTAATTCCTGAAGTTACCTGGGCTACTGCACTGCTGCTCCCTGTCTTTCTTCTGGTTCAGCTGTTCCAGGGTTTTTTCTAGGGTGATATTTTCTGGTTTTTCAGAGGTTGATAGGAGAGGGTGAGAGTGACTACCCTTTTACTTTACCACCTTGGCTTCTGGATGCAGAACCCAGAAATAATTTCTTCAAGAGCTCGAAAAGGATTTTAAAAATCTAATATGAGAGGTAAAGGAAACATGGGGAAAATAAATAAGAGCGATGCAAGAAAATTATGAAAAGAAAGTAAACAGTTTGCTAAAAAACACACAGAAAATGAAAAAAATAATGCCTTAAAAATTGGCCAAATACTAAAAGAGGCAGAAAAATCCTCTGAAGAGAAGAATTCCTTAAAAAGCAGAATTGGACAAATGGGAAAAGAGGTACAAAAATATACTGAAGAAAGGAACTCCTTTAGAAATAGCATTGACCAATAGGTGGAGCCAAGATAGTGAAGTAAAGGCAGGGACTCCACCTGAGCTGTCACTCAAACCACTGCAAATAACTTGAAAAACAGCTGTAAACAAATTCTAGAGTGGCATTACCCACAAAAAGATGGAGTAAAACAAATTTCTAGGCTAAGACAAGTTGGAAGGCCAACAGGAAACACCTGTTCCAGCAGGGTAAGAGAGGAGCACAGTCCAGTGGAGGCCACAACAATGCAGACTGAGCCCCATCAAACCTGGAGCAGGCCTTGTGGTAGCTGGATCACTGGAAGCAGATCTCTCAGCCCACAGATGCCAAAGACAACTTGGAAGGTGAGTAGGAAGAGGCTGTTGCAGCTGGGTGAGAGTGGAGTACAGTCCAGTGAATGACTCACCAGCACAGCCTCAGCCCCAGAACTAGGAAACCAAGAGCAGGCCTTAGGACTGGCTGAGTCAGTAGCAGTAGCAGCTACAGAAGCAGTGGCTGCTTCTGGAGCTCTAATCCCACAGATGGTAAGGGGGTTGAACAACTGGTCAGAAGGAGATTATAGGGGCCTTTTCCTAGCACTGAGGAAGGACTCTTGCTTTCCCATACTCAGATCAAGGTCCCAGTTCTGGGCGTCAGTGCCAGAGCAAGGAGGAGCACTAGCACAGCAGAGCTGGTAGGTTCAGTGGAGTGGAGACCCTTATCACAGTTGCAGTGCAGAAAAGAGTGTTTGTGGTTAAGAATTACAAGTATCATCTTCCCATGTAGGGCTGTAAATAATTCAGGTATATTAAGTTCTTTTTTTTCATTTCCTTTTTTACCTATTTTTGTTTTTCTTGGAGGTCAAATTTTTGGTTTACTTCTGGTCTTCTTATGAAATCTTGAAATCCTTATATTTTGTTGAATGACCATTTTTCTCTCAATGTATTATGCTTAATCTAGCTGAGTAGGTGACTTTTGCTTGTAGTCCTAGTGCCTTTGCCTTCTGGAATAGAATGTTGCATGATCTCTTTTATGTTGCAACTGCCAACTCCTGTGTAATCCTGATTGAGACTCCCTGATATTTGATACTTTTTTCTGGATACTTCCAGTATTTTTCCATTGATCTGATAATTCTGAAATTTAGCTATAATGTTTTTTTGGAATTGTTATTTTGGGATCTCCTGCCTATGATTGGTGGATTCTTTCAATGCCTATTTTGCACTCTGGTTCCAGGATATCAGGGTGGTTTTCTTTGATAATTTCTTGAAATAACAAAGCCCATCAGGAAGTGATAGGAAGATAAATTCCATTTAAAATTACTGTAGACAATATAAAATATTTGGGAGACTACCTGACAAGATAAACCAAGAAGCTATATTAAAACAATTACAAATCATGTCACACAAATAAAGTCAGATCTAAATAATTAGAAAAATATCGGTTGTTCATGGGCAGGCTGAGCTAATATAATAGAAAATGATAATGCTACCTAAATTAATTTACTTATTCAGTTCCATACCATTCAAACTACCAAAAATATTTTATGCTGCTAGAAAAAACTGTAACAAAATTCATCTGGAAGAACAAAAGTTCCAAAATATTATGGAAATTAATGAAGAACAATGCAAGGAAAGGTGGTATAGCTGTACCAGAACTTAAATTGTATTATAAAGCAGCAATCATCAAAATTACTTAGTACTGGTTAAGAAATAAAATGATGGATCAGTGGAATAGGCTGGGCACAAAAGATAAAGTAGTCAAAGATTATGCTGTTAGATAAACCCAAAGATTCAGCTTATGGGATAAAAACTCACTATTTAATAAAAACTACTGGGAAAACTGGAAATAGTATGGCAGAAACTAAGTGTATGCCAACAACTTACACCATACACCAAGATAAAGTCATGATTCAGATATAAAGGCTGATACTTATAAGTAAAGTAGGAGAACAAGGAATAGCTTACTTATCAGAGTTATGGAGAAGAATTTATGACCAAACAAGAGATAGAGAACATTATGAAATGCAAAGTAAAGAATTTTTCTTAAATTGAATTGAAATTTTTTTTGTTTTCTTTTGTATTCTTTTCTTTTTGCAGGAACAAAGACAATTGAAACAAGATTAGAAGGGAACCAGAAAGCTGAGAAGCAATTTTTCCAACCAGTGTCTCTGATAAAGGCCTCATATCTAAAAATATATAGAGAACTGAGTCAAATTTATAAGAATACAAGTCATTCCCCAACTGATAAATGGTCAAAAACAGTCAGTCATCAGATGAAGAAATTAAAACTATCTACAGTTATATGAAAAAATGCTCTAAATCACTATTGATTAGAGAAATGCAAATCAAAACATCTCTGAAGTACCACCTCACACCTATTAGATTGGTCAAGATGACAAAACAGGAAAATGATAAATGTTGGAGATGTGGGAAAATTGAAACACTAATGCATTGTTGGTTTAATTGTGAACTGATCCAACCATTCTGCCCAAAGTACTATAAAACTGTGCATATCTTTTGACCCAGCAATACCCCTTCTAGGTTTGTATCCCAAACAGATTAAAACAATGGGAAAAGGACTGACATGAACAAAAATATATATAGCAGCTCTTTTTGTGGTGGGAGAGAATAGGAAATTGCCCATCAATTGGGGAATGGCTGAACAAGTTGTGGTATATGAATATAATGGAATATTCCTATTCTGTAAGAAATGATGAGCAGAAGGACTTCAGAAAAACCTGAAAAGTCTTATATGAACTGATGCTGAGTGAAGTTAGCAGAACCAGGAGAACATTGTACAGAGTAACAGCCACATTGCATGATGACTGACTTTGATAGACTTAGCTTTCCTAAGCAATATAAGGATCCAAGAAAACTCCAAAAGGCTCATGATAGAAAATGCTATCCATGTTCAGGGAAAGAATTATGGAGACTGAATTGCAGACTGAAGCATACCATTTGTTTTCTCTCTCTCTCTCTTTCTCTTTATCTCTCTTTCTTCTTCTTCTTCATCTTCTTCATCTTCTTCTTCTTCATCTTCTTCTTCTTCTTCTTCTTCTTCTTCTTCATCTTCTTCTTCTTCTTCTTCGTCTTCTTCTTCTTCTTTGTCTTCTCCTCCCTTGTGGTTACTCCCATTTGTTCTAATTCTTCTTTACATTGTGACTAATGTGGAAATATGTTTAATAAGAATGTATATGTAGAGCCTATATCAAATTGCATGCCATCTTGGGGAGGGGGAGAGGAGAGAATTGAAAATTTAGAATTCAAAATCTTATGGAATTTAATTTTGTAAACAAAAATTAATTTTTTGTTAAAAAGAAGTGAATGTTGAAATCTATAAATAAGCAAATAAATAAACATATATATATATATATATATATATATATGTATATATATACATATATATATATACATATATATATATATGTATATATATATGTATATATATAAATAATGGATAATTTCATGGAAGATGCTATCCTGGTCTCCTTTTGATTATGGCTTTCAGGTAGTCTAATGACTCTGATATTGTCTGTCCTGTATCTGCTTTCCAGTTCATTTGTTTTTAACATGAGATATTTTACATTTTCTTCCATTTTTTCATTCTTTTGATTTTGTTGGATTGATTCTTGATGTTTCATAGAGTCATTAGCTTCTATTTGTCCAATTCTAACTTTTAAGGTGTAGTTTTCCTCAATTATCATTTGAATTTTATTTTCCATTTGCCTAATTGTACACTTTAAGAAACTGTTGTTGTTGTTGTTGTTGTTTTCCAGTGGATTTTAGCATCTCCTTTTCCATTTGGCCAATTCTATTTTTTAAGCAGTTTTCCAAGCTTTGGATTCTTTTTTCATAATACTCTTGCATCACTCTCATTTTTTCTCCCGATTTTTTTTCCAATTCTCTTACATGATTTTAAGCTCCTTTTTGAGCTCTTCCATAGCCTAAGACCAATTCATATTTTTCTTTGAGGCTTTGGATGTAGGAATTTTGGCTGCTGTTTTCTTCTGGGTATGTATTTTGGTCTTCCTCGTCACCATAGTAACTTTCCATAGTCAGAATTTTTTTTTCTGTTGCTTGCTCATTCCTTCATCCTCTTTCTTGACTTTTCTAAACACTTTAATAAAGTTAAGCTCTGCTTCCATGGAGCAGGGTGCACTGTCCCAAGCCTGAGAGATTTTATGCAACTGTTTTCAGAAATAATTCTAGAGACCTGTAAGTTTTCAGTTCTTCCACTAAGAAGAGGTACTCTCCTGGCCTGTGCTCTGCTGTGTGAGAAAGCACAAGCACTCTTTTCTGCCCTGGAAATGTGGTGAGGGTCCCTGCTCCACTGAGTCCACAAGCTATGGTGTGCTAATCCACCTCCTTGCTCTGGGACTACCTCCCAGAACGGTGACCTCGGTCAGAGTACAAGAGTACAGGCAAATTAGCAGAGTCTTGCCCCAGTGCTAGCAAAGAAATGCCTATAATCTCCTTCTGACCAGTTGTTTGATTCTTTTATTACCTGTAGGCTGATTCTGTCTCTCCCAAAGCCTTCTCCTGGTTTTCTGGGGCACTGGTCTGCACTGGCTCAGCCTGCACTGGACTGCACTCCTCTCTCACCCCCATGTGAAGGATCTTTCCTGCTGACCTTCTAAGTTGTCTTGGGATAGGAAATTGTTTCAACCATCCTTTTGTGGATTCTGCTGCTCCAGAATTTGTTTTAAGGTATTATTTAAAGGTATTTGGTGGGGTTTTGGTGAAAGCTCAAGTGACTTCCTGCCTTTTCTCTCCCATCTTCTGTCTGCCCCCTGCCTTATTTCTCTTAATTATTTCATGTTTAACTCATATGTAACTTGTTTATACACCATTGTTTGCTTGTTGTCTCTCACACTAGATTGTGAACTCCTTTTAGGCAGGGACTATCTTTGGCATTGCTCTATTCCTGTCATTTAGCACAGAGACTGGCTCATAGCAGGTGTTTAATAAACATTTATTGAATATCTGTGTGTATGTGTGTATATATGTGTGCATGTGCATGTGTGCATATTTATATATGTATGTTATATATGTGTGTACATTTATATGCACATGTATGTATGTATTGCTTTCTCTCCACTCACACTAGCAGCACTTTGGTTACAGGCCCTTATCACTTCACAACTGGAACATTAATATAGCCTTGTGGTTTCTCTCACTGCTTCACAATTTTCTCCACTCTGACCAATTATCTATTCAGATGCTAAAGAGATTTTCCTAAATTGTAGGCATGATTATATCATTTTCCTATTCAATAAACCCCAACGGCTCCCTATTGCCTCCAGGATCAAATGATCTATCTGACATTTAAGTCATTTACAGTATTAACCCTTTTTACAATTCCAATTTTCTTGTAATTTTCTCTATATGCTATGCAATCTAGGAGTACCTTCTCTCTTAATGTTCCTCACAGATACTGCATTTTCTAACTCCATAAATTTTCACTGCCCCCTTCCATGCCCAGGATTTTCTCCTTGCTCATTTCTAAGTACTGGCTTACCTGATTTCTTTCAACACTTAACTTAATTTTATCATTCTGCAAATGACCCTTCCCAGGGCTTCGTACAGCATCCCCTCCCCAGCTCTTAATGTCTAACTACTAGGATTACCCTCCATTGGAACCTCTGTCTCTCTCTCTCTCTGTCTCTGTCTCTCTCTGAGAAAGTCTCAGAGTGGTTGTCAGAGAGACAGAGAGACAGAGAGACAGAGAAACAGAGAGAGAAATAGTATGTGCATGTTGTCTCCCTCATAAGAACATGAACTCCTTGAAGGCAGGAATCTTGTTGTTGTCTTTCTTTTCTCTTCAGCAATTTGCATTGCATTTGGTATATAGTAAATGCTTAATAAATATTTTTTGAGTGTCTGACTGCTATGATTGTATTCCTCTGGTCAGACCTAGAACTAATAATTTCGGTGCCTGGCGCAGGCAAGAAACTTGATACGTGCACTCAGGTCATGAAAATAATATGAGAAGTAATTAAGAAAAATTCATCTGTGCAGGAGGAAGAGGTAATTATAGTTTCCATGCTGCTAAAGGAAAACATAACTTTAATTTTTGTGTCTTATAAAGCCTCTTTCATTGATACAAATTTGGCAAGTCATCTGTAATTTATAGCATAGGCAGCAACAGGTCAAGTATTTTGTTGATGTTCACACAGCTAGTTTGTTATCAGTGAATGGATTTGACTACAGATCTTCTTGACTCTATGGCTTGTTCTTTCTCCACTATTCTGTCTTAGTGACAGAAATAATGTGCTTTTTGGTAAAGATAGTAACTATTTCTGTGTTTTCATCCTAGCAGGACTTATCGGTCCCACAATGATTTCATCCAAGGTCCACTTCTTTTTTAAAAAAATTAATTTATTTATTTTTAATTTGTATTTAAAACTTTGGGTTCCAAATGTTCTCCCTTCCTTCCTCCCCACCCACTTTCACTGAGAAGGCAAGGAACTCAATACAAGTTATACATGTGTAGTCATGCAAAACATTTCCAGAGTAGTCATGTTGTCAGAAACAAAGTATTTTTCCCTTAAGTTTATGCTGCACCCCATTTATTCTATTGTCTCTTTTGACCTTCTCCCTCCTCAGAAGTGTTTGCTTCTGATTATGCCCTCCCCCTATCTGCCCTCACCTCTATCATTCCCATGCTCTCTTGTCCCATCCCACCCCCTTTTACTGTAGGGTAAGATAGATATCCATACACAATTGAGTATGTATGTTATTCCCTCCTTAGGCCAAATCCAATGAGAATAAGATTTACTCATTCCTTCTCACCTTCCCCCACTTCCCCTCCATTGTAAAAGCCTTTTCTTCTCTGATTTATGTGAGATAATTTACCCCATTCTACCACTCCCTTTCTCCTTCTCTCCATATACCCCTCTCTCACCCTTTAATTTTATTCTCCAGATATCACCCCTTCATCTTCAACCCACCCTGAGACCTCTATGTATCTATCTATCTATCCACACATACATATAATTTTTCCCTCCAACTATCTTAATACTGGCAAAGGTCTCATGAGTTACAAATATCATCTTTCTATGCAGGAATTTAAATAGTTCAACCTTAATAAGTTTCTTATGATTTCTCTTTCCTGTTTACATCTTCATGTTTCACTTGAGTCTTGTATAGGAAAATCAAATTTTCTATTCAGAATGCTTGAAAATCCTCTATTTCACTGAATGTCCATTTTTTCCCCTGAAGGATTATGCTCAGTTTTGCTGGGTAGGTGATTCTTGGTTGTAAACCTATCTCCTTTGTCCTCCAGAAAATTATATTCCAAGCCCTATGGTCCCCTAATGTAGAAGCTGCTAAATCTTGTGTCATCCTGATAGCATTTCCACAATACTTGAATTGTTTCTGGCTGCTTGCAATTTTTTCTCCTTCACAGGGAACTCTGGAATTTTGATGTGATATTCCTAGGAGTTTTCCTTTTGGGATCTCTTTCAGGAGGTGATAGGTGGATTCTTTCCATTTCTATTTTGCCCCCTGGTTCTAAAATATCATGGCAGTTTTCCTTGAAAATTCCTTGAAAGATGATGCCTAAGCTCTTTTTTTGATCATGGCTTTCAGATAGTCCAATAATTTTTAAATTCTCTCTCTTCAATCTATTTTCCAGGTCCATTGTTTTTCAAATGAGATAGTTCAGAGGAGAAGCGCCAGCTCTGAAGTCAGGAGGACCTGAGTTCAAATCTGGCCTCAAAGCAAATACTTGACACTAACTGGCTGTGTGACCCGGACAAGTCCTTTCACCCCAATTGCCAGAAAACAAACAAACAAAAAAATGAGGTAGTTCCCATTGTTTTCTATTTTTTCATTCTTTTGGATTTGTTTTACAGTGTCTTGATTTCTCATAAAGGCACCAGCTTCCAATTGCTCCATTTTAGTTTTTAAGGAAGTATTTTCTTCAGTAAGTTTTTGGACTTCCTTTTCCATTTGGCCAATTTTGCTTTTGAAGGCATTCTTCTCCTTGTTGGCTTTTTGGACGTCTTTTGCCATTTGGGTTAGGCTATTTTTTTAAAGTGTTATTTTCTCCAGTATATTTTTGGTTCTCTTTTAGCAAGCTGTTGACTTGTTTTTCATGATTATCTTGCATCACTCTCAAGTTTTTCCTCTACTTCACTTACTTGCTTCTTAAATTCCTTTTTGAGCACTTCCATAGCCTGAGACCCATTCATATTTTTCTTGGAGGCCTTGGATGTTGGAACTTTGACTTTGTTGTCTTCTGGTTGTATGTTTTGATATTCTTTGTCACCAAAGTAAGATTTGATAGTCTGACTCTTCTTGCACTGTTTGCTCATGATCCCAGCCAATTACCTGAGCTATAAATTTTTTGTTAGGGTAGGAGTCTGCTTCCAGTGTGGAGAATGTACTGCCCCAAGCTTCAGGGGTTTTGTGCAGCTGTTTTCAAAGATATTTGTAGGGACCTGTAAATTTTCAGCTTTTCCAAGGTGCTATGATCAAGGGTGAGGTGTTTACTCCTTTCCTGGCCTTTGCTCTGGTCTATGAGTGACCACAAGCACTGTTTTCTGTCCTGCAACTGTGAGGAGGATTTTCACTACACTGCCACTACAAGCTCCACCATGCCTGTGCTCCTCCTCACCCCAAGACCCCCACCCAGAGGTGTGACCCAGATCCAAGCATGAGCAAAGCAAGAGAATCCTGCACCAGTAGAGAAATCTCTGCAATTCCCCTCTGATCAGCCACTTCATTCCCTCTCAGTCTGTGTGCAGGAAGCATGGGAGGCAGCCACCGCCCCAGGTTCTCACTTGGGGACTAGGGCTGGGACTCCACTGTGCTTCTCTCTCACCATGAAGAAACAGACTTTTCCTACTGACCTTATAAGTTGTCTTTGGTGATCATGGGTTGAGATGTCTGGAAACCACCACAACTTCTGTGATTCAGTCCTCTGAGGTCTGCTCCATATACACTGAGGCCTGTGCGCATAAGCCCATCTACTCTCCTCTCCCAGCCTGTGTGATATACCTTTCTGATCAACCATCCAGGTTGTATTGGGCTGGAAATTTGTTTCACTCTGTCTTTTTCTGTGTTCTGTTACTTTAGAATTTGTTTAGAGCCATTTTTTACAGGTATTTGGAGGGGTTTGGGGGACAGCTCAATCAAGTTACTGCTTTTACTCAGCCATCTTGGCTTTGCCCCCTCCCCCAAGGCCCACTTCTAGATGGCATTCCAGGATTTAATCTTAGATCTGATCATTGAGAGTGGCTGTGTCTATGCCACAGTGGATATTTCTTGGGTAAGTGATTGATTCAGTAAATCAGAGGTACCTTGAAACAGTTAGTGCTATTCCCCCCGCTTTTTATATCCAAAAGGCTGAACAAACTCCTAGGCAGTTGCTTTCACATTGTGAGTATCTAGCTTAACATGTCACATTTGACATAAGATTATTTATAATTTATATACTTTTTGGCCAATAGAAGTGTTATACAAACTGTTATTTTTCCTACTCTCTTGTGTAGAAAGATCAATAATATTTTTCTGTCTGGATAAAGAATCCATGTACACAAGGAGTTTGGTTGACTTCTGTAGCATTGACACTAGGAAGCAGAAGGTGCTGATGTAGTAGAAGGTGTTGGAACAGTTACAACTCCCCAGAGAACTTAGTACTCTGTCTGGGCTGTGGTAACCAACCATGAACACCTTTGGAGTCTTGACCTGCTCTGAAGAAAAAGCACACATGCTCGAATAGTTATTTATAAATATTTCCCTACTAGTTTATTCATATTTAAAACTAGGAATCCAATTTAAGGATCAACACTTAGACTCAGTTGTGCTATTACATGGTCCCACCTGACCCTTCAGATTCTAAAATATTTCTACAATTTCTGTGTTTTACTCCATTACATAATTTCATACCAAAGTCCCTGGAAGCTGAACATTGCTTGTAGACTCATATTATACTTTCTGCCTATGCCTTCTTGTCCAATTTGCATTTCTGGACACTTACCTGGCTTGACTGCTTGGATCCCATATTTTCACTTTTCACTCTATAACTAAAAGTTCCAGAGTCAACAGATACAAAATGGAAAAAAAAAAGTTGCTATTCATGATGCTGATACAGCTAACCCAAAAGACATTTCAGCACCTGGAGGAAACAATAAGACAAATTACTCCTGTGGTATAGTTATTGGTACAAAAAGATGTTGAGGTGGGCCAATAGCTACCTTAGTCATGGCAGTGATATAAGTAGGTGTCAGACCATAAGAAATGCTAAAGGAGCTCTGCCTAAGTTTAACTATCATACTAGTATCTCCGCTTATATGAATGAGAGTTTCTTCAGTGCCTTATTCTTGACGGAGGGTAGATTGTCACTGGAGTTATTCCTCTGAGGTTTCTGTACATGTAAACTCTAATGATTTGCACACTTCTTTGTGTTGCTGAGTTGGCATACCATGGAATTGGTCAGAATGATTGTCTCTATGTTGTAATTTCTACTTACTGTTTAAGAAACCAGTGAGTGTGAGTGGTAATTGTGTGTGACTGGGGGCTACAGGCAATTGGGACCTATCCTTTATTTTGGTGAGGCTAAGTTAGAAGTTGGTGTGCACAACAGTCTGTTCCCTCAATAATGTACACACACACAAGTGCATATTATATATAGACACATGTAGACATGTCATATACATATATACCCACATATACATTACATATAATATACTATTTAACATATGTACATAACAGAATATATATGTATATATAATATAAAAGTAATATATTAAAATATATTAAAGTCATATGGAATTTCCTAATAAATGACCTGACTTATTTCAGTAATACTATGATTACCAGCATTAATTGAGGATGATCAAATGATGTTATCAACTAGTTTTCAAAAGAAGAAACTTGAGCTATCAACAACAATCTTAAATTGTTCCAATTCACTAAGAGTAAGTAAATGTAATTTAAAGTTACTCTCTTTCCCTCTTACAATCATCAAATTGACAGTGATCACCAAAGGGAAATTCTAATTTTGTATTGGTCTATGGGAAGGCAGATACAGTAGCGTAGGGTTGCTCAAGCTGGGTTGTTCCAAACTTGATAAAAATAACTTAGAACTATATTCCAAAACTCACTGAACTATGTATGACCTTTGACTTAATACTGTTTCTAAGCCTATACCACAAAAAGGATAAAGAGAGAAAGAAATTGTATAAACTGAAATTATCTACATATTTTTTTCTGTTGTATCAAAGACCTGAAAACAAAACATTCATCAATTAGGTGGTGCTTGAACAAACTATGGTATATGAATATAGCACAGCATTATTTCCACAACAAATGATCACAAGCATGGATTCAGAGAAACATGTGAAACCTTGTAAAATTGATTAAGACTGAAATTTTAAAAAAGCTTACATAACCACAATAATTAAAAAAAATCTTTATAAGACTTATGAAAAATGATAAATGAAATGACCAATTATGGCTTCAGAAGACTGATAATGAAGCCTGTTTCTTGCATCTTGGCAATGATGCAATGGACAAGGGATGCAGAATTAGTCATACGTTTTAGATATTTCTCAGGTATGAATTTATGCTTTAATGTTCTAAAATATGCACAAATGATTAAAAAGAAATTCTAATGAGAACACAAGCAGTTTTGTTACAATTGTATACAATTCACATATAAAGAAACTTCATTTTCTCTTCTTTGTATCTGGAAATATTCTTATTTGTTGACCTATATAAGTTCATAATGAAATATTTTAAAAGGTGAACAGCCTAATAATGATGCAGAAAAATTAGATGAAGAATGTGCATTATGTCAATTATGGCAAACAGATAGGCCAGTGGATTAGTCAACAGTATATTTATCTTGCATGAGCATTAAAGATGGACAACAATCTAGTGTACATCAGGTTGAATAGAAAGAGGAAATGAGAAGAATTTAGTTGAGAAATTGTACGATGATTTTAGTAAACAACAACAACCAAACAACATCTGATATTAGAAAGACTGTAGCATAGTAAATAGAAAGGTTGCCTCAGGGCCAAAAAGGTTTGGGTTCAACTCTTTTTTCTTTTAAATATGCTGAGTCTTTGAGCCTGTATAAGGCTTTTAATACTTCAGTTCAGATCATAGATTGCAGAGAAGGTGTTGACCTACAATGGCAGTGACAATTTGCTCATTGAACAGTTAGCAATACAGATGAAATCATAAGTAGACTCCATATCTCCAATACAGAGATACATAGAAAATGTGAGGTTTTCAAAGTTTTTTAATTACTTCATTCTAATTAATCCTAGCAGACCTATGACATGACTACATCTATGTGATACTACTTTCCTATAAATCCCATTATATTGATTTTAAATACCAACAAAATCAGCTTCAATTATGATAAATGCTTTGTAGATGATAACATAGCTGGAAGCTCCGAAAGTCAGATTTGAAGCATGGTGTTATCTTCGTAGACTTCAGAATTTCTTTACACTATGCCATGCAGTACATTCCAGGCTGTTCCATGACAAAAGTCCATCTTTTTATGCCAATAAAATGTCTTTTAAAGCTCTTCATAACCAGGACACAGGTTCCCCACCTTCATTGCCTA
The DNA here is from genome assembly GCF_003287225.1 of Phascolarctos cinereus. NCBI lineage: Eukaryota > Metazoa > Chordata > Mammalia > Diprotodontia > Phascolarctidae > Phascolarctos > Phascolarctos cinereus. The sequence goes on from NW_027555958.1 coordinate 208,983,460, forward strand.
TCTGTACATCTGCTTAGGTGCAGGCACTGTGAATGGATATTATGCTAGTACTAGAGTAAAATAGAAAGAGGATAGATGGATTGATTGCATTTTATATATTAGACCACAAACAGTAATGATAACAATAATATTTAATACTTTGTGATTTGCAAAGTGCTGTGTTTACTCTATCTCATTTAATCCTCAAAATAGCCCAGATGGAGGAAAAAGTGAGCCAAAAGCTTTCTGAAGAAAAGAGAGTTGAAAAGGGACTATTTAAGAGATACGCCAATTTACATATGACACATTTTGTAATTCATGCATTGATTGATGAAGTTAGCAAAAAAAAGGTATTGTAATTTTATCACTATTATTATATTTAAAATTATTTAAATTTAAATATATGATTGTCATAAGAAGTGATTAATCTTTCCTGGTATATTTGCACTGCAGAGTTGTTATGAATTTCTGAATTATTTGCAAATAAAAAGGAGAAAAATATATATCATTTTGATATATGATACATTTAAGTTTATTATATAAGAGTAATTTTCATGTGTGTCATATTCCAGATCATTCTCAAGAAGTTATTTCCATAAATTTAACTCTTTGTCTCAATAATAGTAACCAGAATTGATATTGATATGCATTCTTTTTAACATTCATGTATTAGTGATTTTGGGGTGTGTGTGTGTGTGTGTGTGTGTGTGTGTATACACCACATTAAGAATTTTCAAGATGTATTAGAACAAGAGAAATTTTAATTAGAAGAATTTTGTTAGATTCATGGGTTCACGTGTTTTAGATCTAAAAGGTACCTTTAGATTTAAAAGGAACCTGTCCATAAAATGAAACCTGTTCATCTCACAGACGAAGAAACTGAGGCCCAGAGTGATATACACAAGGTAATAGTGAGTGACAAATCCAGTTCTTCAGACTCAAATTCAGCACTATTTTGTTCTGCACATTTCCAACTTTAAAATATTAGAATATATATTACATTAGGAAAAGTTAAAGAATCTCTACCCTTAAGCAGAGACAATTCAAAAGTAAGGAGTTGGGGGAGAATTAGATGTATTTTAGAGGACAATGTAGCTTAAATGACATTGATCACAAAGGTCTATCAGAGTTTGTCATTATGTGAAAATGTATTTTGAGTAAAACAAAAATCATGAAAAGCCCCGTGGAAAATAAACTTCTTTTAAAAGACCTTGTATTTTGAGTTTCTGAGTAACTAAGGAATGATAAGGTCACAAAGGACATATCTCTTAATAAATGTTATAGGATGAAAGAATTTATTCCTTTCCAGTTGAGAGAATACAAAATCAGAAATGTTTGCAGAAATCAATTACCTTTTAAAATATACACCTTTTCTCCATTTAATTTTTTTTTTATTATTTGAACTACTACTTGCCACTAATGATTCAAATGATATATAAGGTGTCTTAAGCTCTCAGATGAATGAAAGGAATAGGATAGTCATTAATATTGACACAATCAAAATTCCTCCAATACTCCACAGTGAATAGTGAAATTATACTAGCTTATGCTGTCACCTTCATCCTTTTTAGGTTATGTGATTTAGGTTATATCTGAAAAGCTCCTATCCCTCTCATGTAGATAGCAAACAGAGGTTGATGGCTGAAGTGAATAAAGCTAAGCTACCTATTCCCTATATGTATGTCTGTGCAAGTATATATTCTTTTTCAACTAAATAAACTCAGGAATCTGCTATCTCATTGCCACTGATTGACAAGAAAAGAATCTGAATGAAAGAAGAAGCTGCAACTTAACCAGAATAAATATGAATTATTCTTAGAAACTAAGGAAAGCTTATTCCTTTACTGGTTCTGACTCTCAGATTGCAAAATTCTTAATTTCAACAGCTACATGACTTGCTATAGTAATACTAAGGTTGCTTATCAGTTAATACCATTACTCTCTCCCCTTCCCTCCCCTGAGTAGAATAGAATGAGTCAAAATAAATACTAAGACATTAAGAAGTTATTGCTTCATTCTTCACTTCATGCATATAATAGGTGCTTAATGGATGCCTTTTTCATTATCTAGAACAAACTTACATGGGACATAACATACTTTAGCTCTGCCTACTATACTAAATACCATATACTATGACACTAAAATAAAGAGTTACAAGAATAGCATAGAACCAGGAATTCATTCATCTTCTGTGAGAAATAATAAAAAATACACTTTAACACCAAAATCCCTCTAGCAATGTTATATGACTGACAATGAAAATTGTGGATAATTCAAAGGACATTGGGGAGATGCAAGGTAATTACAAGTAGGCTATAGGACATTACCAATAATGACTGGTGCATAAGACATGGCATAAAATATATTTTCTAGGAAAAGGAAAAAAGGGCTTATGAATGGGTGAGATGTTTAAAATAAGGGATAATACATCACTTCACACTTGAAATAGTGCAATAACTTCCTGGTTTTGTCTCCTTGCCTTGAGTCTCTCTCCATTCAGCTGCCAAAATTATCTTCCTAAAATATAGGCCTGACTGCCACTTCCTCTTCAATAACTCCTGTGACTCACTCTTATTTTGAGGATCAAATATAAATCCTCTATTTGTCTTTTAAAGCTCTTCATATTCAGGACCAGTCCTATCTTTTCAGTATTCTTACACCTCACTCATTCCCATGTACTCTTAAATCCAGTGGCATTGCTCTCCTTGCTATTCCTCACATAAGTCATGAAATTGCTAAATTTCATAATTTTCACCAGTTTTCTTCCAGACTTGGAATTCTCTCTCCTCTCTACCTCCTGGTATCCTTCATGCTTAAGCTAAAAAAAAAAAAATCTCACTTTTTGAAAGAAGCCTTTCCCAGTCTACCTTTATTCTAGTGCCTTTAATCTCTGTTTTTTTTTCCCTGTTCTATCATGTACATATGTTGTTTCTACCAGTTTGTTGCATATTATCTGTCTCACTAGATTATGAGCCCTTTTAGGACAGGACTGTTTTTGCCTTTCTTTTTATCCCCATTAACTTAGCACAGCACCTGGCACCAAAAAGGTACTTAATAAATGCTTCTTGACAGATTTACCAATTGTTTAAATAGCATCCTGCTACCTATGAACTTAAATTGATGCTTCAGGATGTTAGGTAAGTCTTCTTCAAGGAATTTACATATGTGATGAACAAAATGAGAAGATGCAAATGGGTTATATCATACATTACATTAGTAAGTACAGTGCTATAATACTTAGATTTCAAAGTTTAGATATATTTCCCTGATAAAACTCACAAAAACTTGAATTAGGTGCTGATTTTAGAGATGAGGGTAAGAGCAAAGGCAAATGTTTTTATTCTATCCTATTGTTAAATATGTATGACATAGAAGCAATGTTGAGGAAAAAGGTGATAGCAGAAAAAAAACCAGTAGAAATGACAGAAAAAATGGAGAGGGGACAATTCTCAAAATATGCACAGAAATTCTCACACATGAACTTGTATTGTTTAAAATTGATTTTTTGTACTTTATTTTTAAAAGATATGCTATTTTATCTGTGTGGCTACTCACTTCACTGGCACATACCAATATTCTTCAGTGTTCACGAATTATTGTGGCAAAACAAACAAAAAAATTAAACAAACAACCTGGACCTAACCCTCTGGTGATAGATGTCTCTAAATTTATCTAGGCTGGTCTTAGACAGTAGAAATCCTGTTCATAGATGGGCCTAGATTCCGGTTTTTGAAGCTTGATAAAATTATCAGTTCTTGTGTTCCACTTCCATAGCTTTTTGGAATCAATAATAAACTAGCATTGAACTAGCAATTTGTAAGCAAATCAGAATTATTATTGCAGTAACAAAAATGATAACAACATTTCTATAGCACTTAGAAGGTTTATAATGTACCTTACATTATCTCATTTTGTCATCAAAACAACCCTGAGCTATAGGTGCTATTATTATTATCTTTATTTTACACATGAGGAAAGTAGGATAGAGGAAGGTTAAGTGACTTGCCCAGGGTCACACAGCCAGTTAGTTTCTGATGAGAGACTTGAACTGAAGTCTTTGTGACTCTAGGTCCAGTCCTCTAGACCAATGAGGGCCATCTTATAGAACATGAACTAAATTGCCCTTCCTGGTTCTGGTTAACCATGTGTGCTGATTAAGGGCTTTGGCCTTTTGGGGCTGATGAACTTTCTGCTTATTGATGGCTATATGGTGGTCCTTTTGGTACTGTACAAAAACCTGAAGTGATCCTTTGGCACTCCTCCAAATGTGACTGTGGCAGAGGGATAGTGTATTTAGTTAGTTAAAATAAGAAAGAAACTTCGAGCTATTTTTCTCCTTTAACTTATCAGGTAGCATTATGTAACTTGGAGAATGACAGTAGAGAAGAGCTGATGCTTCTTAACTCCAGCATCATAATGATTGCATACATTTGGTAGCTTTATCAGGACACTCAACAAGATGTGCTGGTATCTGAGCCCCTGTATCCCTCTTCCAGTTTTGCAGTTCCTTTCCTGAACATCAGTACTCAGAAAGGCTTGGAGATAAAGGCGTGATTTTGAGAGGCTCATCAGGTCCATGGGACTTGAGTCCAGGGAAATTTCGTCATCTGAGAAAGTGACCATCAGCAGGAAGATGACTGGAATTTTTTTTACTAAGCAGAAATGAAGTAGAATGTGGCCATGATGATCCAATGGTCCTGAGACTTTTATGTCCTCATGAGTTTTAGGAATCAATACAATAGATATTGTAGCAGATATTGTATTGTATGTAGATATTGTATGTAAATTAATGACTCATGTTCTACATTATTCTGTCAGTGTGTTCTGTGGATCTATTCTTCTTTACTATTGGCAAGAGTAACACCGTCGTCTTAGTCACCAAGGGTTGCAAGGTCAATGTTATCCCCTACTCTTCACTTTTAACTGGGCCATGCATCCAATAGGTCATCAAATATTATCATGTCTATCTCCATATCTCTGTTATCCATCCCCTTCTATCCACTCATACACAGAGCTGAGGTTGGCCTTGACTTTTACCTCCATTATTGTAGTAGCCTTGTAATGATACTCCCAACATTGTTTGATTTTCTTTTTACTTTCAATTTTATTAACCTCTTTTTTGATTTTCTGGATTCCCTTGTTGGTGTTTAATATTTTTAATTTGTTCTTTTTTCCATTTTGGGGGGAGTTACAAGTCCAATTATTGTATCTGCACTTTCTCTCTTTTATTGATTCACACATTTATGGATATAAATTTTCCTCTAAGTATTACTTTGGCTGTGTCTTGCAAATTTTGTTATGTTGTCTCAGTGTTATTTATTTTAATAAAATTATTGATTATTGCTGTGATTCATTTATTTACTCATTCATTCTTTATGGATATGTTATTTATTTCCCAAATAACTTTTAATCTATGTAATTTTTATATCATTATGGTCAGAAAATGATGCATTTGAAACGTTTTTTCTTTGTTTGTTTTTGAAGTTCTTATGTCCTAATTCATTTTCAATTTTTGTGAAAGTATCATATAGAGCTCAGAAAAAGGCATACTCATTTCTATTCCCATTCAATTTTCTCCAGAGGTTCACCACTTATAATTTTTCTAAGATTCTATACATCTCCTTAATATCTTTCTGGTTTATTTAATGGTTAGACTTATCTAGCTCTTAGAAGAGAACAAAGAACAAAGATTTCAACGAAGAATAACCTGCAAAGCAAAATTAATTATAATTTTTGAGGGGAAAATTGGTACTTAATAAAATAGAGGAATTTCAAGTATTCCTGATAAAAAGATCAGAGCTGTATATATATATTCTTTTATTTTTAATTTATTTATTTATTTTTAGTTTTCCACATTCACTTCCACAAGATTTTCAGTTGCAAATTTTCTACCCATCTTGTCCTTCCCCTCGCCCCAAGATGGCAGGTGTTCTGAATACTCCTTCCTCTAATCTGCCCTCCCTTGTATCTCTTGCCACGCTTCTTTTATCACCTTCCACTCCTATTTTTCTGTAAAGCAGGATAGACTTCTATACCACATTACCTGTATATCTTATTTCCCAGTTGCACGTGAAAATAACTTTTTAAGTTTGTTTTTAAGACTTTGGGCTCCAAATTTTCTCCCTTCCTCTCTCCCCAGTCACTTTCAATGAGAAGGCAAACAACTCAATACAGGTTATATATGTGATGTCATTCAAAACACTTCCCTAGTAGTCATGTTGTGAAAAACTAACTATATTTCCTTTCATCTCACCCTGCTTCCTATTTATTCTATTCTCTCTTTGACCCTGTCCCTCCTCAGAAATGTTTGCTTATGATTACTTCCTCCCCCTCATTTCTGTCATCCCCCCACTCTTTTATCCCCTTCTCCCTTATTTTCCTATAGGGTAAGATAGCTTTGCATACACAATTGAGTGTGTATATTATTCCCTCCTTCAGCCAAATCCAATGAGGAAAAGATTTACTCATTCCCTCTCACTTTCCCCTGCTTCCCTTTCACTGTAAAAGCCTTTTCTTGTATGTTTTATGTGAGATAACTTATTCCATTCTACCTGTCCCCTTCTCCATCTCCCAGTATAATCCTTTCTCACCCCTTAATTTTATTCTCCAGATATCACCCCTTCATCTTTAACTCACTCTGAGCTGTCTATCTATCTATCTATCTATCTATCTATCTATCTATCTATCTATCCATCTATCTATCTATCTATCTATCCATGTATATATGTATGTATGTATGTATGTATGTATGTATCTAACTACCTATCTAATATATATATATATAATATATATATATATATATATATATATATATATATATATATATACACATATTTTTCCCCCTGCAACTACCCTAACACTGACAAAGGTTACAAATATCTTTTCATAGAGGAATACAAGCAGTTCAACCTTAAAAAGTCTCTTATGATTTCTCTTTCATGTTTACTTCTTCATGCTTCTCTTGAGTCTTCCATTTGAAAGTTGAATTTTCTATTCAGTTCTTTTTTTTTTCATCAAGAATGCTTGAAAGTCCTTTATTTCATTGAATGTCCATTTTCCCCTAGAAGGATTATACTCAGTTTTTCTGGGTAGGTGATTCTGGGTTGTAATCCTGTCTCCTTTGCCCTCCAAAATATTATATTCCAAGCCCTGCAGTCCCTTAATATAGAAGTCACTAAATCTTCTGTTATCCTGATTGTGTTTCCACAATACTTGAATTGTTTCTTTCTGGCTACTTGCAATATTTTCTCCTTGACCTGGGAACTCTGGAATTTGACTATAATATTCCTAGGAGTTTTCCTTTGGGGATCTTTTCCAGGGGGTCCTTTCCATTTCTATTTTACTCTCTGGTTCTAGAACATCAGGGCAGTTTTCCTTGATAATTTCTTGAAAGATGATATCTAGGCTCTTTTTTGATCATGGCTTTCAGATAGTCCAATAATTTTTAAATTTTTTCTACTGGATTTATTTTCCAGGTCAGTTGTTTTTCTAATGAGATATTTCACATTGTCTTCTATTTTTTCATTCTTTTGGTTTTGTTTTACAGTGTCTTGATTTCTCATAAAGTCACTAGCTTCCATCTGCTCCATTCCAATTTTTAAGGAAGCAGTTTCTTCAGTGAGCTTTTAGACTTTCTTTTGCATTTGGCCAATTCTGCTTTTGCAGGCATTCTTCTCATTGACTCGTTGGACCTCTTTTGCCATTTGGGTTAGGCTATTTTTCCATTTGTTTTTGTTATTAACATTAGTTTTTGAAACTTCGGGTTACAAATTTTCTACCTTTCTCCCTTCCTACCCACCCTTGGGTTAGGCTATTTTTTAAGATGTTATTTTCTTTAGTATTTTTTCAGTCTCCTTTAGCAAGCTGTTGACTTGTTTTCCATGATTTTTTTTGCATCACTCTCTTTTCTCTTCCTAATTTTTTTTCTACTCTTATTTGCTTCTCAAAATCCTTTTTGAGCTCTTCTATTACATGGGACCAACTCATATTTTTCTTGGAGGCTTTGGATGGAGGAGCTTTGACTTCTTTTGTCTTCTTCTGGTTGTATGTTTTGATCTTCTTTGTCAACAAAGAAAGATTTTATGGTCTGATATTTTTGTAGAGTTTGCTCATGCTCCCAGCCAATTACTTCAGTTTCAAACTCTTTGTTAAGGTAGGGGATCTGCTTCCACTGTGGAGAATGTACTGTCCCATGATTTGGGGCTTTTGTGCAGCTGTTTTCAGAGATACTTCTTGGGACCTGTAAATTTTAGTTCTTCCAAGGTGGTATGATCAAGGGTGAAGTGTCTACTTCTTACCTGTCCTGGGCTCTCATCTATAAGTGACCACAAGCACTCTTTTTTGCCTTGAAACTGTGAGGATGATTCCTTCTCCACCACCACTACAAGCTCCACCAGGCCAGCACTCCTCCTTGCCCCAGGATCACCACCCAGAACTGTGACCCAGATCTAAGCACAAAGCAAGAGATTCTTGCCTCCATACCAGTAAAAAGATCCCTGCAGTCCCCCTCTGATCAGCCACTCAATTCCCCCTCAGTCTATGGGCTGGTAGCTCTAGAAGCAGCCACCATTCAAGGGTGTGCCAGGATTGGGGCTTGGACCAAGCTTCTCTCTCACCTTTGTCACAAATCTTTCCTACTGACCTTCTAAGTTGCCTTTGCTGTTTTTGGGTTGAGAAGTCTGGAAACAGCTACACCAGCCCGTGATTCAGTCCCCTGAGGCTTGCTCCAGGTTCATCGAGGCCTGGTCTTTGCCTGAACTCATATGTTGAACTGTGCTCCTCTCCCAGCCCAGCACAATGGACTTTTCTACTCAAACATCCAAGTTGTCTTGGGCTGTAAATTTGTTTCATTCTGTCTTTTTGTGGGTTTTGCTGCTCTAGAATTTCTTTAGAGACATTTTTTTACAAGTATTTGGGGGACAGCTCAAATAAGTCACTGCTTTCCCTCTGCCATCTTGTCTCTGCCCCATGTATAATATTTTTACTAGTATAATATTACTTTCTATTTCCTACTGTAATCCCCTTAAATTTCCCTTTGAGAATTTGGACACAATGCCATGTTTCCATATGTGTTTAATACTGATTTTACTTCATTGTGTCTTGTGCCTTTTAGTAAGATGTAGTTTTAGTGTTTATCTTTTTTAATTGAATATATTATTGATTTTGTTATATCTGAGATCATGATTGCTATCATTGCTTTTTTTTAAACTTCATCTGAAGCATGATAGATTCTGCCACTGCCTCGCATTTTAACTTATGTCTCTCTGTTTCAAGTATTTCTTGTTAACAGCAATTTGTTGGATCATGTTTTCTAATTCATCATTCTTCTATCCATTTCTATTCTATGTGTGTTTTCACCCCATTCACACTCATAGTTATGATTACTAATTGCACATTTCCCTCTATCCTCTATTCTTGTCTTTTTCCTTTTCTCTCTCTTTTCATCCTCTCTTCTGAAAACTATTTTCCTTACAACCACTGTCTTCCTTTTTCTGTTGTTCTTTTTATTATTTTCCCCTTCTACCCTGCCCCCAATTTCATAGGAAAGACTTCTATTCTTAATTGAATGTGTGTGTGTGTGTGTGTGTGTGTGTGTGTGTGTGTATTTTCCCTTTCTGAATCAATTTAGATGAGTGGAATTCAAGCATTGCCCACCTCACCACCATTTCCCCCTCCACTGTGAAAACTTTTTCTTGTGAACCTCTTTTAGTTGAGATAATTTCCCCATTCTTCCTCCGTTTTCTCATTCATCCCATTAATCCATCTTTCTCAATTATACATTCTTTAAGGTCATCTCAATGTTATTGACTCTTGTACCTTTTGCCTATGTAGAATCATTTTGCCTGCCCTAACAATGATAAATTTCTCAGGAGTTATATGAATCATTTTCCTATATAGAAATGTAAATAGTTTAACCTTCTTGAATCCCTTATGATTTTTGTTCATGTTTACCTTTTTATCAGTCTCCTGAGTCTTATATTTGCAAGTCAAATTTTTTTATTCAGTTCTGATCTTTTCATGAGGAATGCTTGAAGTTCTTCTATTTTACTAAATATCAATTATCCCCTGAAACATTATACTTAGTTTCTTGATTGTAATCCTAGCTCTTTGCTCTCTAGAATATCATCTTCCAAGACCTCTGTTTCTTTAACATGGTAGCTGATAGATCTTATGTGATCTTGACTGTGGCTTCAAAATTTTTTTTTTATGGTTTCTTTCTGGTTACTTGAAGCATTTTCTCTTTGACTTGGAAGTTCTGAAATTTGGCTCTCATATTTCTGGGAATTCTCATTTTGGGATTTCTTTTAGTTGGTAATACATGTATTATTTCCATTTCTATTTTACTCTTTCATTCTTTGATAATTTCTTGTAATTTGATATTTAGACTCTTTTTTGATCATTGCTTTCAGGTAGTACAATAATTATTAAATCATAAACTCTTGATCTAATTACCAGATCAGTTATTTATTTTCTAATTAGATATTTCACATTTTCTTTTTTTTTCATTCCTTTCTTTTTCTTTTATAGTTTTCTAGTGTCTCATGGAGTCATTAGCTTCCACTTGCCCCATTCTATTTTTTTAAAAAAAGTTTTCTTCAGAGAATTTTGTACTTCTCTTTTCATTTTGCCAATTCCGATTTTTTAAGGAGTTATTTTCATCAGTGAAGTTTTGTACCTCTTTTGCCATTTGACCAATTCTATTTTTACAGTGTTCCTGGCATGGAGTGGTGAGGGGCACTGTCCCAAGCTTCAAGAATTTTACCTTGCTATTTTCAGAGCTATTTCTATGTTTCTGAAAGTTTTTGATGCTTCCAAGGTGATGTGATGTAATGAAAGATATGATTACTACTCTTTTGATTTGACTTCTGGTCCTTATTCAGGAAGTAACTGATCCTTCAGGATTGCGATTGATATTGTTCCTCAAGACCTCTCCTCCCTTATGATCAAAAGTGCTCTTCTATGCCTTTGAATTTTGTCCTGGAAGTGGGTATAGCAAATTGAGTTGCTAAACCACATCCATTTGTACACCTAATGCTGGCATAGTTGTCCTCTGTAATTGCTTTTGACTACTTGCCAGATCCCTTTATGATCTCTGGCTTAAGAGTCACTGAAGTTGCTGCTGCTTCTTTCACCAGCAACAAGTATCACCACTGGCATGGCATCCATATGGACTCCAAGCCAGCTACCACCTCCATGTCACAGGTCATTCTGACCTTCCAAGTTGTCTTTGGCTATAAGAATGTCTCCCCTTGACCTTTTTATTTGGGGGGGGGGGGCTGTGCCTCTGCAGAGTTTGACTTGAGGCATTATTTTAAAATTTTTTTGGTAGGGAATATTAGGAGAGCTTGGTTCAGTGCTGTGTCTACTCTACTATCTTTCCCACATCTCAGATGTCCACATCAATAAAATATGTAGAATTTTCAAGAACTCTTCTTGTTTCTATCTTTAAATGACTTATCTGTCAAGAAAGCCTTGATTTTATCCATTTGTATCAGTCCCCTTTATATCTTCATTTTCAGGCCTTATTCAGAATAATTACATGTATAAAATATTCTGCATTGATGAACTTCTTGTCTTTTTCTAGCTGCACTTCCTTTGTTTAGTTCTTTAAAGTATTGTGTTTCATTACTTTGGCACAGCCCTAAAATGAATGAATGTATGCATATCTAATTATTTTCCCTTTATTTCTGTAAAGATTGATGTGTAGTTCTATTCATATAAGTCATGCAAACTCAATAGGTTAGCTAAATAAGTATTTTATGCATTTTGAAGTACTTTTAAATGGGATTTATTTCTTCAATTTCCTGGGTTTTTTTGTTAGTAATATACAAAAGGACTATGACTTTGTTAATTTTATCCTATTATTTTATTGAAATCATTAATAAAGATTTTCTAAATGAATCATCTGTAAACAGAGATAATTCATTCTCTTTTTTGCCCATGCTCATTACCCTAATTTTTTTTCCTTCTAGTCTTATTGATAGAATTAGCATTTCTGGAACTACATAAAATAATGAAAGTGACAATGGTCATTGAGGTGTTAACACTGCTCTTATTATAAAGGCTTCTAGTGCTCCTACATTATAGATCACGTTATCTGTTGCCTTTAGGTAAATATAATCTATAGTATTAAATAAAAGTCTTTTATTAATATGTATATCATTGTTTTAAGGTGCATTTATTCTATAATGTATTGAAGTTTTTTTCTGCATCTATTCATAAAAGCATATTATTATTACTACTTTCATATTTATTTACTTTATTATGTTTATAGTTTTCCTAATGTCAAACCATTCTTGCATTCCTGACATAAATTAAAACTGGTCATATTTATTATGTAGTTTTTGTTTCAATAATTATGAGTAATGTTGTTCTATAATTTTCTTTCTCTGCCTTATATTTTCCTAGTTTGGTTATGAAGACCATATCTCTCTCATGGAAGCAGATCAGTAAGGTGTTTTCTCTCTTCTTTCAAATACATTCCTTATGTTGTAATTCAGACATTTTCCAGTTGTGTCTAACTCTTCTTAATCCCATTTGGGATTTTCAGGGTAAAGATAATGGAGAGGTTTCTTATTTCAATCTTCAGCTTATTTTACAGATGAGGTACTGAGGCAAACAGGGTTAAGTGACTTGCCCAGGGTCACAATCTGGGAAGTGACTAAGACCAGAAACCATCTTAATTCATTAAACCAATATTCATATAAAATGTTTTCCAATTCCCTTGTTGTAGCTCTCCCAATGATTAAAACCATACCTTATTGGTGTTGGCTGAATTTAATTTTCAAAAGGTGATTTATCCAAGTGATGAGAAAACCAAGGTACTCTTCATCCTGTTTTCTATTTGAAAAATGAACAGTACTTTGCCATCTTGAGACTTTATAATCTTGGAGCTTTGTTTAATGGGGTTAGTGTTTTCAACATTAATAATGTTTTAGACCTGAACCCTTAGCTCCACTGTAAAACAACATAATAATGAATTTCATTCATTATATATGATTTACCTATACACACACAAACATATACATATGCACATATACATGTGTGTATGCCTGTAATATGTAACATATATGCATATAAACATACTAATATAAACATTTACATATATGATATATAGCTATATATTTGGCAATTTATTTGTACATGGGATATTCTTAATCAGAAAATTGTAACACAGCTGACTGAGATGAGTGCATGAAAAAAATGAAACAGAAATCTTAAGTGTAGTCTGATTTAAGAACTGGGGCTGTAACCCTGTATGAAGAGACAGCCATCTTTTGATCTCCTTCTAAAGGAAATAAGGAGCTTAAACAAGGAAAAATGAAAGGTCCTCAAGTAAAGTAGTTGGAAATGACAAGGAGTGTGGAGTCTGCTAGCATCTCAATCTAGGATATAACAAAAGAGGGTGAAAGAAAGATATATGGGGTAAAGTGGGGGAAGGGGAAAGCTGCTGTTGCCATGAACATTGCTATGATTAGGGATGAGATATTGGTGGAAGAGGTTCAGAGGAGAGGGGAAGAGAACCTTGTCAATGCAAAATGTCAGTGGCTGTCCCTAATGCTGAGAACAAAAGTGGTGAAACCCTTATCTCATTGTCATTTACCTTATATTGGCTCTTTTACAGACCTTCTATACCATTTCTTCTTTCTTTAAGAATATGGTCATTCTGTATTTGCCATGTGTTCTCAAACAAAACCATTTATTCTAACATATATTTATTGCTTATATATCATATTGGGAATATTAAAAGTAGTTCAATGATACTATGGTTACTAAAAGATACAGTGAGAGGTAGAATCTCTGCCTAATGCCAATTTTTCCAAGTGGGGAGATTGAGGGAACAAAATAGACTCTGTGTATATATACATATCTGTATACCTATACATATGTATATCTATGTTTGTATGTGTGTGTATCTATATAGTTTCCTAAGACAGGATAATATCAATTTAATACAGATTTATATGTATATATAGAGCGAACAAATAATGTTCTGTTAGGGAGTGGTGATTTTCTAATAATTAAGAAAGTTTCTATGAGACAGTAGTCTCTACCAACATACCTCCACATTATTCTTTTCCACAGGCAGTTTCATGTAAACTTTTCCTGTTTATGGAAGAACTAGCAGTAAATTACTAGATAGAAAATCATGTCTGTAAGGAGAAACTGAGAATTAGTGACTGAGTCCACTAGATAGCACAGGTCAGAGAGGAGGAAAAGCTAGTTCTTTTCAGATAAACACTTCTCTTGCACAATTAGACATATAAGATCCCATCTCCTACAAACTTTGACAATGTCAATCATTTTATTCCTTTAATTTGTCCTCCACCATTGGATGAAATGATCCTGCATAACACAAACTGTTTTTCATTTTGATTCCCAATAATGACAGCTACTCATTCATTGAACTATACCTTATAATGATTTACATACACATCTATTAGATCTATATATCCACTGAAAGGGACCTCAGCAGTCAATTAGTCCAACTCCCTCGTTTTACAGATTATGAAACTGAACTCTAGGGAGCTAAATGAATTTTATTAAATTCACAGAGCAAATAAGTGACAGGTGAGATTTGAACCAGATTTGAAGACTATAGAGTCATGGCTCTTTTCTCTGCAAAAAACATTGTCTCAATACTGACTGTAAATGCAACCCAGTAAGAGGTAGAGACATCTTACTAATGGTAGTAGTATTCTAATGAGGCTAATGAGGGTATAAGGAAACAAAAATCATTCTTAATAATGCTATTGAGTTCTGTCAATCTTCCAAACCACTCATTCACTACTTTCTTTTTATAGATTAATTGGTGTGATATTATACAAAGTACCATCACAGCATTTGCAACCAATGGTATTAGTAATTTCACACATTCATGATCAGTCTATTGAAATTTAATCCAATAAGCATGTCCCATGTCAAATTCTATATTTTGTCATGATATTGTATTAATTGCTTAGCTTTTTCTATACAGTTCATTTTCACATGTATAAATATTTTGATTCAGACAATTCAAATCAATAAATATTTGCTGAGCATACCTTATGAACCAGGCCACTCTGCCATGCCCTATTATCTACATTAAAAGAAAAAAAAATTGCATGCTCAGTGATTTCAAAGTTCACTGAGTTTTTAAAATTTATATAATCATTAGCTTTGAAACTTTGCTTTTAACATACCTTGAAGTGATACATATTTTGAAACTAAATAAACAAAGGACTGAAAATCCTTCTATTATGATTTACATTTTTTAAAATATTTAACACTCTGATACCTACAAAGAAATATGAACTCTTCTCTTTAGTTGTACCTTTCATCATGAGACAGTGCAGTTATTATGCATGTAGACATGGCAAGATTAGCATTTGAATTCCCAGAAGAGAAAAAATATCAATAGACACTGTTTTGAAGGCAAGACATAGGAAACTTTACTTTGAAATACTTCTTTGGCAAAAGTTTTGCTCTGGTTATTAGATTGTGAATAGATTGGATAAGGGGTGATTGGAAATGCTTGTTTTTAACGCCTTCAGTTGGACAGTATGATTTTTACAGCAACTATGTCTTATAAGTTCAGTTTGTGAATATATATCTTGTGTAATCCACATTGGCACATTTAATAAATGATTGAATTGATCAACATAGTTGTTTGGAGGTTTCAAAATGTATATGTATCAGTTTCTTTTGGCTGCAATTTTAGATTCTCTGTTATCAGAGCAAAAAAAAGAAATCAAAGCAAACTAGAAATGCATCTGAAAGTGTCCTGTCCGTAGAATAATAAATTTTTATTTGGAAAGATAAGAGGGTCATAGATTTTTATATGTGGAAGGGACATCAGGAGTTATCTAGTCCAACACTTTCCCTTTATGGACAAGTAAACTGAAACTAAGAGAAGTTAAGTGAGTTACCCAAGATGATGCAGATAGTTAGTGGAAGAGCCCCAATTCAGACCCAGGACTTCCATTGCCAAATCCAGTGTTCATTCTACCGATCATCCTCTCTTCTATAACTAGACATGTCATAACAAAGAGCAAACTACAAAATTCAACAGCATTTATAAAATGGAAACATATGAATACTTAAAGAGATTGCATGAGTGAATAGTAATAAATTTACTATGTTCTAGGAATTAATGCATCATTTAAGTGATGGTGTTCTTTTAGGGAGACATTGAAATGCTTATTCTCTGCACTGACCATTTGATAAATGATGTAATTTAGTAAACTGGCAGCCATTTTCAATACGAGTCTTTTAACTAGTGGGTTCTGCTGACTACCTGGACAGGGAAAAAAATAGTGTGGCTGAGTCTTTGAGAATGCCAAGTCAAATGGGACTTCAGTAGAAGAGCTGAACACACACACATCTGTGTTTATGTATGTATCTTTTAAATGCTGTTCAAATGTCATTTGGACCAATAGCACTTTTAATGTGACATGAAAGCTAGTTCAGTCTTTATGGACTTTGCTATGAGAAAAGCAAAATAAATTCTATCATAGATATATTAGGAATGATGTCTATTACACCATGGCATCAAAATTCTTTTGGTAGTAACACAGATTTGCTATTTTAATTGTAGATGAAAAGTATAATTAAATATATAAAAGACATATGAATGAAGCATTTGTTAAATGTTTACTATGTGAAACGCACTGCATTAAGTGCTGGAAATAAAAGTACAAAAGTAAGATAATCCTTGATTTTATATATTGTGTAAAAAATGAAAGAACCCTACTAAATATGTACATAATTCTATATACAGTGCTGTTACAACATATCTCAGTGAGATAACTACTCAAACAAAAAATTTAGAATGAGATTTTGACTTGCCTGAAGGCAAAATTTATTTTGCTATAAGTATATTAAATTACATATTCAATATCAATCCATTGAGTACTACTTAAAAATTGTTATATATATTTATAGATTTTCTGTACATTAGGTTGTTCTGAGATAATTTAATGTATAATTGTATACTGTATAAGTAATATTGTACATAGATTCAATACCTGCAGCTTATAATAAAATTAGTACATTTATTGAAAACAGATGGGTTTATCAGCTAATGTACACATCAGTAAGGTTCTGTGAAAGTTGTTTTTTTTTTATTTAGCTATATTATACCTGGGGAAAAGATATTTTAAGAAATTCTGAAGCATATTAACTCTTAAGGGTTACAAAGATTAAATTAATATTTTAGAAAACAAATCTAGAAATGAATTATTGCTTAAATTTTCCTCATTAGCTTACATACTAGCAATGAGGAAAATTTAAGCAATAATTCATTTCTAGATTTGTTTTCTAAAATATTAATTTAATCTTATGGTATCCAACATGAGGACCTCAATAAGAAAAAAAAGATTCAAATGAAATTAAAAGATGTTAGTTTAATAGGATATTTGACTTTTAGTTTATTGCTATTTTAAATAACCAGTTTTGATGAATTTCACATTCCTCTTTAAATTTAAAAGAGGGATGCATAATATATTTTTTTTCTGAAGACCTGAATTCCATTCCTGGCTCTGAAGCTTAACA
This sequence comes from Phascolarctos cinereus, assembly GCF_003287225.1. Lineage (NCBI taxonomy): Eukaryota > Metazoa > Chordata > Mammalia > Diprotodontia > Phascolarctidae > Phascolarctos > Phascolarctos cinereus. The sequence goes on from NW_027555958.1 coordinate 209,000,971, forward strand.
ACAATGTGACCTAGAGCAAATCACTGAACATGTCTGATTCTTAGTTTCCTCATTTGTAGAATTATGTGGTTTCTCTTAACATACCTTTGAACTCTACTATTCTTTGATTTTAAAAATTACATAAGTAATTTGATATTGATATCAATTCATTATGTTTAATGCAATACTCTAACTCATATCTTAGATATTTTATAGATAAAACCAAATCACTGCCTAATAAGGACATAATTCCTTATCGTTATGATTTTTTTAGAAATTTATTATGAGATCCTTTCTACTGTTTGACATATGGCACCTGACAACTGGAATTCATTTTTAAATGGGTTTATTGATGCCTTTTATATAACATTCCTTCCTAATATGAATATCTTCCTTCCCCACTTAGGGAAAAAACAACAACAACAAAAAAATTAAAGGGAGTTCTGTTTAAACAAATGACACATTGATCATGTTTAAATCCATGTGAAATATTTCATACACATTGCTCCCTATCTGCAATGAAAAAAAGTAAGGGCTTATTTTTTATTATTTATGATTACATAGCATTGACTTTTGTTTTATTACACCTCTTATCTAAATTGTAGACATTTTGCACACCATTTTCTTGATTCTGCTTGTTTCACTCTGCTTCAGTTCATATGGCTTCTCATGTTTTTCTCAATGTCTCATAGTAAGCAGGTCAGGACCAAGCCCGCATCAAGCAACTGCCATATACCAGGCACTCAGTGTACAGAAAAAAGCAAAATCAGTCCTTGCCTTCAAGGAGATCACAATCTAATGAAAGGAGACAACATGAAAACAGCTATGTACAATCAAGTTTTATAAAAAATAAATTAGAAATAATCACAGATGAAAAGCACTGGGATTAAGGGAGACTAGAAAAAGCTTATTGCAGAAAGTAGGGTTTGATTTGAGGTTTGGAGTAAAACAAGGAAGCCAGGACATAGAGAGCAGGAGGGAGAGGATTCCTGCCATGAGGTACAGTTAGTAAAAATTCATAGATTTTTGAGTTAGAGTTTGAGGACAACCAAAGAGGCCTGTGTAACTTCCCCAATGATTGCTTTGCAGGGAGCAATGTATAAAAAGACTGGAAATATGGGAAGTAGAAAAGTTGCAGATGAGGTACTTAAAAGCCTAAGAGAGTAGTTTTTATTCAATCCTAAAGGGAACACAGAGTCCCTGGAATTTATTTAATGGAGAAAAGGGAGTAACATGATTAAACTTGTGCTTTAGGAAAATCATGAAGTGGAGAATGTGCTGAGTTGGAATAAACTTGAGGCAAGGATAGCAACAAGCAGATTATTACAATAATCCAGTCATGAGGTTATGAGGGCCTGCACTAGGGTCAATTATTATAAAACAAAAATATTAGTTATTTCTTATAGTCTGATAATATTATAGTGTACTCCTATACTACAATTTGTTTTGTTAATATCAAGTTATATAGGGAGTTATGATTTATGTTTATTAATATGTTCTGTACAATTTTGAAAGTTTGAAATGGGATATAATATATTTTCAAACTTTAAATATTTTTATATTCTTTAAGACAACATTACAGGTCACTTTTTATGATAATCAGGACCTCCTATGCAAAATCAATAGCTTAAGTTAGTGATATGTAAGGCCTTTTCACAATAAAAAAATACATGATATTATGCTGATATCTCAATATGACATGGGCATGACTCAGGGTATCATATTCCAGTTTAATGGAATCTCAAACACAAATTATGTGTTTGTCATGGGAGGATAAGCCTAATTAAATTCATAGAAGTTCATTAGCAGGTGATTAGTCACAAAGTGATGCTTTTGGCCACAGCAATTCATGAAGAATATCTACTAATGAGCATAAGGGTTGCAATCTGCATTATTCAAGGGGATACTCAGACTGCTGAAATCAAGATTCTTGAAGTACTATACTGTGTCAGTACATTAACAACTAAAGTGTTGTATCTTATGAATCTATACTTATTCATGGAAAAGAAGTTTGTGAAGGCATAATGTAATTATAATTGTAAGACAGAATAACAGAATAAAATATCATGAAATTTGGTTTGCCATACCCCTCTGATAAATACACATCATTGTTCTCTTGATAGACTGTGTAATAAAATGTGAAAACAATCATTCTACAATAATAATGACCATTTATTCCAATATATAATTCCCTGTTCCAGACGTTTAACAAATGTTAGCTCTGTTTCTCACCTCACTCTCCTCAGCTATTGCAGTAATTGCCAGCAACTGTCTATCAAGTAGGAATTGCTCTATTTGTAATTTGCTGCAGGGTCAGGACCATGGACAGAAAACAGTGCAAAGGAACTTTCTTGGGACTAAAGTCTATTCAAGCTGCTGAACATGCTTAGTCTCGAAGGCAGTACTTCTGTGTGCACTCATTCCTAAATTACAATAATGTATAGAAGCTAAAAGTTACAAAGAGATGACAAAAGATTCAAGAAGAATTAGATTTACAAATGGATAAGGAGAGGGAGTGTGGTATAGAGATCTGGGAGTCAATGGACCTGGTTTTTTGGAAGAGCAGTAGAGGAAGGAGTTATGAGACCTGGATTTGAGTTCCTGCTTGTCACTTTCTAGATGTTTGGCTTTATGTTTTTTGCTGAAGCTCTCTAAGACTCAATTTACAGATTCAAATCTGTAAATTAAGGAGGTTGATTCATAAGACTTCTTCTAGCTGCAAATGCAGTCTCAATTTTATCCAGTTAAGTAACTATTGACTTAAATTCTATCTACCTCAGTTTCCACTTCTATAAAAAGGTAGCAGTCATATCTGTTATACCTTCTTCATAAGTCTGTGAGGTTGAAAAGAACATAAATTTGAAGGTGTTCTAGCACTTTTAATGTTATAAAATAAAATTTATTCCAATTGTTATGAAGAGAGAATAGATATTTAGGCAGTATGTTTTTTTTCAAGGTTTATAGTGTATTATATTATATGGTGTATATAGTATTGCATTACATAGTATATATAGTATTATTATTTGTTTTTGTACATGGAACAAAAGGGCTTTGAAATCCAACGGGAACAACATATTACAAATATTAGTCATTTTAAAAATGAATTAATTCAATTCTAATCATATATATTTTACTGTCGATAGCCTGAAAATGGAAATAATAGCTGACATTTATTTAGCACTAGAAATAATTATCTCAATTCATCCTTACAGCTACCCTGAGAAGCAATTTGTATTATTTACCCATTTTGCTGATGAGGAAATAGGTTCAGGAAGGTTATGTGACTTTTTGGAAGGATGGAAAGAATGGAGGAAGGAAGGAAAGAAAAAAAGAAGAAAGGAGGGAAAGAAGGAAGGAAAGAATGGAAGAAGTGAGGAAGGGGATTGCAGAGAAATGTTTATGGGAGTGAAGTCACCCCAATAACATTATATGGATCATTTAATAACAAATTAAATGGACAGAATAATTTTGCATGTGCATTCAATATTACTTAGGCTGTTGTGCAAATGGAACTCATGCTTTGTGAACCACTATTCCAGTAGTACAGATGACCCTGGAGCTCTGAAGCCTCTTAGCTCTGGAGCATAGAAAGATTGTAACTGGGACAGCATTGGGCTATTGTCAAATGCTCTGTCCTCTTAGAAGAACGGAAAGGCAAACATAAAAACTGCTGGGTTCTGTAACCCTTTCTTGAATTCTTTTTGAATTCCTTCCTGAACTGTTTAGCCAAGTACTTGAATTTATAGCGTCTAGATTAAGTGAAGGAAAGGGGAAAAAATCAACAAAAGAAACCAAAACCCTGCTCTGTTTATTGTACTCTAGAGGACTGTCACACATTAATGCCCTTAAGTCCCTGGAGATTTATTTATTTTACTTTATTATTTTTTTTATGTGTGTTTCAGTGAAGTTCCTACGTATATCTAAATAATACCTTTCTTAAGCCGTCGTCCTTATGTTTCCAGGTTTTGAGATTATGTGTGTGTTTGAGGTGGGGGGGGCGCCTGGTTTTTAATTATTTTACATTTCCAAAAGGCATTTACTATAGAAGACACTTGTTCTCTTAGAGACATGGATGAAGTCGAATCAGCCTTCGAGAGACTTTCTATAGCCATAGTGCCTACTCCATCCAGACCTTATCTACTTTTCATCACTATTCCCCCCCCCCCTTTCTCCAGCTTCTGGTCCCAGCATCCTATCTGGGTAGGGCCAGAATCCTTCTCTCTGTCAGCAGCGGTCAAGGTGGAAGATACCTAGAGCTCCCCTAATAGAAATCGTAAGGCTCACTAGGCAGACAGGGCAGGTCTTGGTCGCAAAAAAGCTGCTTTTGCTCTGCCCTGCCGGACTCCCTCCCCCGCCAGCCGCCGCTCTGGTCTGCCCGTCAGGCGGTCAGTCTAAGCTATCAGCCCAATCGCGGCACCAGAACCTTCTTTGGGTTCTCCGCCTCCCCGGGCGCCGTGGCCAATGAGCAGTCCGAAGAGGTGGGGTGGGGGGGACCCCTTCCTCCCGCCTCTCTAGTTAAGGCCGCTGCAATTAGACGGAGCTCAAAAAGAGAACGAGGGGAGAGCTAGAGGGGTCTGTGTCTGTGCGGGGCAGCGGCGGCGGCGGGAGAAGGTAGTGCACAGCCAGCCGGACAGCTGCATGGACCAGTGAGAGCCCCTGCGACTAGCTCCGCGCCAAAGGCTAGGAGGCGGCAGCAGTGGCAGTAGCGGCAGCGGCGGCGGCGGCGGCGGCGGCCGTGGAGGAGGAGGCGGCTGAGCGGGAGGACGGCGAGGAGGAGGAAGAGGAGAAGGAGGAGGGCAGAGGAGTCAGGCGCCACTGCCATTTGAGCAGCGCCTTTCCAGCTTTTGCGCGCTGACCGCCGTGCCGGAGTGCCCGCTATGGAACAGGAGAAATATCTGCCTGAGCTGATGGCAGAAAAAGATAGCTTGGATCCATCCTTCGTGCACGCAACGCGCCTCCTGGCCGAAGGTAGGTAAGACTCCAGTCTGGCGCGTGATGGGCAGGCATTGGCTGGCTGGCTGGCTGGCTCCTGCCTGGCTGGTGTGGTGTTAGGGAAGTGAACTTGGGGAAGGAGACCTATCTCCCGGCCACCCAGGCACTGGCTTGCCTAACATCCTAGGCAGATAAGAGTCTGGGCTTGGGAGCATGCAGATGTTTCCCCGCCCTCTTCTTCTTCCTCTGCGTTTACATTTTAAATTGGGACTCAACCCATGAGAGAAAGCTACCGACCCGTAAGGATAATGGGTAAGGAGGATTCTGATAAGGGTTCAAGGATTGGCAGGGGAAAAAGCCGAAAGTGGAAAGGCGGTCTGCAGAGATCAAGGCACTTGGGGAGTGAGGGAGATAGATAGATGATCACTTGGGAAGTCATTTATGTTGCCGGTAGGATTCCACCCCTGATCCTTAACGAACCTCGTCGCCACCGACCAGCATTTCCGCAACATTTTGGAAGGGATCTGATGTCCTTTAAGCCAATCAGACAGTCTTTTCAATAGCTGATCTAAGTCATATTACTAAGTAAGCCAGATGAGACCACCCGTGTATATGTATTTACATGTCAGGAAGCATAAGATGGGATGCTGGTAAATCTATTTCAAGGGTGATGATTAGGCTCTGGGCAAGACGTACCCAGGCACAGTTTCACCAATTGAACAGCTGTTTTACAAAGTATGCGTTTTCTTTTGTGAACCTATAACGTAAAAGACATTACATTCCTAGGGATACATGAGGAGTCTTCCTCAAGGAAGGCTCTTGTATGTTGTTAAGATTAAAGAAATGGATAAATTTAGTTTCAAATAATGCTCTTCAACTACAACTTAAAAACAACACGGCAATTAGGACTAGTTGTGATCAATATATTTTAAAGCAACTACAATGGGGAGAGGGGGTGTTCATCAATTAGTAATTTCTTAATTATCAAATTAGCCAGAATGCAGTTATGTAGCTTGGGCTGCTGTGGGCTAATGTACATTAAAATAAGTGAAAAAAATGTTTTTTTTAATAAAACATGAAACTTCATTTATTTTGTTTGTATAGATAGTTTATATAGAAAAAAATTTACATTCTACTATTTCATACACGGTTAATCCTGATTTTCAATGCATTTATATTACATTATAAATATATAGATGAAAGTTTGATTAATGCTTGTACTTTCAAAAGTTAAAAAAAGCTATTTCCCTTCTTTACACTTTTTCTATATAAGAAAATTACTAAAGACATTTTTAAACTGTTAGTATGCACAATTTAAGTAATTTAATTGATTGAAGAACTTAATCTGTGAGAAGAATTTGGAAGAGGGAATGGTTTCCACAATCTTGATTTTTGAATGAAATGTTAAATGAAAGTTGAAAAATCAGTTATTTTTGTCCTCTTTTCCTCTCCTATTTAAAAGAATAAGAAAAAAGCATAAACAAGAACATGAGAAAGTACCATTAAAGAAATTTAGGGGTTTTTTTAAGACAGTTAACAAATAAGGTGATGAAAAACTCATGATCGTATCCATTAAATAGAGTACACTTTGACATATAGAATCATCTTAGCTGTCCGTATCCTGTCCATTTGTTGTAATCGTTTTCTTTGATTTATAAACTCAGTTTTAGTCTGATCTGCTAATTAAGAATTCTCTTTGGGACAATGGACCTTATGATTAATAATCAGTTTAAAAAATCACTTGAGTTTGAGAGTTTATAAGAGAAACACTAAAGGTAGCTGATATAGTTCTACTGTGCCTGGTAAGACAATCAAAATACTTAGTGTACTTTATTAGGAATATTCAGCCTACTGGGGACACATCCTATTTTCCCATGTAATTTAATCTTCTCCCAGCAGGGGGAGGCATCCACTGCTTCTCCAAAGGAGTGGGAGGGGGGAGGGGGGAAAGCATTGGGAAAAATTACCAAAAGGAAGAAGCAAAAGAGTGAGGCCCAATTCAAATTCATATTGTGGAGGAAATGGGTAGAGAGTAAGATTTCTTCTGGATTTCTCAACTTTTTGTCAATGTACATGACACATGTGTATGTACAAATATACATATTTATGTAAAATGAATGAATGACATTGTGGTATACTCTGAGTTTACCTAGTGACAAATATAGATGAATATTAAAAAAGGACTAAGGTGAACTATCTTTGGAATCTATAGGGAATGTTAGTAAAGACTTCACACTATATACCTCAACTTATCCTACACAACACCATCTGTCAAACTTTCTGGAGATAATTTCAGTCCTTTATATAATAATCATAATTCATAAATGTGACAAGTTGCTAGTAAAAGTGGCATAGGCAAAATAATTCTACTTTCTTACTGTAAAAACAAAACAAAACAAAACACAATGGTTTTCAATGAGCAGGAAAGTAAGCTTCAGTGTTTATTTCAGTGTCTTGTTGGTAGACATGTAATAGTGAGAGCAATAAAAATGATGCAGAAGATCTGTTTCTCAAAATGTTTTTCTTGGATCCAGGTGTTAGGTGGGGGGAGGGGTGCAATGGTTACTTCAGTTTATTGTATAATATAGTTTATAATTGAATAATGGCAGTCTATTGACAAATGATGACTGTTCTTATTTATTAGAGTTAAGATAGTCCATGGAGTTAAAATTGCCATGACTGTTTTTCCTTACATTAATTGTGGGATATTGACACCAGAGAGAATACTCACAAAACTCTTGGAGCGACACAAACATTTCACAAATTTAGCCAATATCTAGAACCAATTTTACATATTTTGTTTTTTAAAGTTTAATGTTTTATTATTTGTTTTCTTTAGAGAAATGATGGCTTACAGTATTCTCATTTGACTTAAACATTTTTGTTGTTGTATGTAGATTATTTTTACATTGTTTTAGAAGATGACTTTGAAAGGATCAAAAAATGGCAATACAGCATCGCTCTAGTTGGCCCTACTAGAATGCTGAGTTTCCTTGTTTGTTAAGATTATTCAGTTTCCTTATCTGGAGTTTCATATACTTGTGAGATAGCAGGTCTGGATAAAAAGAAGAAAAGAAAAGAAATGCAGGCAGTACAAACTGCTATAAGACTATTGAAATAGAATAGCTAGCTCTTGCATGAGAGCTGGATCTTGAAGAATGTTTATGATTTTAATTGGCAAGGATATATGTGAGAGCATATCATTCTAGACATAAGAAACTTCATAACAGACATATAAAGATGAAAAAAAGCCTTAATTATAACAGGTGGTCAATGGGTAAGTTTCCTGAATATGAGTTAAAACTGAAAATGTAAATTGCAGACATATTGCAAGGAGTTTGAAATAACAGAAATTGGAGTCAAGACTTTATTTCTTTGTCAAGGAGGAGCCGTTGAAATTTTTTTAAAAGATCAGATTGGCATATTAGAAAGATTAATCTGTGTTATGTAAGATGAATTAGAAAGGCACAAATGAGAGGTTCATGATCATTTAAAGGATTATTGCCAAAAACAAAGGAGGATAACTATTATCAAAATAGGTGATCGTGGTGATGGTAATATATGAGGCAAAGTCTTAGAAGTAGACACTGAAGGAATGTTTCACTTGTCAAAACTGGTTTATTCTTATATATCTATTTTAGTTGGTAGTATCAAATCTACAAGAGGAAGGCTTACTCAAAATGGCAAGTTTCATTGGCCAGCACATGGTATAGAAGATGCAGTTATTCAAATGTTAACAGAGATAATTGTATACCAACAATTTGCTCAATGCAAATAATGAATTAATTTTGCAGATATATTAATTGGGCTCATACCTTAGCTCCTATCCCCCACCACACAATTTTCCCAAAAAATACTATGAAATAGAGTGGGCAAAAATGTATCTCAAAGGTATGTATATTTAAAGTTTTATGATTATATTGAATATATGTATATATACATGTATATGCATGCACATATATACATATGTTATATGTGTGTATATATATATGTATATTTGGATTATGTAAGTGTGTATGTATCTATTTATAATAGTGCAAATATATTGTTGAATCCGTTCTTACAAGTCAAGGGTAAAGTGAATTTTTTTTCCTGTTTGACTGAGTATATGTTTCAATAAAATATAAACTTCATCAAAGCAGGGCCTGTTTTGCTTTGAATCTCCAGATTCCGCACATTAGTCAATGTTTGTGAAAGGAGTTGAAATGAATTGTGTTTCTTATAAGCACCAGATGTTATTTATGATTTCTATGAGCAAAGCAGCACCTTGCCAGGGTGCTGAAGATAGAAGGAGGTATAATATAGTTCTTTCCCTCAAGATGTTTGCTGTCTAGTTGTAAAGACTAGAATATACTCAAAGACTCCAATGAATCTGTAATCTCATTGATTTATAATTTCCATCCAATGTTATTAAAAACAAACCATCCATATCTGTCTATACTATGCAACTTTTATCCTTGGCCTCCCAAAATTTTACCATAAAGGGTCCACTCAATATGTTGGAGCCTTCCTTACCCTTCCCAATATCAAAAGGGTGCTAGTGGAATGATCTGACTGTCTACTTGTCTCAGTGAGGAATTCCAACAGGAATATAAAGAGAGATGACAATATTAGAAGTATACAAAGGCTAAGTTGATAGAGAACTGGACTTGGAATTAAGCAGACCTGTGTTCAAGTCCCATATTAGACACTTACCATTTGTGTCATGAAAGATAAGTTTCTTATCTTCTCAAAGAATCAGAGAATTCTCTGAAACTATAAATTGATCAAAGAAGTCCTTTACAAACAAAATTGTAGATCCTTGTATGCATGGACATAAATAACAATATGATGCCTTAGCACAAATAATTACTCTTATCTAGAATGCACTTCCTTTTCACCTTTACCTCTTGGAATCTCTGGCTTCCTACATGACACACTCTGGTGCCACCTTCTTGATGAGGTCTTTCCTGATGCCCCATTTGTTAATGTTGTCTCCTTCTTGAAATTACCTTGTAATTCTTTGCATTTACTTATCCTTATATGTATTATATGATTTCATTAGAAATAAGCTTCTTGGTGACAAAACCCACATTATTTCAGCCTTAGTTTTAGTAGTACCTTGCAAGTGTGTGACATTTAAAGCTTATCACCTGGTTGTTGAATTTTGTTGAAGATGTGAATTTGGGAAGTGAAATGAATGGTAAAAATGATGAGATCTACAGGGACAGCAAATTCCTTCACAATATAGTGTAATGGAATGAATACTGGATATGAAGATAGGAAATGAGTTTGACACATATACCTGTGTGACAGAAAGTAGTGACAGTGACTGGGCTTTGGAGGTAGGGATGATATGTATTTATAAGGGGTTTGATAATTATATTGATAAGAAAAAATTAAAATCGACAAGAAGGAGCTATATTTCAAATTACCAAATATGGACATACACAGATTCAGGTATTTTTAAAGTAGAAAATATAAATAAAAAATTTCAATCCAGCAACCACAATAAAGACCTAATGATGGTAGCATATTGTAGTAAGTTCTAGAAGAGATATGAAACTTTAATAAGTTACCAGTCCTATCCTCGCTGAGCTTATGATGCAGTAAGGGAAAAAAGATGTCACATACCTATCCATATGTATATAAATATAGCATGGCTTACATTTTAAATGTATAGTAGAAATAATAAAGTGCATTACAGTACAGAACAAAGTTCCACATGAAATATGAGGAGAAAGGTTATTAGAACAGGAAATATAAGGGAATATTTTGGTGAAGGGACATTTGAATTTGTATAGTGAAATGGAAAGGTTGCTTTAATCTTTACTATCATGTTTACTAACTATATGATCTTGGGCAAGTCATTTAGTCTTCTTGGGATTCAATTTTCTTATTTACAACATGGATAGTTAGAGTAGATGCTAAGTACCTTTCTAGTATTAAAGCTGTAGTGCTATGAATGCATCAGTATCCAAAAAAGAAAGAGAGACAATGAAGTGAAAACCATTCAAAGGATAAGGAAAGCATAAGCAAAGGCACAGGCTAGGAAAACTTAGGATTTTTTTGAGAATAATCATATTTTCTTGGAGTACAGAAAGAACAGAGACATATAAACAACAAAAACAAATTGTTGGTGAAGAAATGGAGAAAATGGGTGCTGACAAGCTACATATTGACTGGTACAAAAGAGAAAGAGGGAGATGGAGAGGTACCTGAGGAAAGTTGAGGGAGCACACTTTGGATAGCCTTAATCTTCTTAATGAAGTAAGTCATATGCTTTATATATTAGGAAGTGGAGGGTTGGGGGCCTTAGGGGATAATAAAATGTTTCAATAAATAGCTAAGAAGAATGTGATAACAAGTTGATTATTCTATGTTAGAAGTATTTGTAAAAGGATTTAAGATAAAATAAAGGTGAAGAATATGTTTAATATAAATTAATGGGAATAGTCAAACAATCAAAGGTCATGGATAAAAGAATTGTAGTTTTAGAATAGGAAGAGGAAAGATGGACATCATCTAGTTCAACTAGTTAATTTTTGTATGGGGAAACTGAGGCCAAGTGTTTTCCTAGGTAACACAAGAAAAAAAAAGCAACAGATTCAGGATATGAATCTGGGTCATCTGACTACAAATCTAATATTGTTTCTGCTACATTACTCTACTCCTTATTTGAATGTGAAATTTCATAGTTCAAGATTTTGAAACAAATGGAGTTCTGAGAGATGGTGAGTTATAAGGCATAATATAAGAAATGACATAGTCCCTGTCCTCAAGAAAATTACAGTCCAGGCAGGATAGAATTAGAAAATATACTTCTGTTATAAGGCAAGAATTATTGTTGGGTGTTCTAAGACAATGCTTGGCTAGAGTGGCAAATAAGACTTCTCTTTGACATGCAGGAGTTTTAGTATTGAAAACAGCAGTGCAATAGTGAGGGGATTTAAGAGAGAACAGAAGTTGCTGGATTTGGGTGTGCAAGAATTACACACAAAATGTAACAGTTATATTTTAGGTGAAGTGGCATATGTTAAATGGTGGTTCAGGGGCAGCCAAATGTCTAATTGGACATTTTCAAAACTTTTGGGGACTTTGTAGCATAAGGATTATGTTCCAAAGATACATTCCAAAGTTAGTATTTTTTTTTTTGGCAGAGTAAAAACTATATGTGGTCAGTAATGGGGATTTTTTGGGAATTAGGAGTGACTAGATTGGAAATAGGAAGAGATAAATGCCATATCAAGAGTAATCTACTTTCTGTAGCAATGTTAAATCAGAAGCAAGAGTTGAATTTTAAAGTAAATTTATCGGTATTAATAATAGGTGCCCTTCAAAACCCCTATGGAATCCCTAGAAGCTGAGTTAGTAATAGAAGCCTCTTTGCTTTCAAGGAACAAAGCAATATAATTGAATTAAATTAAACAAACAAACAAACAAACAAACATTTAGTTAGTGTCTACTATGTTGAAGGAAGGCATTGTCCAAGAGATAGGGATGTAAAAGTCCTCAGTCAAACTGAGACCTGTTAAAGACCTTAGCTCGAAAGGGCTAAGGTCCACAGTGCATCTTGGGCTATTGAGACCAGTGACTTTGCACAGCACTTTCTTTTTCTTTCTTTCTTTCTTTCTTTCTTTCTTTCTTTCTTTCTTTCTTTCTTTCTTTCTTTCTGTCTGTCTGTCTTTCTTTCTTTCCTTCTTTCTTTCTTTCTTTCTTTCTTTCTCTTCCTTCCTTCCTTCTTTTCTTTCTTTCTTCCTTCCTTCTTTTCTCTCTTTCTCTCTTTCTTTTTTCTTCCTTTCTTTTTTCTTCTTTCTCTTTCTTTCTTCTTCCTTTCTTTTTTCTTCTTTCTCTTTCTTTCTTTCTTCCTTTCTTTTTTCTTCTTTCTCTTTCTTTCTTTCTTTCTTCCTTTCTTTCTTTCTTTCTTTCTTTCTTTCTTTCTTTCTTTCTTTCTTTCTTTCTTTCTTTCTTTCTTCTTTCTCTTCCTTCCTTCCTTCCTTCCTTCCTTCCTTCCTTCCTTCCTTCCTTCCTTTCTTTCTTTCTTTCTTTCTTTCTTTCTTTCTTTCTTTCTTTCTTTCTCTTCCTTCCTTCCTTCCTTCTTTTCTTTCTTCCTTCCTTCCTTCTTTTCTCTCTTTCTCTCTTTCTTTCTTTTTTCTTCCTTTCTTTTTTCTTCTTTCTCTTTCTTTCTTCTTCCTTTCTTTCTTCTTTCTCTTTCTTTCTTTTTTCTTCCTTTCTTTTTTCTCCTTTCTCTTTCTTTCTTTCTTCCTTTCTTTTTTCTTCTTTCTCTTTCTTTCTTTCTTTCTTTCTTTCTTTCTTTCTTTCTTTCTTTCTTTCTTCTTTCTTTCTCTTCCTTCCTTCCTTCCTTCCTTCCTTCCTTCCTTCCTTCTTTTTTTTCTTCCTTCCTTCCTTCTTTTCTCTTTCTCTCTTTCTCTCTTTTTTCTTCCTTTCTTTTTTCTTCTTTCTCTTTCTTTCTTCTTTCTTTTTTCTTCTTTCTCTTTCTTTCTTTTTTCTTCCTTTCTTTTTTCTCCTTTCTCTTTCTTTCTTCTTTCTTTTTTCTTCTTTCTCTTTCTTTTTTCTTCCTTTCTTTTTTCTCCTTTCTCTTTCTTTCTTTCTTTCTTTCTTTCTTTCTTTCTTTCTTTCTTTCTTTCTTTCTTTCTTTCTTTGTTCCTTTCTTTCTTTCTGCCTTCCTCTCCCTCTCTGTCTCTGTATCTCTCTCTCTCCCCAAAGAAAATGTGAATTTTAATCTCTGAAACTCTTTTTTTTCCTCTTAAATACCAGCCTTAACCCCAAATTACTCTGGCTCTCTTTCATTGTCCAATTGTAGGTCCCAGGCCAAGCCCTAATTCATCATTGTTTGGGCCCAGATTGGCTAAGCATGAATGCAAATAGCAATTGTTTCTGTTTTCACCAGAAACTCTGAGGATCTTCTCCTCCCAGATCTATTTTAAGAGGCCATTCTTTGCCTCATCTCTTAGTAAGCCTTACTCACTGAATAAGTCTCAACTCAGTCAAACTGAGACCTGTTAAAGACCTTAGCTTAAAAAGGCCAAGGTGCCCCACCGCATCTGGGACCATCTACAGTTGTCCTGATCCATGTCTGGCCATTGGATCCAGATGTCTCTGGAGGGGAAAGTGAGGCTGGTGACTTTGCACAGCCCTCCCTGCCTTAAATCTAATTCACTTGCATGTCCATGGCATCACCTCCCTGACATCATATTCATCTTCGAGAATGAAGGACAAATAGTAACCTCTGTGAGCAAAAGATAAAGATAAAAAATGAAACAGGTCCTGACAGCAAGGAGTTTGCCTTGTAAAGTATGGACTATAGTATAGTATGGATGAATAGCAAGTTCGATGAACAAATAATAAATCAGTTCCTCTGGAACATAAAATGAATAATGACTAACATCATATAAGTATGGAAAGGTAAATAAAGGCCATACTGTAAAGGCCTGTAAATATTTGGTTGATGAGGTTGCATTTTCATACTGGAGGTAAGATGAACCATTGAAATTTTTTGAGATAGATAGTGATATGATTAAACCAGTGCCTTAAGAACAGTTATTTAGCCAAATCACTCCCCAAAGAAACTAAAGCTATCTATAGTCATATTGCCATTGATTAGAGAAATGCAAATCAAAACAACTCTGAGTTACCATATCATACTTATCAGATTGGCTAACATGACAAAACAGGACAATGATAAACGTTGGAGAAGATGTGGGAAAATTGGAACACTAATACATTGTTGATGTAGTTGTGAAATGATCCAACCATTTTGGAGAGAAATTTGGAACTATGCCCAAAGGGTTATAAAACTGGGCATACCCTATGATCCTGCAATACCACTACTAGGTCTGTATCCCAAAGAGTTCATGAAAATGGGAAAAGGACCCACATGTACAAAAATAATTATAGCCGCTCTTTCTGTGGTGGCAAAGAATAGAAAATTGAGAGGCTGCCTATTGGGTAATGGCTGAGCAAGTTGTGGTATAGAGATATAATGGACAATGAACATGGAAGAAATGGAGATGAGGAAAACAGAAGGGATGAGTGAAGGGTAAGTTCCAGTAAGGTTAAATGGGGGATGGTTTGAAGAGCACTAGTAGTAGAGGAGTTGGCCTAGGAAAGGAGAATTCAAAGATTTGAGAAAATGAGAGAAAATAACAAATGATTCAGTGAGTTTTGAGGGGTGAAGTAAGGAAGAAGTTAGAATTAATCACAGATATCTCTATATTCTCAGTAAAACAAGAGATGAGACTATCAGCTAAGAGAGATGGGGAAGCAGGTATTAACAGGGGTTGAAGAGAGAAGAGAAGGTTTAAAACAGCTACTGTGAGACATGTTAGTAAAGAATCAATCAGGGAAGAATAAACAGTTTGTCTGCACCAGTGAGGGTCCAGTTGAGATTAGATAACATCAATTTCTAGTTAACCTAGTTGTCATGGTTATAGATTTCCCTAGCAACATTCGACAGAACAAGAATAGGAGAAGAAGGCACTGTTATTGGGATAAACCTATTTTGGAGTTTGGAATGATGTGACTAGCAATAGTATGGGGGGAAAGGCATTTAAGAGTAGAGGATAGTGTTTGATTGAATTTGTTAACTATAGGATCTAAATTGTGAATAGAAAAGAATGAGGCAAAAGTCAAGATTATTGGAAGAAGGAGAATTGTTGGAAGGAAAGGATGTTATAGTGAGATTAAGTGTTATGGCAGCGGCACAGTTATGTGTAATATTAGCCCAAACTGGGACCATGCATGTGGGTGGCTGAAAAAGATGTAAGTCAGTGGAGTCGATGAAATGGGAGATGAGTTTTCTAAGAGGTTATCAAAATTTACTGTGAAGTACAGATAAAAATATGGACACAAGTATATAAGTTTGTAATAATAGAGAATTTTGGAAGCGTAAGATTGTAGCAATAGCATAGTAACATGGCATTTTAGGATTTAAGCAAAGACCTTTCATGTGAGTGGAGCATGTGGAGTCAAGATATAAGTTATGGGAGTTGATAAACTAGAAGATGAGTTTTCTGAATGGATATCAAGAGTATGATAAAGACCCCAATGTGGATGATAGCACTTGTGGAGAATCAGAAGATTGTGAACTAAGGATTTAAGTGGAGGATGGTATATGAATGAAGCAAGGATAACAGATTTAGTGATGTCAGATGGCATGAAGCTTAAAGCAGGGAAAGTTGCTGAGGGATAGTGACACAAAAGTAGTCTGGAATTCATAATTAGGAGCAAGGAACACAATTGCTATTTCTCTTGACCTATAATATCTGTGGGCAACAGAAAAGGAACCTCTAATTCTGGAAACTTAGGTAAAAGACTTAGAAAGTGTGACCTAGAATATTTTTTGTTTGTTCATTTTCCTCTTGGGTACATGCATTTCCTCAAGCTGCAATCTCAGGCAGAAGTCTCTTTTCAGAATGGTTACTGGTAGACTATCCAGGTACTCAGCAGTGTTGTTGTGGTCATACTGTTTGTCTGCAAGCCAATTTAAGCACTCATTAGCATTAACCTTCCAGCTGGGATTGGTCATTGCTGAAGCAAAAAAGTTAGGATCTTCTATCAGTTACTACCTTTAAATAGTTCATGAAAATAAAGAAATATTTCATTTCATTAAAGATAGGCAGTGGGATTCTTAAAATAAATTTTTCTTTTCTTTATTATGAATGTACCAATCATTAACAAAAATATTTCAATAAATGAAGCAAAAGGATTGCATAAGAAACAATTTCTAGGTGCAGGGTTTTTTTTTTTTTTAGTGCTGGTTTCCTTTAGCAAAAGAAAAGAAATGCATGGAAAGTCACATGTTCATTAACTTTAGTTCTATTTGAAAATGGGTATTCATAGTGTTTATTTGACAAATTAACAACAAAATTACTCTGTGTCCCATTCTGCACTTTCTTTGTCTGAACTGCCTAATAATCCTATATAGCAAAGTAGTGATTTCCTCACATAAAAAGTAGGAGATAGTGACTTTAACTTTGTTTGCTTTAAGATATTCTGACCACATGTGGACCACATGGTTTTATAGTTATTTTCTGCATATCTGTTCAACAAGAAAAAAGAGGTTTTTTAGAGACAGAACTGATATTGCCACCCTGAGCAAAAACAGATGCAACTGTTGATGGCCAGCTTATTGACATTAGCACTACATCTGCATCTGAAGAATAACCTATCTTTATCTTCAGAGATATATTGGTTGTCAGTACTGTCACAATACAGAACCTTGACGTAATTTTTCTGAAGTTGTCTGAGTGTATAAGTGGCTGGTGACTTTGCACTTATCCTTAAAGTGAAAGTATCAAACCACCATCATGTTTGTAAGTGAATATGTACCAATCATGCCAGCACTAATAAGGGAAAAGAAGATTCCACACTCATCTAGAGATGGTTCATTGTATCAGTGCTGAAATCTGAGAGGACAATTATCTTGCGAGATTGTATATATAGATTGTAATTAATGCATTATATGGGATTTGGATGTGTAGTTTTCATGGCCTTTTAATTTCTTTTTTGTGTGTGGCACAGAAGATAGGATGAATGGTTTCTGAAGTAAAGTTTATAAGATCATGGAATATCACTAAGAAGATCTAGAGTCCTTAGAGAGACAGAGTTGTATTAAAGGTCAAATTTTGAATCAACCTACGGTCAAATCCTGCCTCTGAAATATATTAAGTAGATGAGCAAGAAAAGTTTCAGTACCCCAAATTAATTCATGAAGGATAATAAACTTGAGAGGAGTCGCTCATTCACAGCTATAGTAGTTTCTGTGTTGAGTGCCTTAAATGAATAAAATCACATACTTACCCACTATACCTCCCTTCTTCCTTGTCAGAAAGGAGAGGAGAGATTGAAAAGGCCAAAAAAAATTCTGGAGTAGTTTTTATCCAATCTTGCCTGGATGAAGAGGAGTGGACTAGAGGATTGCTAGAGGATCCATCCATCTTGTGATATTATCAATCCTTCATTTAGTTATTGGCTGCTACAATTTATTTCCACTACTAGAAAACTAGAAATTATGTGTCTGCCTTTGTGTGTATTTCAGGAATTTATCCAAAAAATGTGGATCCAGTATTCTGTGCATCTTGTGCCAGTGACAGTTAGTCACTGTAATGAATACAGTTGTCTCAGGTGGAATTTATTAAATGTAATGAGCCTTCCCATGATTTCCATGAAAATTCTAAACTATTCCAAAGACAATGATGATACTACCAGGAAAATAATAAGTAAATATTGTGCCACAATTCTTCAGGGAAATATGTCTGACTCATGATTCCCAGATAAATATTAGCCATGGACTACAAACTAAATCAACAGGAATAAATTAATTAAATTGTACTTTTAAAAAATCTATAACATGCTCAAGGTAGTGTTTTAAAAGGTAGATGTTCAAAGACAAAAATGAGATAGTCTTTGCCTTCAAAAGACTGACATTTTAATGGAAGTAATTATATTTAACTTCCAGTGGAGATGGGATAATACAATGTTCAGAAAGCAAAATGATTAGGGTTGTGAGAAATCTGAGAACCATCAAATAATTCAACTAACATCCCTGATATAGATCATTCCCAAATCTATATATGTAGTCATTTTCTAGCGCCTGGGTTCAAATTCCATATCTTTGACTGGCATATAGACCTCTTTGCCCGGAAGTCCCACTGATAGCTCAAATTCAACATATGCAAAGTAAAATTTATTATTTTCTTTTCCTTCTAATGGTCCTAGTTCCATAAGAGATACTACAATTCTTCTAGTATCTTAGGATAACTTTGGAATCATCCTTCTGCCTCTACTTTCATTCCACTCCTCATATTCAATCAGTTGTTAATCTTGTTGATTCTACTGCTACAACATCTCCCTCATCCTTTTCCTTCTCTGAACTCACAGTATAATGATCCTAGGACATACTTAGCTTAATCTCATCTGGATTATTGCATGGTATTTTAATTGTTATCCATCTGACTAGTGTCTCTCTTCTCTAATCCATTGTTCATCTTAAACTCATTGTTCTCAAAGCACAGGTTTGATCATGTCAGTCCTTTCCTCAAGAAGCTTCAGTGATTATCCAAAGCCTTTCACAGACTGGTTGTACTGAGGTTTCACATTATAGTTTGATTACACATTATTACTTCCGATGTACTTTACATTTCCATTGAACTAGGATATTTGTTTTTCTCTCTATGTGACATTCTTTCTTCTGCCACCCTGATTTTGCATAATTTGTTGTCTTGCCTGAAATTCCTTCCCTCCTCACCTCTGACCCATGTAATCCTAACTCCCTTCAAATCTCACTATCTCATCCAAGAAGATGTGCCTTATTGTCCCAGTTCCTAGTGCCTTCTCCATCAAAGTCACTTTTTTACTTTGTATATATCCTATATTAACATATATCCAACAGTGTTTCCACTTGATAGACTACAAGCTTCTTGAAATCAGCCACTGTCTTATCTTTGTATCTTCACCCTTAGGGCACATGCCAGTGTCTGACACATAGAAGGTATTTAATAAGTACTTATGTGCTTAAAGCATTAGCACAAGCTAAAATCCATTAAATTATAACCACCATACCTTATGAAAATGAAACATAAATTGATGTTCTTTTCATTTGCCGTGTTTTTACTATTATATCTTTCAGGTCACCTTTCTTTACCTTTATATTCAGAAACATACACTCACACCTCCCCCACACAAAGCATATTTACAGTGATATATTATATTTCAGGGATATAATAATAACATTTGTTAAAATTCAAAAATTTGTCACACAATTCATTTGCCATTGCAGTACACGGTCTGAAGAATAATGTTATGTTGTGAGGCCATTTTACCTACTAATCACAACTATATGGTAGCAGTCATTACTTGTAGCAGGCTAAAGGTGGTTTTCCAATTTATACTGGTACTCTTTCCACTGGAGGAGATAATTTATTATTACTCCAAAGGTACTTCTAATTTTCCAAATTCTTGCACCAATTCTCTGTGCTCTGTTGCCCAAGCATGACATGGAAGTGACCCTGAAATTTTGATCATTTTGCTAGGAAAGCACAAACTTTGTGAAGTTCTTTGAAAGTAGAAAGACTTCAGGTACTTTTAATACTCATCTCAACATTCAAAAGGTGTCATACTTCACAAAGGGTGGATACTTGGGTCGGGAGGGAAGAAGAGAGAAAATTTGGAGCCCAAAGTTTCAAAAACAAATGTTAAAAAATTGTTTTCACATGCAACTAAGAAATAAGATCTACAGGCAATGACATATAGAAATCTATCCTCCCCTATAGAAAAATTGAAGGGGAAGGGGAAAAGAAAAGGGTGGAGATAGAAGGGAGGGCAGATTAGGGGAAGGGGTATTCAGAATGAACACCATCTTGGGGTAGGGATAGGGACAAATTGGGGACAAAATTTGAAACTCAAAATCTTGTGGAAGTGAATGTAGAAAACTAAAAATAAATATTTTAAGAAAAAACAAAAACAAAAAAGGGTGCATACTTCACAAGACTTCACCTTCTCATTAGCAGTCCTTCAATGGACAACATATGTTCTTAGCAAAGGTATCTACTAAAAAAGACATAATGAGAAGAGTAGCTACTAAATATCCCCACCTATTGACCTGGCTTACATCCACACAAACACTTATAATATCCATAACAGTGAGTACAAACTTAGAGTACAGTATTAGTGAGACATACATGTAGGAAATATGTGGTCAACATAGTATATGTGTTACTGCATGTCCCAAAAGTCCTTTCTATTTTCACGGTATCCTCATACAAATTCTCCCAGAATGAATCACTGAAGGTGGCTGGCTCAGATGAGTCCCCAGTGTTTCCTCTTCTTTGTAGCCCAACTCTTGATTGCCAAGGATGACTCTCTCTGAATAATAGCCAACTCTCTTTTCTGCTGCCAGAAGTCCTATTCCTTAAGCTACTTCTGGCCTTAAATGAATACCTCTTCATATCCCTATCAATTTCAGTTGTGTATCTTTACTTCCTGCTAGATCCTTTGTGTTTTCAGAGAGTTATCTTCACTAGATTAGGCTTAGGATGTTCAATTTTTCAGCCAACATAAATTTTAAAAAATGTATTTTATTTCTATATTTGGTTTTACATCACCTGTGGTTCCCAATGTATCCCACTCTTCTCTGCCTCCCTCCCTCCCTCTCTCTCTCTGTCTTGATTTATAATAAAGAATTAAAAGGAGGAGAAAAAGAGTGATTCAGCAAAATTAACAAAAATATTGAAAATGTATAACATTATATGCAGTGTTCCTAGTACATTTGCAGATACAATGGTGGAGAGATGCCTTCTCTTCCCTCTATTTGGGGCCAATCTTAGTTATGATTTTGAAGCATTTGGTTTCAATTATTTTATTATTTTTTTTTTCATTTACATTGTATTAATCACTGTGTATATAGTTAGATTTCACATTCATAATTCTGCATCAGTTCATGTAAATTTACAGTAATTTTCAAAGACCTTCTGATGAAGTGCTAGATTGAAATTAGCATTAGAAAAAGATGTATACTCAAGATTACTCACACACTTAAATGAGGCTTCGGTTAGTGAAATTAGAAAAAAAAAAGATGGCATATCCAGTCATACAGTTTATTTTATTTTCCTGTGGTCTGATTTTAGTGAAATCAAGATTAAAATACATGAGTTTTCTGGGAGACGTGTGATGACTATCCCAAGGTGTGAATGTGTGTGTGCATCTCTGCATGTATGTGTGTGTGTTTGAGGGAACTGACAGATGACTTTCTTCCTAGAAGGTAAATAACATTATTCCTGCTTCATCCTCCTGAGAAAATTGAAAAGGGGAAGTGGATAAGTGGACATGAAACTAATCTTAAGAAGTCTTTCCCAATAGGGTTTCCAAATGCATAGACCCTCACAATAATGTTGTTTTAGATCGAGCTGAGTTAGAATATGTTAGCTGTCTGATAACAGCCTGCCACATTACAAATCTCCACTTGCAAGGTTATACAAGGTGCCTTTAGAAAAAGCTAAATGAATTACCTGAAATAGTATGTTTGTATTCAAAAGGAAATAGCTGGTAGTTTGGAAGTGACAGTCTTTTCTTTTGGTTTCAAAAGGTCCATTGCCATGGTTTACCATTTCATTTGCTTCTAGGAACTGAATGTCTGCACTGAAAAGGTGAATAGAAGATATTCTTAATTGAGAAAGAAGGTAACAGAAAAGAATCTGTGTGAATTATTCACAAGGTCCCTAGTTTTACTATTGCAACATTCATAGATTTTCAGGTTGGTTAAGCTAAAAGCATTTGAAAGTGATGATCCTTAGTTAACTCTTTTTTCCTTTTTTTCTCTCAGCCCATTTCACTCAATTTTCCTTTTCTGTTTGTAAGATCAATAGAACATTTGTTTTTGTGCTGGCAGGGACCTTACATGTCATGTAGTTCAGCCCCCTAATTTCATGATTGTGGAAATGTGGGTCCAGAGAAATGAACTGACTTTCCCAAAGTGACACAAGTAGTAAATGATGGAGCTGGGATTTCAATCTGGATCCTCTGATTTTAAATCCCATCAACTATAGGCCAGGTCTTCTCATATTACCCCCTCCCTTAATCCAGAACTCTCTTCACTATACTATAGCACATTTATTGCCTTTTTTTAATAAAATTTGGGGAAATCAATTATTTTACAGTAAGTAATTTCCTTTGGAAAAAAATGAACAAAAACCTCTACCTATATCTCTATCTTCTTTTTTTTTTTGGCTTTTAGGCAATTGGGTTTAAGTGACTTTCCCAAGGTCACATAGCTAGTAAGTGTCAAGTGTTGGGTGTGAGGCCAGATTTGAACTCAGGTCCTCCTGACTTCAGGGCTGGTGCTCTATCCACTGCGCCACCTAGCTGCCCCTCTATCTTCCTTCTTGAGGAAGGAGCCTCAGAAGACTCCTTTGAGGATTCCTTCTGAGGCCCCCTGTCTGTTTTCCAAGGTGAGAATTAATTTGATGAAATGAATGAAAGAAGTCAACTGTCCCTCTGATCAAGGCCCTTCCTTTCTTCAGTTTATGTGTTCATTTTTGAAGTGACCTTCTGGAGGCAAAGTTGTTGCTACCTCAAATGAAGTTATTAGTCACATTTATTAGTATGATATATGATAGACAGAACTACTCCAAATAAATGATTTTTAAGATAATTATTGATTTATTATAGACCTTTTCTCAAAGTTTTCTAATTTTAGACCTTTTTTCCTAATTTAGTATAGTTTTCTTGAAGTTTTCTAATCGGTTATAGACCTTTTAAACTATATTAATTAATTTAATTAATTTATAATTAATTTATTATAGACCCATAGGCCTTTTCTTTTTCTTAAATATAAATTTATTTATTTTTAGTTTTCAACAATCGCTTCCACAAGTTTTTGAGTTCCAAATTTTCACCCCACCTACCCCTCCGCCACCCCAAGATGTCATGCATTCTGAATATCCCTTCTCCTACTCTGTCCTCTCTTCTATCTCTCTCCCCTTCTCTTATCCCCTTCCCCTTCTATTTTCCTGTAGGGCAGGATAGACTTCTCTACCCCATTTCCTGTATTTCTTACTTCCCAGTCGATTGTGAAAACATTTTTTCAAAACATATGTTTTTAAAACTTTAGGTTTCAAATTTTCTCTCTTCCTCCCTCCCCACCCACCCTCATTGAAAAGGCAAGCAACTCAATATAGTTTGTACATGTGCAGTTATGCAAAATACATCAATAGTAGACATGTGAAAAACTAACTCTATTTCCCTTAATCATATCCTGCCCTCCCATTTATTCTATTCTTTCTTTTGACCCTGTCCCTCCTCAGAAGTATTTACTTCTACTTACCCCCTTTACCAATCTGCCCTCCTCTCTGTCATCTCCCTGCCCTCTTGTCCCCTTCTCCCCCTATTTTCCTGTAGGGTAACACAGATTTCCATACCCAATTGAATGCACATATGTTATTCCCTCCTTAAGCTAAATCCTATGAGAATAAGATTCACTCATTCCCTCTCACCTTCCCCAGTTTCCCCTCCACTGTAAGAGACTTTTCTGTTTTTTTATGAGATAATTTACCCCATTCTACCTCTCCCTTTCTTCTTCTCTGAGTATCATCCTCTTTCATTCCTTAATTTTATTCTCCAGATAGGACCCCTTAATCTTCAACTTACCCTGTGCCCTCTATCTATCTATCCATCTATATATACATACATATAATTTTTTTCCTTCAACTACCCTAATACTGACAAAGGTCTCATGAGTATAAATATCATCCTTCCATGCAGGAATGTAAACAGTTCAATCTTAATAAGTCTCTTCTGGTTTCTCTTTCCTGTTTACCTCTTCATGTTTCACTTGAGTCCTGTATTTGAAAGAAAGTCAAATTTTCTATTCAGCTCTGGTGTTTTCATCAAGAATCCTTGAAAGTCCTCTATTTCACTGAATGACCATTTTTTCCCCTGAAGGATTATACTCAGTTTTGCTGGGTAGGTAATTCTTGGTTGTAATCCTATCTCCTTTGCCCTGAAGAATATCATATTCCATGCCTTCTGGTTCTTTAATGTAGAAGCTGCTAAATCTTATGTTATCCTGATTATGTTTCCAGAGTACTTGAATTGTCTCCTTCTGGCGACGTGTAATATTTTCTCCTTGACCTGGAACTCTGGAATTTGGCTATAATATTCCTAGGAGTTTTCCTTTGGGGATCTCTTTCAGGAGGAGATCTGTGGATTCTTTCAATTTCTATTTTGCCCTCTGGTTCTAATATATCAGGGCAGTTTTCCTTGATAATTTCTTGAAAGATGATGTCTAGGTTCTCTTTTTGGTCATGGCTTTCAGATAGTCCAGTAATTTTTAAATTCTCTCTCCTGGATCTATTTTCCAGGTCAGTTGTTTTTCTAATGAGATATTTCTCATTGTTCTCTAATTTTTCATTCTTTTGGATTTGTTTTACAATGCCTTGATTTTTCATAGAGTCACTAGCTTCCAATTGCTCTATTCTAATTTTTAAGGAAGTATGTTCTTCAGTAATCTTTTGGACTTCCTTTTCCATTTGGCCAATTTTTATTTTCTGGGCATTTTTTTCCTCATTGGCTTTTTGGACCTCTTTTGCCATTTGTGTTAGGCTATTTTTTAAGGTGTTATTTTCTTCAGTATTTTTTGGGGTCTCCTTTAGCATCACTCTCAGTTTTTCCTCTACTTCCCTTACTTGCCTCTCAAGATCCCTTTTAAGCTCTTCCAATGCCTGGGACTGATTCATATTTTTTTTGGAGGCTTTGTATGTAGGAGCTCTGACTTTGTTGTCTTCTTCTGGTTGTATAATTTGATCTTTGGTCACCAAAGTAAGATAATATAGTCTGACTCTTTTTGCTGTGCTTACTTATGATCCCAGCCAATTACTTGAGTTTTAAACTCTTTGTTAAAGTAAGAGTCTGCTTCCAATGTGGAGAATGTACTGTCCCAAGCTTCGGGGATTTGTACAGCTGTTTTCAGAGATACTTGTAGGGACATGCTAATTTTCAGTTCTTCCAAGGTGGTATGAGAAGGGGCATGGTGTTTACTCCTTTTCTGGCCTGTGACTACAAGTACTCCTTTCTGTCCTGTAACTGTGAGGAGGGGTTCCTCTCCACAGCCATGACATGCTTCACCATGCTAGCACTCCTCCTCACCCCAGCAGTGTCGCCCAGAACTGTGACCCAGATCGAAATCTGGGCAAAGCAAGAGATTCCTGCATCAGCACTGGCAAAGAGATCCCTGCAATCCCTCTCTGATTAGCCACTGGATTCCCCCTCAGTATATGGGCCAGAAGCTCGGGAAGCAGCTGTCCCCCCCCCCCGCCCCGGGCCATGCTCTTGGGAAATGGAGCTGAGACCCGGCCTTCTTGTCTCAGCACCAAAGAAACAGACTTTTCCCGCTGACGTTCTAAGTTGTATTTGGCGTTCGTGTATTGAGGAGTCTGGAAACCTCCACAGCTGCTCAAGATTCACTCCTCTGAGGCCTGCTCCAGATTCGCTGCAGCCTGCGCCCATGCTGTGCTGTGCTCTGCTTCCAGCCCGGTGCAATACACCTTTCTGATCAACCATCCAGGTTGTCTTGGGCTGGAAATTTGTTTCACTCTGTCTTTTTGTGGGTTCTGCTGCTTCAGAATTTGTTTAGTGAAATTTTTTATGAGTATTTGGAGGGGTTTGGAGGACAGATCAAGCAAGTCACAGCTTTCACTCCACCATCTTGGCTCCACACCCCCCCCCCAGGCCTTTTCTAAAGTTTCAAAGTTTCCTGCTGCATTTTAAAATATTTTCTTTAAGAGCACTATTCAAGCAAAACTTTGTAATTTTCTTTAAGAGTTGTATCTGTCATTTATATGATCCCTACTTCTGAGTATAAGATCACTTGTAAATAAAAATAGTTGCATAATTTAAGTAATTTAGCAATTCCAGATTTCCACATTTTTATGTGCAACATATGCAGGTTTAATGTGAGAATTCTATTTTTTTCTGAGATAGATATTTTTAGTTTCAAGTGGTATAGACTGAAAATATTTTAATGTTAAATAACTCTTTTTTCCAAAAAAGATTTTACTGTTTCATAAAAGTTAACTCTGAGTGAAATAAATTGAGCTATATTTAGAATACATAGCACATTTTATATTAAAAAATGTTCATTCTTAAGAAACTGCATTCACCAAATTAAGCCTCTTCTTCCATGAATCTGCTGGCTTGTCTAGTCCAATGTTAATACCAACAAAAAGGGCAATTTTTTAAAATTGCTTGAAGAGGTCAACATTGAAGAATAGTGTTTAAATTATGAGATCTGTGTTCTAATCCCAGCTTTTCTGCTTATTAATTTGTGTGCCTATGAGCCAAATAAGTCACTTTAGCTCCCTGTGCTTCATACTCCTCATCTTTAAACTCAGGACTGACTGTGAATTGATTCCTTCTGAGTCCCCTTCAAGCACCAAACCTATATATAAATAAGCCTATTTAAAATAAAGAAGAGGAAATTAAGTGAATTTGGCTCATATATAAAATGTGATGGTTTTGAACTAAATGACCCTAAATATTTTTCCAATTCTTACTCTAAGATTACTTGTGCCTTTTTAAAAGGTGTAAGAAAGATGAATGTATGCATGGCTGTATGTATGGATATGTGTGGATATATATGTCATACATACACACATATATACATACATGTACGTGGATAGATGTAGATACTCTATTTCTTCACATATATGTATATATACACACATACACATATATACATGCATAGATGTTTATAGACATTTATATTTTTAGATGTTTATTTTTAATCTTATCAATACAAGTGGTATCTATCTGTAGATATGTATATGTATGTAGGTATGTACATGTGTGTGTTTATATACATATACATAAGTAATAAAAAAAGTTTACTATGTATATAAGAAGGTTCAAATATAGATACATGTAACAGCACACATTTGGAAATATACTAAGGGGATATATTTACATATACATATACACATTACATACGCATACATTTACACATATATGTTGTTTGTGTATTTTCAGTAGGATTGCTGAGTTGGAGGTCAGTGAACTGGGACTAAGGCAAAGGACTGAAGGAAGCTGTGGTACAGATTGATTGTTGTCCTTCCTTCTCGAAGAGGACTAAGTGACATCACTATGCTAGAGTCAAGTTTCAATGTGTCAAACTGTGGCTGAGCAAACCAATACAAGCTTGGAATACTCTACCACAGGTTGAGCACAAATAGCCTGTATGAACATTTGAGGGTGCATTCTCAAAATTTACACATCCTGCATTTTCTTTGAGCTGTTTCAATTCTGCTTTGCTCATACAGCACAGCACCTTCTCTGATATGGGCACACCATGCTGAGTGGTCCTGTGCCAGTGTCTCCCATGTCACACAGTCATTTCCAAAGTTCTTAGGAGACACCTTGAGAGGTATTCTTGTATCACTTCTTCTGACCACCATGTGAATACTTGCCCTCTGTGAGTTCTCCATAAAATAGTCTTTTTGGCAAGCCTACATTTTGTATTTAAACAATGTGGCCAGCTCATCAGAGTTGCACTCTCTGAAGCAGAATTTGAATGTTTGGCAGTTTAGTTTGAGAAAGAATATCAGTGTCTGGCATCCTGTCCTGTCAGGTGATCTTTAGAATCTTCTTAAAACATTTCAAATGGAAGTGATTCAGTTTCTTGGTGTGGCACTGGCATACTGTCCAGGTTTCACAGGCATACAACAATGAGATCAGCACAATGGCTCTGCAGACCTTCAGTTTGGTAGTCAGCCTAATACCTCTTCTCTCTCATACTTCTCTTTGGAGCCTCCCAAACACAGAACTAGCTCTGGCAATGTGTGTAATAAGAAATAGGAGAATGTGCCAAGACCAACAGAGTTCAAAAAGAGGGACAAAACATATTGCCATGGAAAATTTCATGATTTCAAAATCAGAAGACTTGGGTTTGAATCTTATGTATTCTGTATAATAACTGTGCCACCTTGGGAAATTCATTTAAATTCTCTAGGCCTCAGTTCTTCATCTTTAAAATGAATGATTTGGACTAGATGACTTCTGGACTTCCTTTTATTTCTAAATATGATGCTAGGAGTAGTGAAAAAAATGTGGTCACAAGAAGATGGAAGGAAAAAATTGAAGGAGGATGATTATAGGATCAAGTTTAGTAAAAAATCTAAAATAATTTTCCCTGTTCACTTCCTTTGCGTCTTTGTGTTTATTTTTTTTATTATCTGATTGCATAAGAACTGTCCATTTGTCCTTCTTCCTGTGAACAAGTTTCATTTGGAAAACTTCCTATTTTCTTCAATAACATTACTCTTGGGAAATGTCTGAGGAAAAGCAGACATATTGTAATATTTTAGAGAGAGCATGCCACACTCAGTCAATTTTTCAACAGCTTTCAAACTAAACACTTTTAATTGTGTTGCTGGTTTGCTTTATCCTTCTTCCTTTTAAATTATGTATACATACTAAGTGATGCATAGTGTTTTATTAATATTGTTTATTACATTTACCAGGGATATTTTAGTAAAATATCTTATTATGTTAAACATTATCATTTGCTAAGCTAATCAATTTTAAGTTGCATTTCTTTCACAGGTTAAATATCAAGAATGACTATATTCAAATAATATTTGTCAATTTGTAGTTGATAGTTTAAGAGTTTCGTTATTTCTTATTCACAGAAACTTTTATTTCTAGGACTTCTGATATATTCAAACAAAATTAGATCAGTAAAAACTTGCTCATGGACAATTGATGCAGATGAGAATTTAATCTCATATACTGCTGATATTTAATGTTTTTCAGTCTTCTTATAAGAATATTGATTTTTTGATGTAGTATCAATGTGGCAATATAGTGAAAAGGTACTACTTATGTGACTTGATTGTGGTCATATAGTCACTATGTGTAAGAAGTATACTTCAAGGCTCATCTTCCATCAACTGTACTTTATTACCATTCAGTGATATATAACAGTCTAAATTTGAGATTTGAGGCCTGTTCTAAAGCATAAAAAGTTTGATAGGTATAATCTACATGGTGACACGTGAGGGAAAAAAAGATAGCGGTTCTCAAAGTGTTTCCCACATTGCTCACACACTGTACAACACCCTCTCCCATTTGAAAATATACACATACTTTGTTATATGAATATGCTGTATTTTTACTATCCTTTATATATTAAAATATGTATATACATACATTCATAAATATGCATATTTATACACACTTACACAGTCTATGCATACATGTGTATATATAAGAAATTCTGTTATTTGGGGACCTTGAATAAGTCTCTTAACATTTTTGAGTTTTAATTTTCCCATTTGTAAAATGTGGGGTTTGAACTGGAAAATCTCTACAATCTTTCTACCTCAATATCAATGATCTGCCTAGTAATTTTCTATACCTTAGTAATTTTTGTATAAGTTCTCCTACTAAGAATAACTATTACCTGGGATTTAAACCTTCTGTTAATGATCTATTCCAAACTCATTTAGATTGGTTTTTCTATGAGAAATATAACTAGACTCTTCTTCAAAGCCATTTCCCTTTTCCATTCTGGATCTGCCAGTGCTTCATTTCATTGGCACAGCTTTTGAGTATCCAGTACCATTTTGATGGCAACATCAGAATAGAATTAGATAGACCGATGGTAGATAGGAAGGTGGATAGGTAGATAGATAGATAGATAGATAGATAGATAGATAGATAAACAGACAGACAGATAGAGGTATCTATTAATTATACTTCATTACATAAAAAGCTCTGTGTCTTCATTGGTAATTCACTTTTATGTGGCACCCCAGTGATGAAGATTGAAATCTTAGTAGATGATTTTCATAAATTGGTGACATAACAAATTCATCACCTGAACTCAGCTATGTTGGTTCTCTGATGACAGGGCTATAGGCCAGAGCTGAGCCCAGATGAATTAAAGAAATATTGTTTCTGACCTTTGATTAGTTTACCAGTGCAACAAATTCTCCACTTATTGCTGGCTCAGGAGACTGATCTTCTGTCCCCAAAGTTCAGTTTTATACTACTTTCATAGTACCAAAAGTTTACTTTGTCCTGTCCAACCTCATCACTGAACATCATGTGAGGCACCAAAGCCTACAAGCACTTCTTAGGTGTGTTGGCTCCCTAGGTATAATCATTTATAATCTTTCATATTACCTAAACACCAATTAACTGTCATAACTTCATCTACCATATTTACGATATGTGACTTTCCAGTCTTAGCACCCATCAGCTTCTTATCTTCCTCCTTTCATCTGCACACACTCCAGGCCAAAGTGGGCACATTTTATGGGCATATTTGTGAAGTTAAATAAGATAAAAAAATTTCAAAAATAATATAGTATGGCAAGGGGAAGAAACAGAAATTGAACTAGTCCTAGATAATCATTAACATAGTTATTCAAGTCTAGATCTCAATATCTAAGCACTTATTTCTGCTTTGTGGCCCTCGTTAAAAAAAAAGAGAGAGAAGCCCCCTCTTATAGACTTTGCAGTTGACCTGTGTGGCCTCTCAAAATTGAATTATTTCAATCTTTCGGTACTAGATTCACACACACAATCAGTAATTGTCCTGGTGGAATGGTGAATTTGTGGCTACCATAATGAACATTATTTTGTATAATTTAGCTACCCCAAGGTTTGAGTCATTAGACTTGATCCATCAGTGAATATATCTAAGATATGACAAATGGATCATGGAGTCCACAAGTAACAAGGAAGAAGAGGGTGGCTTAAATGGTGTATCAGAAACTGTTCAGCATTTCTATGATGTCAACTGCTTCCTAAAATTAAAAAAGCCGACTTTATAACATCAAGACTCCTCTAATCACATTCTATGATTGAGAATTTCTGAAGAATCAAAAATTAAGCTTCCAGTTAGGTCAAAGGAGAAATTTATATTGTATCTAGGGAAGGAATAACATATCATTTATAGACATGATGTGGCATAAAAGATATCTAGATTTGTGAGGGCAAGGGATAACAGATATATAGACATTGTGATATACTATTATCCATGTAGTATCAAAAAGCCAAGAGAAAAGTCTCTAGATCATTGGCTCATCATGGATGAATTACAGAAATATATGGATGGTAACATTAATAATAGATAGAATTTACATAGTGCTTACTATGTGCCAAGCACTGTGCTAGGTGCTTTTCAGTTGTTAGCTTATTTGATCTTCATAACAACCCTGGGAGGTAGTTGCTATTATTATCCTCATTTTACAGATGAGAAAACTGAAACAAAAACAAATTAAGTGATTTGCCTAAGGTCACACAGCTGGTAATTGTCTAAGACCTAATTTGGTTTCCCTGACTCCCGGCCCATTGCTCTATTCACTGTACCATCCAGTTGCTTTGACAAGAGTCACACATAATCAGAAGACATTGCTGACTTTATAATCTTCCTTGTTGCAGTGAGGAGGCATTGTTGAGAGCACTGACCTATTAAGTATGTGTATAAGCATCTGTGTATAGGTAGACATAGATATAGATATTGAAAAAAATATAGATGTATTGATTTATTTCAATAAGCTAGAACATACTTCATTTAATGCAAGCTGGGAATCACGTGTTCCAGGTGCAGATATCAACAAGAAACCTATTCCAATTTTAAGACAGTTTAAATTCCCTTTTGAATATAAATCCATAAAACCATTTGGATAGATAGGGGTTTAGACTATCAAAATTATGAGACTTCTGGCTTATTAATTGTATGCTTTCTTTTACATGTCAGACATTAATTAAATAGATATTTTTATTATGTGCAGCATTTATCATGGGCAGACCACTGCCATAAATATTGGGAATGAGACAAGTTTAAATAAGCCACAGCCCCTGTCCTCACGAATCTTACATTCTAGGTGTGGAAAAGACACAAGCACAGATGACTATGACACAGAATATTCCATAAGTGCATTAGGGAGGGGAAGAGCAAAGTGCTTTCTGAGGAGCAGAGGGAATATGAGAAAAAGAAATCAGCAAATTGTTCATTGGTAATTCTCAGAGAAATGTAGAGGCTAGAGGGAAAATGGGGAGGAGCACATTCCAGGCAAAAGGAAAGTTTGAATAAAGGAACTCAGTCTAGATAGCCCTGGCTAATTTGTGGTATTCCTATAGGAAGAAAGTAATATAAAGTTGGAAGGATGAGGAAGATGACAGATTATTATTATTATTATTATTATTATTATTATTATTATTATTATTATTATTGTTATTGTTATTATTATTATTAAACTTGGAATACCAGCAGAAGAGTTTGAACTTTATTTTAGTAGCAATAGAGAGCCATGGATGATTTTTGAGTTGGTTAATTTGGAAATAAAGAATATCATTCTTGTAGTACAAAAGGACATTATATGTCACCTGTCTATCTATCTATCTATCTATCTATCTATCTATCTATCTATCTATCTATCTATCTATCTATCTATCTGTCTGTCTGTCTATGTATAGATATAGATATGAGATATACTATTCTGTATTCCATTAGATAGAGGGCTGCTTTTGCTTATTTACTTAGAAGTCTTGAATTTTAATCTTTCCCTTCTAATTGTGTGAGTTTTGGGGTGACATTTTCCCTCTCTGACCCTAAGTTTACTCATCAAAAAATAAAGGTAATAATACTTGGCTTTTATATCCTTGAACTTGTTCAAATTAAAAGACATATATTATTATTATAAGACACTCTAAGAAAAATATAAAGTGTTCTGAGAGACAGTGTCACCCAATGAATAAAGTCAGTCTTGTAGTAATGAAGACCTGAGTTACAGTCCTGCCTCTGATAGATACTGGCTTTATGACTCTGAGCAACTTGCTTACCCTCACAGTGCTCCAAATATGTGAAAAATAATAAATTTCATAGAAGTTACTGATTTTCTTTCTTAGAGGTAGCTTCCTTATTGAATGTTCCCTACTGCTGTGAAATCACAGCTTTAGTCTTATCCTATGCTTTGGAAACAGCAGTATGTCCCTTTTTGAAAATAAAATTTTGGAAATAGAGAAATTTATGCTGGTTCTGTCACTTTTATGACCTGAATAATACTGGACAAGTCATATCTTTTCTCTGGACTTAGTTTCTTGATAACTAAAATGATAGGTTTGGACTGAATGACCACTGATCTCTGTGGCTGCTGTAAATCTATGTTTCTATAATCCTGTGGGGTTTGGGCTGGGGAGAGAAGCCATAACTCTTAGCAAAAGTCTAAATAGTTCATATTTGAAGATATGAAGAAATATATGAATTATTTTAAGCCTGCTTTAGTGTTCCATAGTATGTTTGGTATGCTTGTATGATTGCCTTTTTATTAGTTTAGTACACATAGGCACATTTGTATGGTAACATTGGAATGATCTTTCCTTCCTTCCTTGTAAACAAAATTAAGTGCTTCCCATACGTAATGTTCTAATTTCACATACTATGTGACTCTTGGAGAAAACTATTTCCTCTACAATTTCTCATCCCATGTAATACAATGATAAACTTTCATAACATAACGTGGGATATTAATCTAGCCATGAGTTTTACATCTCCTGAAAATATTAAAAAGCATCATTTCTCATACTTGAAATAAGTGATCACCACAATAAACACATTTGATTCTTTTTGTGTCCGAAATAGGCCAAAAATAGACAAACAAAGCTATAGTATCTTACTGTAAAATTTCCATTTTGAATATTGCAACCAGAAAATTTGTTGCATTGCAAATGAATGTATTTCTGTGGTGCTCACTGTTCAGTAAAATTGAAAAAAAAAAAACAACAACATAGATTGAATCACTTCTTTTCCAAGTTACAAGAGACTGAAGGGTCCTTTCTTCAGAAGAGGTAGTAGTGAATTTCTTTATTTTACCTTATGAAATGATAATGTAATCCAATATATCATCACCTTTATCTATATAGTTCTCAGATTGGTAAATTGTTTAGAGTACTTCAATGTATACAAAGAAGGCTTCTGATGTAAAGATATTTCAGTTGTTATCAAATAAAAAATATCCTCATATGTAAAGCAGAAGTATAGAAATTTAACATTCAAAGATATTTACTTTAAAATGATATTGTAGCAGAAAAAAAGTGAATGTTAACTGAATTCTGGCCTTTTAAAAGAATAATCACATGATTCCTTTTTGCTTCCTGATACCCTATGATAGGTGCTTCTGCTGTTGCCTACAGAAGATATGAATACATAATTACTCCTTGCAGTTGTTTAATGATTATTTAGAATCCTTAATCCATTTATGTATATGAGTGCTGTCTGTCTTAGTCTGTAGGCTTTCTAGGTACCAGAGAATTCTGAGAGATACTGTACATAGTGAGTTATCAATGACAGTAATAAAAGAACTTAATGAATATTTCTTGTTGGCCCACTTAAAAAAATAATGAGAGACATTGTCAATTTTCTTGTTGCTATCTTTGGGGAAAAAATGCCTCCCATTCTGTAGAGGAGAAATATGAAACAATAGGCAGTCTTTTGCATATGGAAAACATAACCCTTTTAGGCCAAGAGCTGTTTTATTTTTGCCTTTGCATTAGAAACGTGTAGGGCATTGCCTGTCACATTGTAGATGATTAATACATATTTATTTGCTTGACATGGAACCACTAAGTAAACAGTAGACCCTATGTTATAGTAGAAAGTGTCCTGGACCTGAAATTAGAAGACTTGATTTGATTCTAAGTTATTTCACTTGACAGTTGAGTAGCTTTGAAAAAATTGCTTTATCTCTTTTGGTTTCAGAATCAATATCTATTAAAATGAAAGGATTAGGCAAAATGATTTCTGTCTTCCTTTCCAGTTCTAATATCCTATAGTTCATAATCAAGAACAAACATTTATTAAGTACCTGCTATTACTAGGTATTATACTAAGCACTGGGGTTACAAATGTGAACAAGAAAGATAGTCCTTGACCTAAAGGAACTTACAATCTTACTAGGAGAAGACAACATGAAAAAGAAAGCTGAAATGGTGAAAGACAGGGACAGAATGTACCTGGTATGAGGGTATGATGGAGAAGTCAAAAAAAATCCATAAGGTGGGCAACTATGTGAGAAATGGAAAGATATCTATTTTTTGCCACCTGCTTCAAAGAAGGTTGAAGAGTTCATA
The DNA here is from genome assembly GCF_003287225.1 of Phascolarctos cinereus. Lineage (NCBI taxonomy): Eukaryota > Metazoa > Chordata > Mammalia > Diprotodontia > Phascolarctidae > Phascolarctos > Phascolarctos cinereus. Next base: position 209,036,509 of record NW_027555958.1, read on the forward strand.
TCTCTGCCATCCGATCAGTGGGGCAGAGGGTACCAATGAATTGTGAATACCAAAAATGATGGGATCTTCTAGGATGATGAAACATGATAAACTTAAACAGTTGTTTATTATGGAGGGAATCAGTATTATGTAGTCCAGGACCCTTGAGGAACTACTTCTTTTATATATTATATTTTTTTACAAAAATTAACAGTTTTACCTAGATGTTCTTGTGTTCAATAGTATTACAATTCCTCAGTGTATCTGAGAACCTGGAGGCAACTTATTTATTTTCTCATGCGTGAATTTTTTTTCCCCAAATCAAATCACAGAACTTGTCATTATAAGTTACGTATTTAAAAAACATAAACCAATTGACTTGTGAGAATGGTGTTTTAGAATGACAAGGTGAGCTTTTATAATGATGATAAAAAGCAGAGATAAGTTATTTGACTAATTATATGTTGAAATTTGAATTTGCATTAGTATTTAGTGGATTTGCAAATGTGAATGTTAAATATGAGATAGTCTAAATGACTTAGGACTACAGTATCTTATTAGGACAGTCTTCTTTACAGGTAATAGTTTGTCACTTTTTTTCCTTTTCTAATCACCTTATGTGTATTGCATAAGAGCCAAAGTACTTTGTATTCCATGGGTTTTCTCAAGATGTCATACAGGTGATAGCAAATTGCCTATAGACAAATTTCCATACATATTAATAAATAATAAAAATGTTTGACTCTCTCTGATATTTTACTTAGTGTCAGCATATTTTTTAATTGTTAATTTTTAATAAAGTATTAAGAATGGCCGTGTAGGGAATGGCCATTTCCATGATTCTGCTGCACATTGGAGAAACTTGCTTCTAAACATGAACCATGACTAAATGACTAATTACTTTAGCAGTGTGAAACAATGCCAGACATTCTTTTTGAATATATGCTGTCAAATTTTAGTCATAGCTTCAAATTTCCATTAGTGAAACAATTTCATATTCTTTTCACTTAAAAAAGCCACTTTAAGGGTTTTTTGTTTGTTTTTGCTTTCCCTATTCAGACAATAGAAATAAACCTTCTCATGTGACAATGAAAAGTAAATACTATAGTCAACCCTCAATTACCTAATAATCTTCATTCATTCACCAAGCATTTATTAAGAGCCTAGCATATTTTAGATACTGTTCTAGGTACTTGGGTTTCAAAGAACCCCAGGTCTTAAGTGTATAAAAGAAAGGTTAGAGATTGGGCCCAGTTTTTCCATTGTGTTCTTGGAGTTGATCCACCTTACCTGGAATATGCATTCAAGGAAAGGGCAGTATGTATGTCCTCCAAATATATATTTTTAATTGTATAATTCATTACCGTTTAGATTGTTTGTACCTTACATATCTGGAAATAGAAATGATATAGAGTTTGAGAGTATGTTTATATAGCAGTCAGTCTTACAGTGATATGTTAATTTTAGTGAATGACAGAGTCAATGTTCATCAACACTATGATATGGGAGCCCAAAAAGCTATTTTTTTCCCTACATCAAGAGAGGCATTACTTCTCCAAGGAATAATGAAGTTATATTTTTCCTATATTTAGACCTAGCCAGATCATATTGGGGCATTGTGGGCACTTCTGGGTATCACAGTATAGGAAGGGCATTGATAAACTAAAATCTTACAGAATAGGGCCACCAGAATGGTGAAGGCCCCACAGAATGGTAAAGGGCCTCAAGAGTTGTCATGTTGAAAGAGTTTTAAGATTTTTTTCTTCTTTGGCTCCAGAGGGCAGAAATAGGAGCAAATGGTTGAATAGTAAATAGGGAAATTTCGGCTTGATGTCAGGGAAAAATATTGATAACAATTAGACCTGTCCAGAAGCTGAATGGAAAGAAATACCTCTGAAGGCATTGATTTTCTTTTCATTGGAAATCTTGATTTGGAGCTTGGATCATCACTTATTACACATAGTTTATTGGTCATTGTTTTGTATTTATGAGTTGGGTAAGGATTGTCTCTTCCAATTCTGAAATTTTGGAAGTTTATGAGTTCATTATAAAGAATTAAAAAGGAAAGTATAGAATATTAAATATTACTTTATTTTCAAAATCAAGTTATTACAAATGTTGTAATGTTGAAAAATCAACTTATTTGTTAGCCAGCCAGTTATCTAAATCACATACAACATTAGATATATCAGAGTTGAGTTAAAGAATCCTTTAGAGAATAAAAGTGTGTGTATATGCAGGGACAGGGTGTAAAAAACATACATTTTGGCTTAAAGCATCAGAAAAATAGCTTTTGGCTGAAAGTACTTTTACTTCTGAATAAGTATTTAAAAATTCACCTTACGCCAAAGACTGAAATTCTGTCATTCATAATCTCTTATGTACTATTTTCATGGCTCAATAAATATTTTGGTTTTATAACAGTTTTTATTTCTCATAGAAATATTATTCAGTTATATCCACATTCACAAAATTTATATTCATATATTATCCATCATGCATATACTATCATTTGTGTAGCCCTTCTCAAATGGCTGGATACAGATTTGAAAAAACAAATCTACTACTATGATCATTTTTGTACATATCTGTTTCTTACTATCAATAACCTCCTGAGGATACTGTCCCAGTAGTGGAGTCAGTAAATCAAAGGGATAATTTAATTAAAATGTGTTCTTATGTAATTACAAAATGTTTTAGAAAAGGGTAATAACACTTCATAGATTCTTTGGTAGTGGATTTGCATGCTTATCTTTTCTTGATTCCTACAAAATGAGTGTTCCCATCCTTTCTCATGTTTGCTAACTTGATGGATATGGAATGAAATGTAGGGATGTTTTAATTTGCATTTCTCATTTTAGTGATTTCTAACTTTTTCAGTTGGCTGCTAGTTTGTATTTCTTCTTTGGAGAACCATTTTTTATATCTTTTAATTTCTGTCAATTGAAATGTTCAATTTTTGTTAACTATCTAGTGCTATTATTTTTCTTTGTTTTATAATCTTGTTTAATTTTTCCATAAGTATTTAGATGTTGCATGTTTAGTGTATACCTACTCAATATTCATATGATTTCATAAAAATTAATAATTTTAAGCATTACATAGTTTTCTTATTTATCCAACCACTATCTATTTTTGTCATCCATCTCATCTGTGATTATGATTGCCATGACTAGTTTGTTCAACTTCATATATTAAATTTGTATGAATCTTTATTTGATTTGTTTCTCATGTTTAACAATTTGATGAATTTTTATTTCTCATTCATTATGCTAATCTTCCATTTATAGTTAATATTGTTTAGACTGTTTTTTTCTACATCTAATGACTTTATTCATTTTTTTAATTAACAAAAAAGAAATAAGTAATAAGTTCTGTAATGCATATTGCTTGGAATAACATAATTCTAGTGCAATATCTTTCTTTTTTCCCTCCCAATTAAAACCAAATCAGTGGGTAATATGCCCTTCCTTTTTGGTGATATGTGATAGGAGTAAGGGACAGTGGTAATCAAACTCCTAAATATTGAGTTTAATTTATTTGAAGCAGTCACTTCCTTGCCCTGACCTCCCACTCAAAACCCCTTCCTCTTTATCCTTCTTATTCAAGTTATTTTACTAATAATGCAATCTGTTTTTTAATCTCTTTTGCTAGACTGACTTGAGATGTTAATTAGCACACCCCACCTCTGTGTTTAAATGACTTTCATTTGTTTTAGCAGTATTTTAAGAATTGTTGAGTCTGTTCCTCCCCCCTTTCCTTTTTCCTTCTCTAAGGCATTTTTTTTTACTGCTCTAACCCAAAAGTTGTCATTTTCTCAATGATTTCTAAACTAGGTACAATTTCCATTAGAACCATAATGTTATCCCTTCAATAAATATGGAGTCCTCACCTAGCCTTTGAAAGATACTTAAAATTGAAAGGTTCTCACCTTTCTTATGTTTTTTTAATATACTTCATTTTTATTACTCTGGCTTTCTCAAAAGAAATCCTTAGATGTCATCAATTCTCTTTAAAAAATTCAACACCCTCCACGGGTGGGGAATCTATAGCCTTGAGGCCACATGTGGCCCTTTATGTCCTCAAGTGTGGCCTTTTGACTGAATCCAAATTTCACAGATTAGTTTGGATTCAGTCTAGATTCAGTTACAGGGCCACACTTGAGGACCTAGAAGATTTTATTTCCCACCCCTGCTAGATTTTTATTTTGATCTGGAAAATCTAGCCCTTGCCAACCTTGTGTGTGTGTGTGTGTGTGTGTGTGTGTGTGTGTGTGTGTGTGTGTGTGTGTAAATTAAGCCTGGACTTTCTCTACTAGAACTAATGTGTTCTTCAATATTCCTCTCTCTCTCTGTCTCTCTCTCTCTGTCTCTCTCTCTCTCTGTCTCTCTTGCTCTTTCTGTCTCTCTCTCTCTGGCTATCTGTCTCTCTGTTTGTCTCTCTCTGTCTCTGTCTTTCTCAGTTAGGGTCTGAAAAAGCTTTTTTTTTTTATCATTTATTTTAAATTATGTCTCCACTATCTTTTTTTGGATATATCTGCTTTGTTAACACTCTAGCTTTTGTTCCATGCCATCTATTCTACTTTTTAAAATTTAATCTTAATTTCTCACTCCTTATATCTTTCTCCAATTATTTTATTAGGTTTCTTATTTACTCTTGTCATTATTCTGTCCATTCTATTCTCTTTTGGATGGTCTTAGTTGTAGTTGTTATCAAATTATTTTCTTCTGGGAGCTTCTAATGGATTTATTTTCCATCATACTTCTTCATTATAGTAGTAACTTTTCTCATTGCTTCATTCTCTGTTCATACTTCTGTGGATATTTCCCTTTGAGGCTTTCCTTTCACTTATTTGTTTCTTACATTTCCTTATGCTTTGAAATGATGATAAGAAGCTTGGCTTAGATTCAACCTTTCACCTAGCTATCTTGCCAGAAGATAACTTCACATCTGAAGACTTCTTTACCATCATTTTACTACCTCATACAATTTGCCAATGTAACAGCTAATATTTGTAAAAAAAAAAAATTGTTGTTCAGTCATGTCAGTCATGTCTGACTCTTTGTGACCCCACTTGAGGTTTTCTTGGCAGAGATACTGGAGTGGTTCGCCATTTCCTTTTCCAAATCATTTTTAGATGAGGAACAGAGGTAAACAAGGTTAGGTGACTTGCCTACAGTTACACAGCTAATAAGTGTCTGAAGACAAATTTGAAGTCAGTGTGATGAGTCTTCCTGACACCAGGCTTAGCTCTCTTTCCACTGAGCAACCTAGCTGACCATATATATATGCTTAACATTTTGTAAAAATATACAAATATTATGAATGTGTGATGCTATTCAAATGAACAATTGATCAGGAGATATTTTCACTACATGTGATATTTTAATCATTTTAGCTTATCAGAAATTTCAGAAAATTCACATAGATGTGGAAGGACACATTTAAAACATATTTCATATATCCATATATATTTCTCATCAGTGAGTTGTAAAAGATTTATGAGACTTATTATTTTTCCCAAATCCATTTCATAAATATACAGTTTTGCAACATTAAGAAATATTTGCCCCAAAATATTTCAGCTTAGAGTATTTTAATTTGCTCTATTTTAGTGTGTGTACTCTCTTTAATCTATGATGATTTCATTTTATTCCTCTTCATTTGTATTTTGAAACTTTTTGTTCCCTTTTTACTTAGGGGGTTCCCTTTTCAGTGTTTGGTAGGTGTGGTGGAAGAAGCAGATTTCATAATCCATTTTTTTACAGAGCTTGAAGCTGTTTGAGACTCCAATTGTGCTAACAAAAACATCTTCACCTGAGGCTCTATCATTCCATTGACAAAACTGTAGATTAATGAGAATTATCATTTCTATGAATCCCACTCCTTAAAACTGCCCTCCCAGTTCCAAGCCCCTACCTTAACACTTATCAATTCTAAATCCTTTTATTATTTCATTCTTTCTTTGGTTAGAATAAAAAAAAAACTAGTTTGCTTGACTCCTTGTCATATTCAAAGAACTGTGCTTATGAAGACAAAATTTTAGACATCCACATATCCAGGGTGATTATAATCTAAGACAAACACACTTTCAAAGAGAAAAAAAGGGAATTTAACTAGCTCTCCAGTGACTACAGTTGGATAGCATATTGGACAGGAAGAAAGTAAAGAAACAAAAATGGAAAGAAGGAAAGGGGGATTTGTGTATTTTTGTCAGGCATTGCACTTAATGTTTTATAAATGTTATCTCATTTGATGCTAATAATAAATCTGAAAGTTACATGCTATTATTATTCTCATTTTACTGTTGAGGAAACTGAGAGAGACCTGAGCTCTAATCCATCCTTAGACACTTACTAGTTTATATGACCCTGGGCAAGTCACTTCAATGCTCAGGACCAAATAAGATAATATTTGTAAAGCAATTAGCACAGTTCTGGTACATAATAGGTGCGTAATAAATATATGTTTAAAGTGCATAAATCCTGATAGGCTTTCTAATGCTGTTACCTAGTTTTTAGTAATTTATATCTACTTTTCTATCACCTTCAGATTTAGTTTTCATGAAAATGACACTTTGCTTGGTATAATAAAGTGGATGATTGACCTAACATTATGATTTTTAAAGATAAAATAATATAATTGAATCAATCATTATTGGACTCAAAATTAAGAGAGACCTGGGTCTGATTTCTACCTTTGGCCTTACTATTTCTGTGACCCTAGATAAATCAGTTAATCTCTCTGAGCCTTAGTTTTTGAATCTTAAAAATGGGAATAACAAAACCTGTATTACATCCAAAGTTGTTAAGGGTCTCAACTGGGATAGCATACTGTTGTAAACTGGCATTTACAGGCTAATGTTTCTCCATCTATATACCATATTTTCCCTAGTCATTCCCTTTTTTTCTGCTGGGCACTCTCTCCTGCCTTTCTTGTTTTTCTGGAATGCCTTCTTCCATATCAGAAATCTTTTCTGCCTGGAAGCTGGAAAAGTTTTATAGTTTTTTCTTTGGATGTGGATAGCATTTTCCATCACGAGGCCTCTGGAGATGTCTTAGACCTTTTGTTTCTGGGAAGGGTTAAATTTATCAATATAAGTCATTGCACAACATGGCTTATCTTGGTTCTGCTCACTTCACTCAGCATCAGACCATGCAAGTCTTTCCAGATTTTTCTGAAGTCAGCCTGTTCATCATTTCTTATAGCACAATAGTATCCTATTACATTCATATACCACAACTTACTCAGCCATTCCCAAATTGAGGGGCATCCTCTCAATTTCCAGTTCTTTGCCACCACAAAAAGAGCTGCTATGAATATTTTTGTACATGTGGATCCTTTTCCAATTTGTATGATCTCTTTGGGATATAGCCCTAGTAGTGCTATTGATGGATCAAAGGGTATGCATATTTTGTAGCCCTTTGGGCATAGTTCGAAATTGTTCTCCAAAATGGTTGGATCAGTTCACAACTCCACCAACAATGTATTAGTGTTCCAATTTTCCCAAATCCTCTCCAACATTTATCATTTTCCTGTTTTGTCATGTTGGCCAATCTGATAGGTGTGATGTGGTACCTCAGAGTTATTTTGATTTGCATTTCTCTAATCAATAGTGATTTAGAGCATTTTTTCATATGACTATAGATGGATTTAATTCTTCATCTGAAAACTTCCTGTTCTTATCCTTTGACCATTTATCAGTTGGAGAATGATTTGTATTCTTATAAATTTGACTTAATTCTTTATATATTTTAGAAATGAGGCCCTTATCAGAGAGACTAGTGGTAAATATTCTTTCCCAATTTTCTACCTTCATTCTAATCTTAGTTTTACTGGCTTTGTTTGTGCAAAAACTTTTCAATGTAATGTAATCAAAGTTATCCATTTTGTGCTTTTCATAATGTTCTCTATCTCCTGTTTGGTCATGAATTCTTCTGTTCTCCATAAATCTTATGGGTAAACTATTATTCCTTGCTCTCCCAGTTTGCTTATAGTATCAGCCTTTATATCTAAATCATGAACCCATTTTACTTTATTTTGGTATATGGTGTGAGATTTGGGTCTATGCTTAGTTTCTGCCATGCTCTTTTCCAGTTTTCCCAGCAGTTTTTTCTTCAAAAAGTGGGTTCTTATCTCAAAAACTGGGGCATTTGGATTTATCAAAATAATAGATTACTATAGGCATTGACTACTGTGTCTTGCATATTTGACCTATTCCATTGATCTATTACATTATTTCTTAGTCAGTACCAAGCAGTTTTGATGATTGCTGCTTTATAATACAATTTAAGATCTGGAATTGCTAGGCCACCTTCCCCTTCATTTCTTTTCATTAGTTCCCTTGATATTCTGGACCTTTTGTTCTTCCAAATGAATCTTGTCATTATTTTTTTCTCTAACTCTATAAAGTAATTTTTGGTAGTTTGATTGATATGTCACTGAATAAATAAATTAGCTTAGGTAGAATTGTCATTTTTTAAATATATTAGCTCAGCCCACACATGAGCAACTGATGTTTTTCCAGTTATTTAGATCTGACTTTATTTGTGTGAAAAGTATCTTGTAATTGTGTTCATATAGTTCCTGGGTTTATTTCATCTGGTAGACTCCTAAATATTTTATAATGTCTATAGTAAGGTTAAATGGAATTTCTATCTCTTGTTGTTGGGCATTGTTGGTAATACATAGAAATGTGGATGATTTATGTGGGTTTATTTTATAGCCTGCAATTTTGCTAGTTGTTTATTATTTAAATTAGTTTTTTATTTGATTCTTTCTAGGACTCTCTATGTATATCATCATGTCATCTGCAAAGAGTGACAGCTTTGTTTCTTCTTTTTCTTCCCTTATTGCTAAAGCTGACATTTCCAGTACAATATTGAACAACAGTCATGATAATGAACATCCTTGTTTCACCCTCAATCTTATTGGAAATGTTTTTAACTTCTCCCCAATTACATAAAATGCTTCCTGAAGGTTTTAGGTAGATTCTGTTTATCACTTCAAGGAAGAAACTTCTTAAAACTCATAATCTCATTCATTATCCAAGTTTGGGTACCTGTTAGTGTAAGAATTATAAAATTGTTACTCAAGATTATGAACTCTTAACAAGGAAAATAGAGAGAGATCAAGTATTTCTTAACTACCTACTATGTGCCAGGCACTGTGCTAAGCATGTTGTGAAAATAATGCCATTTGATCCTCACAACTACCCTGGAAGGTAAATTGTATTATTGTGTTCATTGTACAGATGAGAAAACTGAAGCATAGAGCTGCTCTGTGTGTTGCCTAAGGTCATGTGGCCAATAAGTGCCTAAGGAAGAATTTGAACTCAAGTCTTCCTGACTTCAGACCTACAAGGTTCTTTATTCAGTATGTCACCCAAATTCCAAGAAATTTAAAAGCTTAGGAGCATATCTTGTGTTGTTATCCCTTTTTCCAAATGGAAGAACTCTAGTAGCTTCAAATGAAAAAGCAGAAAAGAGGCATTAATTAAAATAATGATGTATGAGAAATGAATTTTTATTTCTGGAATATATCTCAACATATTTGAGTGATAGACACTTGGTCAGGATGATATTGCCCTAAAAGAAAAAGCTGTATCTGTTTCGAGTTTTGCAAATCAGCTCTGGATAGCATTAAAGTGAAAGTGAGAAACTGTTATAATGTATCTGCCAGTAATTCACAGGAGATCAACCAACAATAAAACCCCAAGCCAAAAATATCTCTACAAAAATGTAGAATATGACTAAAAAGCTAGATGAAGTAGAGATTGTAATGTAAGGAGGAAAAGTTACCCACAACTTGATGGCATACAACTGACTGGAGAAGAGCTATGGAAGGACTTACTTATTCTAAAGCATCAGGTTAGATAAAAGCGATGAAGTCAGATAAAAAGATAAAAATTAGAATACCATTTTATTTGAGAAGTTAAAAAATAAATTGAGGGAATAAGCACAATCAAGGAAGAAGCTTTTTTTTTGTAGAAGATAGCAAGGCATACTTATAGAAATGAAGTCAACTAAAATTAATTGAAGTCATTGATAAAGAGCATAGTTGCTGGATACATAATTAATCCACACAAATCTTCAGTATTTCCACATATTACCAACAATCCCCAGTAAGAAGTGATAGAAAGTGAAATTCCATTTGTTTGTATATTTATTTTCTTATTTTTGTACACATATTATATAATATTTGAATAACTTTTTCTTTGAATATTTTATAGAATTTACTTATGAATTTGGTTGTGATTTTTTCCTCTTTGGGAGTTTATTTATTGTTTATTCAACTTATTTTATCTGAGATTAACTATTTTAAACTCCCTATTTCTTGATCTCTTAATCTGGGTATTTTATATTTTTGTAAACATCTATTTTACTTATTTGTTTTAATAGAATATAGTTGGCCAAAGTAGTTCCTAATAATATCCTGTATTCCTTCTGCAGTGTTGTATAGTTAACATTGATGCACTGTTTATAGAGCTCTGAATTGGTTCAGCCCCTCAGGAAAGCCATTTGATAATATGCCCAGAAACATCACTGCTAGTTCGTACTCTGTGAAAGTAAAGAGGAAAAGGATGTGTGTGTGTGTGTGTGTGTGTGTGTGTGTGTGTATGTATGTATGTATGTATGTATACATAACTTGTAGCAACTTTTCTTGTAGTGGTAGAGAACTGAAAAACTAAGCAGGGTGCTCATCAGCTGAGAAATAGCTAAGATAATAAGATTTATGAATGCAATAGAATTCTATTATGCTATAAGAAATGCTGAAATAAATGATTTCTAAGAAGTTTACGGAGTCTTTCATTAATTATTTTAGAGTGGAGTGAAAGGGACCAGCAGAATAATTTACCCCATAAAAATTAGAAAAATGAACACTTTGAACATATAAGAACTGTGATCATAATGATTTTAACCAACCAGAAGTCTGATGATGAAGACTGCTCACCTGACAGAGTCCAGAATGTAAACACAACTTTGGACATGGCCAATATGGTTTTCTTTTTTTGTTTGGCTATGAATATTTGCTATAATATTTCTATTTTATTTTAAATTGTGGGAATTTGGAAGGTAGAAGAAAAATGCTCAATAACTGAAAAAATAAAATTGAATATTTTAAGAAAATAAAAGTAGGATATAATTGAAGAGACAGAGGAATAAGCTGTTTCTTGACATTGTAGCTGGGTTGAGATATCTGTGCCCTGGCCTGATGTGTTATCATGGCACAATTTTCATATGGCAAATTTTCTATAAATTTTCAATGTTCAAATTACTTTTGTTTCAAAAACTTGCTCTCTAGCATCCTGACAGTTCCTCCTTCTGATTTTTGAGTTGTACTTACTTTATTAAAAATTTCTTTTTAGATTATATTCAACTCAAAACTGAGAAAAATCAGTCCTTGATTGAGGAGGTACCAAGGAGTTCCAAAATGTAGAATGACTGATAAGCATAAATAAGAAGTAATATGATACTGTTAATATCATACACTATTGTTGTATTTATTGATTTTGCTGATTGCTTTGTTATCCTTTTATCTTTGTTACATCTGGTAAGATCCTATACATCCCAGTGACTCTGAACCTTTGTAGGTGTTCCTCTAAACTCCATTCCTTATTTCCTGCTACCCTATTTTTTATTACCATTCCCATGATCAACCTACCCCATAGTCCCAACAAAATACTAACCACCCCCACCTCTGTGCCCTCTGATGAAATATGAATTTCTTTGTCATCACATCCTAATTCAAGAGTAAGTTATATGAGGCAGCTAGGTGGCACAGTGGTTAGAGCACCAACCCTTGAGTCAGGAGGATCTGAGTTCAAATCTGGCCTCAGACACTAACTAGCTGTGTGACTCTGAGCAAGCCACTTAACCCCATTGCCTAGACAAAAAAAAAAAGAGTTAAGTTATATCAGTATCTCATTTGTTGAATATCTTCAATATACACATGCTGTAATAATGTAAATTGTTCACTTCTTAGTGATGATTTAGCTTTTGTAATATTTCTTCAAGGATCAGGACACTAATTTTGAGGAACTAAAATAGAACCTGTAAGAATTAAGAGTTGGTTTAGGTATATTTGAAGACAAATGAAGGATCTTTTACAGTCTTAGACTTGGTCACGTTTTCAAAGTTTCCTTCAAACCTTTGCCAGAAAATAGAAATTAAATTTTATAAGAGAATCCCTATTCTAAAATGCATGCCAAAATTTAGCTTGTGATGTTGGAATATAATTTCAACTTTCTTTACTGCAGCTGCTTTACCTGTAAAATGTAGGTGACTATATGAAATTAGGTCAAATGCACTGTGTATGAATAATCCATTAGTAACATTATCTATTCAACAAAATTGTCTGAAAATGAGTTTGGAAGGTGAAGTTTTGGGGATAGTGGAAATCATAGAAGAAGGATTGAGTTATTTATAAAATATAGAATAATTAATTCCCCCTCTCCATTCATTCGTTCCCTCAACCTATATCTATTTGTCTTATCTTAATCAGTTTCTGAGAAAATGGGGACCTGAATTGTGTAGACAACTGACTAGGAAAAAAAAATGCTTTAAGAATTTCAACTTACTGTTGTATAGCTTGTCCCATGTGCTTACCTAGTCATTTTGTCTTGTTTAAATATTTTTCTTTGTTAAAAGGCAGGGTTCCTAGGGAGTGGGTAGGAATATACCACACAATTATTGAAAAAGGGCAGAAATATATTTTAAAAATCTCTTTAATGCTGTGTTATCATTAATAGGGCTAGTCTCAAAGGGGTGAAAATATGGCTTACCATTTTGATATAACTGCTGATCCAAATGATGATATATTCCCTTATTCAGAGGCTTAAATAAATTAACAAATATATTCTGTTTTGCATATTTCATGGCCAGCTATTACTTATTTTTGAACTAACATTTTTGTCCACATGTTTTTCTACACATAGAGAGATACAAACAAATACACACACACCAGTTAAAATTGACTAACACCTAGAGGCAGTCTTGGAGTCTGGAAAACCAGGATTCAAGTCCTGCCTCAGACAAGTTTATGATGATGTGAAGAAGGAACTAAACTTAGTGACCTGGTATATTTTTAAGACAATAGTTATTGAAATAACAATTGAAATCTGGTGGGGAATTCCATACCATCAGGTACCAACATTGATAAAACTATATATTTTTGAAGCATACTTTTTAAACTTTATTTTTCTTTCTTTTTTTTTAGTTGTCAACATTCACTTCCATAAGATTTTGAGTCTTGAATTTTCTCCCTCTCCTTTTCCTCCTCCCTCCCCAAAACAGCATGCAACCCGGTATAGGCTCCACCTATCCAATCATATTAAATATAATTTCACATTAGTCATGATGTAAAGAAGAATTAAAACTAATGTGAGTAACCACAAGAAAGAAAAAAACAAACAAAACAACAAAATAAAAGAAGAGCAGATAGTATGCTTCCGTTTGCATTCAGACTCCAAAGTTCTTTCTCTGGATGTGGATAGCATTTTCCATCATGAGTCCTTTGGAGCTGTCTAAGATCCTTGCATTGCTGAGAAGACCCAAGTCTATCAAAATCAATCATTGTACAATGTGGCTATTACTGTGTAAAATGTTCTCCTAGTTCTGCTTATTTCATTCAGCATCAGTTCATATAAGTCTTTCCAGGTTTTTAAACAACATATTGTAGGATTAGGGTTCTTAATCCACTCTGCTATGCACTTCTGTTTTATGAGAGAGTTCATCCCATTTGCATTCACAGTTATGATTGCCATCTGTGTGTTTCTCTTCATCCTATTTTCCTCCCCATTTATGCTTTTTTCTCTCTTTTCTCCCTTTTCCTCCTCACTAAAATTTTGCTTTGGGTCACAGCCTCCCTCAGTCTGCCCTCCCTTCTATCAGCCCCCTTCTTTTTCTTCCCCTTTACACTTACAAACACTTTCCTCTCTTTTGTTCAACCCCTCCCTTTTATTCCCCCTTTCCCCTCCTACTTCCAATATGGTAAGTTAGATTTCTATACCTAATTATGTTCTTGCCTCTTTGAGCCAAATCTGGTGAGAGTAAGTTTCAAACAATGTTCATCTCCCTCCCTTCTTTCCCTCTACTTTAATAGGTTTTTATGCCTTTTCATGGATGTAATTTATCCTTGTCTGTCTCCTCATTTCCTCTTCTCCCAGAACAATCTCCTTTCTCCACTTAGTTTTTTTAATCATCATATCAAAGTCAACTTATATTCAATATATACCCCTTTTAAATGTTGTAATAATGATACAGTTCTCAAAAGTTACAAGTGTCATCTTCCCTTGTAGGGTTGTAAACAGTTTGCCTTATTAATAAAATGTTTTTTTTCTTTCCTGTTTACCTTTTTATGCCTTTCCTGGGTCTTGTACTTGAATGTTGTGCACAACTAGTTCACTTGGCTATAGAGCCTACCTAGGGCCTAGGATTTCCAAATCACCTGATGAATCAAGACCAGCTTGATTTTCTATCTTGAATGGGCATTGATGAGGCAGGAGGCAGGATGGAAGCAACTCCATTTATTTTTAGCAAAGCACTTACTTATATAGTAAAATAACAGGAACTCTTTCTCAAGTTACAATGATGCATAGTCCATGCCGTGCTCAAGGACAGTGCATGTACATCCTGTGCACTTATCTGACTCCAATCCCAGAATAGACTGCTAATGACCATACAATAACTAGGAGAGTTAAAGATTGTTAAAGATCCATACAATGGAGCACCGAATCAGGGGACCTTTGCTCAAAGATCAGCACCCAAGAGGGGCCTTCACCCATCAGTGAGACCTCTTGAACAGCCTGTGGCCCTCTACATTCTTATAGATCCCCAACACTTGAAGATCACATTTTATTTTGAGCTCTAATCTTTTCATCAGGAAGATATGGAAGTCCCCTATTCCATTGAATATCCATCTCCTGCCCTGAAAGATTATGCTCAATTTCATTGGGTCCTTGGTTGTAATGCAAGCTCCTTTGCCTTATGAAATATCATATTCTAAGCCCTCTTATTTTTTAGTGTAGAAGCTGCAAGGTCCTGCGTAATCTTAACTGTGGTTCCATGATATTTAAATTGTTTCTGTCTGCTTACAGTATTTTCTCCTTGACCTAATATTTCTGGAATTTGGCCACAATATTCCTTGGTGATTTCAATTTGGAATCTCTTTCAGGAGGTAATCATGGATTCTTTCAATGACTAGTCTACTCTCTGATTGCCTCAGGGCACTTTTTCTTGATGGTTTCTTGAAAGATCCTGTACAGCTCTTTTTTTTGATCATCACTTTCAGCTAGACCAATAATTCTTAAATTATCTGTTCTGAATCTGTTTTCTAGGTCAGTTGTTTTTCCAATGAAGTATTTTACTTTTTCTTCTATTTTTTCATTCTTTTAATTTATTTGACTGATTCTTGATGTCTCATAAGGTCATTAGCTTCTATTAGATTTTGTACCTGCTTTTCCATTTGGCCCATTTTACTTTTTATGGCATTCTTTTCTTTAGTGAGTTTTTGTGCCTTCTTTTCCATTTGTCCAATTCTGCTTTTTAAGGAGTTTATTTCTTCAGTGTACTTTTTTTCCCATTTGACCAATTGTATTTTTAAGGACTTGTTTTCCACAATCAATTTTTGCTCTTCCTTTTCTAAGCTGTTGACTCTCTCTTTCATATCTCTCATTTCCATTTCCAATTTTTCTTCTACTTCTCTTATTTGACTTTCAAAATCCTTCTTGAGATCTTCCAAGAAGGTTTTTTGGGCTTGAGACCAGCTCATATTCCCCTTTGAGGTTTTAGAAGTCAGTATATTGACAATGATGTCCTCTTCTGAATTTGTGCCTTGATCTTTCCTGTTCCTATAATAAAAAAATCTATTCTCATTGTCCATTTTTGCTTTCTGCTCATGTTGTTTGCATTTCCTGGCTTTTAAAATTGAGCTCTCCTGTTGGAGCCCAGGGGGCACTGAACCAAGTGTCTTGTGCTGGGAGCCTGGGACCTAGTCACTGCCTTTGTGTGATGGGGCCTTAAGTGCTGGCAACTGCAGGCTGTAAGTGTCTGACAGCTTACCTGGTACTAAGCTGGGGTCAGCAGCACTGAAGTTTTTAGGGTGGGGATAGGGAGTCTAGGTTTTGGGGAATGCCTGCTCAACTGGGCTTTTTTAAGGCACCTGAATGTTTGGCTGCTTGAGGATATGTGCCAGCCTGGAGCTGTTCTGAAATACCAGGCAATTTAGCTGCTAGAGAATACCAGTGCATGTGGTGGTTTGCTGAGCTGGTGTTTCCCAGTTCTCCTTCCTGTATTGAGGCACTCAGGGGGTCCTGGTGCCAGTGCTTTGCTGCTCCATGACCCTGTGGCTCAGGGTCATGCTGAGGTGGAGCTTGCCTCTGGCCTGCTGGGATATTTCCCATCCTGTATTACTCTCCTTCCCCAAGAGTGAGAGGTGCCCTTCCCATTAATCCCCCAATCTTCCTAGGCTACAAGACTGCTATACCCCATCTTTCTGCTGACTCAGCTGTTCCAGGTTTTTTTTCCCCTGGGGTTATATATTTTGTGCTTTCAGAGGTCAATAAGGGAGAGTGAGAGTGACTTACTTCTTACTCCATCATCTTGGCTCCCAGAAGTATAACTTTTGATAAAAGTATATATCTTGCCTTCTTCTCCACTCCCCAAATAAAAGGTCTGACAAACATTAGGGTTTTTTTTGATAGAGCAATCAAATTTAATTAAACTGTGTATGATTGGGTTGCAATATGTGAAGGTAAAACTCAATGTAACCTCTTAATTTCTTTTAGTTTTCTATCACTTTGTATCAATCTACAATAACAATCAGAAAATAAATATTAATATGGAAAAGATTTAACAAAAATTTCATTTATTTACTGCAAAATTCAAAGATTGTAGTGAATAATCTAAGTTGAAATTGCAATTTATAATAACATACCCTTTGCCATTTTTACAATAGAAAATAAAAGTTCTGTTTATGAAGGAGGGAAATTTGAAGGACATGTTGAAATCGTAAGTTTTTACTTAAATTAATTCAGCTATGTTCCTCAAGCTCAACAGTGTTGGAATTAATCATCATATGCTCCTCCAAAGGGTCTGGATAAAATCTGTTTTGAATTTTGATGAAATAATAAAAAAAAGTTTATTGAAATTTTCTATTTTTAGAGGATATGTGATTGATCACAAGTTATCCATTTGTAAGAATTTGACTTTTCAAATTAGTAAGAGTTACCTTTGAAATATTAAACCGGATAAAAATATTTTACCCTGAAAAAGACCCTTAATACAAATAAATTCATTTCTTTTACTTTTCCCACTTCAGCAAGATTTACAAATGGTTTTATGTCTTCCTTTTGAAAAATTGATTTAGATTAATGGTGCTTGGGTCCCATGTCTGTGCCAGGTTTACTATCCTCCATTTCCTTAAAGATGAAAATGTAGAGGGTTTATGCGTAGATCAGAGGGAGTACCATTAGACTTCCTTTAACATACTTCTGCTGTCTGATAAGGAATTTTGTATTCTTATGCTACTGAAAAATGAGGTGTTAGCAAGGGAAAGGAAGAAGTGTTTTTAAATGGTATTCCTAATGCATTTAAGGACAAAAATTTTTTTCTCTCCATTCAAAAGAAGATAACCACAGTTAGCCTTTATGCCTTGCTGAATGATTCAACAAACTCTCTTCACAGCACACAACTTTCCACTCTTGTCCAAATATATAATTCTTCACCCTTGCCTCCTTTTCCTCTTGCCCTCCCTCAGTTCTCATTTAGAAGCAGCTGCTTGCCAACTGTTACATTATTTAAGCATTTTTCTCTCCTTTGATGCAGATCTTCCCCAGATTTAGCAAGACCAATATTAGTCCTATGTGGTTGATTTTTTTTACGCTACAATTTATAAAACTCATAGCTGTATTAATTACCTAAAGATATTGAATTTACTAGCTAAGAAAATAACCTTGGTGGCATAAATCCTCTTTATCTACAGTATTTCTATATTTTTGAGCTAAGATCTCATTGTTTTGTTTTGCTATGCTTTGAGGTAGATGTATACATGTGTGTATGTGTATATATATATATATCTCTAAATAGTCAGAAGATCAAATGTATTCATTCTCTAGGTAATTTGTATCTTTTTTAAGTAAAATGTGCTCCAAAAATTGGTTAGAGTCACTTATTGACATAGGTAAAGGATCTTTTCGAGACTTTCTCCATTAAGGTAAATTACAGCCAGATTATGAAATAGTAGATAAATCTTAGGGGGTTGCCCAAGGAAAACTGAATTAAATGACTTTCTTAGTGTCATCTAGCTAAGGAAAAGCCACATTTGAACCCAGGCCTTTCAGTTTTCAAACTCAGTAATTTGTCTGCCGTACCGCAATTCCTCTATAAACTGGAATTAACTAGATAATGTTTATCCAACCATTTATGAATTTGGGAAGATATTGTTACTGAAACAATTTATGTTAGGACACAGAAAATAAATCACATGTAATTATCTGACAACAATAAATTAGGGCTCATAGAACCTTGGCTTTTAAAGCATTCCGCTCATGTTTCAGGATCCCAAGGAGCTGAAACAATTGTATTTAAATGAAGAGTCAAAATATCTTTTTTAATATATAAGAGCTAAATGCCTACTTTAAACTGTAAAATTAAGTCCTTTACATTATACAAAAATATTATTGATTAGACTGAACTTTAGAAAACCAATTGAATTTTTATCAATATTACTGTGGAATAGCGGTGTTTTTCTTGCATACACACAAGATTAACAGAAAGAGTGAATATTTATTTTCACATTATAGCATTGCAAAATTAAGCACATTTTTGAATCTCATTTTCAAACGTATGAGGCAATTTTATCCATTAGTTGCTGAAAACCCCGCTAGCTATATGGCCAGTTCTTAGTTATATTTACAGTTCATTAATAGATGTTGGCTTTGGGGATATATTTTGTAAAACATGCTATGATACATTTCTCAGCTTTTTCCATGGAATATTCTACCTCTCCTCCTTGAAAGAGGTAGTTGTTCTTGCTTCTATAGCACAGGTGGCCTATAGCCCAGAGGCCCACCAGATGCTGATGCACATTTAGCAAACAGAATCTATTATTTTATTTAATAATCATAAAAGGCAGTGAATGTTAGTGGTGAAATAATGCCAAAGCAAATGAAAATTGTTCTACTCCAATGATATTTACAGTTCAAAGATGAGATTCACATCCAACAAGAGCTTATATTCCAAAAATCTTGAATGAAGGCACATAGATATAGGTTATGAAACATAATAGATAACATGGAGTTAGCTATACAGTCAGTGGATGAAGAAAATGAAGGTGATGATAATGAAGCTCCCTTTTTTTGTAAAGCAAAGCTTTGACAAATACTTCAAAGGTGAAAAAAAGAATAAAATATACCTGGCCTTTCTCACATTTTCCTTAAAATTTTTGGTTGAATGAAAGAATGAATGGAAAATTTATTAAGTGCTTGCTCTGTGTGAAACACACTAAGTGATGGGGATACAAATAGAAGAGTATGAGAGAACCTTTTCTCAAGTAGCTTTCATTCTAATGGGGAAACAATTCATGTTTTCCACTGATTGTTGGAGCCTATGGTTCTGTGTGATTTTTTTAGCCTCTTCCCAGAGTAAGTTCTTTCATATTCTCTGTATGGTACTTTCCCCCCAAAATCTATAATAAACCTTACCATTCTCTGTTATTACAGATGTTTTGGCCTTTTTGTTGGTCCATGGGACAGAAATTTTAGAAGCAATGAATGAACAGAAGGTCTAGTTTTGATGCAATGTGAGAGAAAGCACTTTAACAAATAGGGCTGGTCAAAAAATGAAATGGATTGCCTTTCAATTATTGAACTCCCAATTATTGAAAGTATTCAAGAAGACTAGGTTGTTATATGTATAACACAGTTTTGTGGTTAGCAAAATGCTTGTGGACTTAAATTCTACAGTGGGAAACAATATGAGATAAAGCTTGAAAGGTAGTGTAGGACAAGTTTATGGGGTTTTACTTGGTAGAAAACTGGGAGGCACTAAAGATTTTGAGCAAAAGAGTGATATCAGATCTATATGAAGCAGGATTATTTTGGAAACAATATAAGAGAAATATTATAATCGTAAGTTAGAAGATGTAGGCTATTATAGTAATCCATGCATGTGGTGATGAAAGCCTTACTAAGATAATAGCAATTGGACTAGAGAATTTGAAATAATTATGATATATTGATGCTGTGAGAAATTTGAGCTATTTACAAATGCTTCTCTGGGAGGTAGTAGTTTTCTTTCATCTATGTTCTTCAGAGAGAGGTTAGATGACCATTCGGTTTGAACAATTGAGTTCAGTTGTGCAATGTGTGGAGAGTAGCATGTAATATACCCAGAAAAGTAGACTTGGGCCATATTATAAAGCCTTTAAATGGTAGGGGCAAAGGTTTGCATTTTGACACAGATTCAGTACTTGTTTCTGAGGGTCTTTAAAAAATTAGACAAAAATTAAAAGGAAATTGCTTGAGTTCAGGCACTATTACATTTTCATATTTGTATCCTGAATGCATAATACAATGTTTGACTCACAGTAGGCACGTAATAAATGTTTATTGATTAAACAGAAGACATGATCAGGCTTTATTTGGCAACTAATTGGATATAAAGAATCAGGAAGACAAGAGCAGAATATAACTCCTAAATCATGAATTCCCAATTACACTAAAAATGGTAGTGGTGTTCTTTGTAGTTCTTTTTAGAAAGAGAGATGGAAGTTGAGGAAAAAGATAAGTTATGTTTTGGATGGGTTGAGTTTGAGATCCTAGTTTATGTCCAGTGGGAAATTTCTAATGGGCAGTTAATGTTTAGAACCTTGACATCAGGAAAAAGAGAAGGCTTTTTAATATTTGGGAGTTACATGAATAGAAATGATAGTTAAACCAATGGGAACCAATCATCCAGAAGGAGGGTAGAAAGAGGGAGGAAAAGGGGTAAAACCAGACTCAAAAGGTAGCTACATTTAAGGACCAAGCCATGGAAGATGATCCAGAAAGAGCCTTAAAGGTTTTGAAGGGAAATCCTGTTGAGGCACAGATTGTGCTAAAGGATTTCTGAGATCATTTAAGAATCTGAGATTCTGAGATTTTATTTTTTAGATAGAATCAGCAATACACAATAAATATGAATGAAAGGAGAAGAGTAAGGGGGTCAAAGATAACTTCATACTTATCATTTTGAGAGGCAAGATATTGTTGGTTCCACAAAGGAGAATGCAGGAATCACTGGAGGAGATTTATGGGGAAATTTAAGAATATTGGCTCAGGTTTTGTTTTATTTGAAGTACCAGTGGAACATCCAGTTGATGATGTTCAATAAACATTCTGAGTGGTGCTTCTAAATATCAGAAGAGTGGTCAGGTCTGAAGTAAAATATTTTGGGAGGTATCTAAAAATTGTTTATGGTTTGGAAGTGGATAACTTTCTTAAGGAAAAGAAAGGTGAGGGGCAGGGGGAAGACAAGGAGAGGCCAAGGGAAAGGAGGAGAAAGAAGAGAAAAGAGGAGAAAAAACAATGACAGGAGAAAGGAGAAACAGGGTGAAAAGAGATAAGGGGAGAGAGAAGAGAAGAAGGAGGAGAAAGACAGAGGATTGCTGAAAAGGATAACAGAGTGAAAATAAATGATACTTGGGAAAGAAACATATTTAGAGGTTGGAAAAAGAAGAAAAATCCAGTGAAGAAAACAGAAGTATTTTTTAAAAATAGGTAGAGGATAAGCAGACTGCAGTGTTTTACAAGACAGGGAGGAAAGTGTTTCTAGTAGGATAAAGTCAACTGTTTCAAAAGGTGCAGAGTATCGAAATATAATAATGACTCAAGAGAGTCCATAGATTTTGAATTTTAAGGTATGTAGGGGATGATCTTTCTGATGGCAGGGTGTTGTATTGAAGCATCTAAATCACAAGGGATTCTGTAGAAAATGGGTAGTGAGGAATTAAATGCATTGGGTGTTGATATTTTCAAGAAATTTAGTAGTGAAGGCCTATTAGTTGACAGAAGGGTTGAAAAGCTAATTTTTTCTTTTTCTGTAGGAGAGTGGTAAAGAAGAAGAGGATAGGGAGAGTTTTCACATGCAAGAGAGAGAAGGAACTGGAGTAAATACCTAGGATAGGCAATGTAATGTATTATATTATACTATGTCATCATATAATATCAAACACCTCATATCAATATTATAGAGTCTGAATGGCTTAAAGAAAATTGAGTCAATAGTGATTTCAGAAAAAAAAAACCTTATGTTCAAGATCCGTCTCTAATATATCTTGACTATATGACTAAAAGGGGGAAAAAAGAAAACAAAGATTTTTCTATTCCTTCATTTTTTTTAGTACGTCACCTATAGTTAGATTGTGCATACATTTCAGCTTATTTTAGTACATAGCAAAACCTGAAGGCATAAAACTATTTTCTATAAAAATATTTTTCAATTTTCCCTCATTCCTTTTGAAAAAGAGAGTCATTCCTCTAGTAGTTTATATTTTTGTGCTTATTGAACATGGGACTACTTGTTTATTTGTATCTTGATTTTGCAAATACCTACTAAAAAAAAGAATACTCAACTCTATTAACATCTTCTGACATTTGCTAACATCATTAGAAATCTGGTTTTGCTAGGCAACTTTCATTCTTTTGCAAAAACTTATCTTTTAAAATACATTATCATTTTCTTTTACTTTTCAATTAATACACATTTGCAAATAATCTATCTTGTAATTCCTCTCAAATGCTGAGAAAATTTTTATTTGAAAATCGGAAAATAAAGTCCTCAACACATAGCAGCATAATCCAACAAGGTGAATTCCATTTTAAAGGTGTCTGAAATTGTTGGTCTCTTTCTCTATTTTAAGATCACTGTCTCCATAAGTGAGAGACATGTTTCATCTTCATTTTTTTGGAAGCATTTTTATGAATACATTGATCAATGTTCTAAAGTCATTCAAATAGTGAATATTTTTCCTAGCTCTACTCACTTCACTTTGCATAATTTCATAAATGTCTTTCCAGTTTTCTCTGAAATTGTCCATTTCATCATTTATTATTACACAATAATATTCCATTAACCACAGTTTGTTTAACCATTTTCTTATAGGAAGATACACCATTAGTGTCCAGTTTGGAACTACTATGAAAATAGTTGTCATACAAAATTTTCTGCACAGATGATGTTTTTCATTTTGTTAATGATTTCGTTGAGAGTAAATACCTAGTGGTAATATATGAGTCCAAATTTACACAGCTTGGTAACATTCTGGCCATAACTGGAAATTACTTTCTAGAATGGTTGGACTACTTCATAGCTCCAATAATTAATATTGTACTTATTTTCCCACAAGCTCTAACATTTGTTGTTTTCTTTTATCACCTCTTCCAGTTTGATAGGTATGAAATGGAAGCTCAAAGGTCCTTTAATGTGCATTTCCCATATTGTTAGTATACAATTTTCAAAGCATTCTTGATAAGTTGGATTTATTCTTTTTTTAAAACTGACTTTTCATCTTCTTTGAACATTCATCTATTGGGAATTGACTCTTAGTTTTATACATTTTAATCAGTTTGATTTTTAATTTGTACTTGAAAACTTTATCTGAGGAACTTGTGAAGTTTTCTGATTTATCTGTTGCCCTTCTAATTTTTATTACATTAGATTTGTTGTGCAAAAACTTTTAAACAGGGAGTCAAAATGTGGGAGTCACATTCACAACTGCCAAATCTTCCTAGAAACTTGTTCTACAAAGCAATCATATAGAAACCTGAACTTCATTCTGTGCTGTAAAGTTAAAAAAAAGTGTCACATTGAGTTATTTTTTCCAGTCCAATGAGAGAGAGAGAGAGAGAGAAGAGAGAGAGAGAGAGAGAGAGAGAGAGAGAGAGAGAGAGAGAGAGAGAGAGAGAGAGAGAGTTTGAAAGACACTGGCTTGGGTAATGGATTAAAGTATGACATGGCAGAAGTAACACGAGGTTGTGGCATCTGAAGCATGAATTATTGGAAACAAAAGTGGCAGCATCAGAAACAAAAGTACCCAGGGAAGGTAAAGATAAGGAACACTTGGTCACAAAGAGATACTACAGGACCCTTGTTCTAGCATTTTATGCAGAATCAGTTGCCATTTGATATGATAGCTCTATCACCCTACCATGGATAGGAGAGGTCACAATCAAAACTGAGAAGGGACTCAAACTGGGAAAGGAACAGAGTACAGACCGTACTTGATTCACACTACTTTTGAGGTACAAAAAGACTACAGGATGCAAGATTGGGTGATGAAAGCAGGGCATAAATAAACAGCTTAAGTGAATTATCCATCCTCTCATCCCCACTCCATAGCTTAGAGACATAAGGTCCAAAGTCAAGAAGCAAATGAGAAAAAATAATCAAACAACAGAAAAAAAAATCTAATCATAAAAGCAACTATGATAACAGGAAAGTTCAAGAAACCAATTCAGAACAAGACAGTGACTTGAAATCACCTAAAAACAAAGTCTTAAAGAAAAATGAAGATCGGACATTAATCCAACATGAATTCCTATAACTAAAGAAAGTGGGGGGTGGTGGAATGCAAAAAGGTAATTTTAAAAGATCAAATAAAAGTGGTAAAGGAAAAATTGGGAAAACAAAAAGGGAATAGCTTAGTGAAAGAGGCAAAAAAAAAAACAACAACAAAACACCAAAACACTGAAGAATATAACTTCTTAAAAAATCAGAATTGTCCAAAAGGTACAAGACCTCCCTGAACTAAATAAACCTTAAAAATTAGAATCTGTCAAGTGGAAGCTAATGACTGCATGAGACATTAAGAAATGATAAAACATGTTCAAAAGACTGAAAAAAAAAGAGAAGAAAAATGTGAAATATCTCGTAGGAAAAAAATGACCTGGAAATATGTTGAAAAGAGATAAGTTAAGAATTACTAGATTTAAATAACCCTTCCTTTTTTAAAAAAAGTTATTGAACAACCAATAAATTAGCTCCTTAAAAAAACCAAAAAGGATAAGATGGATGTTCAAGTATATTCTACAAAATATTTAAAGAGCAACTAATTCCAACACTATATAAACTGTTAAAAATTAATAAAGGAGTCCTATCAAATTCCTTCTATGAAACACTATTATTTTAATAGCTAAATAGAATAAAAACAGATCAAATATAGATCAATTTTTAATAAATATTTGATTCAAAATTTTTAAATAAAATAATAGCAAAGAGGTTAAAAAATATATCAAAAAGACGATATACTATAACTGTGTTGGATTTATGCAGGAATATGTTGCTGGTGAAATATCATGAAAACTGTGATAATAATTGACCTTAACAATAAAAAAGGATACAAATATATCAATAGATACAGAAAAATCTTTTGACAAAATAGAAAAGCCATTCCTATTAAAAATAATAGAAAAGATTAAAAAATAAATCTATCTGAAACTAAGAACAAATTTTATTTGTATTGGGGATAAACTAGAAGCCTTCCCAATGAGATCAAGTATGAAGCAAGAATGATCCACATCACCATTATTATTCAAAATTGTCCTAGAAATGTTAACCATAGCAATAAATTGAGGTAATAAGTAACAAGAAAACCAAACTATTACTTTATTCAGTTTATATGATCGTATACTTAGAGAACCCTAGAGAATCAAATTAAAAAAGTAATCAAAACATTTAAGAAATTTACCAGAGTTGCAAGATATATAATAAACCCACACATCATAAGCTTTTCAATGTATTACCAACAAAAGCTAGAAGGAAGAGATAGAAAATAAAGATACATTTAAAATTACTACAAATAATACAAAATACTTGGGAGTATACCTGCCAACACACACATGGGGACTATATGAACAAAATTACAAAGCTTTCTTTACACAAATAATGATAGATCTAAATAAAGAATTGTTAATTGTTTATGAATTGTCCAAGTGGATAAAATTAAAAACTGACAGTACTACTTAAATTACTTTACTTAGTTTGTGCCATACCAATCAATGGCAGAGAATTACTATCTAGAGCAAGAAAAACAAACAAACAAAACAAAAAATAAATAAAAATTCATCTGGAGCAACAAAAGGTCGAAATTATCAAGGGACTCAAAGGGGAAAAAATATGATGGAATGAGGGCTAATAATACCAGATCTCAAACTACACTGCAAAGAGGTAATCACCAAAACAGTCTGGTCCTGGAGAAGAAATACAGTGGTTGATTAGTGGAAGAGATAAGGGACACAATATACAGAAACAAATAAGCACAGTAACCTAGTGTTTGATAAACCTAGAAACCCTACCTTTCAGTTCAAGAACTCACTATTTGTCAATAACTGCTAGGAGAATTGGTAAGTATTCTGGTGAAAACTAAGCACAGATAATTATATCATATCTCATACCAGGATAATCTCAGTATGGGTAGATGATTTAGACATAAAGAGTGATATCCTAAGCAAATTCAGGGAACATAGAAATAATTACCTCTCTTATTTATGAACAAAGGAAGAGTGCATCATCAAACAAGAGATAGGGAGGATCACAGGAAGTAATGTGAATGATTTTGATTATGCTAAATTAAAAAGCTTTTATACAAACAAAAGCAATGCAGCCAACATTAGAAGGGAAAGTGGAAACAAACTTTTTTTAACAGAATGTTTCTCTGATAAAGTTATCATTTCTCAAATATATTGGCTAAGATGATAGAAAAGGAAAAATGTTTAGAATGGCATGTCAAAATAAGTTCACCCATGCAGAATTTGTGGAGTTGCTATACACCTAAAAGAGATTTTAAAAAAGAAAAATAACTGGTAGGCCCAAAAGTATTTGTAACAGTTCTTTGTTCTGTTGGGAAAGAATTGGATACTGAGGGAACTCCTATCAGTTTGAGAATGGCTAAACAAGTTCTGGAAGTGTTGTTGTTCATCCTTCATTTTAGAAATGGATGAATGATGTCATGGGATGATGTCTTGACTTCTGTATGAATTGGATTTAAGTGAAGTAGAATTGCACAAAATTGTCAGTTCCACTCTCTTCCAGAGTCCTTGAAGTGTGGTGGCAAGACAAATAACAGATTATTGGTGATGGCTTGTGGATAACCATGACTTCTTTAATATCTGACCATACTTTAAGCGTTTCAGCTACCTTCATAACTGTTGGAACAAATTGGTCTCATCCATCCATTCTGCTGGAGGAAGTCTTCACATGCTTGGGGTAGATATCTCCCTTACTCACTAATGTGTTTCAGGCCTGTCAGGTCCCCTCAAACTGGTTTAGCTCATCTGCTAAGATTTTTAATGGGGTGTAGCCACTGTGCATGATAAAGCTTCTTGGAACCACAGGTTAGAGTTGGGTAAAAGTGGGCATCAAATGTGGATGAGCGGCCTTGAAAAGGCCTTGGCAATATATGACAGTATATGACTGTCACGGAATACTATTGCACTATAAATCATGATAAAGAAACCTGGGAAAACATGAACTGATACAAAGGGAAGTGAACAGAACCAGGAGAACAATGTATATAGCAATGGTAATATTTTAATAGTAATTGGCTCTAAAAGACTTAATGACTCTTATCAATAAAATGTTCCACCACAATTACAAAATATTCATGATGAAAAATACTATTTACCTCCAGAGAGAGAGAGAGAACTAAAGCATTCTGAGAACACATTGAAGTATATTTTCTAATTTTTCCCTTTCAAATAAGCCTAATGTGGAAATGTTTTATATGATTTCACATATAATGTGTATTGTATTCCTTGCCTTTTCAGCAAATCAAAGAATGATTGAAGGGAAAGAGAGAATTTAGCACTTAAACATTTTTAATTCTAAAAATAGAATTAGGAAAAAAAACCCAGAATACGCTATAGACCACCTTGGCTGAAGCAAAGGTTATATGAAAGGGAGTAATGAGAGGTAAATTCAAAGCATGAGTTGGGACTAGATCATTTGAAAGTACTGTACAATGTTAGATAATATAAAATACAAGAATAGAAATTATTTTGTGCTTGAATTTGCATTTGTTTTAGGACTTACGCTTTTGATTTTTTTCTTAATCCTTTAATGAATGCTTAAGAGCACGTACATTATTCAGGACATAATTGGGAAAAATGGAAGGATACTAAGCTGTAGGACAACTTCATAGGAGAAATGCTTCAAGATTTATCTGACATGCTCATGTTGATTATATTGAACAAAGAAGAAACCAGAGAGAAACTTTTACGTATTATTACTGGAAGTCCAAATTAGAGTTGCACTGGAAATGGAGAGAACTTGGATGCTGGAAATAATGAAGTAGGATAGTTATATCTTTGTGTGGAGGGTTAGGAAGAAGAACATAAAAATGGCTTGGAAGTTTTGAACATAGTTGACTGGAGAATGATATTTGGAAATGAATTTTTTTTATTAAAAAAGCAACCAAAAACTTAAATAGAAACTTTCCATTTTATCTGATGTGATTCTATCACTTGTTGAATTATAAATTCTTCCCATATGCAAAAATCTGAAAGATTTTTGTCTTGCTCCTGGAATGTGTTTAAGATATGACTTTATATTTAGGTCATATATTTATTTGGATCCTATATTAGTGTAGGCCTTGTTCATGGATTTTTATTTTCCTTCAAATTCTTGCATTTTTCTATAATATTAGTTTTGCATTTTTTTGCCTAATTCCTCAGTAGTTTGTTTTGTATTATACTTGTAACCTAGAGATCAACATAAAACATTTATGTACCTTGCATAATATATGTGCAAATTTATTTGGATAACATAATGTATAATATATTGACATAGCTCATCAGTGAGCAATGTCTAGCACTCAAATTACTCTAATTATTATTTTCCTTTTGTTTCCATTCTAAATATCTAGAGTCTACATTGCTTGAGGCTAAACATTCCCAGGTTTTATTCCTATTTTATTCCAGGTATGAAGCAGATTTCTGTTTCTTACTCTTTTTATCTTCTTTCCATTTGTAGTTCACTGTTTTTATTTCCCCAAATCTACTCTCCCATACACACCATTCTTTACCTCATCCTCAACCAGTCCTCAATTTATGTTTTCTTATTACTGCAATATTTAATGTCATCATCCCTAGCAATAACAGCTACAATATTAAACTACTACCTTCATTTTCCCTGTCCAGACATGATCGACATTCACATGATGCCTGTTTAATCTTTCTTATGAGTGTTATCTTTGTGCATTCATCTATAGCTTTATTCGTTTTTGTCCTTGTAGTATGTGTTCATTCTCCTCACTAGAACATGATCTTCTGTTTCTTTCTCTCTAATGGGACATGGCCAATGAAGACTAGTGTCAGGAGAGAGAAAAATGGAATGAAATTGAGTGACTTATTATTTTGACATTCATTATTGGAGGATGGATAGAAAGAAAACAGATTTTAAAACATTCATTTAATCTAGTGTAATAACATGTACAGTGCTTTTCAAACCTTAAATCTCTATTTGAATATTAGCTATTATAATGTTTCAAAGTATTGTTCATCAAAGCTATATATCTATATATGTGTAAATATGTATATGTATATGTGTATATATACATATACACATATACATTTATACGTACATATATATGTAGCCTAACCACTCTCTGTACTGTTTGATTATTTTAAAAGCCACATATTCTCCTTTTCTTTAACTGAATCCTTATTGACTAACCTGATGTAGAATACACAGGGGGAAAAGGTGCTTTATAAAAAAGAGTCCTTGTTTCATGTATTGTTCCTTATATGCCTTTTGTCAGTCTGTGAGGGTGATGTCTATGGCATCTGATCAAGTGTATAAAAGGAAAGAGACTTGTCCTACATGCACAACCTGCAGGCAGGCTTTCGATTGGATTTTAAATTGTGTGAATGCCATGAGGGCAGATGTGTTTAAGGAAACAACAAAAAGATTAGTTCTGAGAGAGATTACATTGTTCAGCACACTACTTCTGTGGATGTAGTATATAAAAGAAATACATTTTTCTTTTCCCTTTCTGGTGACTGAGTGACTATTTTTGAAATACAGTTTAGTGGTTTAAGTTCTGGAAAAGTGTGTGTGTGTGTGTGTGTGTGTGTGCGCATGTGCGTGTAACCAGAACTTTTCATAGCATGGTGTTCTCAAAGAAGCACTCCCTCCTTATGTTTAAGAAACTAATCTCCAAAACATACCTTCTCTTTTTTTTTGTGGAATTGAAGAAATTAATTGGGAATAGTTAGCAAGGGTTTTTTTTTTCCCTTATGGATTTGTCAGCAAGCTTATTCCCTGTCATAGCATCATGGCATTAGAGGTGAAAGAAACTCAAGAGGTTAACAAGCTTAATCCCCTAACTTTACTGATACAGAAACTGATTGCAAAGATGTAAAATGCCTTTGTGCAAGATCACACAATAGCTAAATGGAAGAGTCAGAATTTGAACATCTTATGACTTGTGTAAAGCCTCTCTAAATTGGTTAATGATCTTCTTTTGGTTTTTATAGTTGTCCAAGCTTTTACTCTTTTGTTCAGGTGTCTGTACCCACTCATTTCAGTAATAGTGTGTTAACTTCATAGGAGTTTCCCCCATTATTTCAATGACCCATAGTCATTAACTTTGAGAAAACATTAGTGTCACAAAAAAATTGGTAAAGATGGCCAAAGATGGTAACAGACAACATGGGAGGTCCTATAGGAAAATAGGCCCTCTAGTACATTGTTGGTGGAACTGCGAATTGCAATTTTTCATTAAGAAAATAAAGTGACTAAAATGTCCTACCTTTTGGCCCAGAGATTTCATTGCTAGGCTTGTGTGTCAAGGAGGCCACTAATAAAAAGAGAGTCCAGATATATACCAAAGTATTTATGGCATCACTTTTTTTGTAATGTTTAGCAACAAAGTAGATACCTATTGAATGGGGAATGACTAAACAGATTTGGGTATGTGAATGCAGTGAAACACTACTATATTGTAAGAAATTATGAATGTGATGAATGCAGAGAAACATGGAAATATATATATATATATATATATATATATATATACGAACTGATGAAAATTCAATTAAGCAGAACCAAGAAAACATTATACATGACTACAACAATGCAAATGGAAGGAACATCCACAAACACAAAGAAATCATAAGTGGATGTCACAAAACTATAAAGAACAAGTGTAATTCAGAAGATTATGAGGAAACACTATTATCCCATCCCATTCCTGAGGCAGGAGCTCCATAACTATTGTACTTCGCACATATTTTCAGAATTTTTCAATGTGTTGTTATCCAGACTTTTTTTCTATTCTGTTTTCTTTTAGTAATATTTGTAATAGTATTTTCCATTGGATTGTTCTTTGCAATGGGTCAGTGGAGAAATACTGGGAGAAATTATAGTGCGGTAAAAATCAAAACACATCAATAAAAATATTTTGATAGACACATTTATTTATTTTTAATTAATTCATTCATTTTAAGGTTTCAACATTCACTTCCACAAGATTTTGAGTTCCAGTTTTTCTTCCCATCTTGTCCCTCACCCCAACCAAAGATGGCATGCATTCTGAATACTCTTTCAGCTAATCTGGTGCCCTTCTATATCTGCCTCCCTTCTCTTCTCCCCTTCCTCTTCAATTTTCCTATAGGGTAGGATAGATTTCTATACCCCATTTCGTGTATATCTCATTTCCCACTTGCATGAGAAAAAAAAATTAACTTTTGTCCTTAAAACATTGGGTTCCAAATTTTCTCCCTTCCTCCCTCCCCACCCACCCTTGTTAAAAAGACAAGCAACTCGTTACAGGTTGTGTATGTGTAGTCTTGCAAAACACTTCCATAGTAATCATGTTGTGAAAAACTAAATGTATTTCCTTTAATCCTATCTTGCCCCCCCATTTGTTCTATTCTCTCTTTTGACCCTGTCTCTCCTTAGAAGTGTTTGCTTCTGATTGCCCTCTTACCAAATCTACCCTCTCTGTCATCCTACTGCTGCCCAGTCCCATTCCCCCCCCCAATTTTCTTATAGGGTAATGTAGATTTCCATAACGAATTGAGTGTGTGTTATTCTTTCCTTAAGCCAAATCAAATGGGAATAAGATTCATTCATTCCCTATCACCATCCCCCGTTTTCCCTCCACTGTAAAAGCATTTTCTTGACTGCTTTCTGTGAGATAATGTATCACACTCTACCTGTCCTTTTCTCCTTCTCCCAGTATAATCCACTCTCACCCTGTAATTTTATTCACCAGATATCACCCCTTCATCTTCAACTCACCCTATGCCCTCTATCTATCTACCTATCTATCTATCTATCTATCTATCTATCTATCTATCTATCTGTCTGTCTGTCTATCTACATACACATAATTTTTTACCTCCAACTACTCTAATCCAGACAAAGGACTCATGAGTTACAATTATCATCTTTCCATGCAGAATGTTAACAGTTCTACCTTAATAAACCTCTTATGATTTCTCTTTCCTGTTTACCTCTTCACGTTTCTCTTGAGCCTTGTATCTGAAAGTCAAATTTTCTATTCAGCTCTGGTCTTTTCATCAAGAATGCTTGAAAGTCCTCTGTTTCACTGAATGTCCATTCCCCCCCCCCAAGGATTATGCTCAGTTTTTATGATAGGTGATTCTTGGTTGTAATCCTATCTCCTTTGCCCTCCAGAATATAATATTCCCTGGCCTCCAGTCCCTTAATGTAGAAGCTGCTAAATCTTGTGTTATCCCAATTGTGTTTCCACAATACGTGTATTGTTTCTTTCTGGCTGCTTGAAATATTTTCTGTTGACCTGGGAACTCTGGAATTTGACTACAATATTCCTAGGAGTTTCCCTTTGGGTATCTCTTTCAGGAGGAGATCAGTGGATTCTTTCCATTTCAATTTTGCCCTCTGGTTCTAAAATATCAGGGCATTTTTCCTTCATAATTTCTTGAAAGATGATGTCTAGCTTCTTTTTTCAATCATGGCTTTCAGGTAGTCTGATAATTTTTAAATCCTCTCTCCTGGATCTATTTTCCAGATCTGTTGTTTTTCCAATGAGATATTTCACATTGTTTTCTATTTTTCCATTCTTTTGGAATTGTTTTACAGTGTCTTGATTTCTCATAAAGTCACTAGCTTCCAATTGCTCCATTCTAATTTTTAAGGAAGCATCTTCAGTAAGCTTTTGGACTTCCTTTTCCATTTGGTCCATTTTGCTTTTTAGGGCATTCTTCTCCTCATTGGCTTTTTTTTAAGGTGTTATTTTCTTCAGTATTTTTTTGGGTCACCTTTAGCAAGCTGTTGACTTGTTTCTCATGATTTTCTTGCATCACTCTTAAATTGCCTTCTATTTCTCTTGCTTTTCAAAATCTTTTTTTGATCTCTTCCATGGCCTGTGACCAATTCATATTTTTCTAAGAGACTTTGGATGTAGTAGCTTTGACTTCGTTGTCTTCTTCTGGTTGTATGTTTTGATCTTCTTTGTCACCAAATTAAGATTCTATGGTCTCACTCTTTTTGTGCTGCTTGCTCATGATCCCATCCAATTACTTGAGTAATAAACTCTTTATTAAGGTAGGGTTCTGCTTCCAGTGCAGAGAATGTACTGTCCCAAGCATTAGGGGGTTTGTGCAAGTATTTTCAGAGATACTTCTAGGGACCTGTACATTTTCAGTTCATCCAAAATGGTACTATTAAGTTAGAGGTTGTTACTCCTTTCCTGGACTGTGCTCTGGTCTATAAGTGACCACAAACACTCTTTTCTGTCTTGGAATTGTGAGGAGGAGTTCCTCTTTACTGCCACTACAAGCTCCACCATGCCAGCACTCCTCCTTGCCCTAAAACCACTACCCAGAACTGTGACCCAGATGCAAGTATGGGCAAAGCAAGAGAATACTGCTTCAGCACCAGGAAAGAGTTCTCTGCAATCCCCGTCTGATAAGCCACTCAATTCCCCCTCAGTTTGTGGGCCAGAAGTTCAGGAGGCATCTGACATCCCTGGGCTGTGTGCAGTTTCTGGGTCTGGGAACGTGTTTCTCTCTGACCACAGTCTGATCCAGGTTCACTGACGCCTGTGCATCCGCAACGAACTTTGCTTCTCTCCCAATGTGGCATGATAGAACTTTCTAATCAACCATTCAGGTTGTCTTGGGCTGGAAATTTGTTTCACTCTGTCTTTTTGTGTTTTCTGCTGCTTTAGAATTTGTTTAGTGCCATTTTTTACAGGTATTTAGAGGGCTTTGGGGAAGAGCTCAAGCAAGTCACTGCTTTTACTCTGCCATCTTGGCTCTGCCCCCTGTAATTCCTAAAAAATACTTTAAAATATAACATTAGTTACTGGTTACATCATGACCATCTTACTATTAAAACTATGTAAAAATAAATAAGCCAGGGTTACCTGATGACTTTGCAAGTGAAGTGAAATTTGTTGATATTTGAGAGATACATATACAAAACCCCTTCTAGCAGAGCAGCCTCAAACAATGATCTATTCAGCATTATTTACAAATTTTGATTACAAAAGATTAATGAATTTGGGGGCATACTTTTTGAATTGTATAATTAAGCAGTTTTGTTTTAATTTAAATTGATGCAATTTTATCTGTATACTAACTTTCATTTTGCACATCAATTGGTAATATAGTTTTATGTTATTTCCAGTTGTAAATATTGGTGATTCCTTATTAGACCATTAATAGATCATAATAATAAAATATTAAGTATTAAATAAAAAATTAAATAATAAAATATTAATATTATTTTCCTTGTTATCATCATGATTATATAATGAAATACTTACTTTGTTCCTTAAATTGATTTATTCTTTCATCAATGTGAGTATCTGTCTGACAATGTAGTGTATAAACTCTGATTTTCTGCTTCATCTTGTGTGCCTCTTGACCATGTATATCCTACATAGGGGCCCTATCTAAGGGCTTCATAAAGATGTTTTGGATATTATTTGAATACTAATGCATCATGGGCACTCTCTATGGTGTCTGAAAAAAGGAAAAAATGTAATAAGACAGTAAAATTATATTGATGCCTGGACGTTAAAAAAAATCTTTACATATCAGTTTGTCAAATATTTGAACCTTTGTGGTTATAATGAATCACGGGAGTTTTTTAACTGAGGAAATGAGCATAGTGCATTAAGACAATCATTTTTGTACCTATATTGAGGGTATGTTGGGATGGGGAAAGACTTGAGATAATAAGTCTAATCAGGAGTAATTTGCAATATTAAAGAAAAAAGGTGATGATGGCCTGAGATACAGCATTGACTATGAGAGTGGAGAGAGAGTGATGGATGTGAAATATATTCTTTAGTTAGAAACAACAATATTTGGGAACTAATTGGATATGTTTGATGAGTGAGAGTAAAGAGTTAAGGGCAACGTAAGATTCTGTACTTTGGTTCAATGATGTTGCCTTTGACAGATTTTGGAAAGTTTGAAAAAGTGGTAAAATGAAGTTCTGTTTTGAGAGAGTTTGACAAATCTACTAGCATATTTAGCCAGAAATGTTCAATAAGCAATGTGTAATGTTGGGCTATTGATTCTAATCTTTGCTCTAAAAACTTGATAATCTGACTCTACACAGGTAGTTGATTCATAAATGACATGACAGCAAAGTCTTGCGTCTCTTAAACTATCATAAATTTAGGGGGTTTTTTTGTGATTTTAATCATAGCTTGCAATGTTCTATACTTCCCAATGCTCTTCTCAAAGAAAATCTTATATATAGTCATGATCTGGAAGCACTTTGGTTTTTTCCTTTCTCATTTCTGAACAATTAAAAAAAACCATCTTTTCATCCTCCTTGATGTCTACTTTTGCAATAAAAATCACAAAATTTATGTTGATTGAAATATGTAGTACCTTATCAAACTTTTGGTAGAATCTCCATAACTCTTTCCTTTCTTCATCTTGTTTTATCATATACTATACTTGTTTCCATGACAATCTTTTTGGAAGTGATTGTAATGAATAATGCTTCAAGATTATAACATCAAATGTCCAGTAGAATGGTGGATTTTGTTACTCTTGGATACATCATAAAATCAACTTTAGCAACTTCATTATTTGCCTCTCAAAAACAAATGAACAAACAAACCTATGAGCCATCTTTATACTTAAATGAAATTTTCCATCTTTGAATTTTATGTGTACAAAGAATGGCAAGGTTGCAAGTCATCCAGTAGTAACTTCACTGAAGGGGCATTGGACAATGAGTATAGCATATTTTTGTAGACAATCTAAGATTTATATTTCTTACTGCTATCTGTATGACTTTCTGTTACTCTTCCACCAAGAACTGCAGAAGTAGAAGGCATAAGTAGTAGAAGTAGAAGTCCACAGGCCCGAGGGCTTTTTTTTTGTAATGTTCTCACTTTCAGGGCTTGCAATGGTCAAAGTGTGCATCCCCAAGAAGTCATATTACTGGTACCGAGACCCTCCATACTTAGAATTATTGGTATTCAGTCTTCGGTCAGGTTCATACCTGACCTATTTGTACCTTATTAGAAAATGCCAGAATTTGGGCTCATCTGGAATTACCTTTGAAAATACAGAGTATTTGCTATGTCATGCTTAAACTTTGGAGTAGAAATTTGTACAAGCAGGAATAGCAACATTTTTTGATGCTTAACTTTGATAGCCTTAGCTCTTGTCACCAATGCAAGGATCTAAGACAATTCCAATAGATTCATGGTGTAAAGTGCTATCCATATCCAGAAAAAGAACTAATGGGCCTAAATGCAAATTGAAGCATATCATTTGTGCTCTCTGTCACTCTCTCTTTTGTTCTTTCACATGGTTTTTCCCATTGGTTCTAATTCTTCTTTACAACATGATTAATGTAAAAATATGTTTAATAAGAATGTATATGTAGAGCCTATATCAGATTCTGTGCCCCTTTGGTGAGAGGAGGAGAAAAGGGAGGGGGAGAAAATTTGGAACTCAAAATCTTATGGAAGTGAATGTTGAAAACTAAAAATAAGTTAATTAATTAAAAACACTAGAAAAAAGAAATTTGCATAATATAAGAAAATTATCTTATATTTTTTCCTAATAATAAAATTGATTAAATAAATAAATTTTAATTCTTTAAAGAATTTCACTTTGGGAGCACTTTAAGACCACCAAATGTTTATCTAAAGGAAAATGTGAATTTTATTCCCCTGAAGAGCAGCCTATCATTAGTAAATGATGAATCTTACCTTGCTAGATTCTATACTTTATTAGACACAAATACTCACACACATACACACATATATTATCAATTCTTTCTCTGAATGCAGATCGTGTCTTCCTTCCTATGTGCTTTGTAGATAATTTAGGTATTTGTAACAGTCAAAATGACTTGTTTGCTCAAAGCTGTTTTTAAAATTAAAAATATCTGATTAGAATATTCTGATTTTCTATTCTTTATATTTTTACATGGAATTAAAATAATACATATATGTCATCATCAAGACCATACTGTTTTTTTTTATTTCACTTATTTCATATAGCTTTATGCATTTATACCAAAAGAAGTCTACACCGGTGATCAATGAAGCTAAGAAGCATTGGATCACGCTTAGTTTACAAATGATAAACCAATCCTTGATGAGACATATATAGTCATTTTAGAAGATTTGAGCTACCTGCAGCTTATGGTTTGGCTTGAACACAATGGAAATGCTTATGTTTGCTGATTTTCTTCCTTAAAATATTAGACAGATTTTAGCCAGTGATACAGAACTCACAGCTTCATTTAAAAAAAAAGATGAATTTCTCTTTTTGAAAGTTGTAAGCACTTAAGCACAAATTTACTTTGAGCTGATCAACATCTTACATGGAGACATAAATCAAGCATGTACACAAATAAGATTTAAATAAGTCTTATCTCCATATTCTTACAGATTATATAAGTATCCTGAGCCCCCAGGGTGAGCTGGAATACTGCACTTCTACCCCAGGGAATGAAAATATTATCTTTAATTTAACTTTTAAACTCAAGTATAGAATTACATTATGCTAACATTAAGGATGTTCCAACTGTCTCTTGTAAAGACAACTAAGTTTCCTGTACCACTTTTCTGGGAAGAGTACTATCTCACCATTCTGAATTGGTAGATTAATCTCATTTTAATCATGTTGGTAATGGTCTTTGTATTTCCAGGGGTCTAAAAAAAGTGTAATTTATCATTAAAAAGCTGCAGGATGCATGCAGGAAGGTGCATTGGAGCATCTATTGCATAAAGTTTTTTTTTAGATGCTTTAGTAGGAAAAAAAATTAACTTTTTTCTTTCATATATTTTAACTCCTTCATGAAATTCTTAACAGTAATACCACATTGTAATTTGGAGATGACACCACACTTTCACTGTGATAGTATAGAATATGCTTCCAGAAGGCCTTATCAGCATGGCAATCATTTAAGTATCTGTACAGTGATAGATCAGGTTCTGTTGCCTGGGGAATTGTCTAACTAACAACAGAGAAGCTCATCACCAGTTTGGCTTCAGAGTGATTAATATTTTTGGCTTCAACAACTCTTGAAAACTGTCTGCTAGGTTATAAACAGTTTCTGATCAATATTGGGAAAGAAAGCCCAGAGTGATTAAATCACTGGTCCTTGTAGTGTGCTTCAGCTAGTTAGTATTCTGAATCATGTTTGTATCTCACCAAATACAGTTTTCCATGCTGCAATATTTAAAAATTTGAATATAAAAAACCAATCATTTAATCAATGAAGGAATGGGGTTGGTAATTGATTTTTAAGTTTTTCATGAAGTTGTTCTTAATTTGTAGAGAGACCTCATTCCTTTTAAAGGGTTATTAGTTTAAGAGAAGAAAAAAATTCTTGTAATGCATGTAATGTAAATATAACATATTATGACAAGTTTAAATATAAAATCCATTTTTGTAAATAACTAGATTACAGTTTGTGTGAGGCCAATATCTCGTTTAATTTCTCATAGTACTTACTATAGTGATGCAGCTAACTTCTATGAGATTGATGATACATCTTTTGTTTTATATACATAGACATATAATCAGAGATGCAAAGAAACTCATATCAAGTTCACTGTGTCCCACTCCCTCATTTTACAGATGAGGAAACTGAAGCCAAGAGAGGTTAAGTCTTCTGCAACGGATCATGAAGCTCTCAAGTGTTTGTGTAAGGATTTGAATCCACGTCTTACTCAGTCCCTATTAAGAGTCTTCTCTTCATATTCTTTTCATGTTGTTCTTAGTCCCTGAACCAACTGTGGACTTAGAAGCTTTACTATTCTTGCAGTCAAAAATAGATTTTAAACTTACTTTACACTAACAAACCTCTCCTTGGATGTATAAGGCTTTACTTGATCTTTACAAATATGAGGTCAATCATTAATGTCACATTAGGAACCTACTCAGCATTTCAATGTGTACCCTATTTTTTTTCATTGAAATTCTCTTTTTTTATGTTGTGATTTAGGACATAGAAAAATAATCCTTTATAGTTCAACTTTAGACAAAGTACCTGATTTCATTGAAGTCTAAAATGTATTGCTTAGCAGCCAGTGGTAGAACTTGTGATTGAATTAAATTCAACAAGCATTTAAATGTTTGCTATGTGTGCCAGGATTGTGAAATAAGCTTTCCTTTCATGTTTGTTTATAATCTCTGATCTCCTAATAAAAACAATAACCTCCTTGCCCCCCATGTTGTAAAGACAATTATGTAGAAATTGGGTTCTAGACCAAGAGAATATTAACATGATTAAGTGAAATTATATAATCCATATTTAAAAATAATGTATCCCCAGAACAATGCCTGGTACATGACAATGAACAGGACTTATTAAATTATTATTGAATGAATGAAACAATAAATTGGTAAATTAATCAATTTCAGAATATAGTGAGATTTCGCTTGTAATCTGTTTTCCCATGTCTATCCAGAAAAGAAAACAACTCTGAATGACGTAGTAATGAATCAACCAATTTAACATTTACTTTGTGTTGGGCACTATGCTAGACAGTGGAAATATAACAATGAATGTGAAATAATCCTAGCCCTTAAAAACCTAAATTATATCTTAGGCTTATATAAATAAACCTAAGATATGTGTAAGGGAAATACAATGCATTTTTTCTGTTGCTGAGGGAGAGAGATGAACAACTAGAGAAGGGTCAAGAAAACTTTATATATATAGTGGCACTTCAACTAAACTTTGATAGAAGATAGGGATTCTAAGAGGCAGAAGTCAAGTGGGATATCTGCAAAGGCATATAAATGATATATGAGATAGGGTGGGAAGAAAAGCACACATGGAGACACAAGACCTAGGTTTGAGTTCTTGTGCCAATCTTTGCTAAATAAGTGATTTGGAGGAAGTCTTTTATTCTCTCTGTGCCTCATTTTCCTTGCCTGATAAATGGGGATACCATTCATAAATTGTATTTAAAAGTGCTGTTGTGAGGATTAATTAGGATTACGTACAGAAAATTGATTTGTCACAAGGAAATGTTTTAAATATATTTATCATTTTGGTTATACATTCAATATGCAAAATACAATTTTGTAGTTCTCAACACCCTGAATCACTTGTGAGATTCGTGTGTGTGTGTCTTATTAACAAAAAATAGCAATATGATATTCTGGACACCTTTAAAATGCATTTTGTTTTCATATATGCTTTTGAACATAAAATTGGGGAATTTCTTCAAGGTTAAGATGTATGACCATTCTTCACTCAGAAAAAAAAATAGAGAAAGGAAATATATAGTCATATCTATCTATCTATCTATCTATCTATCTATCTATATAATTCAGGTTGTTGTACTACTGGATTAGAAAAGTTAGTCTTTGACTCAGGTTTGATATGTACAGTAAGGAATGAATACATTTATTTTATTTTTTTTCCCATGGGCCAACTTTTTTATTTTTTTATTTTTTAAATTCTTTTTTGTTAATTTATTTTTAGTTTTCAACAATCACTTCCATAAACTTTTGAGTTTCAAATTTTTCTCCCCCTCCATCCCTGCCTCCCTCCTCAAGACAGTGTGTAATCTGATATAGGTTCTATAAATACATTCCTATTAAACATATCTGCACATTAGTCATGTTGTAAAGAAGAATTGGAACCAATAGGAGGAAACACAAGAAAGAAGAAACAAAGCAAAACAGAAGGAAAAAAAAGACCAAATAGTATTCTTTGATCTGCACTCCAACTCCATAATTCTTTCTCTGGATGTGGGTTGCATTTTTCAGCATGGGACTTTTGGAGATGTCTTAGATCCTTGCATTGCTGAGGAGAGCTAAATCTATCAAAGTTAGTCATCATACAACATGGCTGTTGCTGTGTACAATGTTCTGGTTCTGCTCACTTCACTCAGCATCAGTCCATACAAGGTTTTCAAGGTTTTTCTGAAGTCTGCCTGCTCATCATTTTTTATAACACAATAGTATTCCATTACATTTCTATACCACAACTTGTTCAGCCATTCCTCTTTAACAAGCATCCCCTCAATGTCCAATTCTTTGCCACCACAGAAAGAGTTGCCATAAGTATTTTTGTACACATGGGTCCTTTTCCAATTTTTATGATCTCTTTGAGATACATAACTAGAAGTGCTGTTGCTGGGTCAAAGGGTATGCATATTTTTTATAACCCTCTGGGCACAGTTCCAAATTGCTTTCCAAAATGGTTGGATCATTTCACAACTCCACCAACAATGCATTAGTGTTCCAATTTTCCCACATTTTCTTCAACATTTATCATTTTCCTGTTTTGTCATGTTAGCCAATCTGATAGGTGTGATTTGGTACCTCAGAGTTGTTTTGATTTGCACTTCTCTAATCAGTAGTCATTTAGAGCATTTTCATACAACCATAAATGACTTTAATTTCTTCATGAAAACTGCTTGTTCATATCCTTTGATCATTTATCAATTGGAAATTGCTTGTATTTTTATAAATTTGACTTAGTTCTCTATATATTTTAGAAATCAGGATAGACCACTTTTCATAGTTTTATTAATAACTTATTTTTTTATACCAGTCATTCACCAGCTAGGTGGTACAGTGGATAGAGTACCAGGACTAGAGTCAGAAAGACTCATCTTCCTGAGTTCAAATCTTTCCTCAGATACTTACTAGCTGTGTGACCCTGGGCAAGTCACTCAACCTTATTTGACTCAATTTTTTCATCTGTACAATGAGCTAGAGAAATAAATGACAAACCACTCCAATATCTTTGCCAAG
Source organism: Phascolarctos cinereus (assembly GCF_003287225.1). Lineage (NCBI taxonomy): Eukaryota > Metazoa > Chordata > Mammalia > Diprotodontia > Phascolarctidae > Phascolarctos > Phascolarctos cinereus. The sequence continues at coordinate 209,078,723 of NW_027555958.1, forward strand.
AAAACCCCAAATAAGGTCACAAAGAGTCAGACACAACTGAAAAATGATGGAACATTTCATCACATATGGCCTCTATCTCATTGAACCCTCTCTTGTAACAAAGAAAAACAATTATTTAAAATCACCTGACAAAGGGAAAACACCCAACAGAAATTTAGCAGTCCGTACCTGTAGTCCCCCACCTCTCTACTAAGAGGCCTTATAAGTTCCACAAGATCATAGATGTGGTGTGTTCCATTACCTGTTCTGCAGGACCAACACTGGTCATTATAATTAAGCTGAATAAGGATTATATACATTTTTATGTGACAAGATAAAAACACCAAAATCTAGATCCTGAAACACTATCAGAAATAGGTGAACTTGATGGAAGAGCTGGCAGCCTTTCATGAAAGAAGAGCCATTTCCATACAAGTCTTTGAATACAACTTTTTAGAACTATATTATCAATATTTTTCAATTACTATAAGGAATGCCCTCATCCCTGCAATCTATCCATTCTTATATCCATCTCTCAGAATCCTTACCTTCTTTCTCTTTTTATATAAATTCATTTATTTTTAGTTTTCAATATTTACTTCCACAAGATTTTGAGTTCCAAATTTCCACCCTATCTTGCCCCTCCCCCACCTAGAGATGACATGCGTTCTGAATACCCCTTCCCTTAGTCTGCCCTTATTCTATCTCTCCCCCCCCCCTTCTCTTTTCCTCTTCCCCTTCTGTTTTCCTGTAGGGCACAATAGACTTCTGTACCCCATTTCCTGTATTTCTTGTTTCCCAGTTGATTCTGAAAACATTTTTTTAAAAATATGTTTTTAAAACTTTGGGTTCAAAATTTTCTCCCTTCTTCCCTTCCCACCCACCCTTATTGAAAAGGCAAACAACTCAATATGGGTTATACATGTGCAGTTCTGCAAAACACTTCCATAGTAGACATGTTGTGAAAAACTGACGCCATTTCCCTTAATCCTATCCTGCCTTACCATTTATTCTATTCTTTCTTTTGACTCTGTCCCTCCTCAGAAGTATTTGCTTCTGATTACCCACTTTCCCAATCTTCCCTCCTCTCTATCATTCTCCTGCTCTCTTGTCCCCCTTCTCCTGCTATTTTCCTGTAGGGTAAGAGAGATTTCCATAAGCAATTAAATGTGCATTTTATTCTGTCCTTAAGCCAAATTCTATGAGAATAAGATTCACTCATTCCTTCTCACCTTCCCCTGTTTTCCCTCCACTGTAAGAGCCTTTTCTTTTCCATTTTTCTTGTGAGATAATTTACCCCATTCTACCTCTCACTTTCTCCTTCTCCCAATATAATCCTCTCATACCTTAATTTTATTCCCCAGATATGACTCCTTAATCTTCAACTCACTCTGTGCCCTCTATCCATCTATCTATCCATACATATAATTTTTTTCCCTCCAACTATGCTAATCCTGACAAAGGTCTCATAAGCTATAAACATCATCTTTCCATGCAGGAATGTAAACAGTTCAACCTTAATAAGTCTCTTATGATTTCTCTTTCCTGTTTACCTCTTCATGTTCCACTGGAGTCTTGTATTTGAAAGTCAAATTTTCTATTCAGCCCTGGTCTTTTCATCAAGAATGCTTGAAAGTCCTCTATTCCACTGAATGACCACTTTTTTCCCCTGAAGGATTATACTCAGTATAGTAGTGATTCTTGGTTGTAATCCTATCTCCTTTGCCCTCCAGAATATCATATTCCATGCCCTGTGGTTCTTTAATGTAGAAGCTGCTAAATCTTGTGTTATCCTGATTGTGTTTCCACAATACTTGAATTATTCCCTTCTGGCTGCTTGCAATATTTTCTCCTTGACTTTGGAACTCTGGAATTTGGCTATAATATTCGTAGGAGTTTTCCTTTGGGGATCTCTTTGAGAAGGTTATCGGTAGATTCTTTCCATTTCTATTTTGCCCTCTGGTTCGTGAATATCAGGGCAGTTTGCCTTGATAATTTCTTGAAAGATGATGTCTAGGCTCTATTTTTAATCATGGCTTTCAGATAGTCCAATAATTTTTAAATTCTCTCTCCTGGATCTATTTTCCAGGTCAGTTGTTTTTCCAATGAGATATTTCACATTGTCTTCTATTTTTTCATTGTTTTGGATTTGTTTTATAGTGTCTTGATTTCTCATAAAGTCACCAGCTTCCAATTGTTTAATTTAATTTTTAAGGAAGTATTTTCTTCAGTAATCTTTTGGACTTCCTTTTCCATTTGTCCAATTTCTCTTTTTAGGGCATTCCTCTCCTCATTGGCTTTTTGGACCTCTTTTGCCGTTTGGGTTAGGCTATTTTTTTAAGGTGTTATTTTCTTCAGTATTTTTTTGAGTAGCCTTTAGCAAGCTGTTGACTTGTTTTTCATGATTTTCTTGTATCACTTCCATTTTTCTTCCCAGTTTTTCCTCTATTTCTCTTACTTGCTTCTCAAAATCCCTTTTGAGCTCTTCCAAGGCCTGGGACTGATACATACTTTTCTTGGGGGATTTGGATATATGAGGTTGTTTGTTTTTGTTGTCTTCTTCTGGTTGTATGTTTTGATCTTCTTTGTCACCAAAGTAAGATAATATAGTCTGACTCTTTTTGAGCTGCTTGCTCATGATCCCAGCCAATTACTTGAGTTTTAAACTCTTTGTTAAGATAAGAGTCTGTTTCCAATGTGGATAATGTACTGTCCGAAGCTTTGGGGGTCTGTACAGCTGTTTTTAAAGATACTTGTAGGGACCTGTAAATTTTCTGTTCTTCCAAGGTTATATTATAAGAGGCTAGGTGTTTATTCTTTCCTGGCTTGTGCTCCAGTCTATGAGTGACCACAAGCACTCCTTTCTGTCTCTGGAACTGTGAGGAGGGTTTTCTCTTCATAGCCACTGCAAGTTCCCCCGTGCCAGTGCTCCTCCTCACCCCCAGGGCCGCCACCCAGGACTGTGACCGAGATCCAAGCGTGGGCTAAGTAATAGATTCCTGCCTCAGCACTGGCAAAGAGATCCCTGCAATCCCTCTCTTATCAGCCACTGGATTCCCCCTCAGTGTGTGGGCTGGAAGCTCAGAAGGCAGCTGCCCCCCAGGGCTTCGCTCTTGGGGAGCTGGAGCTGAGACCCCGTCCTTCTCTCTCGGCACTGCAGAAACAGACTTTTCCCACTGACCTTCTAATTTGTCTTTGGCTTTTGTGGGTTGAGAAATCTGGAAAACACCACAGCTGCCCACAATTCATTCCTCTGTGGCCTGCTCTAGGTTCGCTGAGGCCTCCGTGCCCATGCCGCACTGTGCTCTGCTCCCAGCCTGGCAAGATATACCTTTGTGATCAACCATCCAGGTTGTCTTGGGCAGGAAATTTGTTTCATTCTGTCTTTTTGCAGGTTCTGCTGCTTTAGAAATTGTTTAAAGCCATTTTTTATAGGTGTTTGGAGGGGGTTGGGGGAGAGATCAAGCAAGTCACTGCTTCCACTCTGCCATCTTGGCTCTGCCTTCCAAGTACATTTATTTTATCCATATAAAATCACTTTAGGAACAAATATTGTTCAGTTATTGAACCACTTTAATAACAGTGTTGCAGGGCAGTTGAATTTTCTTTTTAGGAATCACTAAATCTTCCTCATAGCATCTTAAATGATAATTGAAATGTGCTTGTGACTCATAAAACCATTAAATCTTTAATTGTATTATTTACTCTGAGCTCTCTGATGAATTCTGTATTATCTGGAAAGGATAACACATTATCCAATAGTGTTTATAATATAACTTTATTTCCTCTTACTTCAAAAGATGGTATGGGCACTCTCTGCACTGATATTTAGTCTAACACCTCCAATGTTAGTACACCAATGTGCTAACTTCTAATTCTACCCAACATGTATCTTTACAATGCTCTTCACGTAGTTTGTTCTTTTAATTCATCTGAGATTTTGTTATATGATTTCTAGCCAAACAGAACTACTATAGGTGTATTCATTTAAAGAGATGAGTTTTCATAGGAGGAAAGTTTTGGGATTCTTGAGAACGCTGCATCATTTCATATATGCATCTCATATCGATATTTTCCTGTTTAATTCTTGACCCAGTTTATTATCCATCTGTAACACTTGAACAGGATGTAAATATTGATGGACTAATTTAATGAGCTGCCCATCCAGATCTATATTTCAATCTGTATAACATACTCATTTTGTTCACTGTGCTTTTCCAGTGTAATTAAGTACACTGAAATCTTTTGTACTGATGTGGAATTTCACTGTAGAGGTTTCTACTATTCCAAAAATTGATTAAATTAATAGAATGCCATCTGCCAATAGGAATGTTTGGAGAACTTCACCATGAATAGGAAATCAGCCTTACTTTAGAACATTTGGCAGGGCATTTTCCATAATGCTGTCAAACACTTTGGGTAAGCATTATATCTCTTACTTTAACACCTTGGTTGACATCAATACTCAGTGGACCGCCAAACAAAGTTACCTCATAGTTGTTTTTTATTATGTAATCTCATATAATTTTGACATATATGTGAGACATAAATTGCCTGAGGAGAGCCTTCAAGGATAAATTTTGCTCTATATGGTCAAATGTTTTCTTAAAATCAATAAACACAGTACAATTTTATATTCTTTATACCTCTCAGGAAAGTTATATGCCTGTAAAGATGTAATCTTCCACAGAAATTTTTCTGCAAAATCCTTCCTTTTTTTAATTTTCATTTTGGATACCGTAGATACATGCATAGACAATTCTCATAAACACTTTATAGCAAAAAGAAAGCCAGTATATTGGTTGGTTGTTGCTAATGCTTCTTAATTCACATAAAATGGTCTATTCTTTTGAATTCTTCCCATTTTTGAAATATCTAGAACATCAGTTCCTGATTCCTTTGAAAGTAGTTACATCTAGCAGGATGGTGGTGGTGTTGTTTTTTTTTTTTAGTTTTATCCAGGTTAGTCACTATTCAAGACAATTTACTTTAATGCCATTAACAATAAACAACAACAACCACAACAAAGCTTTTATTTGGCACTTATTATGTACAATGTGCTAAGTAAGCTAGTGATTTACAAAGGAAGATAAGAACAGCCGTTGCTCTGAAAATCACATTTTAATATAACTTCTTCACACAGTGTATTTGATTGCAAGCTGACAGAGTATTACTGTTGCAGTTTCACTGCTATTGGCAGCAAGAATAGACCTTTCTGTTGGTTTTGTTTGTTTGTTTCTGTTTTATCCATGGATATTCTTGAGGTAATATATTTTAACTGGATTTTTGCAGGCTCATTTACCTTTCATTGTCATTTTAAAAGACAACATTGCCCATAAATGTCTATCATTCTTTTTTGTAGTATTTTATAAATTTGTCTATTCTCTAAAAAGAAATTGGTCATCTTTTACTCTACTTAACAACAAGTACTTAAATGTTTAGAATACAGATCAAGAAGTTACAGTTTATATCATGATTTTGTAAATAGAGTCAACATATTCATATTTATTAATTTCCCATTTTTACTGTTGACAATTTGCTTAAATAGTTTGGTTTAGAAGTACTGTAGTTACACACAATGCCTTCTCATCAATTTTTTTTTAACCATGGGGTGATCTGACTACATGCATAAAACTAAGTAAGAAGTACCTTCTATGTGTTTCCCTTTTTCTTTTTTTAATTTGTCTTTTCTTTTTTAAAATTTTATTTATTTATTTTGATTTATCAATAATCACTTTCATATGCTTTTGAGTTTAAAATTTTTCTTCCCCTTCCTCCCCACCACCCTCCCCAAGATGACACACAATCTGATATAGGCTATACATTTACATTGCTATTAAACATATTTTCACATTAGTGGTGCTGTAAGTAAAAATTAAAACCAATAGGGAAAACTATTAGAAAAAGGAAACAAAATTCAACAGAAGAGAAAAAAATAGCATTTCTACTTTCATAGTTTTTTTTTTGGATGTGGATAGCATTTTCTATCACAAGGCCTCTTGAGATGTCTTAGATGCTTGTATTGATGGGAAGGGTTAAATTTATCAATATTAGTCATTGCACAACATGGCTTGTCTTGGTTCTGCTCACTTCACTCAGCATCAGACCATATAAGTCTTTCCAGGTTTTTCTGAAGTCAGCCTGTTCGTCATTTCGTATAGCACAATAGTATTCCATTACATTCATATACCACAACTTGCTCAGCCATTCCCCAGTTGATGGGTGTCCTCTCAATTTCCAATTCTTTGCCACCAAAAAAGAGCTGCTATGAATATTTTTGTACATGTGGGTACTTTTCCCATTTGTATGATCTATTTGGGATATAGCCCTAGAAGTGCTATTGCTGGGTCAAAGGTACACACATTTTTGTAGCCCTTTGGGCATAGTTCGAAATTGTTCTCCAAAATGGTTGAATCATTTCACAACACCAACAATGCATTAGTGTTCCAATTTTCCCACATCTTCTCCAACATTTATCATTTTCCTGTTTTGCCATGTTGGCCAATCTCATAGGTGTGATGTGGTACCTCAGAGTTGTTTTGATTTGCATTTCTCTAATCAATAATGATATAGAACATTTTTTCATATGACTATAGATGGCTTTAATTTCATCATCTGAGAACTGTCTGTTCATATCCTTTGACGATTTATCAGTTGGGGAATGGCTTGTATTCTTATAAATTTGTCTTAATTCTCTATATATTTTAGAATGAGGCCCTTATCAGAGAGACTGGTTGTAAAAATTTTTTTCCTATTTTTCTACCTTGCTTCTAATTTTAGTTGCATTGGTTTTGTTTGTGCAAAAACTTTTAAATTTAATGTAATCAAGATTAGCCATTTTGCTTTTCATAATGTTCTCTATCTCTTGTTTGGTCATGAATACATCAGTTCTCCATAGATCTGATAGGTAAACTATTATTCCTTGCTCCCCAAGTTGTCTTATAATATCAGCCTTTATATCTAAATCATGAACCCATTTTGACTTCATTTTGGTATATGGTGTGAGATTTGGGTCTATGCCTAGTTTCTGCCATACTCTTTTCCAGTTTCCCCAGCAGTTTTTTTTCAAAGAATGGGTTCCTATCCCAGAATCTGGGGTCTTTGGGGTTATCAAGTAATAGATTACTGTAGTCATTGACTACTGTGTCTTGCATATTTAACCTATTCCACTGATCCACCACTCTATTTCTTAGCCAGTACCAGGCAGTTTTGGTGATTGCTGCTTTATAATACAATTTAAGATCTGGTATTTCTAGGCCACCTTCCCCTGCATCTCTTTTCATTACTTCCCTTGATATTCTGAACCTTTTGTCCTTCCAAGTGAATATTGTTGTTATTTTTTCTAACTCAATAAATAATTTTTTGGTAGTTTGATTGGTATGGCATTGAATAAGTAAATTAGCTTAGGTAGAATTGTCATTTTTATTATATTAGCTAGGCCTCCCCCTGAGCAACTGATGTATTTCCAATTATTTAGATATGACTTTATATGTGTGAAAAGTGTTTTGTAATTGTGTTCATAGAGTTCCTGGGTTTGTTTGAGGAAGTAGACTCCCTTCTTTGTGTTTTCTTTGGCCTTCCTGAGTGAATTATGTTCATTTTTTTTTTTGATGGTATCTTCTGTGTTTGCTTTGGCCAGAACTTTTTATTTCTGTGCTTGAATAAAGTTTTTATAATTTCCACCTATTAAGCTTCTGGATTGTCTTAGAAATATTTGTGTTTTTTTATTTCTTTACATTCTACCATATATTCCTATATAATGCTTGTTTTCTTTCCCTATTCTTAATTCCACATTGAAACTGTAGCATTATTTGAAGGATCTTTTAAATTTCTTTATAGAACCCTCCTTCATTTTCTGTGATAGGTCTTATTTTCTAAGGTATAAGTGTAGTTTATAACATTAGGTAAGTCTTGCTTTTGTAATTCTTTGCCTTCAGAATATTATCTTGAAGAGCAATACTATCATTTATAAAAGATTCTAATACATTTTGAATAGTCCGTAGCCTGGTTAGCTTGCTTGTGTTATATTCACTTTCATGACTTGATTTACTAAGTCAGACACATCATAATATCCTAGTGAACAGTGAAATTTCTGCAGTCTGTTTTTAAAGGAAAATTAAGTCCCCTTATGTTTCAAGTTAAACTAAATTTTGACATTAAAATGGAATTATGTGCTATCCTATCTTTTTAAACCAGGCATGTGATTTCATTGATAAAGGGAGAGCCTAATAAGATCTACCCTCTCCTTTGCCAATCCATATCTGGATCTATTTTATAACTTACAGTTTCAGAGAGCTGTCTGAAGCACCAAGAAATTAAATGACATGCTCAGGGTCACATAGCCAGCGTAGAGGAGAGGTAGGATTTGAACCCAGATTTCTTATTCTGAGGCCAGCTCTATATCTACTATTCCATATTGCCATCTTAAAGTCATCTGTCTTATCATTTGCCTTAAAGCTGAAATCTCATATATAAGAAATATCTGATATATGTTCTTTCCTTCAGTTAAAAAAGACCTCTGACAGAGTGTGCACTGCATTTATTCTATTTGGATCCCCAGAGCTTGCACAGTGCTTGTCACATACGTACTCACTAACTGCTTTTATTTTTTCATTTATTCTTTCAAGTTGCTAAGTAGTTACTTTTTAAAAAGTGCTTATTGCAGAGCTATAACTAGGCATTTATGCACCTGGGGCAAGGATGAATGTGGAAATTCACTTGGGTTGTGGTTGGTTGATTAACCTGTGCACTAGACAAACATAAATTTTCTGTGCTGCTGAAGCCTAAATCCTGATAGGAAGATGAGAACGTATGCCAGGGGTTTCCAGTCTATGAGTAAGCTTACCCTAGAAGGTAGACACTAACTGTGAAGTTGAGAATTGCTGGGGAGAATTCCTATTGTGATATAGTTGCTAATCAAAGGCAACACATGATGAGTCTCATCGAAGTTTTAATATAATAGAGAAAAGCCTTGGTTTTTCCACTTTTGTTAGGACTCTGCTCATGTACCATTTCTAAACTTCATTTCTACTGATTGCTTTCCAATCAAAATCTAGAGTATAATTTGAACTAACACATTTTCTAAACTGAATCAATATTTGTTTTCCCTAGGCTAGTCCTCTGATTCTACATTCTACAACTCCAATTCTACATTTGCTTTACATCTTTTTCACTACTCTATTTTTACTGGTATTGCTTAGATTTTTTTTTCAGAGCCTGAGAAATTCATCTGAATAAAGGGACTAGAGACTTTGTGAATGATATGACTGTCTGCATACAGCTCTATGTCCTTGGGGCTTGATGTCCTTTCCTAGACTACCTCAATGTTTTATCCCTCAGAAAGACAATTTTAAAAATATATTTCTATACAATCTTCTAGGACTAAGATCCCTGTCCCTGTTCATTTCTCTAACTTTGGGCCAAATTATAACAAAATGTAAAGAAGGAGCTGAGGCAGGTTCTGGACTCTTTGATCTAAAAGTCAGACTTGGGTGTCAATCAGTCAGCACAATCATTGAGGCACTTTGTTCTGCTGTTCTAAAAATTGGAGAATTGATTTCTTCTACTTTTCTTTTAAGGCTTTGAAGATGTGCCCATTTCCTTTGCCTTTTCAATTACATTTTTTTTTTAAAAAGATACATTGCCCTTCCAGTTTTTTAAGATACTAATTAGTGGGACATATCTTGAGATTGTTAAAATTAAAATAACAAAAAAAGTTTAATGACTTTGGAATATAACAGTTCTTACATTAAGTACTTCAGAGGGCAAATTATTGGGACCTATTTATTTAAATATGGCTATCCTCTTAAGAAAAGCAAATATTTTGTTCAAGCTTCCCTGGTTCCCATGTTATATAGGAAACTTTACTAAATTGCCCTTAATTTTAATGCCTTCCCTCTATTGATTATTTTCTATTTATCCTGTTATAACCTAATTATAGGTAATTATATGTTATTTCTTCCATTATATTGTGAGCTCCTCAAAGGTAGGGACTGTCTTTTACTTTTCTTTCTATCCCCACTACTTAGCATGGGGCCAGGGGCCCAGTAGGAATTTAATAAATAATTATTGACTGATTAAACATCTTAGGTGCGTAAGTAGATAGGATGCTGGGCTTGGAGTTAGGAAAATCTGAGTTCAAATCTGGCCTGGGACACTTCCTATATATGGGACACTAGGCAAGTCTCAGTCTGCCTTAGTTTCCTTAAATCTAAAATAAGGATAATAATAACATCTACCATGCAAGGTCATTGTGAATATCAAATGAGATAATATGTATACACTACTTAGTACTGTGCTTAGCACATAGTAAGTACTTATTAAATATGTCTTCATCTTATTTGGAGGTAGCTTAAAGTATCATAGTAGTAATAGTAGAACTTGCAAGTATTAAGTCAACATAATCATTATGCACATGTATATGTCACTTTAAAGGTAATATATTTGTTGTTGTTATTGTTTAATTATTCAGTTATGTCTGATTCTTTGTGGTATGATGGACCATAGCATACTAATACTGTGCATTAGATTTTGTTGGCAAAGATACCTTAGTGGTTTCACATTTCTGTCCCCCGTGGATTGAGGTAGAGATTAAGTGATTTGCCTAGGGTTGCACAATTAGTGTCTCAGGCTATATTTGAACTCAGATCTTCCCTACCTCTGTCCCAGTACTCTATCCACTGGGTCAACTAACTGCCTCTTAGGTCTGTAAATGCATTCTTTGCAATCTCTTGAGAAATTACATAGAATTTTTATCCCCATTTTACAGGTGAATAAATGAAACCTCATAGATTTTAATTGACTTGGAGGGGCACAAAGATAGCATCTTATCATTCAAGGCCTAGATATTGTCTCCAAAAGTACTGCCCACTTCACTACATAAAACTCCTTCTAAAATCATATGTTTGGCTTATCCATGTTCTTTCCTATTTTCTTTTTCATATCTAAGAAAACAATTATTTCCCTGGCCTTGCTTTATGCATTTTCTTTTTTTAGAAATATTTTAATACTGCAGTTTAGATCCATTGTCATTTATAAATTTTCCTTTGCCTCACTTCTCCTCATTTCTATGTCCGTTATTTCTCTAGGTCACATTAACTAGAAGTCATTAATTTTCTATTTTTAGTATCATTACCATTTATGTTTCAGGTACTTATGAAGCTCTGGTTTAACTCTTTACTCATGACCAAGATATTATGCCAACTGCTCTTCTTGGTGCAAGACAGAGCAATGATGGAACAATGTTGACTTCCAGAAGTGGTGAGCATTTTTATCCTCTAACTTCTCTTTGCCCCATAGCCATGACTGATAGCTTTCCTAAGGCTTCAATTTATCTGCAATTTTTCAGTGAAACCTTCATTCTGGTTTAGGGCTACTTCTCAAACTGGTGACCTTGACATCAGTTCAAACTTTCAAAACAAACTACCTAAGTAGTAAAGCAAGAAATCTGTTCTCTCTCTCCCCTCCTTACTGCCTCCTTTCCTTTTGTTCTTGGGGAATTCCTCAAAGGAGATAGCTAAATTAGCCATTAGTTAAAAAAACCCAAATCTAGTGATTCATCTGGGAAAGGAATTATAGTAATGTTTCCTAACCATTAGTCTGATACATGTATTTACTAGTCAAAAAATAGTTCATTATGAAAGATCCTTATTTACAAAACAACAGCAAAAACAACAACAACAACAAAACACTATTTTTGGAGTGCCTTTCTTCCAATGCCTCATTCTTTCAGTCCCCAATCCAATCCAATCCCCTCCTTCCCTTCAATTTCAAAGGCTCACTCTATGAACTGAAAAAGCTGCAATGCTGATGCTACAAAATGTAAAATAGATCAAGGTGCAGGCTGTAAATATTTCAAATTTCCCACACTATATTTAGATTGGAAAAGTAAAGTATTGATACCTTTGGAGACTTACTGATTTTATTTATCATATTCACTTATCCTGTGGACTGATAAGAAAATTTGTAGTTTTCATCAAATTTCTTCACCTAATACATCACCTATTCGGAAACCATATGTTTGGCATTATAACATATACATAACATAATTTAGAATCAGGAAGTAGGCAAAAACAATTCTGCAAAAGGTAAAATATATTCCACATTTTATATATGATCACAACCACAATTACATATATAAAAAATTGTGGTTGTGATCAGATTCCTCCAAGGAACCAAATGCACATATGTAAATGCCTCACCTATCCAGAACTCATTGATTCAGCATAATCACCTATGTAGAACATAGCTGAGAATTAGGATCTAGGCAAAAAAAAATCTGAGAAGATAAAATATTTGTTTCAAAGTTTATGAACAAAAAATCCTATGTAGTTTACTTGTGAGAAAGTGTCTCATTATTAATTCAGAATCTGTTTACCCTCACTTTACACACAAACTTGGCTGCCTGTTTTCCTACCCCATAGCAAATCAAAAGGAACAAATTAGAAGAGGAAAAAAGGCAGCTAGAAGCAAGCATAGTAATAGAAACAGAAAAGAGGTGACAGTCCAAAAGCAAGAGAGGAAAAGAGAAATTATATGGATACGTAAATTTCAGAAGACACAGTCATATGAGATCATTAAATGTAGTGGTGATCAGTCTTATATACCTCATAAAGCCCTGTAGAAGTTGCTATATAGCTATTAATGAAAAAGGATATAATGTTCAGAGTGCCATTTTATTAAACATATATATGCATATATGTGTGTATATGTGTATATATATATATATATATATAATATATATGTGAAATTTTTCTTCTAAAGTGGTTAACTTTTTAAAGCATTGTAGCTTAAACAGGTAAACTTTCAGCTCTCTGGAAAACTTCCTTGCCCTAGAGTTCTGGATAGCTGAAGTTTCACTTTAAAAATTATTAAATTAATTGCTGTTTCTGTGTGTCTGATACTACTAAATAGCATCATCATTTCTTACTAAGAAGGTAGTAAATGTCTACATCTCATTTCTTCTCATTGATTATAATTTTAAGGAAAACATTCTAAGATGAGTTGAATGCTTCATTCCTTGGATGAAGTGATTGTAGGAAAAAAGCACTGTATTTGAAGTTAGAAGACATGGGTTCAAATCCTGGTTCTTTTTTTCTTCTTTCCATTGGGTCCTCTGATTTTGTTTGTTTGGAGAGCTGCAAGTGTGGAAACCCCTTCTACTAATGCAAATGGTGAGCTCCTCTGTGACTCGTAGTTACCTAGAACACCGAGATGTGAAGTTATTAGCCTGTAATAGTATGTATCAGAGGTAGGACCTGAGCAGTCTTCCAGGATGTTAGACTGGCCTTTTGTACATGAAACTGCATTGTCTCCTAATTATTTTTGCTACCTCTGTGACCTTGGGTAGATCATTTAACATTATTGAGTTTCAAATTCCTCATTTGCAAAATAAGGAGACTGTACCAGCTAATCAACTCTAGATCTGTGATCTCTTGATATCTTTTACTGACTTAAGTTTATTAGGCTTACCAGAAAAGCTTTCAAGGTAGCTCATTTCTTCATGTCAAAAGTCTAAATATTATACCTTAAGAAAAACAAAGTTATCATTATAAAGTTTATGTTGCATTAAATGGTTCTCTGCTTCTGTCTGTGTTTGTCTCTCTATGTCTCTTTCTGTCTGTCTCTCTGTTTCTTAATTAGCTATTACTGATGAATTTTGACCATGGAACCAAGAACTTGGGGAAAAAATTACATTATAGAAATTGTATTAAGGATGTTGTTGCATTCCTTTCTGAAAGAATCAGGACAAAAATAGAGTTTGTATTGAATAGTTGGATGACAGGATTAGTAGTAGATGGCTATAGGTACCATTTTCATTGGTATCTCAGGAAGAGACAGCAGGTATGTATTAGAACTTGGGCAGATTGAGGGGAGTTGGCAAGGCAGGCCATTGCTGGCTAGGCAGATACTAAATTCTAGGAAGCTAAGGGAAAATGCAAAAGAGCAAGAACAGAAGCCAAGGTTAATATGAAACCATGTAAAGGAAAAAAAAATCATCAGCATTCCTTGTACCACTTATCACTGAAAATATGTCAGAAATATGAGATCATCTTTCACTTGCAAACATAAAATAGAAACGGATCTTAAGGGAGGCAGCATTATTAGTCCCATGTGAGAATTGATGAATATTTGGTTCTGGAGCTGTGTCAGCTCTAAAATGAATGGAAATTTTCCAATTGGCAATCTAGTGAACATCCTACAAATAAAGAGAATGTTTTTTAAAAAAATAAAAAAAAATTCTTGATATTTCTAATTTAATCAACTGAACTTATTAATATTTTGATACTATTTTAATAGTTAGAAGAGAAGTATTTTCCTTAAAGCAGAATGATCTTTCTTGATTTTAGAATGCAGTTTTGGCAGTGTTTCCCACCAGCTGTGCTCTAATTCTATAAAGCTCAGTTTTAATTTTCATTTTATCCATTTAGCTTTTGAATTCATATGGTATAATGGAAGTTGAACTGAGCTTTCTAGTAGTTCATAAGCTCCTTGAAGACAGGGACTGTATCATTTAGATTTTTACATCCCTAACACCCTCCAAGGTATTTACCTGTTAACTTATGAACCTAGCATCATATTTTATCTGTCAGTTTTAATTCTTCTCTTTCCTAATCCCTTCTTCTTAGCTCTTTAACTTTCAAATAGAAGGCATACATGGTGTAATTGAGAAAATTCTGAACTGGGAGTCAGAAGGATTGCCTCTAATTCTGCCTCTGACACAACATATCATTAAATTACCTGAGTGGGAATCCTATTTTTTGGTCATCAGTTTCATTATGGACAGATTAAGCTCCAAATTCATTTCTAACTCCAAATCCAGTGAGCCTATAGGTATGACTTTGGACAATTCAATTAACTTACTTTGGCCTCAATTCCATCATCTATTTGTACCCAAAGGATTCTGACTACTCCGAACATACTAGTCATGAAGATTTCATATGGAAAAGTTTCCTATCATTGGTCTGTCCCTACACAATTTCAAAACTTGGAAATTTTAAGGTCATTAACTTAGATCAAGAAACCCAGTTGTTCACCTTCAGTTCCCCCTTTATGTAATGTCTTCCTGCATTAGAATATAAGCTGCTTGAGAGCAGAGACTATATTAAGTTTTGCTTGGATTTATATTCTCAACACTTAGTAGATTGCATTGCACATAGCACATAGTCTTGTTTACTGACTGACTGACAAAAGAACCTGTTATTCAGTCAACAGTCTGTCAAAAACAACCATGTAAGGAATAGCACTGGAATATTTAATTATTTCTGAATGATTAAAAAACAAAGCAGCAGAATATGTCTCAACCATCTTTAATAAGTATTATTTCATTTGCTTTTAACTCTGAACTAGTTTGTTAATTAGTCTTTTCAAAAAATACTTGTGATGCTATTATAGCAAGATCTAGATATGGTGCCTCTGAAGCTAAGATAAATGGTAAGAAATTTTGTTTATAAAATATTTACATCTCTTTGGGGTTCATCAGATTGCCCTCTGTGGTTAGAATGAAGGCTGTGAAACATTAACACTGTCAGTCATGGAGGCTTAACTTAAAATTGTCCCTGCTGTGATCTGGTATCTATTACTCATTAAGCTCAGTACTGTCCCATCTCTTGTGCAGCTTCATCTCTCCTTTATCTCCTTGGTGATAAAAAAAAGAAAATCCCCAGGAAAAAGAAGGGAGGCTAGTGATTTGGAAAAAAATTTCTTCCCTCTCCATGTGTTCATAGTGGACATCTCTTCTTCCCATTGAAAAGTGGATTGGGAACTATGCTCAGGCGTGTGGCACACATTCTGTGGAGCTGACAACTACATGGAAAAAGGAGTAGCAGTAGAGAATCTCTTCCACCTCTAAAAATTCTAAAATGCTTTAACTCAAAAACCCTTGCTATGTTTCTCCTCTTCAATTAGTTGAATCTCTATTACACTTGTGTTTTGGCATATTATGCTGATATTATCTGGTCAACTGATGCATCTTATTGCTTTACTTAGTACTATCACAAGTTCACTGGGGAAAAGGGTCCTGACTTCCACTGTCTTTTTTCCACCAGAATAACTTTTACGAAACTATGGATTGTCTTTCTGAATGACATTTTTAGGAAGTAGCTTTTACTATTCATATAGCTTAGATGCACTTGGTTTTATGTTCAACATGAAAGGCTTAATATCTACATAAGACTACAAAGACTGAAAAATTCAGATTTCACTTTCAATGATTTGTGTACAATTAAAAAAAAAAAGCTTGAATGATATGGTGAAAAGGTTGTTGGATTTGCAGTTCAATGACCTGGATTTGAATCTGCTCCCCCCAACCACAACATAGATAAACCCCCTCCCCACACACACACACTCTCCTTACTTATTGCCTTATGGGTAAGTCATTTAACTTCTCTAGGCCTTGATTTCTTCATGTGTAAAATGTAGGAGTTAGATTAGATTGCCTATAAGCCTGCTTCCACCTCTAAATCTTTAATATCGCCATTGCTGAACTTGTGTTTAAGGAAAGAACATTGGATTAAGAATGAGACCAGGCATGAAACTGTGTTTCTGTTGCTAACGGTCTAAATTAGAATGATTGTTTCCAACTTACTGTGCCACTAATTCATTAGTGTTAAATGAGGGGGTTTCACTATAAATCCTAAAGTCCTTCAAATTTTGATATTCTATAATTTTTGTATATCTCACAATCTCAATATCTAATAGAAGCAGTAAAATGAAAGTGAAAAAAATGAAAATAGACACAGTCAGAGTAAATGAGGTGGAGAGAGAGGAAAGCATAGATTGTAGGGGGATGATTATACAAATAACTCAGTTTTTGTAAGGGAAATTGTGAATATAGAATTGCTAGTTTGTGGAGGGAGGTGATCTAGTGTGGAGAAATTACCCCCATTGGCTTTCTGTCTTTTTCTTGTGACTAGCCATTCTATCTAATAGTGGTGGCAGAAAGGATGTAAAAAAATGTTTATTCACAGTTACCCATGGAAGAAAAAAAACCAAATTATTTGCTTCCATTTTCCAGTGCTTAAATTTCATATTGTAAAAGCTCCATGGCTGTTGAAATAGTGACAAAAATATGAAAATGTATGTATGAGGGAAAATAAAGCTTCTCTTCCTTCACAGAACCATTTATTTCAACAAATCTTTAGTTTCAAGACTAAAAATGATAGTATAACCATGATTTAATGCCTTCCTTATTGAACACAGCAACTGGGCACATTAGAAAGGCAAGCAATTTCAAAACATATTAGTCTAGTCAACCGTGAATCAATTCATTATTATGAAAAATGATGAATTAATGTGTATAAGAAATATTTTTAATGTTGCACCATAAAGAATTCATCAGAAGGCAATCAAGACAGATTAGTGTCTTTTAAGGTACATTAACGCTAGTAATGCCATTTATTCTACTTTATCACAAATAAACACATAGAGTAAATGCTTTCTGCATAAGCATATCCTTCAGTGAGCAAATGCATAGGGAAGAATAAGAAGATAAAGATGTGCATTAGAATTTAGGAGGTAAAATGAGTGTGGCAAAACTTCATAGTTTTGCTAATTTGAATTCAGATGTATCAGGATGAACATAATTCACAAACCATAATGAAATGTTTTACTTAAGCATTGTCTTTACTTCTTGGTAGTTTAGATATTCAGGTGGTACTTTTTAAAAAAAAATAGTTTGCTGTTTTCATAGGAAACATTTAGATATTTGAGAACCATTGGTTATACTTTTTTCATAAATCAATTACAACTTTAAAATGTTAATAAACATCTTAAGGAGGAAATTTGAGAATGTATCAGTATTGGTTGATTAAAATAATACTTAATCAAAAGTTTTCTTTAGCTTCTAAAATAAAACAAACAAATAAACAACAACAATAATAACAAATTCAGGATAAAATAGTGTTGTGTCTAGGCCAAGAGTTCTTAACTTTGGGGTTCCCATGCCCATCAATAATAACTCTCAGGGGTCCATAAACATGAGCTAAAAAATGAATATAACTTTATCTTTTTTACCAACCTCACCTGAAAACTAACATTTCTTCCATTATTTAAAACATTGTTCTTAGATGTTCACAGACTTCATTAAACTACCCTGACATACATTAGATTAGTCCCTGCCATACACACAAAATGTTAAGAACCCCTGTTCTAGCCTTTTCTGGAAGTGGAAGATAATAACTCCAGCTAAATGAACTTTGAAAATATTGTGTAGTCCAGGAGCAAACTGGCTACTGACTGCACAATCTCTGCTTAAATACTTAGGGCTTAGCTTTGTCAACATCGTACTTATCCAAGAGATGGATAGCATTCTGCATTTACAATGACACACCTGCCAGGCAGCTCCAAGCACATTATTTGTGCAGGTGTTCTGGTTCAAATAAACCTTTAAGCAAGAATGGTGAGATCATCACCCTATCACAAATTGAAAGTACCAGCCATCTTCAGTGATATATCCTGGTGTTTTAATTCCAGAGTAATTTTCTTAAGTTTTAAACCCAATACCTTACCACCAATTTAGAGATTTCTGTGATTCAATTAACTTAATAGCAAAAGAACACCTGGAGAGTCAATGTTCTTAAACTTCTAGTTATCAAGATTATTTATCATCCAGCTTCCTACTGAAATTCATAAGGGACATAGGCACTCATAATCAATAAGCCTAACCAGGTGGACAAATACAAAGTTACAATTATAATACACCATTTCTCCTCAACACCCTCCCCCCCAAAAGAAGCAAATACTTAAATACCTCTGAATCTACCTTTGTGAAGAAAACATAGAGGTACATGTATTTCTGATTTTTCTTCATTTTGATGATACACTGGACAGTTGGTATTTTATAATTTAAAATGATAAAATGGGAAATGACATACTGATTTCTAAATTAGCATTTAATTGAAATTTACTACCCTATCTACATATTTGTGAATAGTCTGGCATCTTGTAGGTGACAATAGTCCTGAATTTTACTGATAATAGTTTCTTGAAGGAATTAGCTTAGTGGTACAGGATAATGAATATTGACTCTGAGGTTAGAGGAACTACATTCAAATGTTGTCTCTGAAATGTAGTAACTAAGTGATGTAATTGACAGTTAATTTCTCTGGGCCTCAGTTTCCTCAAATGTATCATGAGGCAGTTTGTCTAATAGGAATTGCAGGCACTTTCTAGAATCCACTGATCTTATATTTAGATAAAATATAGTATCTCTGTAATATATGTGAATTGGAATATATTCATCCCTCCTTTATATTTTATTATTGACTATAATTTCATTTGTTATTAAAAAGTTTTCTGAATCTCAATTAACTTTTAGCCCCCCAGTGTCTTATTCCTGCATTATTGCCTGGTAAGCTATGGTTCTAGATTATAGAGTTCCAGAAGTAATATACTGTGTCTTATTTAAGAATTGATTTATTCTGGGAGGGGAAGGAACCAAGATGGCAGAGTAAAAGCAGTGACTTGTTTGAGCTGTCCCCCAAACTCCTCCAAATGGCTGTAAAAAATGGTTCTAAACAAATTCTAAAGCAGTAGAACTAACAAAAAGACAAAGTAAAACAAATCTCCAGCCCAAGACAGCCTGGGTGGTTGATGAGAAACGTCCATCATGCCAGGCTGGGAGAAGAACACAGTTTGGAGTGGGCTCACAGGCTGCAGTAAAGCTGGAGCAGGCCTAAGAGGACTGAATTACAGGCAGTGGTGGCAGTTTCCAGACCTCTCAACCCACAAATATCAAAGACAACTCAGAAGGTCAGTGGGAAAAGTCTGTTTCTGCAGTGAGAAAGAAGCTAGGTCTCAGTCCTAGTTCCCAAGCCCCAGGGTGGTGGCTGCCTCCCAAGCTTCCCACCCATAGACTGAGAAAAAACTAAGTGTGATCAAAAGGGGATTGCAGGGATCTCTCTGCTGGTGCAGGATTCTCTTGTTTTCCCATGTGTGGATCTGGGTCACAGTTCTTGCCCAGGGAAGGATCCTGGGGCAAGGAGGAGAGTGGGTGTGGTAGAGCTTATAGTGGCTGTGAAGAGAATATCCTCCTCATACTTCCAAGACAGAAAAGAGTGCTTGTGGTCACTTATACAGCAGAACACAGGACAGGAAAGGAGTAAACACTTTGCCCTTGATCATAGCACCTTGGAAAAAGTGAAAATTTGAAGGTCCCTAGAAATATCTCTGAAAACAGCTGCACAAAACCCCTGAAGCTTGGGACACTACATTATCCATGCTGGAAACAGACCCCTACCTTAACAAAGAGTTTATAACTCAAGTATTAGCCAGGATCATGGGAAAGCAGCTCAAAAAGAGTCAGACTATATTATCTTACTTTGGTGACAAAGAAGATAGAAACACACAAAAGAAGAAGACAATGAAGCCAAGGCTCCTAAATCCAAAGCCTCCAAGAAAAATATGAATTAGTCCCAGGCCATGGAAGAGCTCAAAAAGGATTTTGAGACACAAGTAAGAGAACTAGATGAAAAACTGAGTGATGCTAAAGGAGACCCAAAAAATAGTGAAGAAAATAACACCTTAAAAAGTAGCCTAACCCAAATGGCAAAAGAGGTGCAAAAAGCCAATGAGGAGAAGAATGCCCTAAAAAGAAAAATTGGACAATGGAAAAGAAGGCCAAAAGATTACTGAAGAAAATATTTCCTTAAAAATTAGAATGGAACAATTGGAAGCTAGTGACTATTTGAGAAATCAAGGCATTGTAAAACTAATCCAAAAGAATGAAAAAATAGAAGACAATGTGAAATATCTCACAGGAAAAACAACTGACCTGGAAAATAGATCCAGGAGAGATAATTTAAAAATTATTGGACTATCTGAAAGCCATGATCAGAAAAAGAGCCTAGACATAATCTTTCAAGAAATTATCAAGGAAAACTGCCCTGATATTTTAGAACCAGAGGGCAAAATAGAAATTGAAAGAATCCACTGATCACCTCCTAAAAGAGATCCCCAAAGGAAAACTCCTAGGAATATGGTATCCAAATTCCAGAATTCCTACATCAAGTAGAAAACATTGCAGGCAGTCAGAAAGAAACAATTCAAGTATTGTGGAAACACAATCAGGATAACACAAGATTTAACAGCTACTACATTAGGGGACTGGAGGCCATAGAGTATGATATTCTGGAGGCTAAAGGAGGTAGGATTATGACCAAGAATCACCTATCCAGCAAAACTGAGTATAATCCTTCAGGGGAAAAAATGGTCATTCAGTGAAATAGGGCACTTTCAAGCATTCCTGAGGAAAAGACCAGAGCTGAATATAAAATTTAACTTTCAAGTACAAGACTCAAGTGAAACATGGAAGAGGTAAACTGGAAAGAGAAATCATAAGAGACTTATTAAGGTTGATCTGTTTACATTCCTGCATGGAAAGATAATATTTATGAGTCATGAGTCCTTTGTCAGTATTACGGTAATGGGAGGGAAAAGATTATATGTATGGACGGATAGACAGACAGACAGACAGACAGACAGACAGACAGACAGACAGATAGATAGATAGATAGATAGATAGATAGATAGATAGATAGATAGATGACATAGGGTGACTTGAAGATGAAGGAGTGATATCTGGAAAATAAAATTAAGGGGTAAGAGAGGATTATACTGGGAGAAGGAGAAAGGGAGAAGTAGAATGGGATCAATTATATCATATAAAACAGACGAGAAAAGGCTTTTATGATGGAAGGGAAATGGAGAAGGTGAGAAGGAATGAGTGAATCTTATTCTCACAAGATTTGGCTTAAGGAGGGAATAACATACAAATTGGGTATGGAAATCTATCTTGCCCTATAGGAAAATAAGGGGTGAAGGGGACAAGAGAGCAGGGGGCAGATTGGGGGAGGCGATAATCAGAAGCAAACACTTCTGGGGAGGGACAGGGTCAAAAGAAAGAACAGAATAACTTAAGGGGGGTAGGATAGGATGAATGGAAATATACTTAGTTTTTCACAAAGTGACTACTATGGAAGTGTTTTACATGACTACACATCTATAACCTGTATCAAGATGCTTGCTTTCTCAATGAGGGTGCATGGGGAGGGAGGAAGGGAGAAAATATGTAACATAAAGTTTTAAAACCACATGTTAAAATTTAAAAAAAATAAAAAAGAATTGATTTATTCTAGTCGCTGGAAGAGTTCTTTTCATGTAGTAGCCTTAATAAATGTTTGTTGGTTTGAGCTGAGTTTCATTTGTCCTTCATAATATCCTTAGGATCTTTTTTTTTAATTTATTTAATTCCTGCTTCCATCATCAAATTTTGTGCTCTTAACACTTTGGTCAGAGTCTGCTGTGTTTGTCTTTTAACAAGTTTCCATTCCAGTGTTTTTCCCTTGAGCACCATTACGAGATCAAATTTAGTAAATCCTGATTTTTATGACATTCTCCTTCTAAATAACCTTCAATAGCTCCTTCTTGCCTCTATAAATTGGTACCAAACTACTTTTCTAAACTGATAATCTTATCTCTCACCATGTTTCTCATTGTATTTTCCACCAATCTTACTGTATTATAGTTCCTGCCCTTTTATGCCTATTCAACTTTTTCCTTGCTTCAAAGTCCAAGTGGAAGCTTAAATCTTTTTTTTTTAAATCTTCACTACCTACTCTAGTCTTAAGTAAAAACTCTCAGTCTTAACCTGATTCTCTGCATTATTAATTTACTGTCTTGTGTAGTATCATGTATGACTAGCTATCTTTTAAAATAGTTTTAAACTATTTCATTAATTTTTTATCGATGCCTTTTGTGTTTACATTGCTGTAATTTCTATGTACAACACTTCCACTGACCAACCTTATGATGGAGAAAAATTGTTCAGTGAAACTATAAAATAGAAACATAATATATAATATCAATGACTAGCCTGAAGACACACATGCAGGTATGTACATATGTATGTATATATACATATATATGTGTATATACATATATATGTATATACACATATATACATATGTACATGTGATTTTGCAAACAGTTCATTTTGTCAAGAAAAGAAGGAAAGTGAATTATTTTACTTCTTATCTGTCACCATTGTGGATCATTTGCTTCTGTTTTGTTGTTTTTATTTATTTCTGTTTGTCAATAAAAGCCCTTCATAAATTAGCCCCCTCCCACTATGCTTTTTGCTTTTCTTTCATGTTGTTGTTGCTCCACTGTTCCAGTCATGTCCGATACTTTGTGACCCCATTTCTGGTTTTCTTGAAAAAGATATTGGAATGATTTGTTATTTCCTTTTTCAGCTCATTTTACAAATGAGAAACTGAGGCAAACATGATAAAGTGACTTGTCCAGAGTCACATAGTTAGCAAGTGTCTGAGGTCATATTTTAACTCACAAATATGAATATTCCTGAGTCCAGGCCCATCACTCTATCCACTACCATGCTAGCTACCTCATGTTATTATTACCTTATCATAATTTTCAAACCAGAAGCCAAGATGGCAGGAAAAAAAAAAAACCCTGGAACAGCTGAACTAGAAGAAAGCAGTGCAACAGCCCAGCAAACAGGTCTCCCAGTGCCTCAGCAGAAATAAGGCAAGCAGCACTACAAAGGGCCCCAGGCAGATAAGCACCCTGCAGCATTCATCTGAAAGGAGCTGAAGAAAGCAAACTAGACTCTTCCTAAAATCCCAGCCTTGCTGATTCCAACTCAACACCAGGTAAGCTGTCACAACACTACAGCCTCCAACTGTCAACCAGGAGGAGGTCCTGAAGCCCAGGTGGTAGAGCAGGCAAACACCAACACCTGGATCTCTCAGTGACTCAGTGAGGATGGGGGAACCACTGGAAACCAGTTCAGAAAACCACCAGGCACCCAACACCTGGAATCTCCCAGTGCATTAGCAGAAACAAGGGAGGCAGCATTGCAAGGGGCCCCAGGCAGATAAACACCCTGCAGCACCCATCTAAAAGGAGCTGAAGAAAGCTAAATGAAAGGAAAAGCAGGCAACCTAGAATTGCCTGAAAGTCCCAGACTTGCTGATTCCAGCCCAGTACACAGGTAAGCTGCCAGAACCCTACAGCCTCCAATTGTCAACATGAGAGACCCCAGCACGGAAAGCCAGTGAACAGGACCTAGGGTCCCAACACAAGAAGCTTATGTCAGTGCCCTCTGTTCCCCAGCAGGAGAGCTCAATCTCTTTAAAGGCCAGGGAGTAAAGAAACCATGAGTAAAAAGACGCGTACCATAGATTCATATAATGAGAACAGTGAAGATCAAGACAGAAATTCTGAAGAGGACAACATTGTCAACAAACCGACATCTGCAACATCAAAAGGGAATATGAACTTGTCTGAAGACTGAAAAGCCTTCTTAGAAGAGCTCAAGAGGGATTTTAATACTCAAATGAGAGAGGTAGAAGAGTCCTTAAAAAATACAATTGACCAATTGGAAAAAAAGTACACTGAAGAAAACAAATCCCTTAAAAATACAATTGACCTATTGGAGAAGGAAGTAAAAAAAAAATAGAAGAAAACAATCTGTTAAAAACTAGAATTGGACAAATAGAAACTAATGACTCTATGAGAGAGCAAGAATCAGTCAAACAGAAACAAAAAAATGAAAAAGAAAAGATGAAAATGTAAAATACCTCATTGGTAAAATAACCGACCTGGAAAATTGATCCAGAAGAGATAATTTAAAAATTGTTGGACTACCTGAATATCATGATGAAAAAAAGAGTCTGGATGATATCTTTCAGGAAATCATAAAGGAAAACTGACCTGAAGTCCTAGAACCAGAAGGTAAAATAACCATAGAAAGAATCCACCACTCACCACCTGAAAGAGATCCCAAATTGACAACACCAAGGAATATAATAGCAAAATTCCAAAATTACCAGATGAAAGAGAAGGTGCTGCAAGCAGCCAGAAAGAAACAATTTAAATATCATGGAACCACAGTCAGGATTACACAGGACCTTGCAGCTTCTACATTAAAAGACCCCAGTATGTGGAACATGATACTTCCTAAGGCAAAGGAGCTTGGATTGCAGCCAAGGATCAACTACCCTGCAAAAATGAGCATGATTTTTCAAGGGAGAAGATAGATATTCAGTGAAGTAGGGGACTACCAAACCTTCCTGATAGAAAGACCAGCACTCAACAAAAAATTTGATCTTCAAATACAGGATTCAAGAAAGACATAGAAAGGTAAATGGGACAGAAAGATACAAAATGTTGTTAATAAGGGCAGACTGTTTACATTCCTACAAGGGAAGATGACACTTGCAACCCTTGAGAACTGTATTGTTATTATGCCATGTTAAAGGAGTATACATACATAAAGAGGGATATTAGTTGACTTTGACTTAATGATAAAAAATAAATCTAATCAGGGGGGTTAAATGGATCCAAGTAAGTGGATTAGCTGATCTCAGGAAATATACTGAGAAAGGAGAAGACAGACAAGGGTAAATTACATTACAGGAAAAGGCACAAAATCCTATTACAGCAGAGGGGAAAAAAAAAGGGGGGGTGAGCATTGTTTGAACCTAACTCTCATCATATTTATCTCAACAAAGTAATAACATAATCAGTTAGGTATAGAAATCCAATTTGCCCTACAGACAGTAAGAGGGAAAAGGAGAAAGAAAAGGGAGGGGGGATAGAGGGAAGGGAACATGCAGTAAGGGAAATGGGGAAGAAAAGGGAAAGGTACAATAGAAGGGAGGAGAGATTGAAGGAGGTGGTGCTCAAAAGCAAAACACTACTGAGGAGGAAAGGAGAAAGGAGAAAGAAAAGCATTAACGGGGGAAAAAAAGATGGAGAAAAAGACACAGATAGTAATCATAACTGTGAATGTGAATGGGATGAACTCTCCCATAAAACAGAGGTGGATAACAGAATGGATTAAAAACTACAATATGTTGTTTACAGGAAACACATTTAAAAAAGAGTGGCACATATATGGTAAAGGTAAAAGGTTCGAGCAGAATATATTATGCTTCAGCTGAAGTAAAAAAAAGCAGGGGTAACAATCCTGATATCATACAAAGCAAAATCAAAAATAAATCTAATCAAAAGAGATAAGGAGGGAAACTACATCCTGCTAAAAGTCACCACAGATGATGAAATAACATCATTACTAAACATATATGCACCAAATGGTATAGTATCCAGATTCTTACAGGAGAAATTCAGAGAGTTATAGGAAGAAATACACAGTAAAATTTATACTAGTGGGGGACCTCAACTTTCCCCTCTCTGAATTAGATAAATCTAACCACAAAATGAACAAGAAAGAAGTTAAGGAGGTGAACAGAACATTAGAAAAGTTAGATATGATAGACCTCTGGAGAAAAATGAATGGGGATAGAAAGGAATATACTTTTTTCTCAGTGGTGCATGGAACACATACAAAAATTGACCATGTACTAGGGCATGAAAACCTCACAATCCAAAGCAGAAAGGCAGAAATATTAAATGCATCCTTTTCAGATCATGATGCAATAAAAATTATGTGTAATTAATGGCCATGGAAAGGTAGACTAAAAAATAATTGGAAACTAAACAATCTAATCCTAAAAAATGATTGGGTCAAACAACAAATCATAGAACTAATCATTAATTTCATTCAAGAGAATGACAATAATGAGACAACATACTCAAACTTATGGGATACAGCAAAAGCAGTTCTTAGGGGAAGTTTTATATCTCTAAATACTTACATAAATAAAATAGAAAAAGAGGAGATCAGTGAATTGGACATACAACTAAAAAAACTAGAAAAAGAACAAACTAAAAATCCTCAACTAAACACTAAATTAGAAATATGTAAATGCCAGGGGCAGCTACTTGGCACAGCGGATAATGCACTAGCCCTGAAGTCAAGAGGACTTAAGTTCCAATCCAGCCTCAGACCAAACTCTTGACATTTACTAGCTGTGTGACCCTAGGCAACTCACTTAACCCCAACTGCCTAAAAAAAAAAAAACAGAAATATTAAAACCCAAAAGAAAAATTAAGAAAATTGAAAATTGAAATTAAGAAAACTATTGAACAAACGAATAAAACTAAGAGCTGGTTTTATGAAAAAAAACAATAAAATACATAAACATTTGGTTAATTTAATAAAAGAAAAAGAAAGAAGAAAAACCAAATTACTAGTATTAAGAATGAAAACGGTGAAGCTACCACCAAGGAAGAAGAAATTAAAACAATAATTAAGAATTATTTTGCCCAACTATATGCCAACAAATTTGACAATCTTAGTGAAATGGATACATATTTACAAAAATATAAATTGCCCAGATTAACAGAACAGGAAGTAAAATACTTGCCCTTTTCAGAAAAAAAAAAATTAAACAAGCCATTAATGAACTCCCTGGGAAAAAATCTCCAGGGCCAGATGGATTTACATGTGAATTCTATCAAACATTTGAAGAACAATTAATTCCAATACCATATGGACTATTTGGGAAAATAGGTGAAGAAGTGGTCTTACCAAAGTTGGAAAATGGGGATAGCCCCATATTACAGAAGAGTTTAAATGTCAGGAATTCATATCAAGGTAGAATGAGTTACATCCTTAGGAAGCATGAAAGTTTTATTCTGGGCCTCCATGAAATTAATGCTGTTTATAATGCTAGGATATGATATTGAAAACAAGTCATAAGTTATAAAATTTTAATTAAATGACCTTCTTTTATCTACTATTACCCCAGAGAATTTTGTGTCTGTTTAGTTATCATTGTTAAATTGAAAACCAGTTTATTTCAAGTCTCCAAATTGATTCAATCTGTGGAAATTTAATGTTTTACAGAAATATAGTTAAGGTATTTTCTTAAGAGTGTAAAAATAACATTCTTAGCTGTACGTAGTTTAGTCAAACATTAAAAACAAATTAAGCCTTGAGATTGACTGTGTATTTTAAAAAGGAAAAGAAAATTAGCTTTATTCTTAAGCATTTTAACCTGGTTGTATATTTTCTTACTTCTTTATCCCCCTGTTGCTTCTTCCCTTGTTTTTTTTTTTTTATTGTGAAGGGAAATATAATTTTCATTATAAACTCTAATTCTTCAGCTCTTAAGTTTTCTGGCTTGATGAGTCCTCATAATATTATCTTAGTTGAATTGCACACCTCAGATAATGTATTCTCTGAAGAGACTGATTAGGTACATAGTTGTCAATATTTTTGTTTTAGCAGATTTTGTTGACAGTTAGACTTTGCAGGATTTATTAATCTACTTTAACCATTGGTTTTCTGATTCATATGTCCTTCCAATTAACCATTTATTTTACATATTTTCCTCTATTCCACATAAGACTCAGAGAAGGTTATTTCTGGGCTTTATTTTTTTTTCAAACAAGTATGATATTAAAAATCCTCCCTAACCTTGACCAGGCACTTGTTAATCCTTTCTGTGGAAATGTCATTCCAAACAAGCCTGATAATAGTGCCATCTTGTGGTTACCCTCATATTAGGACAAGTTTGTGCAAGTTTCAGGGGAAGGAAGAGGTTATAAACACCATACATAGCTCTTAGAAAAATCTGACCTTGGGTCCCTAACAAACCTTACAGGGATATTTCTCCAGACTACCATCTTTAGTTGTGTGGATATAATCTTTGAAATGCCACAAACTTGCCTATTAACCAGAGATCCTTAGCTCTAATTTTCCAACAAACTAATGTGTGTAAAAATATCTTAAAGAGAACAATGAAATTCTCCAGACAAAAAAAAAGGTCATTTTAACATGATAAAACCAGAAAAAACTTATGAATTTGTGATTATTTGTTCATTGTGACAAGGTCCTTATTCCCTTCTAATACCCAGCGTTGCATATAGTGCCTAACACATAGTAAAAGCTCATTAGGATCTTGCCCTTTGGGAAAGGTAAAAATCTCAGAAGGTAGGATCAGATACATAAAATTTACTAAACCTGAGATGAAATCATCACAGGCTGAAAGTGGTGATCTTAAATATGCTCAACTGGAATAGCTTGTTGTGATTGAAATAGGGAACACACCTATAGGAGAATCCTTCTTAAGTAGACTTTGACAGCAGGCAGTGGAGTAAAAAGGCTCATTGATTAACATAGAATGAAAAAAAAACCATATAGGGACATCAGGTCACCGTAGCCATGCCGACCAAGAGGGAAAATAAAAGGAAAAAAAAATTTCTCATTATGCATCTTCTCTATCCTCACAGCATCATGAAGTGATAACAAACATCAGCAATTGTCCTCTGACCAAATATGAGAGCTAATTTCATTTCTAGCCTATATAGAAATAGAGTGCAGTTTCCTGAGAGTACGACTATATTTAATGCATTTCCCTTTTTTTAAGATTTCTTCCTGGGGAAAAAAAAAGATAGGTGTCCAGCAGGTGCTTAAAATATCTGTGAATTAATTCTTTTCAAGTACCTTTGAAAAAGAAAGAAGGCATCTATTTGCATTGAATCATTATAATTTGTCATGCTTATTAAATTTTTTTTTCTGAGATTATAGGTTTGGAACTAGAATGAATGTTAGAGAATTAGTCTAACTTCTTAATTTTTCACATGAATAAATTAAGGATCAGAGATATTATTGACCTTAGTTGGTAGTCTGCATCATCCATCCTTACCCAGCATTGTGGCTGGTAGTTAGTTCTACCAAAGGGATCAGACTGACTTACACAGAGAGATTGGCCATGTGTGTGTGTGTGTGTGGGGTGTGCGTGTATGTGTGTGTGTGTGTGTGTGTGTGTGTGTGTGTGTGTGCATGCATTTGTCCATCCTTCTGTGTTAATAATGAGTGGTAAGAGATATATCACATGTGACTCAGGGACACACACACGTCAAAAAGGATGAGAAAAAGTATTTCACATTAGTCTAGCTGTCAGATTATGTAGCAGCAATATCTGAGAAAGGCTTTAGCTACATCAGATTTAAGGTACAAACTAATAAAAAGATCAATGACTCTGAGGTAGGCAATATAGGGTCAGAAGATAGAGTTCATTGAGTTTAGTTGGCCCTGATTGCTGGAACCTCCAACTAACTCAACAATACTTGTAGGAGCCTCTCTTTTACCTGTCCAGGGGTCAGTGACACTCAGGTTGATTACTGTACTTGATAAGACAGGGATACTGGGCAACTAGCCAGTCTAGAGTCATTATACGTTCCTGTATTTCACAAAACTGCTTTTCTCCAGAAGTGTATAACTTATTCAATATTTTTGCCAATTTACATTGTCTTTTTTCTCCTGTCAGGCATACACATTTATCATATAAGGCATATTCCCATTTTTCTCATATTAATGGAAATGGAGAAACATTGAGATAAAGATGATTTTCACTTCCTTAAATTTTTAGAATGGTTTTGTCACTATAATTTTTAAAGACTACATGAGTGCCTTTTTTTCTTACAAGTCTTTTCAATATGAATTCTGGTAGATAGAGATGATCAGCTTCTCTAAAGTTCTATATTTTTAAGCTCAAAGTAATGACAATCTGATCCTTTCTCCAACCTTCATGCTAGCCTTAATCAGAAAACAAATAGCTTCTGAGAACAGCCAAGTGAATAGAAAGCAAATTTTTAACTTGCATCTAAAAGCAATTTATAAAATATAAATGTCCAGTGAGAAGAGGAAATCAATCTACCAAATGTCACATGGGGAAAAATAATGTACCTAAAATCTTTTTAAAATGCTAACAGGACAGATTTGTTTTGGCTTGTTTTTGCCCATATTTTGATTCAACCTAATGTTTCAAGGTTTAATGATTGTCAATAACTTTTATTTCACAAGTATTTAATGTTAGAGAAGTTTTACAAATCAACTTCCCCATGAGAAAGAAATACTAGATGTTTCTGCTCTTGTATTAGTCATCTATTTATATTAATCTTAGTTAGTTGGTTCTATGCCCAATGTAAATCATTGCAGAAGGAGCTCTGTGGGTTATGCCTGCTGCTATGGATTTTGTGGTGAGGGCAATGTCAGATATAAAATCTGAAATGTAGTACTTGATTTGCCAATAAGAATCATTTCCTGTCAAATTTGTGTTATAATTTGAGCTAAAATCAGAAACGTAACTATCTCCCAAAAAAATCTTGTTATCTAATATATGTTATTCATATATTCACAAGATACTAAATATTTAGAGATGGAGATTTGTAATGTTAAATATTTGTTGTGCCAACCTACAATGTTTTTTTTCAGTAATTACTATTTTTATTAAGCCCTTGAGTGGTGCCAAGTATATTCAAAATATATACAAGGGAAAGTGAAGGTGGGTGTATTGCTGAATACTACTAACTAAGGCTGATTTCCTGTGTCAACTGAAAAACAAATTACCAAATCTTCTCATTCCTCTCCCTAGAAATTGAAGTGAAATTGTAGGGAGGTATTTATTTGAAACAAGTGCTGTTTTAAAAATGCATGTAAACAAACCAAAGCATATGGTTAAAGTAACCAACTCAGTGAGCAACTGAACATCTGGTTGAGGTCAGCAGCACTGAGGGAAGGCAATCCTTGAGATAGGTTGGATGAGAAAATGTATTGGGGAGTGTTGGTGGAATGGGATCACTTGTAATGAGGAAAGTCCTAGATGGAAACTGGAGAACTTCATTCAGAGAAAAAAAAAATGAGGGTATTTGCTACTAAATATGAAAGAGAGAGTACCCTTAAAACAGTAGAGGATTTCAGAAAGTAGGTAGAAGGGATATAGACAAAATTACTGCTTTGCTATTTTGCTCAAGTTCTGATGTTGGACAATGTGTCAATAAAAATTATATTGTGTGCTAATTTTTCATGATCTTTGTATGATGGGTTGCCAAAGCTTGAGTTAAGATACCAAATATTTTTGAGAGATTATAGCCCTCTGCCTTCCTGAGTTTCTCTTATTTAAGACATTCTGAATTTCCCACCATCTCCTCATCTAAGCCCTCTCATATGGGGGGGAGGAGGGATAGATAGGTCAAAGAGCTACATTCATATAATCTTCCCCCTCTTGCTCCTTTCCAAGTCTTCCATCTCTGTTTTATGTACACATATATGGAGGGAGGTGGAGCCAAGATGGTGGAGTAGTAGCAGCAACCCAGCCTAACTCTCTCAACATTCCCTTTCAAATACATTTTAATGCCTCAAATTGAATTCTGGGGTGACAGAACCAACAAAAGGTCAGGGTAAGGCGTTTTTCTAGCCCAAGACAACTTAAGAAATAAGAAGGACCTCCTCATTCTGGTATCATTGAGATAGGAGCTGATGTGGAGCACATCTATCAACATCACCAGCAGTGAGTCTTGGAGGCAGCTGCTACAATGGTGGCAGCAGCTTCTGGAGTTCTCAAGCTATAAATGGTAAGAGAGTTGGATGGCTGGTCAGAGAATACAGGGGACTCTAAGCTGACATTAGGTACAGAACTGGGTGGGTCACACCACCTTGGAAGCACTAAAACTTACATTCCCTCAGAATTAGCTCCAAAAACAACAGGACCAAAAAACTTGAAGCTTGGAACAGTGCCTCCCTACCATAAGGTACAAA
Source organism: Phascolarctos cinereus (assembly GCF_003287225.1). Classification (NCBI taxonomy): domain Eukaryota; kingdom Metazoa; phylum Chordata; class Mammalia; order Diprotodontia; family Phascolarctidae; genus Phascolarctos; species Phascolarctos cinereus. The sequence goes on from NW_027555958.1 coordinate 209,111,172, forward strand.
AAACCAAACTTTAATATAAAGTTCAAAATTTTTAAAAAGAATAAAAAAATTAGCAAACAACAACAAGAGAGAAATTCACCATAAAAGCTACTGCTGAAGTGGGGAAAACCAAAACACAAATTTGGCAGAAGACGATATAGAAACAGCTAGAAGCAAGGCTCAAGAAAAATGCAAATTGGACACAAGTTCAACATAAATTCCTGAAACAAGTTAGAGAGATAAGAATCATGAGAAAAAATGGGGAGAAATGAGTGATATAAGAAAATTATGAAAAGAGAATTACCAGTTCAGTAACTCTGAATGTGAATTGACTTTATAGACCCATAAAATGGTAGCGGATAACAGAACGGATTAGAATCCAGAATCCAATAATATGTTGTTTACAAGAGACACATTTGAAACAGACACATACACAGAGTTAAAATAAGGAGCTAGGGTGGATTCATTATTCTTTAGCTAATGTAAAAATGGTAGGGGTAACAATCATTGCAGACAATCAAAAATTAAATTAAATCCAAATAAAAGGAGTTAATTAGGGAAACTACAATTTTTGCTTAAAGGTACCATAGAAAATGAAATTTTATATGTTTTAATTACATAAAAGTTCTCAAATAAAGGGGTCATTTATCAAATATGTAGGAAACTGAGTCAAATTTGTAAAAATCGAGCAATTCCCAGAATATAAATGGTCCAATGATAGGAACAGGCAGTTTTCAAAAATAAAGTAATCGAAGGTATAAATAAGTTATATGAAAAAAACATGTCAAACACTATTGATTAGAGAAATGCAAATTAAAATACCTGTGAAGTACCACTTTACACCTATCAGATTGGCTAACATGATAGAAAAGGAAAATGACAAATGCTGGGAGGGATGAAGGAAAATAAGAACAATAATGCACTGTTAGTGGAGTACTAAATTGGTCCAACCTCTGTGGAAAACATTCTGGAACTATGCTAAAAGGGCTATAAAACTGTGTATACTATTTGATCTAGCAATACCGCTACCAGGTTTGTATCCCCACAGAGACCAAAGAAAATAGGGAAAAGGAACTATATGCACAAAAAATATTTATAGCAGCTTTGTTTTGTGATGGCAAAAACTGAGTATTGAGGAAATGTGCATCAGTTGAGGAAAGGCTGAACAAGTTGTGGTATATGATTATAGTGGAATAATGTTGTGTTATAAGACATGACAAGCTGGATGCTTTCAGAAGAAAAAAAAACTGGGAAAACTTATATGAATTGATGCTGAGTGAAGTGAGAAGAACCAAGAGAACATTGTACACAGTATCAGCAATATTGAATTGATGATCCACTGTAAAAGATTTAGCTACTCTATTTAATACAATGATCCAAAATAATTCTAGATTCACCATGAAAAATGCTATCCATATCCAGAGGGAGAGCTGATGAACTCTTGAGTATAGATTAAAGTGTAATGTTCATTTTTAAATTTTTTTTAATAACAATGGCTAATATAGAAGTATCTTTTATATGATTTCATACGTATACTTGATAGGCTATTGCTTGCCTTCCCAATGGGTTAGGGAGGGGTAGAATAGAGGGAGAGAATTTAAAACTAATTTTTTTAATGTAAAAAATAAATAAATTTGAAGAAAAATGTACATGTAGATTTCCCTGCTCATAATATTGAATACTCATTCCCTTACTGCCATTTTCATATTACTCTATTATCTTTTATAACATAGTAAATTTTTCTATGCACTTCATAAGGATTTTTATATTCCCTGTTTAAAACAGACAGACTTGGTATGCCTTGCCATGAGACTTTCAAGGTCTACAAATAAATCATTGTGTCATGAAATCTTTTGAGAAGTATTACTCAACCTTTTTGTTGCTGGTTGCAAATGAACCCAAAATGTCATTTAATACTTTATGTAGCAGGTTTAAACCTTTATTTGTATAGATATCTAACACCTGAAAAATGAAACTTAGCAAATGCAATCAGAATTTAAAATTCAATTTTGAAAAGTAGTGTTCATATGCCATATCTTTTTGACAGCTTCACGTAGCCTATGTCTAAACAGGGAGCCTGAAGTAAAGACTTGAACAATTATAGGGTAAAAATCACATGGTGTAGACACAATTACAATGTGACAACTTTTTTTCTGTTTTTTTTAAGGATTTAAAATTAGATGATGGAAAAATGACTTATTTTAGGTCACCACTAAGTTACATGTAAATTCTTTTTTATATAGTATTTTATTTTTTTTCAATTACATGTAAAGACAATTTTTAACTTTTTTTAAAGTGAGTTCTAAAATTTTCCCCTTCCTTCTCTTACCCCCCCCTAAATAGTAAGCCATTTGATATGGGTAATATGTGTACAATCATGTAAAACATATTTCCATGTTAGTCATGTGGTGAAAGAAGAATCAGACGAAAAGGGAAAAACCATGAAAAAAAATAAAGTGAAAATAGTATGCTTCCATCCACATTCAGACTCCATAAATTGTTTTTCCTCTGGATATGAATAGCATATTCCATCATGAGCACTTTGGAATTTTCTTAGATCATTGCATTGCTCAGGAAAGTTAAGTCATTCATAGCTGGTCCTTGCACAATATTGCTGTTACCATGTACAATGTTCTCCTTGTTCTGCTCACTTCACTCAGCATCAATTCGTGTAAGTCTTCCCAGGATTTTCTGAAATCCACCTGGTCATCCTTTCTCATAGCACAGTAACATATTATTACATTCATGTACCACAACATGTTCAGCCACACCCAAATTGTTAGGCATCACTTTAATTTCCAATTCTTTGCCATCACAAAAAAAGCTGCTATAAATATTTTTGTGTATGTGGGTCCTTTTCCCTTTTTTTACAATCTCTTTGGGATATAGACCTAGTACTAGTATTGTTGGATCATAGGGTACACACAGTTTTATAGCTCTTTTGGCACAGTACCAAATTGCTCTCCAGAATGGTTGGATCAGTTTACAACTCCATAAACAATGCATTAGTGTTCCAATTTTTCCATATCTTCTCCAACATTTATCATTTTCCTTTTTTGCCATATTAGCTAATCTAATAGGTGTTAGGTGAGATCTCAGAGTTGTTTTAATTTTTCTATATGGACAAATAAGCTGTGATCTCTCTGCCATGATTGTATTTGGTCTAAGAAAGAGAAAGCCAAATGATCATCTTTTTTTTTTATTAAAATGCCTTGGCATTATCAATTAAATTATTAAATTAGCCAGAGATAATGTCCCTCAAACTTTTTAAACAAAACAACCCTCAACAAATTTTCATCAGAGGTTTATAATATTTACACTTTCTGAACTTCTATTCACCTCTTTAACTGATTTCTTATTTAGTTAGTTAGTTAGGCAATTGGGGTTAAGTGACTTGCCCAAGGCCACACAGCTAGTAAGTGTCAAGTGTTTGGTTAAAGGCCAGATTTGAATTCAGGTCTTCCTGACTTCAGGGCCGGTGCTCTATCCACTGCTCCACCTAGCTGCCCCTGATTCTTATTTATTTTAAGGTTAGATTTACCTAGTCCTGAGAGAGGAGAGTTGAGATCTTCAACCAGCATGGTTTTACTGTCTATTTCCTCCTGTAACTCAGTCAACTTCTTTAGAGATTTATATGCTATACCATTGGGTACATATGTTTACTATTTACATTACTTCATTGTATATAGTACCTTTTCCCAAGATACAATTTCCTTCCTTGTCTCTTCTGAGTAGATCTACTTTTGCTTTTTCTTTATCTGAGATTATGATTGCTATCTCTGCTTTTTAATTTTTTTTTTAAATTTTATTTAGTATTTTATTTTCCTGGGTTGCATGCAAAATCAATTTTTAATATTTGTTTTTAAAACTTGCACTTCCAAATTGTCTCCCCCCTCTCTACTCCTCCATTGAGAAGGTAAGCATTTCAATATTGGTTATTCACATGCAGTCATGTAAAACAATTCCATATTAGTCATGTTTTGAAAGAAAACATAGGACTTCAGGAAACCTTCAGGAAAAATAAGGAAAGCAAAAAAAGTATGCTTCAATCCATATTCAGATACTATCAGTTCTTTCTCTGGGAATGGATAGCATTTTTTCATCATAAGTTCTTGAGAGTTGTCTTAGATCACTATATTGCTGAGAACAGCTAAATCATCCCACAATATTGTTACATTGTACACAGTACCTTTCACTTTGTATCAGCTCATGTACATTTTTCCAAGTTTTTCTCTCTCATCACTCAATTTTATGTTTTAAGATATCATACCTTCATATTCAACTCACACTAGTACTCTGTGTCTAAATATACTCCTTCTAACCACCTTAATAATGAGAAAATTATTGCAAATTAAAAGTACCATCTTCCCATGTAGGAATATAAATAGTTTAACCTTGTTAAGTCTCTTATGATTTCCCTCTCCCGTTTATTTTTTATGCTTTTCTTGCATCTTATATTTGAAAGTCAGATTTTTCTATTCAGCTCTGTCTTTTCATCAAGAATGCTTGAAAGTTCCTTATATCATTGAATGTCCAATTTTCCCCTGAAGGATTACAGTCAGTTTTGCTGGGTAGGTGACTCTTGGTTGTAATAATAGCTCCTTTGCCTTCCAGGATATCATATTCCAAGCCCTCTCATTCTTTAATGTAGATGCTGCTAGATCTTATGTTATCCTCACTGTGGCTCCACCATACTTGAATTGTTTCTTTCTGTCTGCTTGCAATATTTTCTCCTTGACCTCAAAGCTCTGAAATTTGGATCTAATATTTCTGGGAGCTTTCATTTTTGGGACCTTTTTTTCAGAAGTTAATTGGCAGATTATTTCAATTTCTCTTTCACTCTCTGATTCTAGGATATCATGGTAGTTTTCCTTGAGAATTCCATGAAAGATGATATCTAGGCTATTTTTTTTATCATAGTTTTCAGGTAGTCCAATAATTTCTACATTGTATCTCCTAGATCTAATTTCCAGGTCTGTTGTTTTTCCGGTGAGATATTTCACGTTGTCTTCTTTTCTTTTATTCTTTTGGTTTTCTTTAATTATTTCTTGATTTCTCATAAAGTCATCAGCTTCCATTTGCTCAATTTTTATTTTTAAGGAATTGTTTTCTTCACTGACCTTTGTACCTTATTTTTATTTAGCCATTCTTTTTATGGAGGATTTTTCTTAAGTCAATTTTTCTGTCTCTCTTTTCATTTGGCCAGTTCTGTTTTTTAATGTATTCTTCTCTTTGAGTTTTTGTACCTTTTTTACCATTTGGCTTAGTCTTTTTCTTTTTTTAATTTTAGACTTGAATACTAAAACTTAAACAGATACTAAAAAAAGAAAAAGAAACATTATAATCTTAAATATTAAAAGTTAAATATACAATGAGAAAAGAAAAAAACATGTCATGTGCACAGCAGAACATAAGAGAGGATTCAAAATATATAGCAATGAATTACCATTTAAAGAAAGCCTTTATATTAAATACTACACATTGTATTAAAAGTTGTTCATCTTTTATTTGCTGTCTTGTAGGGGGTTTTTTTGTTCTCTACTGTACACTTTTAACTTGGTTCTTTTTTACTTTGTTCCAGACTACAATTATGCATGGGTGTGTGTGTGTGTGTGTGTGTGTGTGTGTGTGTGTGTGTATATGTATATATATATATATATATATATATATATATATATATACATATGTATATATATGTATACATATATATGTGTGTGTGTGTAGATATAGATAGAGAGATATGTATGTATATAGATAGATATAGATAGATATACATATATATGTGTGTATATAGATATAGATAGAGAGATATGTATGTATATAGATATAGATACAGATATATATTTATATAGATAAATAGATATAGATATTGATATACATATAGATGTATACATAAAAGTATACTGATATATACATACATACTTGCATGTTTTAACATATACTTTCCCTAAAAGATTATACTCCTAATCTTTATTTTTTATATTTGTGCATATCTATTATTTCCTGTACCTTCTAACTCCTCTACTTTACTTCTACCTAATATGTTGTACATTCCTGTTACTTAATCTAACCCCCCTTATACTCCCATTCCCATTTATCTAAACACCCTTCTACATCCCCCTTTAATTCCCTCACCTTCCCCTTTAAAGCACTCTTCCTTATTCTTTCCTCCCTCCCAATCCCCTTAGCATTTTATTTCTTTCTAAATTTAGAAGACATTTATACTCTTCTAAATGTGTTTGTTTATATAGATATAGACATAGACGTAGATATAGATATAGATATAGATATAGATATAGATATAGATATAGATATAGATATAGATATAGATATAGATATAGATATAGATATAGATATAGATATAGATATAGATATAGATATAGTTCCCTCTTGAACCAATTACCAATGAAAGTAGGTCTCCAGAACTACCAGACTTCCTCCCTCATCTAATACCTTTGTGTCAGTTCTTCCTCTCACACCTCATTCATGTAATTATTCTTTTAAGCTGTTCCTAAATGGTTTTACTTTTTGAAGCCCTATCATGTTCAAATCTACCCCAATCTTTCTTATGATATACCCAATTGTTAAGAACAATCTTAGATATGCATTTTACATTTTACATACATAAAAAATAAAGTCTGTTGTTATTAAATGCCTTGTAATTAGTCTTTGATCTGTATTGTATATTTCTCTTGGCTCTTGTATGTCAAATCTTCTATTAAGTTGAGTGTGTATGTGTGTGTGTGTGTGTGTGTGTGTGTTTTAGCAAACTCTTGAAAGTCTGACAATTCATTAAATTTCAATTTTTTTTTCATTCAGGATTATGCTTTGTTTTGGAGGGTATGATATTTTTGGCCATAAGCCCAGTTCTTTTGCCCTTTGATGTACAGTGCTCTAAGACTTGCGGTTTTTTAGTGTCACTGATGTTAAGTCTTGTGTGATTCTAATTGTGGCACTACCATATGTAAATTGTTTTTTTTTTCTTGTTGCTTGTAATATTTTGTCTTTGAGCTGGAGGTTTTGAAATTTGACTGTAATATTCCTGTGGGTCTTCCTTATAGGATCTCTTTCAGGTGGTGATCTGTGGATTTTTTTTTCTCTATTTCTATTTTCATGTTTTGTTCTAACACTTCAGGAATATTTTCTTTAATTATTTCTTGGGGCAGCTAGGTGGCACCGTGGATATAGCACTGGCACTGAAATCAGGAGGACCTGAGTTCAAATAGGCCTCAGACCAAATACTTGACACTTACTAGCTATGTGACCCTGGACGAGTCACTTAACCTCAATTGCCTTAAAAAAAAAGTATTTTTTGCATTATTATTTCAAGAATATTTTTTTATCATACCTTGCAGGTAGTCCAATTATTCTTATGTTTTCTCTTCTTGATCTGTTCTCCAGATGAGTTGTTTTTCTTATGAGATATTTCATATTCTCTTCTATTTTTTTTTTCACTCTTTATATTTTGTTTTGTTACTGCTTGGTTTCTTATGACATCTCTGGCTTCCTCTTATCCACTTCTGAATTTAAGGAATCATTCTCTTCCTTAAGATTCTGGATTTCCTTTTCTAATTGTTTGATTTTCTTTTCATAATCTTGCTTTTCTTAGATTGCTCTTATTTATTTATTTATCTACTTATTTTATAGTGTTTCATAACTACACATTTGATTTTTAAAGTTTTTTTTTAAGGTTCTTCTATGAATTATTTTTGGGCAGGTGGCCATTTGACATTATACTTTGGAGTAGAAAAGAATTTCTTTGCTTCACTCTTGTCCTCTTAAGATGAACCCTGGTCTTCTTTATTCCCATATTAACTCTCTATAGTTGCATTCTTTCTCCTTTGCCTGTGCATTTATTTTTTTTTGGTAATAGCTTATTTTTTTTGTAAAAACTACCAGCCCTGGGTTATGGGGGATGGTACTTCTGGCCTCAGATCCTGCTTTAGTTCTCTCTCTCTCTCTCTCTCTCTCTCTCTCTCTCTCTCTCTCTCTCTTTTTAACATTCCTATGGAATACATTTTCATATCAGTGATGTTGTAAGTAAGAATTAGAACCAATAGGAGGAACCACCAGAAAGAGGAAACAAAACTCCACAGAAGAAAAAAAAATTAGCGAATAGTATGCTTTGATCTGCATTCAAACTCCATAGTTCTTTCTTTGGATGTGGATAACATTTTCCATCATGAGTCCTTTGGAGATGTCTTAGATCCTTGTATTGGGTTAAGTTTAACAATATTAGTCATCGCACAGTGTGGCTGCTATAGTATACAACTTTCTCTTGGTTCTGCTCACTTCACTCAGCATCAGACCATACAAGTCTTTCCAGGTTTTTTCTGAAGTCTTCCTGCTCATCATTTCTTGTAGCATAATAGTATTCCATTACATCCATATGCCACAACTTGTTCAGCCATTCCACAATTGATTGGTATCCTCTCAATTTCCAATTCTTTGACACCACAAAAAGAGCTGCTATAAATATTTTTATGCATGTGGGTCCTTTTCCCATATGTGTGATCTCTCTGGGATATAGCTCTAGAAGTGCTATTGCTGGATCAAAGGGTATGAAAATTTTTATAGTCTTTTGGGCATAGTTCCAAATCGCTCTCCTAAATGGTTGGATCATTTCACAACTTCACCAACAATGTGTTAGTGTTCCAATTTTCCCACATCTTTTCCAACATTTATCATTTTCTTATTTTGTCATCTTAGCCAATCTGATAGGTGCAATGTGGTACCTCAGAGTTGTTTTGGTTTGCATTTCTCTAATCAACAGTGATTTAAAACACTTTTCATATGACTATAGATGGTTTTAATTTCTTCATCTGAGCATTTCTCCTCTCTTACCTTGAATCCAAATCAATACCCCCAGCCTTCTGTAAGTACCCACAGTCAGTGATGTCCCTGCCTCACTGCTTCTGAACTCATTCTGGTTCCTTCTTTCCCATGGCCCTGCCTATGCAGCACAACTGAGTCTGAAGTTCCTTATCAGCAGTTGTTCCCTCCATCTTCCCTAGCTTAGATGTCCAAATCCTCTCACTGTCTTGGGGGTAAAAGTTCCTTTGGCTGCAGCCTAGTCTGCCTCCCAGCCCAGGTAACCCCAGGGCTTGCTACTTGTTGTTTAAATGGTCCCTAGCCTAGAGATTGGAGGTGTTTACTCTTTACAGGGATGAAATTTAATACCAGAATTTTTCTTCAGATCTCCAATTATCCCTGGAAGACCCCTGTTCTGCCCCTTTTCCTATTTATTTTTAGCCTCTATGTTTGCCCTGAGGTGCTGTTTTATCTGTTTTGTGGAGGAAAGTCTTTAAAGATTGGAATTTTCTGTCCTACTCTGCCATCTTCCGAAGATCCTCTCCCTTGTCTCTCCTTTAAGGTGTTATTTTTTTTTTATTATTTTTTGTCTCCTTTACTAAGCTGTTGACACTTTTTTTTCATTATTTTCTTGCATCACTCTCAATTCTCTTCCCCATTTTCCTCTACCTCTCTTACTTGATTTTCAAATATTTTTTGAGCTTTTGGATGTAGGAGCTTTGACTTTGCTATGTTCTTCTAAGTGTGTGTTTTGATCTTCCTTGTCACCATAACAACTTTCTATGGTAATACTTTTTTTCTCTTAATTGATCATTTTCTAGCCTACTTCTTGATTTTTAACTCCTTGTTAAAGTAGGTCTCTGCTTCCATGGTGGAGGGCACACTGTCCCAAGCTTCAGGGATTTTGTGTAGCTGTTTTCAGAGATACTTCTAGGGACCTGTAAATTTTCAGTTCTTCTAAGCTGGTATGATCAAAGGAGAGATGTGTTTACTATTTTCCTGGCCCATGCTCTGGTCTGTGAGTGACTTCCCTGGACCTGTGAGAAGGGTCACAGCTTCATTGTAGCTACAAGACCTGGTGTGCTAGTGCTCCTCCTCGCTCTGGTACTGCCACCCCAAGACTTCAAGTAAGATCTGAGTATTGGTAAAGCCACAGAGTCTGGCCTCAATGCCAGCAAAGAGACCCCTGTAATCTCCTTCTGACCAGTTGTTCAACCCCTTTACCTTCTGTGGGCTGAAAGCTCCAGAAGCAGCTGCTACTGCTATTGATTTAATGGCTCACAAGTCCTCCTGGTTTGTTGGGGCTGGATGTGTGCTGGCACAGCCTGTGTTGGACTGTGCTTCACCCTCACCCAGGTGTGACTTACCTTTCCAGTTGAGCTTCTAAGTTGTGTTTGCCTGGAGAATAAATTTCACCCATCCTTTTATGGGTTCTGCTGTTCCAGAAACCGTTTTATGGCATTGTTTAAAGGTGTTCTAGGAGTTTTGGGGATAATCCAAGGAAACGACTGCTTTTTTTAGCCTTCTTGTCCCTGTCCTACCCCTGTGCTGTCCAGCCTTTTACCTTTATTTTGTCTCTCTTTGCTTCAAATGTGTTTCTTACAAACAACATACTATAAGATTCTGTTTTTCCAATCTACTCAGTTATCTGTGTCTGTTTCATGCATGAGTCCATCTCGTTCACATTCATTTTTATAATTAATAACTGTATATTCCTTCAGCTTATTTTCCCTTGTTTCCGTTATTTTTCTATTTCTCCTTTCATTCTGTCCATCCTCACCAGTATTTTGCTTCTCACACCATCTCACTCAATCTGCCCTCCCTTCCATCAGTACTCCCTTTTTTTATCCTCTTCCTCTCTTATTTCCCTTTTGTGTAATATAGATGTTTATATCCATCTGTTTGTTATTTCCTCTTTGAGACAAATCCAATGACAGTAAGATTCAGGCAATGCTCACTCCTCTTTCTTCTTTCTCTCCAGTATAATAGCTCTTTCACATGTCTTTGTGTGATATAATTTACCCCATTATGCCTCTCCCTTCCCTCTTCTCCCAGTGCAATCCTTTCTTACCCCTTAATTTTTTTTTAATTTCATGCCATCAAGTCAACTCTCTATGAATATTACTTACAACTGCCCTATCAGAGATACATTCCTTAAGTGTTATAAGTCTTATCTTCCAGTGTATGGATGTAAACAATTAAACCTTATTGAATAATTTGCTTTTTTTTTCTTTTCTGTTTACCTTTTTATGTTTCTCAAAAAGTCTGGAATTTAAAAATTAAAATTTCTCTTCGGCTCTGGTCTTTTCACCAGGAATATTTGAAACTTTCCAATTTCGTTGATTGTCCATTTTCCACCTGAAAGAGTACATTCACTTTTGCTGAGTAGTTCATTCCTGTTTGTAATCCAAGCTTCTTTGCCTTCCAGAATACCATGTTCCAAGACCTCATATTCTTTAAATAGAAGCTTGATTTTTTTTTATCCTCACAAGGCTGTTGTAATGCCCTTTCTGTATGACACTTCCATGGATTATGGATTATTGGAGTTTGCTTGCCTAAGTCATAGGATAATGCCCCTCCCACTCCAGTATGCTACCACCATGGGATTCTCTTTGTGGCCCTTCTCTTTAATTCCTATTATCTATTTCCTTATAAATTAGTTCCTCAGAGCTCTGGCTTTTTTTGTCCCAATTAAAAACTAATCATTGTTCTTACTGCAAGCAAATACAAAAAGCCATTTGTCCCAACCTAAAGATGTATTGGAAAGAAATAAAGTCATAATTTGATTAGACAGCTAGAAATGAGTTTTCAAAAATTAATGAAGTTTATTTTTTCATTCATTCTACTTTTTATTGTTTGTTTATAATTTCTGTGGTTATGCATTTGACAATTTAATTCTGTTTTTGGTTCTAGAACACATAGAGGAAATTATTTTTGGGGGGGGATTTGTTTATTTAATTAGACAAATACTTAACATGCTAATCTCTGAGATTAGAAAGAAGCATTGAAAACACCCCCTTCTTTAAGAAGTTTCCATGCCAATGGGGATACAACATGTTCATCAGTGGATATCAACATGCTAGATGCAGAGTATATATCAAGCTACTTAGGGATGAGAAGTATTAGCAATTGTTAGGCCTGATAAATGCATCATGCAGAACATGACTTTTGAGGTGAGTTTTGAAAGAAACCAGAGATGCTAACATCAAAGGTCAAGAGGAGAACATTCTAGGTATGTGGGAGAGTAAGTACAAAGACAAGGTTGAAAAGTAATACAATTTTGTGTGAAGAACATCAAAGAAGTCATTATCACTGGACCATTTCTTTTCTTCCATCAACTAAATAAGAAAAATAGAAGAATTTATATTTTACAACAATAACTAAGCTGTCAATTATTAGATCTTAAAATTCTTAACATTTTCCATTGAAATTCTCCTCTTGGGGCATTTCTTTTAGAAGACCTACTTTGTGTAATTTGGAAAAGGCTATTAGGTTGAAAATAATCCCATGATAGTGTATGCTTTATTACTTAATTTGTATTTATTGTAGCTTTCACAAAATTCAATTAAGTATAAGATTTTTAGGGGAATGGGGAGACTATAGGATTATTATGTGACTTTTTTTCAAATAAAACCATCTTATACTTAAGGAAATATTACCATAGTAGCCTTTGTTGTGTATTAAATTTACCTTGTAAAATGTAGGAGTGAGAAAGCGGGATGCAATGGGAGAAGGTGTAAGGGAGAGGCAGAATGGAGAAAATTTTCTCACACAAAAGGAAACTCTTACGCTGGAGAAAAAAAAGGTTTGGCAGGAAATGCATAATCCTCTCTTGCATTGTATTGATTCAAAAAGAGAATAATATGTATAAACATACATTTGGATATAGAAATCTATCTCACCCAATAAGGATATAGAAAATGAAGGGGATAAGAGATATGGGGGAGGATGATAAAAGAGAGGATGGATTAAATGAGGCAGTGATCAGAAGCAAAACAGACTTTTGAGGGGAGAGAGAGAGAGAGAGAGAGAGAGAGAGAGAGAGAGAGAGTAAGAGTAGAACTAACAGATGAAAATTGGATGGAGGAAAATACATAGTTAGTAATCATGACTGTGAATGTGAATAGGATGAGCTCACCCATAAAATTAAAACAGCAGAATAGATTAGAAACCACAATCCATCAATATGTTGTTTATAAGAGGCACACTTGAAATAGAAAAACACACACAGAGCTAAAATAAAGGGCTAGAGAAGAATCTGTTATGTTTCAGCTGATGTAAAAAGGCAGAAGTAGCAAACATGATCTCAAAGAAAAAGCAAAAATCGACCTAATTAATAGAGATAATTAGGGAAACTACATTTTGCTAAAAGGTAGCCAATGAATTAATATAAAAAATATAGCACGTTTCTGTGATAAAGGCTACATTTCCCAAACGTATAGGTCAAATAATTAAATTGATTAAAAATAAAAGTCATTTCCCAGTTGATAAATTGTCATCAAAAATGGTCATAAATGATCAGTCTTCAGAAGAAGAAATCCTAACTATCTATAGTTACATGAAAAAATTGCTATAATTCACTATTGATTAGAGAAAGAAATATTAAAACAACTCTGAGGTATCACCTCAGATCTATCAGAAAATACAAATGCAGGAAGGGATGAGGAAAAATAAACACAATAATAACCTGTTTAGGATCCAAAACAAACTACTGTGTTTAACTTTTAAAGCTCTTTACATCCTGGTCTCTGCCTAACATTCCAGTCATTTTGCATTTTATTCCCTTCTATATTCTCAACAATCCCTTCATGCTGGTCTTCTTGCTGTTCTTCAAACATAGTACTATATTTCCTATCTCCCTGCTTTTTCACTGGCTGTTCCAAATCTCCGGGGGGGAGGGGGGAATGAGTCAAATTATTTGAGACGGTAAGACTTTCTAAGTGGGAAATGATTCTATTGTTATCAATAAGATTTCAAAAACAAAATAGTAACTGAGCTTTATTTCTTCCATGACCAACTTTTTTTTGGGCAGCAATGTATGTGTGTGTGTGTGTGTGTGTGTGTGTGTGTGTGTGTGTGTGTGTGTGAGTGATACTTTCCCTGACACATTCTAAAACACACACATACATACACACACAGTGTTTGTGCATAGCATATAATTTAACATTTTGTATTTGGGGCTGTCGGATAAAAAACATTTTGTCCTCTAGTCACAGTTATTATGGAAATATGAAGAAAATATGATGGACTTCTAAGAGAGAGACAATCCATTTCAAATATGCAAAATTTTTGCCAATGTACTGCATTTTTGTTACTGCTTAGTAATGTCTGACTCTTTGTGAATTCTATTGGGGTTTCCTTGGCAGAGATACTGCAGTGGTTTACTATTTCCTTCTCCAGCTCTTTTTACAGATGAGAAAATTAAAGCAAACAATGGTAAGTGACTTGCCCAGAGTCACGTAGCTAGTAAGTATCTGAGGCTGGATTTGAAATCATGAAGATGAGTCTTCCTGACACCAGGTCTGGTGCTTTATCCACTGTGCCATCTAGCTTCTCCTAATATGTTGCATACTGCATTTTATTTATATGTCATTATTATGAAATGATACATTTTTACAGATTTACTTAGCTAAATAATTTTGAGTGGAAAGCACTCTCAAGTTTATATAATATATAAACTCATATAAGAGTTTATATATTAATTTAAATGTGTGAAAGATATGTTGACCATTACTTCACATAATAAAATTTTATTATGTGCATAATGCAAAACCCCCATAATTTTGAAGGTTTTTCCCATTCTATTTGGTAGATATTTTTAAGTGCTGATAACTTTTTAAAATTTGAACAGCTAGTAAACTTCTGAAAAATGCAGCATGGATTCAGTGTTGTTTTGATATTCATAATTTATTAATACTTTTCTATCTATTGCACTCTTGAAAACATAAAAGGCACATTTAATTCTTTCAGTACCCACATGAGACACCAGCTTGTTTTATTGTATGCTGGACTTCTCTCTTTACCCTATTATTTCATATGAATTTATTGAGGTGAACTTTTAAATTAATTACTTTTTAAGAGTATATGATAGTTCATAAGCCTCTCTTTCATATCCTTGATAATTTTGCAGCTTGTGCACTAATCAGTAACAAATACTTTGGGCTAGTTTAATTCCCCAATCTGACTTCCAGGCTCATCTTTGACTGTCTTTTTCCCCCTCACATATCTCCTTCACTCCAATTTGTCTCCCATTACTGGGAGCATCTTGCCATACAATGGCCATCTTTTACTTTCTGAAACATAAGTTCCATTCACTCAGTGATTGTCTTATGAGATAAAAATCAAGGCAAGAAGAAAGCCCTATTTACAATAACTCCCCAAGCTTACCACTACTCTCTTGTACCAAACTTCCACTATAGTCAGTCTGTTCCCTTCACTATTCCCTTGGCTACATCCTGCATCTTGATACTTTGATAGCTTTGTTTCTTTCTCTTCCATTCCTTCCTTTTCATATCAAACACATCTCCTCAATGCCCAGCTCAAATCCCAACTCATTTCTCAATCCTTCCCAAACCATTCCATGCCCCAGGGACTATCCTCTTTCTTTGAAATCTTAGAGTTTCCTTAGTCATCTCTACCACCTACTTGGTGCTTACCATTTAACAAACTTCTGTTTAATTGAATTTAAATAACCATTATTTGGCACTGCCAGTGCTATGCACTATATGTGCTTGGTTATTTATGTGAGTGAGTGTGTGTGTGTGTGTGTGTGTGTACATATATATATATATATATATATATATATATCTATATATATATAGATAATATATATATATCTATATATCTATCTATATATCTATCTATATATATATATATATATATATATATATATATATAGATAGATATATATATCTATATATCTATCTATATATAGATATATATATCTGTGTGTGTGTGTGTGTGTGTGTGTATCTCACCTTCCCAGATACATAGTATGCTATTAGAAATCATGGGTTGGGGGCAGCTTGGTGGTGCAGTGAGTAGAGCACCAGCCCCGGATTCAGGAGGACCTGAGTTCAAGTCCAGCCTCAGACACATAACACTTACTAGCTGTGTGAGCCTGGGCAAGTCAATTAACCTCATTGCCTAGCCAAAAAACAAACAAACAAACAAAAAAAGACATCATTGGTTGTATTTCATTTCTCTACATCCTTTGTAGTATCTAGAAAATATGTAGCATATGTTTATATAGGAGGCACCCAAATATCTGTTGGCTATTTTTTTTCCTATCAAACCAAGATTATATAGCAGAAAGAGGATTTACTTAATATTAGAAAACCTGAGTTTTCTGACATGCAATGAGTAATCATCAAGTCCTTTAATTTCTCTGAATCTCATTTTCCTTGTGTATTGAATGGGTAAGAATACATACAATAGCCAATATACAAGGTTGTGGTACAGATCAGATGCCATTATCATTATTTTAAAGGGTTTTTTTTTTATAACTGTAAAATCTATTTGTGAATTGTTATGTCATTATTATTATTGAAACTATGGAAAGTAAAATTTTCAGGAAATCTTACATGCTAAGCTGAATAGTATTTTATTATCAGAAAAAAAATTGACTGGGAAGAATTGATATTTTACTTATTTTTACTTCATTATCAGTCAAAAGGTAATATAGAAAAGTGGAAAAAAATTTTAGTGATAAAAGACTTGTCTTTGAATTCTACTTTAGATATTTACTATCTCTGTGACCATGGGTAAGTCAGTTAATCATTTTACAATTCAGTTTCCTGATTTGTAAAATGAAAGTGTGGATAAGTGGCAGTCTCTACCTCTAAATCTATGACTACCCATTTTAGCTGTACCTTGACAAATCCAAAAGAGTTGCTTTTGCTTAGGAATTATTAACCTCAATTGACTTTTATGTGCCAAATCTTTATTATCTCCTAGCAGCAGCTATGAAAAATACTACAGTATTCCTTTGATCTACCTCTGTAATTCCAGGCTCTCACTCATCCTCTCACTTCACTTTTCTCTCAACAATGCATTGTCTTGCACCCTTGAATAATTTGTCACCTTGACCATTTGTCCTTTCTACTCTTGATAACCTCCATATCCATTTTAAAAAATTCTTATGCATAATGCAATAGATATACATATTCACACTTATATGTAGCACATTTCTGCTATGGCTACTCCCTCTCCTAAATAACTTTTGTTGTTCAATGATATTATGGTCTGTGTAACCCTAGTTCAGTCAGCTCATCTCTTAGTGCCCCTCACAACTCTTTACAATTATAAATGGCAGAGCAGAGCATTGATGGGGAGTGAGGAAGTATGTTATTGAGAGTTCCTTATATCAAGGAAATTTAAGTTTAGTTACAAAAACATGTGTCACACAATGCATATACCCTTACATGCACATGCATGTATATGTACATGCATGCATATGTGCCTTCTGTTATGCATGTTCATGTTTGGGATATTAGCTGTATAAATTAAAAGAAATTTAGTTTAGAATTTAAGAATTCCTTAGTATTCAGTAAAACTTGTTCATATCAAGTTAGGCAAATAAATTTTTATTCACATCTTAGTTACATCTCTGGTTCAAACTTGGGAGAAAGTGACAGGACATCTGTGCTTAACTGATGGAGCAGGATGGGTATAATGGAAAACTACTTGCATGAGAACACTGACAAGAAAGGCCAGGTTTCTCTATCCAATCATAGGTGCTCATTACAAAAGAAGTAAAAAGGATAGGTTTCAGAGTATCATTCCACCTCCATTGATACTTCATCAAGGAGAGTTAACTTCTGACATTTGTCAGAACATGAAATATTACTCTTCCCTTAAATTCGTATTGCTATCCCAATCTATAGATCTTCCTTTTCTTTACAAGGCAAAGATTCATAAGAGGAAAAGGAAATATTCCTGTTCCCTAGATTTATCACATTTAATTATCCATTCAGAAATATGATATCCTATTTTTCTCTAATAGGAAATTCCAAAAAAACAAAAAACAAAGAACTCTCAGAGATTTGTCAGGAGCTATTTTTCTTTTGAATAAGGCCTCATCTTCTTTGCTGAATTTGTTCCAGTCTTTGGGTTGAATTAAATTGCTTCATATCTTTTGAAACATGGGACAAAT
This sequence comes from Phascolarctos cinereus, assembly GCF_003287225.1. NCBI lineage: Eukaryota > Metazoa > Chordata > Mammalia > Diprotodontia > Phascolarctidae > Phascolarctos > Phascolarctos cinereus. The sequence continues at coordinate 209,129,116 of NW_027555958.1, forward strand.
AGGCATTTATTCATTGGAGTGTTGATATTAAAGCATCATTTCCTAAATAAAACTGATAAGAGACCTTGGGGAGGGGGGTAAATCAGAAATAAAAAAATAAGGTTTTTTTTCCTCCCTTTTTTCCCACCGAATCTTTTTTTTTCTCTTTAGTTACTAAGAAATAGTGAGGTGAATATGTGTGACCCAATGAATCACAGAAAAGTACAAGCTTAGAAAAGCAAGTAGCTTCTGTGTTGTTCAATTTTCCTATTTGTTTTGGAAAGATTGGACATGTTGGTTAGAATGACAGTGTTTTTCAGTATCTTTTCTCATTAGTGGCTACACAGAAATAATCTATTGATTAACTAAGAAGCATTTATTAAAACATTCACTTTGTGTCAGGCTCTGAGTTCAGTATTATAAGCCAAATTTCAATATTTTAAAATAGTTTTCTAATATATAATTCCATAATTATATATGTATGTTCTTATAATATATCTTATGAAATGTATAATATCTTATGAAATGTAATATGACACAGAGGAATTAGATATGATTTTGAAGTCCACAGGACATAGATCTGAATCTTAGCTCTGGTACTTAGTAGCTTTGTGATCTTGTTCAAGTCCCGGGCTTTAGCATCCTCATTTGTAAAATGCAGAAGGGAAAGAATAAGGACTTATCAAGGGCTCATTATATACCAGACTCTGTGCTAAATCCTTTACAGATATCTGATTTTATGCTCACAAAAATTCTGAGAGGTAGATTCTATAATTATTATCATTTAACACTTGAAGAAACTGAGGTAAACAGAAGGTTAAGTGACTTTCCTAGGGTTACATAGATAGTAAGCAACTTGAGCCTACATTTGAACTCAGATCTTCCTGAATCTAGTACTATGCTCTCCTCACTGGGCTGCCATGGCAGTAAGTTGAGACAGTGGACTAGATGATCTGGATTGTATCTTCAAGTTCTTCATCCCTTAATCAAGGACTTTACATTATTTTCATTTTTTTTATCTTCCTACTATGATTTTTTTGTTGTAGCAATGGTATTTATAAAATACTAGAAAGGACTACAGGAAAGCTTCCAATAGATAAGGGAGATTTTTTATGGAGGATTTATAGAAGGATGTGGACACACAACTCACCAGAAAATAGAGACTGGTTATAATCTAGTGGAGAACATATTCATATCAATGAAATCACAGATCCATTGAATTTGTGATCATATTACATTATATTGCAGGGAGAATTTTCCTGGTGTAAACAAGACATGGAAGGACTCTGTTCTTGATTGTTTTTTTGATGTGGAGGAGAGAAAGGGAGTGGTTATGCTCAGTTTTTGTTAATATTATTGTTGTTATAAATCCTCTACATTTATTAAAGTAAGGTTAATACCTTCCTGACTTGGGGGGCGGAGCCAAGATGGCAGAGTGAAAGCAGTGACTTGCTTGAGCTCTCCTCCAAACCCCTCCAAATACTCATAAAAATGGCTCTAAACAAATTCTGAAGCAGCAGAACCCACAAAAATACAGAGTGAAACAAATTTCCAGCCCAAGACAACCTGGATGATTGATCAGAAAGGTGTATCGTGCCGGGCTGGGAGCGCGGCATGGCGTGGGTGCACAGGCCACAGCGTGGGCTCACAGGCTGCAGCAAACCTGGAGCATGCCTCAGAGGACTGAATCTTGGGCAGCTGTGGAGGTTTCCAGACTCCTCAGTCCACCAATGCCAAAGACAAATTAGAAGGTCAGTGGGAAAAGTCTGTTTCTGTCAGTGCCGAGACAGAAAGGTGGAGTTTCAGCTCCATTCCCCAAGAGCATGGTCCTGTGGGGGGGCTGCTGCTTCCCGAGCTTCCGGTCCACAGACTGAGGGGGAATCCAGTGGCTGATCAGAGAGGGATTGCAGGGATCTCTTTGCCAGTGCTGAGGCAGGAATCTCTTGCTTTGCCCATGTTTGGATCTGGGCCACAGTTCTAGGCGGCAGTGCTGGGGTGAGGAGGAGCGCTGGCTTGGTGGAGCTTGTAGTGATTGTGGAGAGGAGCCCCACCTCACAGTTACAGGACAGAAAGGAGTACTTGTAGTCTTAGGCCAGAAAAGGAGTAAACACCTTGCCCCTTATCATAACATCTTGGAAGAACTGAAAATTTGCAGGTCCCTACAAGTATCTCTGAAAACAGCTGTACAAACCCCGAAGCTGGGACAGTACATTCTCCACTTTGAAAGCAGATTCATATCTTAACAAAGACGTTAAAACTCAAGTAATTGGCCAGGATCATGAGTAAGCAGTGCAAAAAGAGTCAGACTATATTATCTTACTTTGGTGAAAAAGAAGACAAATATACAACCAGAAGAGACAACAAAGTCAAAGCCCCTACATCCAAAGCCTCCAAGAAAAATATGAATTGGTCCCAGGCCATGGAAGAGCTCAAAAACAATTTTGAGAAGCAAGTTAGAGAAGTAGAGGAAAAACTGAGAGTGATGCTAAAGGAGACCCAAAAAAATACTGAAGAAAATAACACCTTAAAAAATAGCCTAACCCAAATGGCAAAAGAGGTCCAAAAAGACAATGAGGAGAAAAATGCCCTAAAAAGCAAAATTGGCCAGATGGAAAAGGAAGTCAAAAGCTTACTGAAGAAAATACTTCCTTAAAAATTAGAATAGAGCAATTGGATATGACTTTATGAGAAATCACGACACAGTAGAACAAATCCAAAAGAATGAAAAATTAGAAAACAATGTGAAATATCTCATTGGAAAAACAACTGACCTGGAAAATATATCCAGGAAAGAGAATTTAAAAATTATTGGACTATCTGAAAGCCATGATCAAAAGAAGAGCCTAGACATCATCTTTCAAGAAATTATCAAGGAAAACTGCCTGATATTTAGAACCAGAGGGCAAAATAGAAATTGAAAGAATCCACAGATCTCCTCCTGAAAGAGATCCCCAAAGGAAAACTCCTAGGAATATTGTAGCCAAATTCCAGAGTTCACAGGTCAAGGAGAAAATATTACAAGCTGCCAGAAGGAAATAGTTCAAGTACTGTGGAACACAATCAGGATAACACAAGATTTAGCAGCTTCTACATTAAAGGACCACAGGGCATGGAATATAATATTCCAGAGGGCAAAGGAGATAGGATTACAACCAAGAATCACCTACCCAGCAAAACTGAGTACAATCCTTCAGGGGAAAAAATTGCCATTCAGTGAAATAGAGGACTTTCAAGCATTCTTGATGAAAAGACCAGAGCTGAATAGAAAATTTTACTTTCAAATACAGGACTCAAGTGGAACATGAAGAAGTAAACAGGAAAGAGAAATCATAAGAGACTTATTAAGATTGAACTGTTTACATTCCTGCATGGAAAGATGATATTTATAACTCATGAGACCTTTGTCGGTATTAGGGTAGTTGAAGGAAAAAAAATTATATGTATGTATATGTAGATAGATAGATAGATAGAAGGCACAGGATGAGCTGAAGATTAAGGGGTCATATCTGGAGAATAAAATTAAGGGATGAGAGAGGATTATACTCGGAGAAGAAGAAAGGGAGAGGTAGAATGGGGTAAATAATCTCACAAAAAAAAAACAGAAAAATCTCTTACAGTGAAAGGGGAAACAGGGGAAGGTGAGAGGGAATGAATGAATCTTATTCTCACAGGATTTGGCTTAAGGAGGGAATAACATACACATTCAATTGGGTATGGAAATCTGTCTTACCCTACAGGAAAATGGGGGGGGAAAGGGGAGAAGAGAGCAGGGGGATGAAGAGGAGGGCAGATTGGAAAGGAGTTAACCAGTAGTAAATACTTCTGAGGAGGGACAGGGTCAAAAGAAAGAATAGAATAAATGTGAGGGCAGGATATGATTAAGGGAAATAGAGTTAGTTTTTCACAACATGTCTACTATTGATGTATTTTGCGTAACTGCACATGTACAAACTATATTGAGTTGCTTGCCTTTTCAATGAAGAGAGAAAATTTGAAACCTAAAGTTTTAAAAACATGTGTTTAAAAAAATGTTTTCACATGCTACTGGGAAATAAATATAGGAAATGGGGTACAGAAGTCTATCGTTCCCTACAGGAAAATAGAAGGGGAAGGAGATAAGAGAAGGGGAGAGAGATAGAAGAGAGGACAGAGTAGGAGAAGGGATATTCAGAATGCATGACATCTTGGGGTGGGGGAGGGGTAGGTGGGGTGACAATTTGGAACTCAAAAACTTGTGAAAGGGAATGTTGAAAACTAAAAATAAATAAATTTATATTTCAAAAAAGTGGAAAAAAAAGTACCTCCTAAGAGATGTAAAAAAATAATACTGAAATCAGTATTCATAGTAATTCCCTAGTATACATTAAAAATGGAAACAATTTTAATTTCTTTTATGCTAGACTGTGGCTTTACTAGTTAACACAGCTTCAAATTTCTGTATATTATAATTCTTGAGGTTTAATAAATACATTTTTAAAATGCAAAAAAACCCCCTTCCTGAATCATGAGTACATTGTATACATTAGTATTTCCAAGATGATTTTCAAATACAGAGCTTACTGTGATATCAAAGAACTGTTGTTTTCCATTCTCTAATTATGAGCAGTTGAAAAAACTAAACTGCAAAACTGAGTTTCATACATGCAAATAATAATGTCTCCTGATTTTAATCTTGTATGTTTGAATTCCAGAATGTCTAGAGTCATTGTTATTTCCATTTTGCAAATCTGCGTTCAATAAATATATGTGGAAAAAATGAAAGGCACAGAGAGGGGAAAATGTAAGAGTCAGAATGATTGGTTTGCTACAGCATTACCTGCTCTGAAATTTTCCTAAGGAATTGGGCCTTTGACATTCTGTAAACCCGTGCTACAGTGTTGTGATGCTACAGAAAGAAGCTAAGGATGTCTTTGATGGGTTTCAATCAATATTTGTTTTCCTGAGTACCTTTTCTGTAGTGAAAACTTTATGAGAAAATGAAAAAAAAATGACAGATTTTTCTATGACCAAATATTGAGATTTGCTATGACATATGTAGCTTGGTTAAAAGCAGTTGTTTCAGAAATGAAATTTAGGAAGTTCTGATCAATAACAAGTTTTACTATTTTCACCAAGGATTTACTTCTTTGTGGATTAAAGGACAAATGATATCTAATATAAGCAAAAATGGTCAACAAATTTGATAATTTATGAAGGTTTCATTAAAATTTATTATGTAATTATTTATTAATATTTTATTAAGCCCTCTCAGCCATGGGAAAACAAAATAAATAACCATGAAGAGTAATAACACCCCCATTCAGAACAAACTCTAAACTATTAACATTGTTATAAATATAAAATATGTGTTAAAATAATAAAAATAATAATGACTTTTCACAGACTCCTTTCTGTCTTTTTTACCAGTTGTGTGCTCACTGACCTTTGTTAATGATACATTTTTTCATATTGTCATGATCAGTGTTTGTATTGTTTTCTTAATTATGAATTCTTAGCACTGTATAATATCATGTTTTTTTTTCCATTTTCCTTTGGTTTTTTATATTTGTAATATTAATGTTGTAATAATATTTCATCCAATTATTTTTGCACTGACATAGCTTTATTCTCTTATAAAAGTAATCCGACTATATTCTTCATATTAAGATCATTTGAATATAATGGCATAGTCAGTTTTTAGACTCATTTTATATTGACAAGATGATTTCAAAAAATATGAAGCAATTTACATAATCTATTTTCACTTTTCTCAAAGGACATCAATTTTTTTAGCATTAAAATTTTTTGGCAGTTTTACGGGAATCAATATAATATGAATGTAAAGCTATAAGTTCCTTAGAAATTGATAAGCAACAGATTTCAATTCACTAATGAAGAAACTGAGGACTAAGGACTTTAATTAATTTTGCAGTGATTTATGGATATTAGTGGCAGAGCCTGAATTTCCTTTCAATCAAATATATTATTTCTAGTAAAAAATTCTGCTTCATGTGATATAGTATTAAAAAGTATATTATAAATACTCTATCTTCTTCATGAAACAGAATATTTCTAGAGCTGAGAAAGTGAAGGCATAGGGCATAGGATATAGTTTTTTTTTAATGTAAAAATTACAATATCAGGACATTTGAGAAGGTCCAGAGGAAGGAAGGAATGGAGAGAGGAAAGCATTAAGGGAAAGGAGGAAACATTTATTACATGTCTAATATATGCCAGACATTGTGTTAAGTGCTTTACAGATATTATGCAATCTTATCCTCACAATAACCTTGAAGTACCATTATTTTCCCCATTTTAAGTCAGAATATTGAGGCAAAACTTGATTGAGTGATTTGCCCAGGGTGTACAGATAGAAAGTATTCATGTCCAGATTTAAATTCAGATCTTTCTGCCTCCAGTCCCAGTGCTCCATCCTCCATATCACCTTGCATCGCTCTTCATGGTAGGAATAATGCTGTAGCACTCAGGACAGTTGTCTACAATGTGGCTGAAGCTAGAAAGACATAATGGCTTATTATTCTCTTCAGTTAGGGCCTTGATGGTCCCAGGGTCAGAAATTCCAGAGATGATAGTAGTTCCATAGCTGTGAATTGATTGACTCAAGGCAGATGTCTCTTATGATTTTTAGTGCAATAAAAACCATTTTGCTGAAAAATAGGTAGACAATGCTTATTCATTCCATGCCTCTAATTCTAAAAGATGCTTAGCTTCATTATTTTTGAATAAATGCTGAGATTATTAAATAATGACTTTTCTTCCTCATGGCCTTATGAATTGCACTGGTTATTTGCTATATCACTTATCCATATCATTTTATGCAACAATATTTTATGCAAGAATATGAAAGAAAATATGCAATGATATTTTTCAATATCAAATTAATTTCTATTGATTATTATGAGGCTATTGGTTAAGGCTGGAAACAGTTTGTATTTTTATAAAGATTAATTCAATTTGGTGGGAGAACTATTATCTTTTCAAATTAGTGTTTATTATGTGCTCTTCGACTAATTTCAATCAATGAACTATAGGTGTAATAGCCTGATTTTAATTTTAATATGAAGTTCCTAAAATCTGTATACATAAAATCTATACACTTTATGTCTCGACTAGGAATACTTGTGGGATTTTAGGTTTATTACTCTGACCAGACTCAAGAAAGCTCATTTTTAATGTCCAATGTGAGAAATACTAGAATTTGTAAATATATGTCATTTGAGTAGAGCAAACTCCTTCAGGATCCCTTATCCTTAGAAGCAATAGTCTTAGAATAATCCTAAGTAACATTTTATGTAAATGATTGGTAGACTATTGCTTGTGCTAAAAGTTAAAAGATCTGTTGATTTTGTCTTGTACTGCAAAGATTTTTTCCATCTATCTTTTATTTTATAGAAATATTTGTTTCTTCCTGATCAAAAACAAGTTTGTAGTAATGAGCTAAATGGGGCACAGCCTTGTCTTGATCCCATTCCCCTTGGTTTATTATTCCTTGGTGATAGTATCTGATTAAATTGCTTGGTTGATTAACCCAGTTTTCCAAAGAAATCCTCAATTCTTGCTGTTTGGCAGAGGCTACATTTAAACTTTGTAGAACTTTGGTTCAAAAGCAGTTTTAGAGGAGGAAAAGTTCACTCATCAAAAGAAACCTTAAGGTTCAAATTCGTAAAACTGCTTTCTTTCTATCTACACCCCACTCTATCCACCAGAAAAATAACCATTGCTATGGTCTTTAACTATTCCATAATTTATTTTATTAATTTGATTTTTTGGTTGAGTAGGTAGTCTGTAATGTCACAGAGTTTTTAGTAGCATGCTCTCTTAGAATTATCTAGTGCATCTCCCTCATTTTACAGATTAATTATTTGAGCACCAAAAAACTGAAGTGACTTACTCCTTGCCTAGGGTCATAAAGATAGTAATTTGTGTTGGCTGGATTCAAATTCAACCCTCTGACTCCAAATATGTCATGCTTTCCATTGAACCACACTGCCTCTTTTTCTTTGTGAACTGATGAAATATACACTTTTTATTTGCTCAGAAAGGTGTTAATTATTTGCTCCTCTATTATTTTATTTTTAGTCAATAAATATTAGAATTGTAGAGTTGGGATGATCCTGCCCTTTGTAAGAATCCCTTCTATAATATCCCTGTCAGAAGATCATTGAACTTCTTTTTAATACGCTAATGGATAGTGAGGTCATTATCTCCCAAAACAAACCATTTCAAAGGATCATAGATTGAGATCTGGAGGAGGTCTTAGAGATGATTTATCTCAGTGACACCCCCCTTTCATAAATGAGGAAACTTAATCCCAGGGAACTTCAGTATCTGGATCCTCCTACTCACCTCCTCCAGACCATTTTTAGTAATTATATTTCCTCAAAAGCACATAAGCTCACAAGACTCTAATCAAACACAAGTTTATTTACGAGTTAGTGGAGACAAATGAGTTTTATTTTAGAATCCATAGAATATGCAAATAGCCATAAGTCAACAACTTCTCATGTCTATATAGTCTTGATCACTTATGGTGATTTCCTATAGAGGATGCTAGAAAAGTCACTTAGGTATTAGTAACCTCAGTAGATGGTCCCCTTCATAGCTCTTCTAGTTTGTTCTGTTCTTCCTTTTTCATGTACCTCTTATCCCCAGATGTTCTCATCAGATGTGATGGTCCAGTACTTTCTGTTGCTACCCTTGTGGATTATTTAGATGTGGTTATTCATTTATGGCATATGATTCTGTATATCTGCCTTATTAGGATAGGTTTAATGTTCAAAAATATACTCCAGAACTCCTTTTCTAAAGTTTTCTTTGTTCTTTCATGTGCATATCTTCATGCCACATATGTATGATATTTCTAAGAACCAGTGTGACCATCATGTTAGCAACCTTAGAAGTGGGTCTCTTTCCCATTCCTTCAGTGCTGTGTTTTCTATCTGTATTGGAACTTCCCATTATGTCTAGAAGTTGGGACTTAATACTGTGGTCTCTCAGTCCTCTATTTCCTCAGGGCTGCTGGTCCAGTTTATTCAAATTACTAAGGACTATTTCATTAAACTTGTAGAAGAAGGAGCAAAAAGGAACCCTCAACTTTTACCTGACATTGCCACCTTCCTAGGAGAGAATGGTTTGTGATTCCTGAGAGATATTTATTTAGTTTTAGAGAAACTTTTTATGAATCTGATTTGACAAGAGACTCAAGGGAACTAAGCTAAGAGACTAAAGCAAAGCCCTGTTTCATTAATATGAATTTTGTTAGGTAATCCATTTCAAAAGACATATGGCAAACATAAATGAAAGATTTTTTTTTTAAACTCAGTCTACATTCAAATCAATTGTCCACCAAATATTCAAATGATTCTGGTTTTCGTTGATGTGAGTTATTTCTGCCAACTACGTAAATCACCAGCCCTCAACATTTAATAAATGATTTTCTGTGTTATTATAGCTCAAACATTTTAAATAAGTTAATTCTTATCCAATGAGTAATTGGTCACTGGATATGAGCACTCCTCTGAAGAATCCTAGAGGACCCCGAGTGAATTACATGCTGATTATACTTCAACAGATGTTGCCCAGTAGAGCAACATTAAGCACAAAAAAAGGCTATGTGACTCTAAATGTAAAACCCAAAAGCTCAAAAGATTGTTGATAAACCAAAATAAATTAATAAAAAATAAAAGCCAGAGAAACCATAAAAAAAAAAGAAATAGACCATGCATTTCAAAATGGTGAAGGTAGTAGCTATTTATTTATTCAAATTTTATATTTGTATTTATTTTTTATCATTTGTATTTCCATCTTTATCCTTCTTCTTAATCTCCTATTTTGTTTCTTAGTCCCTTATTTCATGAAAAAAGGGAGTCTGTTAATGTGGTTTCCAGTAGGCAAAGTTCTGAAAAATTCAAAGGCACTGAAAAAAAATATTTAAGATCACAAGAGATCATTATTTTTATGAAGCTATGTTGGAGAAGAACATTGAGTATAATGTGCCAACTATGAACACCAATGCTTAAGCATCACTAAGGAAGGACTAGCATCCAGAATAAGTAAGGCGAATGACAGACATTAACCTATGTATTGGCCAGACCATATTTAGACTATTGTGAGTACTTCTGGATACTACACTTTAGGAAGGGTACTTATAAGCTGAAAAATATCTAGAGGAATAAGAGTTCAATGATTAAGTGCCCAATATAAGATGATATAAGTATTGACTGAAGCAAATAGGGATAGTTTGTCTAAGAAAAAATGAAGCCTTCTAGTATTTGAAGAACTGTCAAGTGGTATAGAGAGGAGATTTGTTTTTCTTCAACACATAAGGCAAAGAGGGGAAGCTGCAGAGCAGTTAATATAGGCTTGCTGTAAGAGAAGAGAAAAGAAAAGAAAACTTCTTTATATTTAGAGTTATTTCTAATAATTGTTATAGATAAGCCCTCTTTATTTGGATGAGTCAGTAGTTTTGAATAGATTGAATAAAGAGGACCAAAGTGTTATCTGTATGTAACCTCAACTTCAAATTTCAAGTTCAGTATTTCTTGAGGGAGATGATAATATGGCAGTGATTTTTTTTTCCATTTCATCTAAGGATTCCTAAGGAGGGTAGTGTGCAGGATCTTATCTGTGATCCCAAATGCTAAGGGTCCATGTGGGTCCAGGGAAGCATTTATCTCCCTCTTTCTATGAAGTTATTATTAGGAGGAAGTGGATGGGAAGAGAGACCTATTAAGCTAGTCTTATGAGTAAAAGGAAAGAAATCAACAATTAAAATGACATAAATATATAGGATAGTAACCAATTAATATGGGTATGAATCTCAACAGAGAACATTGCTAAATTGATCAGTATCAGAAGGATAACCTTGAGTTGTGCTTTCAAATAACGAAACACAAATACTTTGTACAATGCAAAAAATCCTAACATGCAGAAAAGAGCTTAAATTTTATATATATATATATATATATATATATATATATATATATATATATATATATATGTAAATGTGTATATGGACGTCTATATTATCTGACATGCAATATAAATTAATGTGTTTCCCAGAAGAAGAATGGTACTTACAGAAATCCAGTTCTAAGAAGCAAAATTATGTTTTTCTTGAAAGATAACCTTTCAAAGATGTGAGGAAGCTTAATATAGTGGCTAGAGTAAAAGAATTTGGTAGTGGCAGACCTAAGTTCATCCACAGTTTCTACCTTTTACTTTAAGGAAGTCATTACATCTCTCTCTCTCTCTCTCTCTCTCTCTCTCTTTCTCTCTCTCTCTCTCTCTCTCTCTCTCTCTCTTTCTGATGTCCCTGATATCTTTCCTTTTAAAAATATTTTTTTCCTTACAAGAAAAATAATTTTAATATTCATTTGTTCCCAAAATTTGAGTTCCAAATTTTCCATTTCTCTCCCCTCTGTAACTTATTGAGAAGGCAAACAATTTGATATAGGTTATACATGTGCAATCATTTAAAACATTTCCACATTAGTCATATTGTGAAAGAAAATACAGACCACAAAAAAGAAAGAAAGCAAAATGAAGAAGGCAAAGAAAAAGTATGCTTTGATCTGGATTTTGATACCATTTGGGTAGCATTTTTCTTCATAATTTCTTCTGAATTGTCTTGCATCATTGTCTTGCTGAGAAGAGCTAAGTCATTCACAATTGATCATGGTACAGTATTGTTGTTACTGTGTACGATATTCTCCTGGTTCTGATCACTTCACTTTGCATCACTTCATGTAAGACTTTTCAGGTTTTTCTGAGGGCATCTTGCTCATCATTTCTCAAAGCATAATAGTATTCCATCACAATCATATACAACTTGTTCAGCCATTCGCCAACTGATGGGCATCCCCTCAATTTCCAATCCTTTGTTACCATTAAAAGAGTTGTTATAAATTTTTTTTGTATTTATAGGTTCTTTTCTAATTTTCTTTCTATCTCTTTGGGATACAGATGTGGTAGTGGCATTGCTTAGAGAATACCCCTGATTTTATAGCCCTTTAGCCATAGTTTCAAATTGCTTTAGAGAATGATTGAATCAGTATGCAACTTCACCAACAGTGCATTAGTGTTTCAATTTTTTCACATCCACTCTCACAATTGTCATTTTTCTTTTTTGTCATATTAGCCAATTTGATAAGTATTGCGTGGTAGCTTAGAGATGATTTAATTTGCATTTCTTGACACAATAGTGATTCAGAATTTTTTTTCCCATATGATTATAGAGAATTTTGATTACTTTTTCTGAAAACTGCCTTTTCATATCATTTGATCATTTATCAATTGAGGAATGGCTCTTATTTTTTTAAAACTTGACTCAGTTCTCTATACATTTGAAACTAAGGTCTTTTTTCAGATAAACTTGCTATAAATTTTTGTTCATAGTTATAATTACTGTGTATTTCCCTCCATTCAATCCCCCCCACACTTTATTCTACTCTCTCTCCTTTCAATGTATTCATCCTCAGAAATGTTTTACTTCTTTTACCTAAATCAATCTGCCCTCCCTTCTCTAACATTCCTTCCCTTATCCCTTTACCGTTTTACTTTACTATAGGGCAAGATAGATGTCTACACTCAACTGAGTGTGTATGTTATTCCTTCTTTGAGACAATTCTGCTGAAAGTAAAATTCATTTGCTCTCCCCACCACCATTGCCCCCATCTTCCCTTCCACTGAAAAAGTTCTTTTGTGCCTCTTCTATGTGAGATAATTTATTTCATTCTATCAATTCCTTTCCCTTTTTCCCAGTGCATTCCTCTCTCTGACCTCATGATTTTATTTTTTTTAGATAATCATCCCATCATTTTCAACTCACATCTATGTCCTCTGTCAATATATACTCCTTTTAACCACCCTAATAATGAGAAAATTTTTAGGACTTTCAGATAGCATTCAGAAATACAAACAGTTTAACCTCATTGAAACCCTTATGATTTCTCTTTCCTGTTTACATTTTTATGCTTCTCTTGAGTTTTGTATTTGAAAGTCAAAATTTCTATTAAGCTCTTTTCTTTTACTTAGGAATGTTTGAAAGTCTTCTATATCACTGAATATCAGGGGTTTTTTTCCTCCTTAAAGACTGTACTCAGTTTTTCTGGGTAGGTGGTTCTTGGTTGTAATCCTACCTCCTTTGTTTTCTGGAATATCATATTTCAAGCTCTCTGATCCTTTAATATAGGAGCTGCTAAATCTTGTGTTATCCTAACTGTGGCTCCATGGCACCTGTTTTGTTTTGTTTTGTTTTCTGGCTGTTTACAGTATTTTCTTCTTAACCTAGAAGCTCTTTAATTTGGCTATATTCCTGGCAATTTTCATGTTCAGATCTCTTTTAGAGGCAATTGGTGGATTTTTTAAATTTCAATTTTACCTTCTCGTTCTAGATTATCAGGGCAGTTTTCCTTGAAAATTTCTTGAAAGATGATGTCTGGGCTCCTTTTCATCATGACTTTCAGGTAGTTTAAAAATTATCTCTCCTGGAACTGTTTTCCAGGTCAGTTGTTTTTCTAATAAGATAATTCACATTGTCTTTTTTTTTTCAATCTTTCAGTCGTGTTTTTTATTACTCCTTGGTGTCTAATAGAATCATTAGCTTCCACTTGCTTAATTATAATTTTAAGGAATTATTTTCCTTAATGAGATGTTATACTTTTTTTTTTTTTTACATTTGGCCAATTCTGTTTTTTTAATGAGTTTTTTTTTTTCCATCAGTGAATTTTTCTACTTCTTTTCCCATTTGGCCAATTCTGCTTTTCAAGTCATTTTTCTCCTCATTGGATTTTTTGTAGCTCTTTGACCATTTGGCCTATTATGTTTGTTAAGGTGTTATTTTATTCAGTATCTTGGTGTGTGTGTGTGTGTGTTGTGTGTATCCTTTACCAAGCTGTTGACTCTTTTTTTCATTATTTTCTTGCATCACTGTCATTTTTCAATCCAATTTTTCCTCTACCTCTCTTGCTTAATTTTTAAAAAACTTTTTGAGCTCTTCCATGACCTGAAACCAAATCATTTTTTTTTCTTTGAGGCTTTCAATGTAGGAGTTTGACTATATTGCCTCCTTCTGAGTTTGTTTTTATCCTCCCTGTTACCATATTAAGTTTCTACAGTAAGGCACTTTTCATGTTGATTGTTCATTGTTCCTAACTATTTCTTAACTTCTAACTCTCTACTAAAGTGGGATTATGCTTCCAGCATGTTGGGTACACATTCCCAATACTCAGGGTTTTTGTGCAGCAGAGCTAGTTCTGAGGGTCTGCAAGCTTTCAGTTTTTTCAAAATGGTATGATCTAAGGAGAATTGTGTTTACTACTTTCTTGGCCTGAAGTCTGATCTGTGAATGACCAAAACACTCTTTCCTTCCCTCGAACTGTGATCAGAGTACTCACTCCCTTGCAACTTCAAGCTCTGGTGCCCTAGTCTCCTTGCTCTGGAACTGCCTTCCAGGACTGCTACCTTGATCCAAATACAGATATTGCAATAGATTCCTGCACCCAGTGCCAGCAAATGGATTCCTGTAATCTCCTGTTGACCAGTTGTCCTACCCATTTGCCATGTTTGGGCTGAGAGTTCTGGAAGCCACCACTGCTGCTGATGTTTCAATCTCTCACAAGGCCTGCTCCTGGTTTGCTGGAACTCAGCCTATTCTGGAGTGAGCTCCACTCTCTCCCCAATATAACAGACTTTTCCTGCTGACCTTCTAAGTTGTTGGGCTGGGAAATCACCCTGTCCTTTCAAGGATTCTGCCACTCCAAAATTTGCTGTAAAGCATTATTTAAAGGTTTTCTGCAGGGATTTGGGGGAGACCTCAGGTAAGCCTCTGCCTTTTCTCCAGCACCTTGGCTCAGCCCCTACATTACATATCTTAAGATTCAGCTTAGGTTAGGTGGCAGAACCATACTAGATCTTAAATTGTATTATAAAATGACAATCATCAAAACTTTTTGGTACTAGCTAAGAAAAAGAGTAGTATATCAGTGGAATAGATTAGGTATGCAAGACACAATAGTCAATGACTATAGTCATTTACTGTTTGATAAACCCAAAGACTCCAGTTTATGGGATAACAACTCACTATTTGACAAAAAATTGCTGGGATAACTGGTAAATAGTATGGCAAGAAGTAGGGATAGGCCAACATCTTACACTGTATACCAAGATAAAGTCAAAATGGGTACATAATTTAGATATAAAGGCTGACACTATATGCAAACTAGGAGAGCAAAGAATAGTTTACCTGTCAGAATTACAGAGAAGAGAAGAATTTACGACCAACAAGAGACAGAGAACATTATGAAATGCAAAATGGATGATTTTGATTAAAATAAATGGAAAAGTTTTTGGACAAACAAAGTGAATGCATCTAAGATTAGGAGGAAGGCAGAAAGCTGGGAAACTTGTTTTACAGCCAGTATCTCTGATAAAGACCTAATTTCTAAAAAATGTAGAAAAATAAGTCAAATTTATAAGAATACAAGTTATTCTCCAAATGATAAATGGTCAAAGGATGTGAACAGAAAGTTTTCAGATGAAGAAATTAAAGCTATCATTAGTCAGATGAAAAAATGCTCTAAAAGACTTTTGATTAGATAAATGCAAATCAAAACAATTCCTAGGTACCACATCACACCTATCACATTGGCTAACATGACAAAACAGGAAAATTGTCAAATGTGGGAGAAGGTGTGGGAAAATTGGAACACTAATGCATTCTTAGTGGAATTCTGAACTGATCCAACCATTCTGGAGAGAAAGAAATAATACTCACATGTATAAAAATATTTATAGCTGTTCTTTTTGTGGTGGCCAGGAATTGAAAATTGAAGGGATATCCATCAATTGGGGAATAGCTAAACAAGTTGTGGTATGTGAATGTAATGAAATACTATTGTGTTATAAGAAATGATGAGCAGGAAGATTTCAGAAAAACCTGAAAAGACATATATGAACTGATGCTGAGTGAAGGGAACCAGGAAAACATTGTACACAGTAACAGAAACATTGTCTGATGATTAAGATTGATAGACTTACCTCTTCTCAGGAATGGAAGAATCTAAGTCAACACCAAAAGACTCATGATGGAAAATGCTGTCCACATTCAGAGAAAGAATTATGGAGTCTTAATGCAGATCAAAGCATACTATTCACTTTCTATTTCTTTTTGTTGTTTTATTTTATTTCTTCTTTCTCATGGTTACTCACATGGGTTCTAATTCTTCTTTACAATATGACTAACATGAAAATACATTTAATAAGAATGTATATGTACAGCCTATATCAGATTGCATGCTGTCTTGGCAATAGGGGAGAGGAGGGAGGAGGAGAAAATTTTAAATTCGAAAGTTTATGGAAGTGAATGTTGAAAACTAAAAATAAATTAACTTAAAAAAAGATTCATTATCCTCATTTTTTAACATGGAAATGATAATGATTCCACCAGCCTCACAAGATGGATGTATCAATGAGATAATGCATGTAAAATTCTTTAAGTGATATATAAATGTGAGTTATTAGTATAAGAAAATGAACTGGACATTCAATTTTGCTCTGAGGAATATAGAGTGGAAAAATGAGGGGAGAGGGGGCAGCTAGGTGGCACAGTGGATAGGGCACTGGCCCTGAAGTCAGGAGGACCTGAGTTCAAATCCAGCCTCAGACACTTAATATGTACCAGCTGTGAGACCCTGGGCAAGTCACTTAACCCCAATTGCCTTGCCAAAAAAAAGGCAAGCAACTCAATATAGGTTATACATGTGCAGTTATGCAAAACACTTCCACAGTAGACATGTTGTGAAAAACTAACTCTATTTCCCTTAATCTTATCCTGCCCCCATTTATACTATTCTTTCTTTTGACCCTGTCCCTCTTCAGAAGTATTTGCTTCTGATTACCCCCTTTCCCAATCTGCCCTCCTCTCTATCATCCCCCTCCTCTGTTGTCCCCTTCCCCCCCTATTTTCCTGGAGGGTAAGACAGATTTCCATACCCAATTGAATGTGTATGTTATACCCTCCTTAAGCCAAATCCTATGAGAATAAGATTCCCTCATTCCCTCTCACTTTGCCCCATTTCTTCTCCAATGTAAGAACCTTTTCTTTTCTGTTTTTTTGTAAGATAATTTACCCCATTCTATTTCTCCCTTTCTTCTTCTCCATATAATCCTCTCTCATCCCTTAATTTTATTCTCCAGATATGACCCCTTAATCTTCAACTCACCCTGTGCCCTCTATCTATCTACATAAGTATAATTTTTCCCCCTCCACCTACCCTACTACTGAGAATGGTCTCATAAGTTATAAATATAATCTTTCAATTTCCGCTTCTGGGGAGAGAAGATGGTGGAGTAAAAAGGTAATTGCTCTCACCCTCCCCTATCAACCTTTGAAAACTCAGAAAACATCACCCCAGAAAAAAAAAATCCTGGAACAGCTGAACTAGAAGAAAGAGGGGGAGCAGCAGTGCAGCAGCCCAGCAAATGGGTCTCCCAGTGCCTCAGCAAAAATAAGGTAAGCAGTATTACAAAGGGCCCCAGGCAGTTAAGCACCCTGAAGCATTCATCTGAAAGGAGCTGAAGAAAGCAACATAAAGTCTTCCTAAAGTCTAAGCCTTGCTGATTCCAGCCCAACACGAGGTAAGCTGTCAGAACCTCCAACTGTCAACCAGGAAAAGATCCTGAAGCCCAGGTGGTAGAGCAGGCAAACATCAACACCTGGACCTTCAAGTGCCTCAGTGAGGGCGGGGGGGGGGGGGACCAGTGGAAATCAGCTCAAAAAAACACCAGAGTGCCTTGGCACTCTGCCTCAAAGGAATCTCCCAGTGCATTAGCAGAAACAATGGAGACAGCACTACAAGGGGCCCCAGGGAGATAAACACCCTGCAGCACCCATCTAAAAGGAGCTGAAGAAAGCTAAAGGAAAGGAAAAGCAGGCAACCCAGAATTGCCTGAAAGTTCCAGCCTTGCTGATTCCAGCCCAAGACAAGGTAGGCTGCCAGAACTCTACAGTCTCCAATTGCCAAAATAAGAGGCCCCAGCACACAAAGCCAGTGACCAAGTCCTAGGTTCCCAACACAAGAAGCTTGGGTCAGTGCCCTCTGTTTCCCAGCAGGAGAGCTCAATCTCTTTAAAGGCCAGGGAATAAAGAAAAACCATGAATAAAAAGAAGCGTAACGTAGATTCATATTATGAGAAGAGTGAAGATCAAGATATAGAAATTCTGAAGAGGACAACATTGCCAACAAACCCACATCTGCAACATCAAAAGGGAATATGAACTGGTCTGTAGCCCAAAAAGCCTTCTTAGAAGAGCTCAAGAAGGAATTTAAAAGTCTAATGAGAGAGGTAGAAGAGTCCTTAAAAAATACAATTGCCAATTGGAAAAAAAGTCAACTGAAGAAAACAAGTCCCTAAAAAGCACAATTGGCAAACTGGAAAAAAAGTACACTGAAGAAAACAAATCCCTTAAAAATACAATTGGCTAATTGGAGAAGAAAGTAGAAAAACTAACAGAAGAAAACAATCTGTTAAAAACTAGAGTAGGACAAATGGAAACTAATGACTCTATAAGAGAGTAAGAATCAGTCAAACAGAAACAAAAAAATGAAAAAATAGATGAAAACATAAAATACCTCATTGATAAAACAACCAACCTGGAAAATCTATCCAGGAGAGACAATTTAAAAATTATAGGACTACCCGAAAATCATGATGAAAAAAAGAGCCTGGACAGTATCTTTCAGGAAATCATAAAGGAAAACTGCCCTGAAGTCCTAGAACCAGAAGGTAAAATAACTATAGAAAGAATCCACCACTCACCACCTCAGAGAGATCCCAAATTGACAATACCACAGAATATAATAGCAAAATTCCAAAATTACCAGATGAAAGAGAAGGTGCTGCAAGCAGCCAGAAAGAAACAATTTAAATATCATGGAACCACAGTCAGGATTACACAGGACCTTGTAGTTTCTATATTAAAAGACCACAGGACATGGAACATGATATTCCATGGGGCAAAGGAGCTTGGATTATGGCCAAGAATCAAGTACCTTGCAAAAATGAGCATGGTTTTTAAGAGAGTAAATGGATATTCAACAAAATAGGGACTTCAAATCCTTCCTGATAAAAAGACCAGAGCTCAACAAAAAATTTGATCTTCAAGTCCAAGATTCAAGAAAGACATGAAAAGGTAAATGGGACAGAAAGATACAATATATTGTTAATAAGGGTGGACTGTTTACATCCCTACAAGGGAAGATGACACTGAGAAATTGTATTGTTATTACACCATATTAAAGGAGTATACCTAAAGGGGGAAGATTTATTTGACTTTGATGCAATGGTAAAAAAAAAAATCTAATCATGTTGGTTAAAAGGATCCAAGTAAGTGGATTAGTCTGATCTTAGAAAATGTACTGAGAAAGGAGGAGGCAGACAAGGGTAAATTACATTATAGGAAAAGACAGAAAATCCTATTACAGCAGAGGGAAAGAAGGGAGGGGGGTGAGCATTGTTTGAACCTTACTCTCATCAGATTTGGCTCAAGAAGGGAATAACATAATCAGTTATGTATATAAATCTAACTTCCCCTATAGGCAATAGGAGGGAAAAGGGGAAAGAAAAAGGAGAGGGGAATAGAAGGGAGGGAAGAAGCAGTAAACCTAAAAGGGAATAAAAGGGAAAGGGAAGGAGGGACTGAGGGAGGGTGGTGGTCAAAAGCAAAACACTAGTGAGTACTTTAAACTTGAGTAATGTGAAAATATGTTTAATAGGAATGTAAATGTATAGCACATATCAGATTGTGCACCGTTTTGGGGAGGGTGGTGAGGAGGAAGGGGGAGAAGAATTTTAAACTCAAAAGCATATGGAAGTTATTGTTGATAAATCAAAATAAATTAATAAAATAAAATTGAAAACTAAAGAAATAAATATCATCTTTCCATGCAGGAATGTAAACAGTTCAACCTTAATAAATCTCTTATGATTTCTCTTTCCTGTTTACCTCTTCGTGTTCCACTTGAGTCTTGCATTTGAAAGTCAAATTTTCTATTCAGCTCTGGTCTTTTCATCAAAAATCCTTGAAAGTCCCCTATTTCATTGAACGACCCTTTTTTTCCCCTGAAGGATTATATTCAATTTCACTGGGTAAGTGATTCTTTGTTGTAATCCTATCTTGTTTGCCCTCCAGAATATTATATTCCATGCCCTGTGGTCTTTTAAAATATAAGCTGCCAATGTTGTGTCATCTGATTGTGTTTCCACAATACTTGAATTATTTCTTTCTGGCAGCTTGTAATATTTTCTCCTTGACCTGGAAACTCTGGAATTTGGCTACAATATTCTCTTTCAGGAGGAGCTCGGTGGATTCTTTCTATTTCTATTGTGCCCTCTTTCTATTTCTATTCTAAAATATCAGGGCAGTTTTCCTTGATAATTTCTTGAAAGATGATGTCTCGGCTCTTTTTTTGATCATGGCTTTCAGATAGTCCAATAATTTTTAAATTCTCTCTCCTGGATCTATTTTCCAGGTCAGTTGTTTTTCCAGTGAGATATTTTACATTGTCTTCTATTTTTCATTCTTTTGGATTTGTTTTGCAGTGTCTTGATTTGTCATAAAGTCATTAGCTTCCAATTGCTCTATTATAATTTTTAAGGAAGTATTTTCTTCAGTAATCTTTTGGACTTCCTTTTCCATTTGGCCACTTTTTCATTTTGGGGCATTCTTCTCCTCATTGGCTTTTTGGACCTCTTTTGCCATTTGGGTTAGGCTATTTTTTAAGGTGTTATTTTCTTCAGTATTTTTTTGGGTCTCCTTTAGCAAGCTGTTGACTTGTTTTTCATGATTTTCTTGTGTCACTCTCATTTCTCTTCCCAGTTTTTCCTCTACTTCTCTTACTTGCTTCTCAAAATCCCTTTTGAGCTCTTCCGATGCCTGGGACTGATTCATATTTGCCTTGGAGGCTTTGCATATAGGAGCTCTGACTTTGTTGTCTTCTTCTGGTTGTATGTTTTGATCTTCTTTGTCACCAAAGTATGATAATATAGTGTGACTCTTTTTGTGCTGCTTGCTTATGATCCCGACCAATTACTTGAGTTTTAAACTCTTTGTTAAGGTAAGAGTCTGCTTCCAACATGGAGAATGTTGTGTCCCAAGCTTCAGGGGTTTGTACAGCTGTTTTCAGAGATACTTTTAGGGACCTGTAAATTTTCAGTTTTTGCAAGGTGGTATAAGGGGTGAGGTGTTTACTCCTTTCCAGGCCTGTGCTTTTGTCTATTAGTGAACACAAGCACTCCTTTCTGTCCTGGAACTGTGAGGAAAGGTTCCTCTCCACAGCCACTACAAGTTCCACCATGGCAGAGCTCCTCCTCGCCCTACGACCACCTACCAGAACTGTGACCCAGATCCAAGCACTGGCAAAGCAAGAGATTCTTGCCTCAGCACTGGCAAAGAGATCCCTGCAATCCCTCTCTGAGCAGCCACTTGATTCCCCTTCTGTCTGTGGGCTGGAAGCTCAGGACTCAGCCACCACCCTGGCACCCGCACTTGGTGCTCTGTGCTCTGGCACTGGCTCTGAGAGATAGCTCCTGTCTCACCGCAGAAACAGACTTTTCCCACTGGCCTTCTAAGTTGTCTTTGGCATTCTTGGGTTGAGAAGTCTGGAAGCTGCCACAGCTGCCCACGATTCAGTCCTCTGAGGCCTGCTCCAGGTTCACTATGGTCTGTGTGCCCATGCCTTACTGTGCTTCTTTCTCAGCCCGGTGCAATATACCTTTCCTATCAATCATCCAGACTCTTGGCCTGGAACTTTGCTTCACTCTGTCTTTTTGTGGCTTCTAATGCTTTAGAATTTATTTAGAGCCATTTTTTATAGGTATTTGGAGGGGTTTGGGGGAGAGTTCAAGCAAGTTACTGCTTTCACTCTGCCATCTTGGCTGTGCCCCTAGCCACCCAATAATCCTTTCTTGTTTCTGCCATTAGGGCATGAGAACAGGGTCCATCAGTAGTTCAAGTTGATTTGTAGATGGGAGTGAACTATCATTAGACCTACCTATATAGAGTACCTGCTAAAATGAATGTAGTTCAGTGGGGTTTTTTTGCCAAAGGTTAATTTTGCCTGAAAGAGGCAGACCCTTAAAAAATTGAGGCCTTTTCAATATTTCTAAAGGTGTATTATTTTTCCCTTCTATTATGATTTCACCAAGATTTGAATTTTATGTCATTATAAAAATGTTTAAATGCCATTTATATTTTACATATTTTATAAGATCTGTTTAATCTTCTAGATGGGCAAGGGACTGGAAATGGATGCAGGAAGATCTAGACAAATTCAGGATCTGAATCGATGAGTTTCAAAAACATTATGGGTATTTTTTGAGAACCTCGTAAAATGGGTCAATTTAATTGTGTTAGTAGAAATACAGGGCACCCACATAACTATTATGAGCAAAGTGAATACTGATTAAAGGTAAAGATTGGTTTAAAGTAACTAAAGGATGGAATTGTATGCTGGAGAAAGTCAAATTATTCATTCAACAAACCAGTACGTATTTACTTTTGGGTTTTTTTTTTTAATATTGTGAAAACTTTTGGCACTTGAGGAATTTTAAACTTCAATGATGAGTATCTCACCTTTTTTTACATAAGGGAAATTGATTTGTTAAACTAAAGTTTGCCTAAAATAATTAGATTTTCAAAGATTGTGTAAATAAATTAATATAAATTCAAGCATATCTGGATTGAATATTTCTTTTAAAAGACTTTAAAGGGAGAATGGATACAAGTTCAGATTAAATACAAGTAGAATGCAGATTTAATAATAATAGCAGTAATAGCTCACACAAACAAAAAGCTTTAATCTTTGTAATGTGCTTTATAGAAGTGATCTTTTGTAAATCTGTTTGAATTTGAAATATACTATAATTGCATGACTCCTTCAAGAGTAAAATCACTTTTTATTGATTCATCTCATTCTGAGTAGTCTTTTGTGAACAATACTTCCTTTCCTCTTCCAAGCAAAGTCCCTGGCCCATAATAGGTGTTTAATAAATACTTATTGATTGATAGATTCCATACATGGTAAAGATAATAAGTATTTTCCTCTCTGTTATCTTATGAAGGAAGGAAAGAAAAGGAGTCGGAAGGAGAGAGGGAAGATGGAATGATGGAAGAAAGGATGCATAGAAGGAAGGAAGGAAAGAAGGAGGGAAGGACCTTTGGTTGTAATATGTATATACTCAGACTTTAACTCTGATTTGCTAAAATGTGAAAACATCCTGCATTGGAGGACTCTTAAAAAGATATCTGAAAGACAGTCACTGAATATGAATTGAGGGAAACACTGATAGAAGATTCTATTGAGATTTTATCAAAATACTTTAATTTTTTCATGCATCTGACATCTAATTTACTATCCACGATATTCTCACCTGGCAGGCCTTTAACTTGGCTCCTTGCCTTTTGTGAATTACCACTACTCAGCATCTATGTTTGACAATTTAATCAAAAAGTTATTCAAAAATGGCTTTGGCAACTTGCTTTGCTAATACTAACCCCATACTAGCATTCTTCAATGTTAATTCATTAATCACCCATCTACCCATCTACCCACCCCTTTATCCATCTAATCCTCCACTCATTTTTCCATCCAAATAATTGTGGATTAATGTTTTGCTGTGTGCATGGAATTGTGCCAAGTCTATGGGAGATACAAAAAAGAATTATTGGCATGTTTTCTGTACAGCAGAATATCATAGTTTCGTTAGAGAGTTAAATTATAATCTTATTGAAATTTAAACATAGCAAAGATATACATGAGATAACCTAGTCATGGAATCAAATCTTAAATATACATTAGATAAATATACATACATTAGAATGGCCCTTAAGGGAGAGAACCTATTCTAGCATTTTGCCTTCAGAGAGGCTAAGATTAGTTATTATTATAGATGTTTTATAAATGAAGCAATATAGGCCCAAAGATGCCATATAGGATTAATTTCCAAATATAGGATGTAATCACTATTGGTTGAGAGTGTGCAGGACATTGAAGCTTATTTATCTTGGAAGGCCAAAGGCTGAATTTTGAATTATGTATAGAAATATGTGGAATGAAAGAAAATAGAAACAATTCTCAGTTATTCTATATGTTTTTAGTTTAGTAAATCAACATTACTCATAATTGTATGTGCTTAGTTTCTAAATACTACTGAGGTATCATTTATTAATTTTATATTTTCACTGTAAATATTTATAAAGTGGTAAAGGTGTGTCCAAATTAAAAGACAAAAAATGTCATTTGCTATTTTCAGCTAAAGTTCCTCCCTGCACCACCAAAATCCTTTAGAAACATAATTTTTCCACTAAAATTATCATATTGATTCTGAAAGTATTGTTCACAGTCTATGCTATGGTCCTCAGAGGATACATTTGTTACAAGTTGGACATTTTCTCATGTATATATGAAGGCAAAGATAATAGGATTAAACACCTATCATCTGGGCAACTCACTTAACCTTTCTATGCCTCAGTTTCCTCATTTGAAAAATGAGAGCCACTTCCACTTCCAGGAGCCAAGATGGTGGAGTAAGAAGCAAGTTGCTCTTACCCTCCTTTATTAACCTCTGAAAGCCCAGAAAATATTACCCCAGGAAAACCCTGGAACAGTTGAACCAGAAGAAAGATGAGGTGAAGCAGTCCAGCATCCCAGGTAGCTAGAGGGATTAATGGGAAAGACCACTCTTGCCCTGGGGGAAGGGGAGCAGTACCAAATGTAAGGTGTCCCAGCAAGCTAGTGGAAAGCCTCACCTCAGTATACCAGGAGGAGATCCTGAAACCTAGGTGGTGGAGCAGACAAACACCAAAACCAGGACCCCTGAGTGCCTCAGTGAGGGAGGGGAAACTAGTGGAAACTGGCTTGGAAAACCATCAGGTGCATTGGCATTCAACAGAGACTTGGCCTCAACAAAACTCCGGGAAGCCCTTCAAGGGGCCCTAGTAAGATAAACATCCTGCAACATCCATCTAAAAGGAGCTGAAGAAAGCAAAGGAAAAAAAAAGTCCCTGGTGACCAGGGACCTCCATGGGCCAGACAACCCAATCCTACCCCTAGACTTCCAGGGTTGCTGATTCCAGCAATGCCAGGTAAGCTGCCAGAACCCTACAGCCTCCAAATGGCAGCATTGGAGGCCTCGGCACACAAAACCAGTGACCAGGCCTGGTGTTCCCAACACAAGAAGCTTGGGTCAGTGCCAGCTGTTCCCTAGCAGGAAAGCTCAATTTCTTTAAAGGCCAGGAAATATGCATGAGCATGAGCAAAAAGAAACATTATAGTTTGTTATTATGGGAACAGTGAAGATCAAGCCAGAAATTCTGAAGAGGACAACATTGTCAACACACCCACATCTGGAACATCAAAAGGGAACATGAACTGGTCTGAAGCCCAAAGTGCCTTCTTGGAAGAGCTCAAGAAGGATTTTAAAAGTCAAATGAAAGAGATAGAAGAAAAGTTGGGAAAAGAAATGAGAGCTGTGCCCAAAGGGGTATAAAATGTGCATACCCTTTGACCCAGCAATAGCATTTCTAGGGTTGTATCCCAAAGATATCATACAAATAGGAAAAGGACTCACATGTACAAAAACATTTATGGCAGCTGTTTTTGTGGTGGCAAATAATTGGAAATTGAGAAAATCCCCATCAATTGGGGAATGGCTGAACAAGTTGTGGTATTTGAATGTAATGGAATATTATTGTGCTATAAGAAATGATGAGCAATCAGACTTCAGAAAAATACTGGAAAGACTTATATGGACTGATGCTGAGTGTAGTGATCAGAACCAGGAGAATGTTGTACACAGTTAACAGCCACATTGTGCACCGACTAATGTTGATAGACTTAACCCTTCTCAGCAATGCAAGGATCTAAGACATCTACAAAGGCCTCATGATGGAAAATGCTATCTACCTCCAAAGAAAAAACCATGGAGTTTATATGCAGATCGAAGCATACTATTTGCTATTTTCTTTTGTTCTGTTGTGTTTTGTTTCCTCTTTGTGGTGTTTCCTTCTATTGGTTCTAATTCTTACTTATAACATCAATAATGTGAAAATATGTTTAATAGGAATGCATAAGCATAGCCTTTATCAGATTGTGCACTGTCTTGGGAAAGGAGGTGTGGAGGGAAGGGGAGAAAAATTTAAAACTCCAAAGCTTATAGAAGTGACTGTTAATAAATCAAAATAACTTAATAAAGTTTTTAAAAAAAGAAAAATGAGGGCTAGATTTATTAGCTCCTATGATTCCTTCCTTTTATATTTCTATGATCTTATATTATGAATTCTCACCTGGATTGTCCCAAAATTTTCTTAAGTGGTTTCCCCCCTTCCAGTTTCTACTTTATCTAATCCAACATCCTCACACAGCTACCAAAGTGATTTTTTCCCAAAATAAAGGTGTGACCATGTTCAAGAAACTTAATGTCTTGCTATTGCCTTATGTTCAAAGCAAAAATTCTTCCGTTTGGCATTTAACTTCATAATCCTGTCCCAGCCCAGCTTTCCAGATTTATTATGCATAACTCCCATTCATGCATTCTGGAGTCTAGCCAAACTAACCAACTGCTTTTTCTCACATACAACATTTGAAACCCCTCATTTGTGCTTTTGTACAACCTATCTCTAGTTTTTAGTATTCAGCTGCTAAACTATCCTTAATATGTCCTCGAAGCTCTTAAGATTTTCCTAGGCTTGAGCTGTTAGTCTCCCTATATGCC
This sequence comes from Phascolarctos cinereus, assembly GCF_003287225.1. NCBI lineage: Eukaryota > Metazoa > Chordata > Mammalia > Diprotodontia > Phascolarctidae > Phascolarctos > Phascolarctos cinereus. Next base: position 209,155,867 of record NW_027555958.1, read on the forward strand.
ACCAAAATTACCTTGTATTTACTGTTTGTGTGAATATGTGTGTATGTGTTTTATACGCACACACATAAAATATATAATAGTATACATTTGCACGATGGACAGTTGGTGGTGTAGAGGCTTGAGTGCCAGGCCTGGAGTCAGGAAGCCTTATTTTCCTTAGTTCAACTCTGGCATCAGACACTAATTAGCTGTGTGACCCTGGGCAAGTCATGTCACCCTTTTTATCTCTTTCCTCATTTGTGAAATGGGTTAGAGAAGGAAATGGCACACCGCTGCAGTATCTTTGCCAAGAAAACCCCTAATGAGGTTATGAAGAATCAGAAACTACTGAAAAACAATTGAACTGAATACATTTACAAATTATCATATATGCACAGTATTACATACATGTATGAATATACGTAACTTGTGTGTATATATACTAACATTTTCTATTATCTGTATACTTATTTCTACCTCATTTAGAATGTAAGTTCCCCAGGGTAAGGAACTTCATTTTTGTCTTGGTATCACCGTGTCTTAAATGTTGTAGGCAACTAACAAGTACTGTTTTTTATTATATTTCGGACATAATTTCCCTTTCAGGAATTATAATTTTAATGAAATTCAAGATTAGTACAGGTTGGTATTTCAACAAAAACCAATAATTGATGTGAATGGCTTCAGTTGTTCAGTCATATTTCTTTTCTTTTCTTTTTAAACTTAGGAAAGTGTTTATTTATACAACAAAAATACAGAAAGGATCATACACAGATAGTCAGGAAAACTTACTGTCTCCTTCCCCCAAAGACCTATATAGTCCTTCCAACTGTGGACTACCCAATGTGGCTTGGGGTCCTAGAGGCAACCATTCCCCTTCCCAATTGCACACACACACACACACACACACACACACACACACACACACAGTAAGACATTTCACATCTCATAGAACTAGTAAAATATAAGGTTGAAGTCTGTGCCTCTACGTCATGGTCAGTACAGTGATTTGCTGCCATGATCATCTTTCTTTCCCCTTCCATACACCTTAGCCCTACTGTTCATTTGCCTAGCTTCTTCCTTCTAAGGCTTACGTGGATGCAGCAACATTTAACTCGTGCCTTTCTGCAAATCTGTGGTTGGCTGATTCAGTCATATTTCTTGAAACACAAGGATGTCAAATAGAAATACTTTTTAAAGAGCAGACATTATTACATAAGAATTTAATGTCATGCTCAATTTTTCTCTTTTTAAAATCAAAAAAGCTTGTCCCTTCTTGAAGACAATAAAATTATCATTCTCCTGAATAACTTTTAGTTGTTATGTATTTGTTATCATTACCTTTCAAATATTTTTATTTACTTTGAAAATTTTTAAAAGTTCACTTGAGATGTAAGATTCTTTCATCTCTATAGTCTGAGCTGCTTAAAGGATAACTGAAACTCTATTGTAATCTGTGAATTCAGAAAATTCTGGTGGGAAGAGCACTTGACTTGGAATTCACAGACCTAGGTTCAAATTGCAGTACTGCACTTACTAGTTGTGTGACCTTGAGCCAAATGTATGGCAGCATATTCACATGAGCACCACACATCTGCATTCACTTTAAGTGACCCAGGAATTTATTTCTTGTTATTCAGTATATTCTTATAAATTGCAGCATAGAGTATTTTTATTATTCTAGTGGTTGTAAAGCTAATAAGGTTTAATTTGACAGTGAAATTCTCTCTTCTAAGAGGATAACCTTTACTCTGGTATACATTGTCAACATATTAGCTAGTTTTACACCATCTATAATAAGGATTTCTAGTAGAAAAGCAATTAAGCATCATTTGCGTTTAGCTAAAGATGGCCTTTTATGAAGTTTACTAAATAAAATTTAGGGCTTTCCACAAATTTTTATTGGCTTTTCATTTTCAATGAGGTCAAGTTTGCAAAGAGCTGAATAGTGGGCATCCTTCCCTGTTGTAAACTTTAAAGGTCATTTACATTTTATTGACAAATAAGTCTTTTCCTTCCAAGACTAATGCCAAGTGTTCCTCCTTTTAATGTGTTCTGAAATTATAGCTTGCACAGAAACATTCATTTTTCTTATATTGCATTTTAGGAAATTTATTTTCAAAGGCTGCATGGTAATTAAATGAATCATTTTGACTATTTGGAGTTCCTTCTAGACCTGGAAATTAAGTATGCATAGATTTTTGAAGTTTGTCCTTGCATATTTTATAAAAAGCTTTATAGATTTTTCTTACTTGGAGGGAATTTTCAAGTTCATCTAGTCTGACATTCTCATGTTACAGATTAGTAAACTGAGACTCAGAGATGTCATATGGCTTACTGAAGGTCACCCAGCTCATTAGTATGTATCTGCCACTCAGTAAGTATACACACAATATAGCCTGCCTTAGATAAGTTCCCTCAGTTGTGGTGAACAAATATGGAGTGGTTGCCAAGCTGCGCAATATGAGGAGAAAATTTTACTCTCTCTATAGTACACAGTTAAGAACTAAGGAATTATCAAAGTAAGCCTCAAAGCAACCAAAATTAACATTAAAAATTATTTTGTGAAGGGCCTCACCAATGAAACAACCAAGTAAGCATTTGTTAAGCAAGTGGTAGTAGAGTGACCATGGAATCAGGAGCAGCTGTGTTCAAGTACTGCTTCAGACAAATACTAACTGCATGTCCCTGGGTATATCAGATCAACTGACAGTGTCTCGGGCAATTCTCCATGAATTTAATTTGCAGACAAGTTATCATTCTCTTTTGTTGGTGGAAAATTCCACATCAGGGAGTTCTCTCCCCAGATTCAATTGGAGATTTGTCCAAAAAAATGGATTTTAAACATAGTTGAGTCTCTAAACACTTTGTTCAGGACCCTTGTTTTACACTTATAATACTTCTAACAAGGTTAGTTATGATGATAGCAATTCATATTTTATGTATTTAAAAAGGAACTTCTTTACAATAACCTTGTAAAGTAGGCAATCCACATGTTATTATTTTCACTTGACAGTTAAGGAAACTTGTGTCAGTCTGATTATATATACATACACATATATACATACACTTACACATCTAGATATATATACATTTGTTTACACACATATATATGTGTGTGTGTGTGTGTGTGTGTGTGTGTGTGTGTGTGTGTGTGTGTAGTATGGCTTTGAACCATGAAGAAAATTTGCTATAGTTAGTATACTTTAAGAAAGGTGTTGTAGCAAGTACACTCTGTTGAAGAATTAAATAAGTGCATATTACAATTTAGAAAGAATTCTACCCAGAGTTTTTAAAATTGATCTGAAATAAATAGAAGGAAAATTTATTTGGAGAGGAAATACATCTTTTCCCAACAAAGCTCTGTGTGTATGTGTGAATATGTTTGTTTATAAAACTATGTGTGAGCTATCTATATATAAATCCAAATCCAAATATTTGCTCAAATAGTTTCCTAGGTGTAGAATTGAGCAAGCCTACAATATACTGTCTGAATTCTTTGGCAGACTGACATATAAACAACACTAATCATCACTCTTTCTTATCAGTTTTGGCTTGTTTTATTTTTTCTTATTTTAATGTGTTGGGGTGTTTTATAGTCATTTGTTAAAAATTTCTAGACTGAATAGATTCTGTAGGGGAAAAAAATAGCTGAATGGAAGTATATGAGTGACAACGATTCAATTTCCATTTATCTAAAATAAAAAAGCTTCCTTTTAGCGCCAAGTAAGTGAAATTTGAAGAGCATACTGAGTGAATTAAGCAAAGGATTGAAGAGCTAACTGTATCAAGGTTTCTGGCTTTCACTATTTTAAAACTAATGGATATGTCAAGGGTTTGGAACTTTTTTCTGTTATTTTTTATTGAGTATCCTACTAAGAAGAAACCAAAAAAAAGTTTATTAATATTGAAAATTTAAAAATGAAATGAAATTTGGAAAAAATAAAAATGTAAAGAAATATTCTTTAATTATATTTGACAAATGCAGAATTCTAAAGAAAATATCCTCTTGATAAATAATGGTATATAAAAAGTCTAGGATGACGCAGCCTTAGTGTTGGAAACACTTGTGGCTGTGTAGTCTAAGTTATATCTGAATAAGAACTTATTCTACCAAATCCTTATCAAGTAATCAGCCAAAATGATCTTTACTTGATGTCATTTAAAGAAGAAAACCATGCTGCCTGGCTGTCTCCCATACATGGAATACTCTCCCTTTCTCCTCTCCCCCTTCTGCCTTCCTTCAAGTTCCAGCTAAATTCTCACCTTCTAAAGGAAATCTTTCCTAATTGCCCTTAATTCTAGTACTTTCCCTAGGTTAACTTTTTTTTTCTGATTTGTCATTTAGTCATTTTAATCTTATTGGACTCTTTATGACCCCATTTGGTGTTTTCTGAATGAAGATACCCTTTCCAAATCCACTGTTTGTGTAAATCACCTTGATACTGAAACACGTAATCCCATGAGTTTTATCATATAATATTAAAGATTCTTTGACAGCAAGTGTACTGCTAGACTTTCCAGCAGTATCATTGTTTTATGAACCACAGCCATCTGGGTCTGTGTGGGTTACCCATTCAGATAAGCCTCAGGTCATTTATTACCTGCTAATAAATAAAGGGCCCTGGCACAACTTGAGAATAATGGCACTATTTTACAAGTGCCCTTATGGACAGTTACACTTCTTCCTGCATCAACTTCCAGCACCTTACTCCAATGACTTGAGAGTATCAACTGTTCTGCTTAGAATCTGCTTATACTTGTTTTATTGATCTGCCTCAGCAACTTTAAGTGGGAACAGATCTATGTAAAGTGAAGGGCAATACTTATCATTCCCTCCATAATGGTTACTTGCAGTCCACTAAATCTCTCAAATGTTTTTTTTTTCCCTAGATGAACTGTTGTCTACTCATGCCTCCTTCATCCTGCATTTTACAAGCATTTTTAAATTAAAGTATACAGTGCTGTATTTATCCCTATCAAATTTCATCTCATTATATTTGCCCCAATATTCTAACTTCTCCAGATATTTTGTATCTTAATGTAATTCATTGTGTTATTCACTTTCATACTGTTATGTAATATTCATATAGAAGAGTATCTCATCGATGTCATTTTCCATTTTATTGATAAAAAATTTAAATGACCCAAGGCTAAGCTCAGATCTTCAGGACATTTAATCAATAAGCAAGCATTTATTAAGTTCCTATTATATTCCAGACACTGTATGAGGACACAAATATACAGAAAGAAATAATCCTTATTCTCAAAGTGCTTATATCTTATGTGAAAACAACAAATATAAATATCTACAAAATAAAGGTAAAGAAAATAAATACAAATGAAAATTACAGTGTAGAGTTACTAGCAAAGTAATATTGGATCACTAATGAATATCCCTTAAGTCTAGCCATTCTACCTATTTTCAGAGTACCTAAATTTATTATGTTCAGGCTAATGTCTTCCAGTCTTTTCCATGAGAATAGCTTGAGAACTTAATTAAAGCTTTTGATAAAATATAGATAAACTCTGTCTATAAGATTCCCCTAACAATTTCGCTATAGTGACTAATAGCTTGGTGACTGATGGAGGAGAATATTTGAATATGAGACCTAAGCACTAGTTCTCTCTCTCTCTCTCTCTCTCTCTCTCTCTCTCTCTCTCTCTCTCTCTCTCTCTCTCTCTCTGTCTCTCTCTCTGTCTCTCTCTTTCTCTCTCTGTCTCTCTCTCTCCACATGTGTATGTGTGTATATATGTGTATATATATATACATATATATGTATGTATGTATGTATGTATGTATGTATGTATGTATATCTCACCCTATTATACATATCCAGTTTTATCTCCCACTTTTCTTTTAGCCATTGCTCCAGCCTCTCCGATCATGGCCCAGCCAGAGGTCCCTCTCTATCATGATCCATCCAAATCAAAGTTCTTTCTTCTTTAAGCTATTAGGAACAGTGGGCAGAATCAAGAATTCTGAGTAGTAGGTAGTAATGAAGTTGACCTCTTAACTATAAAACTCAACATCCAGAAAATATGCTATGATAGTCCTGATGAGTAAGTATAGAAAATGTCAAAACACCTAGCTGAGATGTGCAAAGAAAAATTGAGAATTCTGTGGCATACTGGGGATTGGTTCAGGACAGAAGCACATGGCAGGTGAAGCACTCTGGTACCCAGGGTGATGCAGTGCAGAAGGGCAAAAAAAGATCTCAGACCCATACCAGGGCACTCTTAGAACCATTCTATGGTAGTACAACTAGGAGCCAACTGCCAGCTGTATATTCTACTACTCAGATCTGGGTCACAGCTCCAGGGTAGAGGGGGTAGGGATTAGGTTCAAGGAGATGACATTCTGAGTAGGGTGGTCCTCTGTGGCATACATAGAAAAATGAGATATTCAAAAGGTAGCAGCAGTAGTAGTATAGCTTACAATCTAGGAAAAGCAAAGAATGTGAGTTCTAGTATTTAGTCCAGCCTGTAAAGGAATAATGAAGGCTGGAACCCTGAACCAAGGAGAACACCACAGTTCTTAATCAGCAGAGCTTCCTAGCTGCCTGATAGGGGCTGAATCCATCAGCATTCTATTGTTACTCTGACCAAAATCCAGGTAAGAAAACTGTAAAGCTCTGAGTGGAGAGAGGGAAGAGAAAATAGGCTTTGCCCTGGTTCAGATCACCTTGTGTTTGTGAATACTGAAAACTTGCAGGTCCCCAGCCTGTCTATGAGATCCTGGAATTGTAGAACATTCAATACTCTAATAATACAATCATACAGCAACAAAACTAGACTGGATTTTCCCTCTAAAAAGGGGATTACTATCACTAATATGAAATGAGAAGATAGGCTATGAGCTGGTAGAATGGGCAAACAACAAAAAGAACCCCACCGTAAAGAGTTGATATGGTGGCAGGGATACATAAGACAAAAATAGAAGATAATGAATTGAATCCAAAACATCTATAAGCATGACTCAGATAAAAATACAGCTTGGGCACAAATTCAAACATAATTCATGGAAGAGATGAAGCCAGAGTTTGAAAGATAGTTAAAACAAATTTTAAATGTAATGAGACTGCTTGAGAAAAATAATCCCAAAAGAAATGAGAGCTATGGAAGAAAGAATTGGAAAGGCAATTAAAATCTTGGCACAAGAAGTAAAAAGTCTTTGACTATGCAACAATCTCTTTGAAAATTATAATGGATCAAATGGAAGCCAATTAATTAACAGGACAACAACAATATTAAAATAAAGTCAAAGTTTAAAAAATTAGAAGAAGCTGTAAGCTGTCTCACAGGAAAAAATAATTGTCCTAGAAAACAGATTTGGGAGAAATTTAAGAGTTATTGGAAAATTTGAATGCCATGATCATAAAACAACCTTGACATCCTATTTCAAGAAATCTTATTAGAAACCTGCCCCAATATCTTGGAAGCAGAGAGAAAATTGGAAATAGAAATCCATCAGTCACCTCATCAAAGAAACTTCTAATTAAAAATTCCCAGGGACATAATAGCCAAAATGCAGAGCCTCCAGGAAAAAAAAAAAAGTACTCCAAGTTGCTATACATAAAGAATTCAAATCCTGAGGAGTCACATTCAAGATCATACATGATTTAGTTGTCAACAGTATAAAGGAACAGAGATCTTAGAATATGATATTCTTTATGGCAAAGGAAACGGGTTTACAAACAAGAATACCTTACCATGAAAAAGTGAGTATGATGCTACATAGGAAAAGTGGACTTTTAATAAAAAAGACTTCCAAGCATTACTGATGCAAAGTCCAGGAATGTATAGAAACTTTGGAATTCAAAGAAAGAAGTTAAGAGAAATAAAAAAGATAAATTAACAGCAACAACAAAAGATTTATTTTTATCTTTTAACAACAGCAACAACAGATAAAAGGGTAAATTGCTCCTATTCATACATACACATACAGACAGACACATGAGAATATATGTAAATATAATATGTATGTGTATATGATATGACCAATATGGAAATTTGTTTGGGTTGGTTATCCGTGTTTGTCACAAGGTATTTTTTTTTGAGGCAATGAGGTGAAGTGACTTGCCCAGGGTCACACAGACAGTAAGTGTCAAGTGTCTGAGACTGAACTCAGGTCTTCCTGAATCCAAGACTGGTGCTGTGTCCACTGTACCATCTAGCTGCCCTAGGGTTTCTTTGTTTTTCTTTACTCCTTAGGTTGGGACAGGAGTTAAAGTGAGAGGATGAGAAGGAAGATTTTTAATGATTAGAAAAGAAAATTTTATAATCTTTTAGACTTGTAAATTTATTTCTATCTTAATTTCTACTTGTTCATGATACCTCCTTTGTATGCATAATTTATTCCTTTATAGACCTATCTTGACTGGATGAGTACAATGTAAGTTCCTTTTGGTTATGGATTTGTTTTAAAATTTCTTTATATCTTCCATAGCCTTTATTATAGCCATGAACATTTAATAGGGACTCATCAAATAACTGGGTAAAAAGGAAAATCAGATAAAAGAGTAAGGATGGACTGTCTACTTTTCCCTTTTTTGACCAGGCCATGAGAACACATTCTCATAATCTCGGAAAAGTTAAATGTTAGATTAGAACATTAAGAAAAATTTGACTAAGATTTCTTGAAATTGGATGTTCAAATCAAATAGCTCTTGGCATCTGTCCCAGCATGCTTATGCAATTGGCAAATGTAGGTGCAGAGTCACTCCTCATCTGAAAAATTTATTTAAGGCTGAATAACACCATGAAAGTAGGGAAAAGAAAAAATAATCCACATATTTTAAGCAAAATAAAAGAGGAAGAGGAACCTTTCAAAAGGATACTTTGCTCAGCTTAAATGTAATGTCTGCAGAGTTACTGGAATCTATCATTAAACATTCAAATTTCTGACATCAAAAATGTCAAAGGTGAAAATTTTGTGTATACCATGTACTTATTTGATAGGACTATTTTTCTGGAATTAGCATGTATCTTAGAACTTAACTTTTATACCTGTGTGACCTTGGTTAAAGTCACATTATTATGATTACCACTGGAGACAGTCATTTTGTTGTGCAATCATTCATTGTGATCTAATGGACCACAGCACACCAGACTCTTCTATCCTCAAATATCTCTCAATGTCTGTCCAAGTTCATGTTTTTTGTCTTCATGACACTATCTATCCATCTCATCTCCTCCCATCCCCTTTTTCTTTTGCCTTCAATCTTTCCCAAAGTCAGGAGATATTTGTGTATAACTTTAATATATGCAAAGCATTTTAAATAATTGTTATCATTTGATGTCCACTCTGTGAAGCAGGTATTACAAGTATTATAACATTATTTGCCATTTTGTTTTCATTTCATTTTTTACTTGTGATTTTTTTTTAGTGTGAACTATTCTTGATGAGGAAACTCCACATTTAAAAAAAGATCTGTAACGATTCTGCAATGTATTGCCTGAGATACAGGAACTTGCACAGGGACACATTGTCTGGGTCAGAAGTAGATTGTAAACACAGGTGCTTCTGATTCTGGGACAACTTCTCTATTTATTACACCATACTACCTCTCAATATTCCACTTTAAAGTTCACATTTTTCTACTTGCACTCAATAAATTCCAGTGGCTTGCTATTGCCTCCAGGAGTAAATGCAAAATGTTCTATTTGTCATTCAGTCCTTATGCACCTAACCCCCTACTTTTCCAGTCTTCTTACACCTTACTCCCTAATACTTACTCTTTGATACAGTGACACTGACTTGCTAGCTCTCCCATGAACATGAAACTCTTCTCCACTCCAGGCATTTTCTATGGCTGTCTTCCATGCCTGGAAGCAGCCCATTCTCCACTTTTACTACTGACTTCCCTGGCTTCCCTTAAGTCTCAGCTAAAATCCCACCTCCTACAGGGAGACTTTTCTAACCCTTTTTACTTCCAGTGTTTTCCCTCTTTTAATTATTTCCTATGCATCCAGCATATAATTTGATTTTTATTTAATTTTTTGCAAGTTGCCTCTTCTATTATATTGTAAGCTCATTGGCCTCAGGGACTGCCTTTTACCTCTTTTTTGTATTCCCAGTAGTTCGTACTGTGCCTAGCACACAGTGTTATTGTTCAGTCATGTCTAACTCTTCATGACCTTATTTTGGGTTTTCTTGACAAAGATACTGAAGTAATTTATCATTTCTTTCTCCAGATCATTTTACACATAAGGGAAACTTAGGTAAACAGGGTGAAGTGACTCGCCCAGGGCCACACAGTTGGACTGAGCTGAGCCCAGATTTGCATTCAGGTCCTTCTGACTCCAAGCCAAGAACTCTATCTACTGCACCATCTAGCTGCCCCTGGCACAAACTAGGTGCTTAATAAATGTTTATTAAATGAATGAGGAAATAGAGTATATATGTTCCTCCCACAAGCTTCCAGGGAGCTATTTCATTAGTCCAATAATATTGACTAGTGGGACTGCATTCACTTTTGTTAATGGTAGTGAAAAGTAAGGAGATCACAGACCCTAGTGCTCCATAAGAATGCCTATAAATACAGGGAGTACACAGTTGTTCATCAAATTCATTGATTCAGGGAATGATTTGAGTAGGAACAAAATGAGGGATTGGACCAGAAGCACCCTCTAGCTCTAAATTTTGGGATTAGAGGTTCATTATATTTAGAGATGGAACGATCCTTAGAGGTTTAGAAAGTTCAAATTGTTTACTTTAGGCCACATAGATAAAGCAATAAATAAGCCTCCTGGATTCAAGGCCAGGTCCAATAACTCTAAATCCAGTACTCTTTCCAATGTAACTCACTACTTTACCATCATACTATCATACTAAAGTATCAGATTAAAATTAGAAAGCCAAGTAAATGATGGGTAGAAATACTACTACCCCTTTTTAGGTATCTTCACAGACTTGCCCCCTTGGCCTATAATCACTCAGTATAACTAAATACGAGTGCTGGGTTACTCCTACAATCCATCTCCCAGGCTACTACACACAAGCAGCTCAATGAAGCTAGAGGAAGTCTTAAAACAAAACAATCTGACTGATTTCATTTCAAATTCATATTCTCCAACCTAAGTTGGTCTCTCAGTTCAGTAAGGTGATCCTTTTATTTCACACTGATTGATATCATAACTTGCTCCCTCAGAAGCTATTTCCAAATTTATTTTTCCTCTTCAAGTTTCCTGTACCTCTTCTATATATCTTTTAAGCTGAGGAACTTGCCTCTTTATTGAGAAAAAAAAGTGAAACTATTCAACATATACATTTTTTCCAATTTTTCTTAATTAAAAACAAATTTTGACATTATTTTCTACTTTCTCCTTTAATCCACTCTCATGACAATAAGGTAGACTTTCTCCTTGCCAAGACAAACCTTTCTATATGTGTACTCAATCACATGCCCTCCTATCTTCTCCAGATCTTCAAGTAATTTCCTTTCCTAAATGTTCAACCTTTTCCTATCAACTGATTCCTTCCCTAATGCCTTCATATATTCTTGAATCTCCTAATCCTTAAAAACCATAGAGAGAAACATTTTCGTTGGACCCTACTATTTCCTTCAATTCTGATCCTACATCCCTATACTCTCAGCCAGACTTCTTGAAAAAGTTTTCTACACTCACTGCCTCCCCTTTTTTCCATTTCCTGTCCTCTTGATAGTCATCTGGCTTCCAAAATGATCACCACACAAATGAAACTACTCTCTCCAAAGTTACCAATAAGCTCCTAATTTTGAAATCTGACGGTCTGTTCTCAGTCTTAATCCTTCTTAACCAATCTGCTGAATTGAACAGTAGTGTCCACTTCTCTTAACCACTTCATTTCCTATGTGTTTGACAACTCCTTCTCAATCTTTTTTTTCTTCCTGTTTCATCATCATCGTCACACTTTATAACTATGGACATTCTCCAAGGTTCTATTCTAGACTCTCTTCTCGTACTCTTGTCTTTTCTTTCTCTCTCTCTGCCTTTCCCTCTCAGTCCCTCTCTCAATACATTTATCAAATTCTATCAATGTAATTATAATTTCTATCCACATAAGTCCCAAATTGATGTAATCTTCCCTTTTCTCTCTTTTGAGGTTGAGTTCACCAATTGTCTATTGGTCGTGTCAATCTGGATGTCTTGGATGTAGTTTAAACTCAATATGTCCAAAACTGAACTCATAAATCTATCCCTCTAAAACTCCTGTCTTCCAAAATGGCATGTTTTCATCAAAGGAACTACTGTCCTTCTTGTTTCCCAAGCTCATATCATTGTTATTATCCTGAACTACTCATTCTTACTCATCCTACATATCTAATCAGTTGCCAGATCTTGCTTTTTCTACCTTGATAATCTTTCTCATCTGACATCTCACATCTTCTCTCTACTCACATCAACCACTTTAGTTTTGGATTTCATCCCTTTTCATGTAGATTATTTAAACAATTTCCCAATTGGCCCTCCTGCCTCAAGTTTTCCCCCCCTAATTTTGTCCATCCTACATAGTGCTGCCATTGTAATTTTTCTTAAGCACACATCTAACTCTGTGACTTCCCTCCTCAAGTAATTATAGTCACTTTCTATTGCCTTCAGAAATTTAGAGAAAATTTTTTAAAAAGGGAAAAAAAACTTCTCTGTTCAGTCTTTTAAAGTCTTGCATAACCTGACACCAATTTGGATTTTCAGATTCATTGGACATTGCTCCTCATCCCACACTGTGATTCAACCAAATTGGCTTTCTCTCCATTCCTTACATACAGCATTCCACCTCTCATCCCCATCTATAATTTCATACTTGCTATTCCCCACGTCTATACTGTACTCCCTCTTTATCTCTGCCCTCTTTCCTTAAAGACACAGCTTAAGCACCATCATGTACCTGATGAACTTCCTAATCCCCTCACCTGCTCATACTTCTGTATCCCCACAAAAAAGCCTCATTCCTTTATATTTAATTCCTCTGTGTATATTTGAATGTATTATTTTTGTGAATTTGAATTTATTACTTTTTGAATTTATTACTATTTATGCTATATTTGTGTGTATATTATATGTCTGTAGATACACATGTATATATATAAATGTGTGTATACACATACACACATGTTGTTTTTCAATTCTCTCAAGTTGTTAAGCTCATGATTAGTGATTGTTTCATTTTCCGTACTTGTATCTTCAGCACCTATACCAGTTCCTGGCAAATTGGAGGTTCTTAATAAATACTTAATTGATAATTTTAACAATTCACTTTTACAATTATAATTTTATAAATCTGTTGCTAGTTAGGAAATTCCATGTAAAGAAATCACAATGGCCTCAGAATTAGGAACACTGTATTTGAATCCTGGCTCTGAAACTTACTATTTGGGTGATAATGGTAACGTCAATTAACCTCTCTGAGTATTAGTTCTTACCTATAATGTAAATCTTTGCGATTACCTACTTCATGAATTTGCTCTGATGAAAGCACTTTCTTCACTTTACAATGGTATTGAATAGTTCTCTGTGTGGGATTTGTCAATTCTGATTTTATATCCAGAGCTTATACCATTTACCACAAAATTATCAGTCTGTCACTGGAAAGCATACTCCCCATTATATATCACTGGACAGCTGAATGGCAAATTACATACCCTTGTCATATCATGAATAAAAGACCTTCAACATAAAGCTGTTGAATATGTCTCCAGAAATCACTAGAGGGAAACTTCTTAAAACATGCCCTCCTTTAGGATTTTATCCCAGCATTTCTAACAGGCAAAAATATTCCTGCAAATAGTTTGGAAACAAAGGTAAAGATGAAGACTTGCTTCCATTTACAAACAAACATACTCAAGGGAACATTTTGAGCAAATCCATGCCGTCTCCCTATTTTACATGGAGACATAAATAGAGATGAGCATGAAAGTAGGATGCACTATAATCAAACTGCCATTTTCAGATCACTTTTTTTTCTGTTTTTTACATTGAAACAAAAAAAGGAGAATTTATAGAGTTTTAATGTATTATGTGGAGGGAGGGCAATTCAATCATGTGAGAAGTAAGTAATCAGGTACTACCAGTAGCCATAATGATGGCATCAATCTCTCACTCTGAGGCTGACATAGGAGGAACAGCCTTGGTGTTATGTGGTGTTCCTAAACTATCCTTTGCACTGCATAGGACTGATTGTGATAGAAGGAGAGGAGAGCACAGGAGCTATGTAAGACCTATTCATGGCAGAGCAATGTGTCTCTAGGGCATTTTGTTTACATGCGTGGTTTTCTCTGTGTTTATTCCATGCTTTCTATTAATGTATGCAACTCCAGGGAAATACTATACATCAAGCTACCAGGTTCCCAGGGTCTTAAACTACTTTAATATGCTTAGACAATAGTGACTTTGTAGCATCAACCTAGCTGCAGTGGTGTCCTTGAAAACCATTTCTTGTCCAACTATTCTAGAGAATAATTTGGAGCTATGCCCAAATGGCTATAAAACTGTGCATACCATTTGACCCAGCAAAATCAAGACTGTGTGTATGCCAAAGAGATCAAAGGAAAGGGAAAAGGCACATTTGTAGAAAAATATTTATAGCAGCTCTTTGTGTGGTGGCAAAGAATTGAAAAATGAGGTGATGTCCATCAACTGGGAATGGCAGAAAGAGCTGTTGTATATGATTATTTTGAAAGACTATTTTGTTATAAGAAATGATAATCAGGATGGCATCAGAAAAGCTTAGTAATATGAACTCATGCAAAGTAAAGTCAACAGAACCAGGAGAACATTTTACACAATAATTTTGTAAGAATGATGAATGGTGAAAAATTTAGCTGCTCTTCTCAAGACAATGATCCAAGACAATTCCAAAGGACTCATGATAAAAAATTCTATCTTCCTCCAGAGATAGAACTGATGAACTCTTAATGCAAATTAAAGCATCATTTTTTTTACTTTTTTATTAATCACAAGTATTTTTGGCCTGTGTTTCTTTTAAACACAGCTAATATAGAAATATATTTTGCATGACTTCACATATGTAATCAATATCAAATTGTTTGCCTCCTCCAGGAGGAATGGGAGGGAGGGAAAAAATTTGGAACTCAAAAATTTTACAAGTAGATGTAAAAAAATTAATGAAATAAAAATGTTTCAAATATAGAAAAAAGAAAATAAATTTTTCCACAGAAATTTAATTGATTTTAATTCCTCAAATTGTTTGGAAAAAAAGGAGAAAATCAATTCTGAACATTTTCCTATTGGGATGAAGGGGTTGGGGAGTAGGCCCTTGTCACACACTGCTTGTAGTCAGTAGGCACAGGACCTTTATTGAAAAAAAATACACACACAAGTATATGTTTATATGTGTGTGTGTGTAGACTGAATATGCTTACATTTCAACCTAGAAATACATGCATAGTAAATACATATTTTCAGAAAACTATAATTATGAAATTATAGCTCACACTTAAAACATTTTTAAAATTTAGGAGGTTAATAACATGATGTATTGGTGTCATCTTTCTACTAAATTCAACACTAAAAATATAAATAAACTGTTCAGGAATAGACCTGTTAGACATGTATAGGAAAAACAATAATTGACCATAATATGAAATAGAATAATTTGGCTGAAAAAAAATGATCCACAGTTCTTACTAAACATTTCTATGCCCAATATCTATTTGAACCCATTACAGCAATTTCACTCAATTCTTTCCATAGCAATCCATGAATACAATCTGTACCTAAAGCTGTGTGTTATATCAGCAACTTGTTTAGTCAGAATTTAAGCAACTTCACACTATGTAGTAAAAGATTCAATGTGGAGAGCTGCATTTTCCCTCTTGGACTGAGATTCTTCTGCCATTAAATAATGAGATTTGAGTATATAAACACTAAATTCCCTCTTAGGTCTAAAACTTTGATCCTATCAAATACTATTTCCATTTTTTTTTAATTGATCAAGCTTATGAGTACAATTTTTTGTTCAAGATCCAAATGAAATTCATATAAATTATCAGTATTCTTTGATGTAACTATTGACTTCTCCAGTAAATACTATATTCTAGATACAAGAAGCAGCCCAGGAAAAAAAAAAGTTTATCTTCTATTCTACAGAAGCTATTACAATATCTCATACGTTTGAGTTGGTGCAGTTATCACTTCCAAGAGTCATTTAACCCTCTCACACAGCACTAGAGTTTTAATCCAGGCCTGCCAATGCTATATCAGTCTACTACTATGAGATATGTGTAATAGTCAGTCACTTGAATTTATGACTGGAGATAGATGAAGTAAGAATGTATAAGTCCTTTTGGAAGAGGTGGTAAGGTACTACCACCTAGAGGCAGCAAAGTACCACTATTTAGAACAGCTTATGATGCAGTGGATAGAGTTGTGAATTTGGAGTTGGGAAAACCTGAGTTCAAAACAAAGTTCAGATATTTAATAGCTGTGTTATTCTAGGAAAATTATTTTATGCTCTGTCTACTTCAGTTTCCTCATTTGTAAAATAGGGGCAAAAATAATGTCTGCCTCACAGGACTTGGAAGAGGATAAAATGAGGTATTATGTATGAAGTATTGTATAAATGCTTAACATCATCCCCATCATTATTATAATTATTATTTACAATGTTTGGTTGACAAGTGCAAAATCACATCATACCAAAAGTAAAGGGGAGAAAAAAAGACAAGAGCAAATAATAACAAACACCTATTCAAAATAAGATTTGTCTAAGTATAGAATTTGGGTTAGGGGAGGTCAATTCACTCAGTTTTGCAGCCTCAGAGTAATCCTCAACTCTCAGTCATATTCCATTTCTCATTAGTTGCCAAATCTTATTGGGTCTATCTCAACAATATATCTTGCATTCATCTTCTTCTCTTCAACCAACCATCTTACTTCAGGAAAGCATCAGTTCTCATATGTACTATTTCATTCTGAGTTTCTAACAACCTTCCTTCATCCAGATTATCCACTCTCTTCTTCCCTTCATAGTCATACTGGACATAGTTACCAAAGAGATATCCTTTAAAAAATCTGAACATGTCAATCCCCTACTCCAAAAGCTTCATTGCTTCTCTAGTAACTCTATAATCAAAAAGTCCTCTGTCAGCTGGTTAGAACTCTTAATCACCTATTTACAATCCTATTTTTCCAGATGTAGTATATATTATACCCAGGCATAATATGAGCAAACACACACACACACACACACACACACACACACACACACACACACACACACTCCTATGTTCTGTGGCCTATTCTGCTGATCCTCTTAGAGGAAATTCCTTTTTCCATTTTGATACCATGTCACGGACTATTATCTCCCATGCTTTGTACTATCTCCTTTCTAACTCTTGGAACTCCTAGCTTCCATCATGCCTTCTTTCAAGTTGTTGTTCAGTCATCCAGCCATGTCCTACTGTTCTTGACCCTGTGGACCATACTATCCATGAGGTTTTCTTGGCAAAAATGCTGGAGTGGTTTGCCATTTACTTCTCCAATGGATTAAGCTAAAGAGAGGCTAAATGACTTGGCCAGAGTCACACAGATAGGAAGTATCTGAGGTTGGATTTGAACTCAGGCCTTCTGACTCCAGGTCTAGTGCTATATCCACTGAGCCATCTAGCTGGCCTTTATGTCAAGTACCACCTCCTATAAAATACCTTTTTTCCCCCTACCACCTAGTATTGTTCCTTTTTCCGCAATATTATTTTTTATATATTTTGTATATTTCAAATGCATTTATATGTCTATATGTCCCTTGTTCCTAACACAGAGATTGATATTAATAGAAAGTTTATTCTGTATTGTTTTTGCCTAAGTATCCCCAACACCTGGCATAATGGTTAACACATAGTAAGAATATGATAAATACTTGTTAAATTTAATTTAATTGAATGAGATTGAAATAGGTGACCTGTAAGGTCCCTTCTATTTCTAAATTGATGCTTCAAAGGAGCATTATTACTTTCCTGCAACAATTACAATACTCAAGGTAATATTCCTCTGTAGAAGGCAGTATTACTAGGTGCTTCAAATGAATACCCAAATTAATGTATTGCTCTTGTCTTCATATTTAGAAATATTGTATAATCTAAATCAATACATTTTTATAGAGTTTCTTGGCTAGTGAGAAAGAATAACTATTAGTGAGGAAGAATAACTGTGTTCCTAAAAATAGTTGCTATTGACCTAGTGCTTTAAGATTTGCAAATCACTTTATAGCTATTGTGTTTGAGCCTCACAAACACTCTGTGAGGTACTTCAGGTAATATTATCCATGTTTCATGGATGTGAAAGTGACATACAAAGAGTTTAAGTGACTTATTGAGAATTATTCTATTAAGGGGCAGCTAGGTGGTACAGTGGAGAGAGCACTGGCCCTGGAGTCAGGAGGACCTGAGTTCAAATCTGGTTTCACACTGGATACTTGACACTTACTAGCTGTGTGATCCTGACAAGTCACTTAACCCCAATTGCCTCACAAAAGGAAGAGAATTATTCAGTTAGTAAGTATTAGAGACAAATTTTGAACTCAAAACTTCTTATGTCCTGATTTAGCAGTCTACCCACTAAACCATTTCAACACTGTTAATACTGTGACTTTTCAAAACAATGCCTCTCTACCTTGGTCATGTGTTTACAATATCACATTTCATTATAGTCACATTATGTAAAATTTAGGAAAGAATATGAAATGAATCCTGATGTCCATACACAAAAATAAAATATAAAATGTGGCAAAACATTTTTTCTTTAAATGAAACAAATAAGACAAATGAGTAAAGTAAATTTTCTAACAAAATTGTCTCAGAAAAATTTTTAAACCCATTTGACATTGTGAAATTGTTTTTGTCCTATTAAATGGCATTCAGTATATTTGACCAATGCTGGTTAATTTTGAGAATATGTAGCTAATGATCTGAATGTAATAGTAAGAGATGCAGAAGACAATATTAATTGTTTGTTGTTTTGATGTTTGCCAGCATATTTCAATACCTATTTCCCTAATGATTACTACTACTAATAATATTTAAAATTTTAATTATCTTATGAGATATTTCTGACTATGCATTGGCTTTACCCTGAAACAGAGATGTCATTATTAACCATCTTCAAAAATTCATAGTGAATCCTGTAATATCTCTCAACAAATAGTTGTTTTAAAGTTGTATCCATATATATTTCATATAGGATCCATAACATTTTCTTAGCAACTGGACAAACTATATCTACGTCTGAATAATCACACATATCTCTTTGGATCTCTGTCCTTCTAGACTATAATCCCTTGGAGGTCAGAAAGAACAGAAGTATTGGTCTTTTTTTCCCCACTTAAATGATTAGTAAAGCACATAAAAATCAACAAAGAAATTATCAGTGGATGAATGAATGAAACAATTTCCTTTTTGTTTTCTTAATAAAATTATAAAAAAGAAAATGATATACTCTTTAAAGTCCCTTGATTTAGTCTGTCATGCTTAGGAGAATAGTTGGATCGTGCAAATTTTCAGTATTCTAAGAATTTATTATTTCTGTTGTAATGGGTTGAAGTTCAATTGAATTATTTGTTTGACAAAAACAAATAATCTGTCACATATTCTGTTATGACTTCCTATTCCTAGGAGACTGAAGTCCTTTTAGAAATAGTGCAAGACTGATTCAACTTCAATTGAAATCATTCAGTACCATTGTAAGAAACAGTTAACACAATAAATATGTCTTTATATAGGTTACATTTTTCCCTAACCCTCATCCCAGATGAGCATATTAGTCACTAAATAAACATTTATTAAAATTGAATCAGGGAAGACAAGTATAAAAAACATAGTTATTTTAATAATACTAGTCATTTCATTGTCTTCTCTTTGTTACATTTTCAGAAATTGAAAAGTTTCAGGGTTCTGATGGGAAAAAAGAAGATGAAGAAAAGAAATATCTTGATGTCATCAGCAACAAAAACATAAAACTGTCAGAACGAGTACTGATTCCTGTCAAACAGTATCCAAAGGTAATCTAACTAAATTTTATCCCAAATTAGTTTGCATAACCAATGATTTAATGACAAGATGGCATTTCAGCTTTTTATATTTTAGAAAATACTATTGATGCATCCATTATCTATTTATAAAAATATATCCTAACACTAAGAGAACGGAAAAAAATTAAGCAAAGTAGAAATGTTAATCCTGTGGGAAGTAGAAAACAACCACTTTTTCACTTGGGCACTAAGAAGGTAATGACATATGGTGGTGGAAAATATAGTTAGATACTTGTGGACAATTGCTTAAAATTAATATGATTCTTTTTAAAAAAATTATACAAACTTTCATACTGTTTCTCCTGTCTTAGACTGCCTTAAAATGAATACTCATATGTTAAGCAATGTGTATTTAGTATGAGTAAATTCATATTAGACAATTAATTAAGAATGGCTTTGCCTATTGCAAGTATCAACATAATTTTGGTAGGGTCATGTAAAACAGCAGACTATTTTTAGAAAGCAAGTTTAATTTTCCATCAACAGGTCTGATGACATTTTCTGATTGATGGCAAACTTGTCCTTTTAATCCTTAGTACAATTTTTTTTTTCTGGCTAGGCAATATATTGTCGTATATTTGGTTCAACATTAGCTTTGATTGTACCTTTTCCATCTCATTGTCTGCTTTTAACAATAGCAGCAATATATTACAGTGGAGGGGGGGAAAGTAGCAAATTAAGAAGAAAAGCTGTAATAGATGGTTATCCTGTGACTCAAGTCAATATTTTATTTCATAATGATGAATATAAAGTCAAAAATTTACAATCACATACCATATATGTGCTATAGGTATTGCAATATGTTTTTCTATACATGTATGTATAGCTAAATATATGTATATTTACATACATGCTTGATATATGCATGCTAATTGTTGATATTTTCATTTATATGTAAATATTATTAATTTATGTTACATATTGTTGGTATATAATCTTAATATATACCTATAATATGAAATCTCCTATTTTGGTGAAATAAAACACCAAATTCTTCATGCCTTTTATTAGTAGATAGGATTTTATGATGTTAAAGTTGATAATATATTCTAGGCACAAAAAAAAGATTCTGATTATCTAGAATTTGCATAATGAAATGTTATTGTTTTCTCAGTACAAATGACTAACTTTTGTATGATAATTTAAGGATTTTATTTTGTTTAATATATGAAATTATATCCATAAGACATTTTCCAGCTTCAGATGAACTTTTTAATTACCATAACATAACGTGTGCTTCCAATACAAAAAATACCTTTTTTAGGCGAGAAAAATAAATGTTATCAGTATGAATTTAGAATCATATTATTATATAGAATATTCATAAAATTGGATTTTCTTGTAGATTTAGTGATTTCCTCTCCACTATCCAAGCTTATAATATCTTGAAGAATCTACTTATGCATTAGAAACATTAATAAGAATGTACACCTTTTTTATAGAACTTAGTCTGCTGACCATTATGCAGTGTTAAAATCAGGGCTCTTGAGTTTGTTTATGTATTCAAATATATTGTAACGATGTGATTTCTCAGAATACCTTCTTATAGTGCCCTGAAAGACTGACAATGTAGCTGCAAAATAAAAATTAGATCTATTATCTCTGGTCAAATTAGCTTGGCAAGGTAAGAAAGGTCTCTAAATTATTCTTCATGATGCAATATGAGTGGTTTTATATTGAGTGCAGATAAAATTCTGCAGCTGATTCCTCAAATTGTACATTGAAACAAGGCTTAATAATGTCTCTGTGAAGCCAAGGTGGAAAAATGTTTTCTTGTATTTACTTTACAAATGAAAAAAAGGCAATCAAAGTATATAGCAGCACTTTAATAGTTTTATCAAGCTCACTAAGTTTGTTACCACTAGAAAACTCTTATTCCTGGCATCATCATCTTATTGAATGCTATATGTAGAATGCATCTTAGAGATAATTTAGTGCAATCCACTCATGTTCTAGAAGAGAATCCTGTGGCATAAAGTAATGAATTGGCTTTCCAAAAGTGCCATCTTTTGTTAGATTTTTTTTAACAATCTGTCCTGACACTCTCAATCACTTTTATTGATTATTCTTGTTGAATTTAAATTTTCCATCCTTTTCAGAAAAATATACAAAAAAACATATTGCCTCTAATTTCTAAACCTCAAGCTTTTGATTGGATTGATCATGCAAAAACACTTAGGTGATATGCAGTTTTTTTTTGCTTTGTAACTTAACAAGGTTCAAGTTGTGGCATATGCATGTAATGGAATACTATTTTGCTATAAGAAATGATAAGTAGGCAGACTTCTGAAAAAAACCTGGAAAGACTCGTATGGTCTGATGCTGAGTGAAGTGAGCAGAACCAGAAGAACATTGTGCACAGTAACAGCCACGTTGTGTGATGATTAATATTGATAGACTTAGGCCTTCTCAGCAATGCAAGGGTCTAAGACATCTCAAAAGGCCTCATGCAGGAAAACGCTATCCACATCCAAAGAAAGAACTATGGAGTTTGAATGCAGATTGAAGGATACTGCAATTTTTTTTTTCTTTTGTTGTGTTTTATTTCCTCTTTCTAGTGGTTCCTTCTATCAGTTCTAATTCCTACCTACAACATCACTAATTTGAAAATATGCTTAATAGGAATGTATATGTATAACCTATATCAGATTGTGCTCTGTCTTAGAGAGGGAGGTGGGGAGGGAAGGGAGAAAAATGTATAACTCAAAAGCTTATGGAAGTGATTGTTGATAAATCAAAATAAATTAATAAAAGAAACATAAAAAAGAAACATAACTAAATTTACTGTTAGGAAGAACTGAATGTTCTTTGTGTTTAGGTATCCTGTTTTTGTTGGTCTTTTTATTCCACTCAACACTTATGGTCCTGTATTGTATGTAAGTCATATGATTATTTGCTTTTTCTCTATACATTCCGTCTCTTGTCTTTAGTCTTTTGCATAGGCTGTCTCCTATATCTGCCATGCTCTCCCTCCTCACTTCTTTCCCTTTGGATCCTTATCTCTCTTTTAAGGTCAGCTCAAATGCTATCTCCTTCATGAGACCTTTCCTGATTTCAGTTCCCCTCAAAATCAAATGCAGATGGTATTAACTCTCAACCTCATCTCCATTTTTAATTTCTTTTTTGTATATTTTGTATTTAGTTTTCTGCATATATGTTGTTTCTGTTTCATCAAATGTAAGCTTCCTGAGGGCAGAGACTCCTTTTTTTTGTCTTTATATTCCACAATGCTTGGCACATAGTATGTGCTTAATAAGTGTTTGTTAAATTTAAAAAAAAATAATATTAGCCTTAAATTGTTCAAGTGGCCCCATGCTTGAAAAGATTGAACACTCTTTTATTTGAAAAACACACTGTATATCTACTTTTTAAATTAAAGACATGTTCCATTCATATCATTGATTCCTTTAACTTTAGAAGTTTTCTGCAAAAAAGCAGACCATGGTAAACATTTTCCCTTTCCTTATATTTTTGTGAAATTGTTCTTTCTTAGTGCAGACATAGCACTCAGTCACAAGCCCATTGCTTGCATAAAATAAATTAAGAAAATTAATGTCTATTCTTGCCAAGTTGGTTATTTGTGCTTGTCTAGTATAAAGAAAATTACATTGAATTAAAATCATCTGATGCCTACTTCTGAATCTGCAGTTGACAATGCATGTATGTAAGTGTGTATGTATGTATACATAAGTGTATACATATATGTATATATATATATAATGTGTGTGTGTAAAAATATAGATCTAGATGTAGAGATATAGGTATTGTTATAGATAGAGATGGATCACATACCATGGTACAGCATAGAAAGATGAGTAATTGAACATTCCATGACAACTTTTAGAAGAATGGCTTTCACTTTTTATTATTCTTCAGAGAAAGACACAGAAGAAGGTCCATCACTTTCACATCTTCTACTCTTTATAGAGAAATATTCTTTATTCATTTGTTTATATTTTTATGACTCTACTTAGAACTAATCAACTAGGAAAAGATAGATTATAACCTCTGGAGAGGGAGTGTCAAGGTCCAGTAAGTTGATTTGCAAAAATACTGGGTTATAGCTTCATCAGATGACTACTCTCATTAGATAAGGTTAAAATCTGCATGGAAATTTGAGCTTGTTGCAATAGATGAGTGTTGACACTAAACCCCTTTAGGCATGTTCTTATATGATATGATGTGCAACATGGAATAAATGCATTTGAGGATTGGTATCTTTTTTTTAATGCAGACTGTTATTTTTTCAGTCAGTGTTCATAGAGGCTTGCATGTTGTCTCCACAATTAGAATGTGATATTCTTGAAGATAGGGATGGTTTTTGCCTTTCTTTGCATTTCCACCCATTACCATAGTGCCTGGCACATAGTAGTAACTTAATAAATGCTTGTTAACTTTACCTGAAACAAAAACTTATATTAAGCAGTTATTATATTTCAGGTGTAGTACTAAATTATCAAAACAATCTGTGTCCTAGAGGAGCTTATATTCTAATGTGTATGATAGATAGAGAAATTTATATTGAAAAAAGAAAAGTTGGGTTCAAGAGCAGATTGGATTTCTTTTGTAAAATTACAAAGCTATTTTAATAGCTTCAAATATTTTCCTGAAACAAAGAATAATCCTGCAACATATAACAAATAAGAAGTTATAAAGAAGAATTGAAGCAAAAGGTGTTGTTAAAGAAATGTCATTAAAGAAACTTGAATATGGAGGGATAAGGGGGGGTAAGAGAGAGAGAGAGGGAAAGAGAGAAAAGAAAGACAAAGACAGAAACAGAGAGAGACAAAGACAGCAAGAACTAAGTGAAAAAATACTTCTGAAATGTTGAAAGGGCCTCTTACAGCAAACTTATGGGAAAATATACATGTTTGTCACAAAGAAAAAACAAACATATTTGGGTTGTTATCTTTGCAGCTTGAGAGAATATTTACATTGATGAGATGAAAATGTGTTTGGATATTGAAAAGAACATTGACACAATAAATAATAAGTGATCTGAATGCTTACTTTCAACTGACATCTCCTTTTCATTTCCCTGTTCAAGTTTCATAAGTCCCATGTCTAAGTACATCTATTTTGTAAGGCATGTATTTGTCTATGTGATTTGGTCCCTCTACCCCCTAGTATATCTGTTGCACTTTCCTTTTCCACATTTATGTATTTCCTTTTTTATTAATACTCAGAAACTGGAAGCTTTTAAATTCATAAGAGAATCCTGAAAACAGGACTTAAAAAAGTATAAGACTACCTAGTCCATTAGGGTGCTGCAATTTCTCTCTCTCTTTTTTTATTTTTACTTCTAACACTCTTTTTTATTAGTTTTGTTTTTGACTATATTTTAAACTTATTTATTTTTAATTTTCAACATTCACTTCTACAAGATTTTGAGTTCCAAATTTTCTCCCAATCTCACCCCTCCCCTACCCCAAGACTACGTGCATCTTAGTATCCTTTCCCCTAATCTGCCTTCCCTTCCATCACCACCTCCTCTTATCCCCTTCCTCTTGTATT
Organism: Phascolarctos cinereus; assembly: GCF_003287225.1. Taxonomy (NCBI): domain Eukaryota; kingdom Metazoa; phylum Chordata; class Mammalia; order Diprotodontia; family Phascolarctidae; genus Phascolarctos; species Phascolarctos cinereus. The sequence goes on from NW_027555958.1 coordinate 209,181,386, forward strand.
TTCCTGTAAAGCAAGTCAGATTTGTATAATCCATTGCCTGTACATCTTATTTCCCAGTTGCATTTTAAAATAATTTTAACATTTGTTTTTAAAGCATTGGTTTCCTAATTCTCTTCCTTCATCCCTCCCCAGCCACCCTCATTGAGATGGCAAGCAACTCGATACAGGTTATACATGTGAAGTCATGCAAAACACTTCCATAGTACTCATCTTGTGAAAAACTAACTATATTTCCCTTCATCTTATTCCACCCCCTGTTTATTCTATTCTCTCTTTTGGTAACCTGTGCCTCCTCAGAAGTGTTTGCTTCTGATTACCCCCACTCCCAATCTGCCTTCCCTTCTATCATCTTCCTGCTCTCTCATCCCCTTCCTCTCCCCCTATTTTCCTGTAGGGTAAGATAGATTTCCATACCCAACTGAGTGTGCATTTTCTCCATAAGCCAAATCTGAGGACAATAAGATTCACCCATTTCCCTCTCACTTTCCCCCACTTCCCTTCCACTGTAAAAGCTTTTTCTTGTCTGTTTTATGTGAGATAATTTATCTCATTTTAACTCTCCCTTTTTCCTTCTCCCAGTATAATCCTCTCTCACCCTTTAATTTTATATTTTAGATATCACCCTTTCATCTTCAACTCACCCTGTGCCCTCCATCTATCTATATATACATATATTTTTTCCACTCCAACTATCCTAATACTGACAAAGGTCTCATGAGTTACAAATATCATCTTTCCATGTATGAATGTAAACAGTTCAATGTTAACAACTTTAGTAAGTCCCTTATGATTTCTCCTTCCTGTTTACCTTTTCATGTTTCTCTTGAGTCTTGTATTTGAAAGTCAAATTTTCTATTCAGCTCCTGGCTTCTCATCAAGAATGCTTACAAGTTAGGGGACAAGAGAGCAGGGGGTTGATAGAGGGGAGGGCAGATGGGGGAGGGGATAATCAGAAGCAAATACTTCTGAGGAGGGACAGGGTCAAAAGAGAATAGAATAAATGGGGCGTAGGATAGGATGAAGGGAAATATACTTAGTTTTTCACAACGTGACTACTATGGAAGTGTTTTACATGACTACACATCTATAACCTGAAAATTTGAAACCCAAAGTTTTAAAAACACATGTTAAAATAAATATATATATATATATATATATATATATATATATATATATATATGTATATATATACATATATATACATATATATGTATATATATGTATATACTGTAAAAAAATGCTTAAAAGTGCTCTATACTCAGTTTTGTTGGGTAGGTGATTCTTGGTTGTAATGCTATCTCCTTTGCCCTCTGCAATATCATATTCCAAGTCCGCTCTAGCCCCTTAATGTAGAAACTGCTAAATCTCGTGTTATCTTGATTGTGTTTCCGCAATACTTGAATTGTTTCTTTCTGGCTACTTGCAATGTTTTCTTCTTCACCTGTGAACTCTGGAATTTGGCTATAATATTCCTAGGGGTTTCCTTGGGGGATCTCTTCCAGGAGGTGACAGGTGGCTTCTTTCCATTTCTATTTTACCCTCTAGTTCTAGAATATCAGGGCAGTTTTCCTTGATAATTTCTTGAAAGATGATGTCTAGGCTCTTTTTTTTAAGCATGGCTTTCAGGTAGTTCAATAATTTAAAAATTATCTCTCCTGGATGTATTTTCCAGGTCAGTCATTTTTCCAATGAGATCTTTCACTATTTTTTTTCATTCTTTTGCTCTTGTTTTAAAATTTCTTGATTTCTCATAAAGTCTTTAGCTTCCATTTGTTCCATTCTAATTTTTTAAGGAAGTATTTTCTTCAGTGAGCTTTTGGACTTCCTTTTCATTTCCCCAATTATGCTTCTTAAGGCATTCTTCTCCTCATTGGCTTTTTGTATCTCTTTTGCCATTTGGGTTAGTCTATTTTCAAGGTGTTAGTTTCTTCAGTGTTTTTGGGGTTCCCTTTAGCAAGCTGTTGACTTGTTTTCATGATTTTCTTGCATCACTCTCATTTCTCTTCGCAGGTTTTCCTCTACTTTTACTCATTTCTCAGGTTAATTTGTTTTACTGCCCACATTTTGCCTCATTTTAAATTGAAAGGTGAAGTTGTGGACTTAAAAAAAAATGAAAACTTTCCATACATCCTAAGTATCTTTCTCTGAATTGCTAATAATGGTATACTCATAGGTCACAACATTTTGCAGAGATCTAGGTCTGTAATCTTCTAAATATAACCTTCAAGGAAACTTTTCCTCTTGAGAAAATTTTAGATTTTTTTCCTCCTAGTGTTCATTATTCTACATTCTTAATAACCTCTATCAAGGACATGGGAAAATATAATTATTTACTACAGTTATGTGAGATAACTTAAAAAATTTAAGCATATGACTTTCTATTCTACCACATAAATATATTTTCCCATTCATTGTATTTTATTTTTAATTGATATTTTTTACTGTAAAAACTCTTATGCAGCATTATTAAATTCACCCAGTGAATATTTTTTCCTAATTTATTTATTACTGCTGTGAATTGATTAAAAGAAATGTTCTACATAGATCTATTGCTTGTATTTGATTACCATTTATTATGTTCAACAAGTTATTTTATTCTTGCTTTTCTTTTAGCCTCAAAATTCCTATAAATTTCATACACATGGATTCAAACACCTATATAGTATCAATATCATTTTATTTTATAGCTCTGGAGACTCAACTTGTCTCATTTGCTGTTGTCTGCAGAAAATGTGAATGGGTAGGAAAAAATATTTTCTACTGTGTGTGCTTGAGTATACATAATCTGAAGAAGTATTGTTTTGGAAAGAAAATTCCTTTAGGTATTTGGAATAACTTGTACATTTTCAAAAAGTTCATAACTTCATAAAGTTATTTGCATGTGGATCTTTAAAATAATAAGTTAACATTCATATAGTACCTTAAGATTTATGAAGTGCTTTCTCTATAATACATTACACATATTATGATGTTTGCCACCACTATCTAGCATGTAGTTTTCAAGGCCTCCAGAAGGTTATTTTTCTCTTCCTTTTAAGTACTTTTGCTTGCAATTTTGAGAAATGCAAATTCATCTAATTAAAATATATGTATTAATTAAGAGGGAGTACAGCATTAGAGGTGGAATATTAGGCTTGGAACCAGAAACATCTATGCTTGAATATCACCTGTGGTTATTAGTAGCTGTGTGACCTCATGCAACTCATTTAATTAAAGCCTTGGCTTCTTCACATGTAGAATGGGATTTATAGCACATACTTCACTGGGTTGTAGTCAAGGTCAAATGAGATAATTTACCTAAAATTAAATATTCTTGCTAAGTATATTACTACATTATACACATGCTAACAACATTAATATCATCATTACATTTTCATGATATATGAGACACATTAGGCTCTCAACAAGTATCAAAAATAAATAATAATTGCTGTGTATTCTTAATAAATTTATATTCTCATAAACATGAGAAGAAATATATGAACATACATGTGGTATAGATTAAATATTAAAGGTACATAAGAGAATTACAAGCAAATTTTCATAAAGTTGTGATAAATGGATATTTTTTCTTGGGCAACAGAGAAGATTTATTAAAGAAAGTGAGTACAGGTAGGATTTTTAAAAAAAATTTGAATAACTTATTTTTTTTAAGTTTTTAATTCTTTCATTCTACCTCCCCCTACCCATTGACAAAACAAGAAAATAAAACACATTACAAATATGTACAGTCATATAAAACAAATTCCCACATTAGATATTCCCCAAAAATGAAAGAAAAAGAAAATATATGCTTTAAACTTCATTCTGAGTTTTTTCATCTCTCTGTCTGGAGGTGGCTAGTACATTTCATTATTAATCCTTTGGAACTGTGGTTGATTCTTGTTTTGATTAGGTGTACTTTGTATTTCTAAGTTGATTGTCTTTAAAATACTGCTGTTAATTAATTGTTCTCTTGGTTTACTTTCAGGTAATACAAATTTCCTAGTTCTTGTTGTTGTTGTTGTTGTTGTTTTTATCTGAAGTCAACTCCATTATGTCTTATAACACAATTTGTATTCCATTACATTCATATACCGTCATTTGCTCAGTCATTTCCCAATTGATGGGCATGCACCCAATTTCCAAATATTTTCACCACACACATATATACATATAGAGCTGCTAGAAATATTGTTATACATATGGAGCCTTTTTCTCATACTTTGGTCTCTTTTGCTATAAATTCACAGGCATCACTGGGTCAAAGGGTTTACAAAGTTTAATCCTTTAGAGACATAATTCCAAATGGCTTTCTAGAATGGTTGGGAATAGTTCACTGTTCTACCAACAGTGCATCAATGTACTGATTTTCCTACATCCAGTCTCTCATTTTTTTCCCTTTTTTTCATCTTAGCCAACCTGTCAGGTATGATGTTACCCCATGGTTGTTTTAATTTGCATTTATTTAATCATTAGAGTTTTATAAAATTTTTACATATGGCTGTTAATAGCCTGGATTTCTTCCTCTCAAAACTGCTTATTTTTTCATACCTTAACAATTTGATAATTAAGGCGTGGTCCTTATTCTGGTAAATTTAATTCATTTCTTCAAATATCTTAGATATGAGACCTTTATCTGAGAAACTTAATGTAAAGGTTTTCCCTCCCCCACCACTTCCAATCTAACACTTTTCTTTTAAGTGTCGCTACAGTGATTTTGTTTGTGCATTTTTTAAAAGAAAATTTACACAATCAAAATTATCCATTCTGCCTTATATATTTCTCTCTCTTGTCTGTTCTTCCCTTATCCATAGATCTGAGAAGTAGTTCTTTTCATGCTTCAGTAATGTCTTATAATGCTACCTTTTATAACTAACTTATATGCCCATGATTCTGGGTACTGCTTATTCCCCTTCTTTTTATTTTTCATTTATTCTCCTAACATTATTGCCCTTTTGTTCCTCCAGATGAGTTTTTAAAATCCCAGGAAAATATTGATTTGCATTCAAATTCCACCAAATATTTAAAGAAAAATTAATTCTAATCTTGTTTGAAAAACATAGGCAAATAAGGAGTCCTACCTAATTTAACACCAATATTCTTTTAATACTTAAATCAGGGAGAATCAAACCAGAGGAAGAAAACTTTAAAGTAATTTTCATAATGAATATTGATGCAAAAATTTAAATAAAATACTAACAAAAAAGTTGTAGAAATATATCACTAAGATCCTATACTATGACCAATCTAGATTTATACTAGAAATTCAGGACTAATACAATATTAGGATAACTCTAAGAATAATTGACCACATTAATAATAAAAACAATACAATTATATTTTAATAGATGAAGAAAAAATCTCAACAAAATATAATTCTTTCCTGTTAAAAATCCTAGAGAGTGTAAGAATAAAAGGAGCTTTCCTTAAAATGATAAGTATTATCTGTTTAAAACCATCATTGATCATTATCTACAATGTATGTAAGGTAGAATTCAACAATAAGATTAGGGATGAATCATGGGTATCCATTACTATTTAATATTATACTAGAAATGTGCAGTAGTGGAACATAGTGCAAGATTATACTTTAGCAAATTAGACAAGAAAAAAATTGAAGGAATAAGCATTGGAAAAGAGGAAACAAAATTCACTTTTAGCAGATGACATGTGGTTTACTTAGAGAACCCTAGATAGTCAACTAAAAAAAAGCTGATCAAAATAATTAACAACTTCATCAGAGTTGTAGAATATGAAATAAACTTACACGAATAATCAGTATTGTTTATATTACCAACAACACCCAGAAGGAAGAGATAGAAAACAATCTATTTTAAAGTAGCTTTGGACAGCATAAAATACTTGGGAGTTTACCTATCAAGATAGAAGGACTATGTAAATACAATTAAAAAATACTCTTCATACAAATTAAATTCAAATAATTGGAGTAACAGTGATTGCTGATTCAATATAATAAAAATGGCAATACTTCCTAAATCAATCAACATATTCAGTTCCATGCTGATCAAATTACCAAAAAATTATTTTATGTAGCTACAAGTTTTATAAAAATAGAAGTTAGAGAGGCATTCTCTGGGTAAGGAATAGTGTATAAAAAGTCAAGATTGCAGGATATTTTGGAGAATGGCAAGTAGTCAATATCAAGTAAAGCTTAGAGTCCATGGAAGAAAGTAATATAAGAGAAGACTTGAAAGGTAAAGGTGCTGTCATTGCTTTGGAAAAGGGCTGCCAAGATCAGATTATCTAGCCCAATCTTTTCATTTTATCATTAAAAAATAGAACTTGAAGTCTAGAGAGGAGAACTTAATTGTTCTCTATTTCACAGGTAATAAGTAGCCGAGTTAGATTTTTAAACTTAGGCACTTTGACCCCAAACTCAGTGTTCTTTCCACCATTTCCCATTGCTTCTTCATGAATTGACACTACTGTGTGGAGAGTTTAGAATGCAATTCGAAGCATATCATTTGCTATTATTTTTCTTCTGTTGAATTTTGTTTCCTCTTTCTGGTGGTTCCTCCTATTGGTTCTAATTCTTACTTACAACATCACTGATGTAAAAATATGTTTAATAAGAATGTATATGTATAGCCTATATCAGCTTGTGAACTCTCTTGGGGAATGGGGAGGAAGGGGGAGAAAAATTTTGAACTCAAAAGCATATGGAAGTGATTGCTGATAAATCAAAATAAACTGATTAATGGGAAGCATATCTAATATTTAAACTTGATCAGTGGGCAAAAGGAGAGCTATTGACCCCTTTTAAATAATGACATCACCAGATTAATGAATAATTGAGGATAATTTGAGAGTAATGGGCAGGATTAACTAGGGAACATGGTAGAGGTAAGAATGGAGATACAAAGACCATTTGGCTCTAACAGGTAACTAGTATGAGCAGGGAAATAGTGGTAATTTTTTGTCGGGTTTTTTGATAACGAACATCTAAGCTTTCTGAAAGCAACTGGTTATAATGAAAGAGTGATGGATTAGGAATCAGAGGACCTAGGTTCAAATCTTTGTAAAATTACTTACTCCCAGAGTGATGCTTGAGGTCAGTCAAGTTAACTACTGTGACACTCAATGTCTTTATTTGTAAAATAGCAGAGGTGGATTAAATAGCAAGTTGCTTCATCTTTCCTGGACCTCTGAGATAGCTTCCATTGCTGAAGCAATGACTCTGTGATAATTAAATTAAACAGGAACAAAATACATAGTTGTAGTTTCTATTGTTCATGTAAAACTATTGCTAATTTTTAAACATTACCACTTTTTTTTTTTTGGCTTTCATAATGGCTATAATCTTGCTTTCCTGTAGTTTGGAATTTTTAAATGAATGAGAATGATGGAAACAAAGCAGAGCATATGTATCTATACCTGTCCAGATTTAGATGCACACTGTTAAGTATATTAACTACATTGCTTCTTTCTTCAAGTGAAACTGCTATATATCACAGTAGGTGATTTTCTTGACATTGGAGGGAGAAAAAAAAACATACTTTCTGGGAGAGATGAGGTAACTAAATAATTATAGTTTGTGAAACTAAACTTTAAGTTCAGAGTATTCAACTCAGCAAATATTTATTAAAGTACCTACTATGTTCAGGGCACAACACTATGTGATACAAAGATTAAAATAAAACCACCCATGCAATTAAGGTGCTTCCATTCTAATACAAGTGGGGTTGGGAATGATTCTTACTTTTGCATTTTAGAAGTTTAGAAACTAGGTCACTACTGTGAGGATTTTTTTTTCAGAAAGTTATATCCTTTTTAGTAAGTTTTGAAAGTGCTTTCCCTCCAATATCTGTCCATTAGAAATGAATGAATTGAATATGTGCATGAGTGCTACATTTTGATGTCAGTATATTGCATCTTAAAATGCTCAAAAGAAATCTTGACACAGAAAGATCAGTGTGTTAAATGTTAATATAAAGTCGGAAATTAAATATAAATTGTGTGTGTAGAGAATAAAGCCATTATATGTTAAATGGATGTTTTTCAGTCAGGTACAGCTTTCTACAATAGCTTGGGAGTGAGTAAAGAATATAAATTAAGATCCTCATTCAGAGTAAAGCAGTTAATGAGACAGCTCTCATTCTTCATAAAATGAACATTGATTCCTTCTTTCCCTGTAACAACACCCACAATGTGATAAGGTTCACTACTATTGCACAGTATTTATCTTCCTCTTCTCTTAAGTAACCTGTGTAGGCAGCATGCAAAGAGGTCTGAGGTCCTAAGGAGCCCCTGCAGATGGAGATGCAAATAAAGCTGTCAATGTAAGAAATCATGAATCACAGATCTGGAAAGGACCTCAAAGATGATCCAATCTAGCCTCGTATTCAAAGTAGGAATGCCTTCCACAATTTCAATATCAATATTACAAATCTTTATTTTGGAAGAGAATTAGCACATCAGATAAAACACATCTTTGCATGATAAGATGACTTTTGGTAGAGTAGAAAGGTCCAATTCAAAGTAAATTTCATGTTATAAGAATGTAGTTTTCTTGATAGGCTTTAGTTTCCTCACATGTACAATGAATGGATTCTAAACTACATCTTCTCAAGGATCTCTGCCAGATCTACGATTTTATTATATTATTTCCTTGTGAGGTAGAATAGTATAATGAATAGAGTACCTCTTATGCAATAAGAAAAATTGAATTTGAATCTTGGTCACATTTCTTACCTGCTGTGTGAACCTGAGCAAGTCCTTAACCTCTATGAGCCTTACTTTCCTCAGCTATAAAATGGGATAATAATAGCAACTACACAGAGGTTTTTTTTGAGGAATAAAATGAAATAATACATGTAAAGTCCTTTGAAAACCTGAAAGCATTAATAAATGTCAGTTATTATTCAGTAATAAATGTTCTTTTTCCCTCCAATTGAATATCCTTGGAGATAGAAGCTTAAAAATTCACAAAACAACCATTCCCTTGTTGGATAGCTCTTCTATTAGACAAGTCTTTATTATACTTTTTATACATATCATTATTATATTTTTCAAAATCATCTTTTTTATATCTTATTCCTCTGAGTTCTACTCTCTGAAGCAACAAAAAAATTCTTCCTTCTACATTTGATAAAATATTTCAAATATTTCAATTCAAAGTGCAATAGAAACATTGTGAGATATAGAGACAAAATATCTCAATTCAAATTTCAGCTCTTCTTCATTCTATGTGATGGGGCAAATAACTCCACTTTCCTGGTCTCAAGTTCTTATTTTATAAAATTGAGCAGTTTGGGCTAGGTGACCTGCCTCTATGATCCTTTCTAACCAAGATTCTTTGATAAAACTGTGTAAATATTTCTTAACATTCTATGTATTGGTTACTGGGCTAAACATCGGGGGTATAATTATGTAGTGCAAAACTTGCATTCAAGAAGCTTAGAGTGTTAAGAATAAACACCGTGAGTGCAAAGGAGAGGTCCAAGCAGAGTACCATGGAAAATTGGAGGAAGTAGACATTACTTTTATGAGTATAAATCTATGTGTTTGGGGATGGATGGGAACTGTGAAAAATTTCATGGAGTAAGCAATGCTTGAGTTGTCTCTTGAAGGTAGAAAGGGACTTCAAGATTGATAGATACACAAAGACATATCAGACAAGTCATGATGAGAACAAAGAATAAGGAGTAGTTGCCTGACTTTAATATTGAGTACATAAAAGGGAATAGTATGAGATGAGGCTAAAAGTAGCCCAGATATCAGTTTCAAAGGGCCATTTATATATAGATATACAGTTTGTACTTTATTAAGTAGGTAATAGTGATATTAAAGATTCAGAGGAATAGAGGAGTATCATGATCAGAGCAATGAATTAAGAAACCTGTTTGTGCAGAATTAGAAAGCATAGATGGAAAAGGGGGGAGTCTGGTAATATCTACAGTAGTTCAAAGAGGAGATAATTAACATGTGAATTTATTTGCCTACAATGGGAGTGCAAAGAAAGGGACAGCTATGAGTAATATTGTGGACAAGATTTGCAAGACTTAGAACAGATTGAATGGGAGCTGTGGTGAGGGAGATATGAGACATAAAAAGGCCTCTCAAATTTTAACCCCTTAAGACTGGGGAGAATAGTGATGCTAGAAACAAGATTTAGGAAGAAGGATAGATTTTAGGGGAATTATGAAGAACATCAGATTGCAATAATGTGAAGAAAACCTACTTTGGGGTCTTAAAGACTAGTTAATACAGTGACTAATCATGACCCTAGATAATTGAGGATGAGTCATGCTTCCCATCTGGCTATATTGAATTTTAGTAATATCAGTTGCATGGAGGCTAAAATAATATTATCTTGATCATATTACGAGTAATGGCAGTGACAGAACCAGACCCCAGTGTTCCTGATTCCTTGGTGCAATATGGGTTATACTAAAATGACCGAGTCTTCTTCCAGTTCTGAGATTCCATGATGCTATACCTCACCTCATTTGGATGATTATAGATACCATAGAATCAAAGCCTTTTCATTTGTTTGTTTGCTTCTGTTGTTGTTGTTGTTGTTGTTTGTTTGTTTGTTTGTTTGTTTTGGGGGTTTTGGGTTTTTGCAAGGCAATTAGGGTTAAGTAACTTGTCCAGAGTCACACAGCTGGTAAGTGTCAAGTGTCAAATGTCTGGTCTGAGATGAGATTTGCAATCAGGTCCTCCTGACTCCAGGCCAGTGCTCTATCCACTGTGCCACCTAGCTGCCCCTTGGAATCAAAGGCTTTTTAAAGCAGCCAAATAAGACTATTTGTGATGATGTGAATTCACTCTAGGCTTTTTAAGTAAGTTCATCATGCCATTCTGATCTCAAAGAATGGGATCCGAAAAATCTTAAGCAACAAAATATGGATTTTTAAAAGCATGTACAATAAAATAAAAGAATTTTAAAAAACAGAAAATCAGATTTTATCCTTGGGGAATGGGATGTTCTTATTAGTTTAGGTTTTTGGTTAGCTTATAATTTATTCATGATTAAATAGAATCTCTATCACCTAACCCAAAAAAAAAAGCTTGTAAAATAAAAGATTAAAAAAAATAGATTTTATGCTTGATGAATGTTCTTGTTTTTTTTCTTCTTTTGGTTAACTTAAGATTTATGCATCATTAAATAGAATCTCAGTTATTCACCAAATATTTATTAAACACCTACTGAGTTCTAGGCACTGTGCTAAGGACTTTTAATACAAAGACAAAAATGAAATAACGTTGCCTGTAAGGAGTTTACTCTATAATGCAGGGGTTGAGGTGAAAGGATATACACATATAAATATATACAAAATATGTACAAGAGAGTTTAAGGAAGGGCAGGTATTAGAAGGGGGAACAATCAGGAAAGACCTCCTTTGGGAATTGACATTTGAATTGAGCTTTGAAGGAAACTAGGGATTCCAAGAGGCAAAATTTAGGAGGTTTGGAAAAAACTGTGCAAAAGTATGGCAATGGAATTTCTTATGGGATGAGTAATGATAACACCACTTTTACTGGATAGAAGAATGAGTGAATGGGGCATGATGTATGCTAAGGATACAAAGGAAGTATGTAGTTATTTTATGAAGGGAATTTGGATGGTAGAGCAAAGACGGTGGAATAACAGGAAGGTGTTCTTTCTTAAAACCCCTTGAATCAGACCTAGAAAATGTACCCTAAAAATTATGATGGGGAAATCCAGAACAAGATATTGAGTCATTTCTCTAGCCCAAGTCCATATACGGAAACGGATAGAGAGAACTGCAAGTCATTTGAATCATGCATGGTCCTGAAGCGGGACCTGGTGTGCATCAAGTCACAGGTACAGCACAATAATATCCAAGGAGAAGCTGTGGAACAGGACAACAAGGGGTCCCAGATCTATCCTGGGGCAAACCAAGACCTAAATTACAATGGAGGAGATAATTAGCAGCTTCATCACCCACTCTCCAATTCTGGATTATAGATTCAGGGTGGACTGAGAAGGGGAGCTGGGGCCCAGAATATCATCCAAAGTGGCACTGGAAAGGATGAAGTACATAAACAAATAGCAGAAATGTGGCTCAGGAGAGTATACTAGGAAGATGGCCGAGTAGGTCACAAAATTCCAATATCTCCATATTTCCCCCACAAACAAGACCCAAAAAAATGCCTTAGGGTTACCATAAAGCTGTACCAAGAATTGGGGCAGAACAGTGGTCCTCCTAGGGCAACTGAAGAAAAATCCCAGGATTGAGGTATGAGGATAGGCCATGGGCAAGAAAGAACCAGAACATGACTGGTGAGTGCAGAGGCAGGGACACTGCTGCCTGTGAGCAATTACAGGATGACAGAGTTTTTGGTTTTGGTTTCAGGACAGAGAGAAGGAAACTGAAGGAGGATCTGAGGCCAGAGGTACCATATTCCATACCCCAGGACCGAATGTGATTGTAATAAACTGATACCAAAAAAAAAAAATGGCAGGCAAAGCAGAAAGAACCCAACTATTAAAAAATTACTATGGGAATAGAGAAGACCAGGGCTCATCTTCAGAGGAGGATACAAAAGCAAAAAGAAAAACAAAAAAGAAAGAAACAAAGAAAGAAAAGAAAGCCTCTCCTATCCAAAAGAATAATGTCAGATTGCCTAATTACCTGCCTAAAAAGAGTTCATAGAAGAAAGTTAAAAAAAGACCAAAAAAAAGAAACAAATGAGGGAGACTGAGGGGGAAAAAAAGAGCAATTCAAGAAAACAAGAAGACAATAAAATAAATGTAACCAACTGAAAAAGGAGATCCAGAATCTTAAGGAATAAAATGACTCTTAGTTTTTCTTCTGGTTCAGCTGTTCCAGGGTTTTTTTCTGGGGTGATATTTTCTGGTCTTTCAGGGGCTAATAAGGGAGGGTAAGAGCAACTTATATCTTACTCTGCCATCTTAACTCCCGGAAGCAGAAGCCAATTTGGTAGTTTGAAAGAAAGATTGGAGTAAACCTGAGTATGTTGGATTCTAAAAAATAGCTGTTTATGAAAAAGGTAAAAAAGACTAATTATCATATACAAATGAGGTGGGAGAGGAAGGAGTGACACAGAGGAATTAGATGGGGGAAGAGGACTGGTAGTTCTAGAACACTATTCTCATTGGAAATGGGTTAAAGAGAGAATAATACATATATATTTAGAAGGGTATGAAAGTCATCTAAATTCAGAAAGAAACAAAAGGTTAAGAGGCAAAGGAGGGGCTGGAGGATAGGGTAGGGATTTTAGAGGGAAGTCTACTCATACTAGATCTAGGTTAAAGAGAGAAAATATATATTCATGCAGAAGGAAACAAAAGTTTTCTAAGTTTATAAATAAGAGAATGAGGTATTAAGATTGGGGTATAGAGGGGTGTCTAGATTAATGGGAATTGGAGATTAAGGGAGGGATGTTGGGGGGGATAGGTTAAGTAATAGGAAGGCAAGGTAACAGGTAGAATTAAGGCAGAAGAGTCTGCAGGGATAGAAAATAAGATACACATGAACATAAAATACAGCTCAGGAGTAGAATTTATCAGAAAAAAGCAGGAGTAGTAACCATGATTTCAGACAAAGGTAAAGCTAAAATAAATTTGTTCAAAAGAGAAAAATAGGTAAACTATACTATATGTCAACCATATTAATCAATATTGTTTCAGACTATTTAAAGGTTGAAATATTGCTACGGTGTAGGAAATGAGGAGTTGGTGGACTTAGAAAAATGTGGAAAGACTTGGACTTATAAAGGAAGATGTTATCCACCCTCAGAAAAGACAGAGAACAAACAAATATAGTACAGTCCTATATAGATGTATATGAATGTGTATGTCTATATATGAGTATGATTACAGATATCTAAGTATATGTATGGATATGTATTTTTGTGTATGTGTATATAGGTATACATGTGTAGATTTATGTATGTGTGTGTATTTCTGTGTGTGTGTGTGTGTGTACCCATGCTTAATTATAGCCTTCTGGGAGAGGAAGGAAGGGAGAACAAAGAACAAAATAAAACATGCACAGCAGAGAAAAAAAGAAAACTTAAAAGGAAATAAGGAAATAAAAAACACAATGTGTAGTATTTATTATATAGGCTTTCTTGAAATGGAAATTTATTGCTGCATATTTTGAATCCTCTCTTACATTCTGCATGCTCACATGGAAATGTTATTTTTTTTTCTTTTTTCTCTTCTTACTGTGCATTTAAGTTTAAAATAAATTATTTAAAAAAAAAAAGAAGTGTGGCTCAGAACTCAAGAATGTAAGAGAGTCTCACTTCTAGTGTCTAGTTCATCCTGGAGAATAACCAGGGCAGGATTTATAGACCAAAGGGATTCCTACAATTCTCTTACTCTGAGCCAATGGAGTTTTGCTTTTGGCTGACAGGAGTGGAGTCCAATAGCAGTCTACTATTTGTCAGACCCAAACTTGCAGAGTTCAGACCACAGGGATAGCAATCAAACTTTGCCCTGCTTCAGATCATTTAGGGAACACTGAAAGACAGTAGATGTTCAGCTTGAGCTTTATCTGAGATCCTAGGATTATATAACACTCAATACCCCCAAAAAAGCAGCAACGATGCCTCTCCAGCCTTCACTCCAAACTTACTAACCCTGACATAAAATTTGAAGTCAGGAATTACACCTCAAAAAGTATTGTGGTGCTAGGGAGGTTGGAGACAGATATGCAGATTAAGAGAATGAATCAAAAACATCTACAAGTAAAACCTCAGAGTAAAACACAGCTTGGGAACAAAGCCTTATAGAATTCCTTGAGGAGAAGAAACAAGTTAAATCTGTTTAATTTTGTTTTGTTTTTCATTTAAAAAAAATGAAATTAGTTCTTGAGAGGAGAAAAAAAAGAGAGCTAGAGAGGAATTGGAAAGAGAATTAAAAGCTTGTCATGGGAGGTATAAAACCTTGCCAAAACAACAAACTGCTTCAAAATTATAATGGACCTAATAGAAGCAAATGACTGCACTGAAACAAAAATAAATATTAAGACAAACCTAAAAGACTGAAAAAATAGAAGAAAATATAAGGTGTCTTGCCGGGAGCGCCTGCGTCCCCGGCTGTGGTATGATGCCGGCAGAGTGTGAAGAGAGAAAGAATCACAGGCCAGGTGAGAGCAGTGAAGAACAAACTCTGTTTATTGATCTGAGGGCTCAGGCTTATACAAATCTAATTAGGTGATTTCCTTACTTCCTTGTACCTTGTCTGTTACATTCTTTCCTGCATCCTGTCCTGTACCCCATCTGTTTCCTCCCTTCCTGCATCCTGTTTTCAAGAGACAGAACAGGGGGGTGGTGAGCCGACATCCTGAGTTTCACAGCTGTCATGCTTAGTACAATCTGCAGGTAAGACCCGGGCTGGCCTAAGCCTTCCAACTCCCCAAAGCCGGCCCTCTACAGTGTCTTATAACAAAATTAAATTGAAAAATGGAATGAGGGGGGGAAATTAAGAAACATTGGACTATCTGGAAACCATGATCAAAAGTAGGAGAGTAAATATATTTCAAATCTTAGAAGTTCCCAGATGTTTTAGAATGCAATGACAGTGAAAATAGGAAGAATTCATCTTTCATCTCCTGATTAACAAAAATAATAAAACTAGTAGGAACAAAGAAAAATGTTACAGTAGTAAGAATAAAAGAATACAAACATCAACAAACCATTGTTAGAATCACATATGATTTTGTAGCCACTGCTATAAGGAGTAGAGAATTTGAAATACCATATTACAAAAGAGATGTTTATAGCGAAGGATAATTTACTTAGAAAACCTGAGTATAATGCCACAGAGAGAACATGGAAATTTAATAAAATAGAAGATTTACAAATCCTCCTGATGTAAAGAACAGAGCTGCATAGAAACTTTAAACAAAGGAGTGAAGAAAGACATAAAAAAGGTAAACATTAATGAATTACTATAAAGAAACAAACAAGGATAAATATTTTACATTCAAATATAGAAAAAAGTTTGCGTATTTCTCCTATGAACCCTATTTCATCATCAAGAGTCATAGAGGGAGTCTAATTAGATCAGGTCTGGGATTGATCTGTTATGTCTTGATTATCTCAAAAGAAAAATAAGGAAAGAATGGATAGAGAAGGGAAAAGAAATACACTGGGGAATGAGGTTCATAAAAGAAGTTTTAGGAAAATTATCTTACATCAAGTATGAATCTATATAAAAAGGAGGAGGAAATGAGGGGACTGGATAACAGTTGAACTTCACTCTCATTTGAATTACTCAAAGAAGGGAAGAATACACACAGAGAATTTGGTATAGAAATGTATTTCACCCAGCAGGGAAATAGGAAGAAAGAGAGAAGAGGGAGGCAGATTAGAGGGAGAGTAGTTTAAGGAAGGGATTTGTTCTAAGTAAAATATACCCTAAGGATATGCTAAAATACTTGTAGCACTTTTTGAGGTGGCAAAGAATGGAAATTTGAATGAGTACTCATCAATTGAAAAGTAGATGAACAAGTTAAGGTATATAAATTTAACAGTATACTACTGTGCTGTAAGAAATGATAGAGATGGCTTCATAGTAACATGGAAAGACTTATAAAATGAAGTGAACAGAGAACCAAGAGAACCATTTATATGAATGACAACAATATTATTAAGATAAATAACTTTGAAAGAATTAGGAATTCTTAGTATAATGACCAACCATGAATCTGGAGGACTAATGATGAAACATGCCACCCCTCATCCTGACAGAGAGTTGAAGGATTCAGAGTGTGGAATGAGTCTTTTAAGATTTGTTTGTTTGTTTCCTACATGGTTAATACATAAATTTGTTTTTAATGATTTTATATGCTTGTAATGGGTTGTATTTTCATTTTCTTCTTAATGAGTAGGTAGAGTGATGAAAAGAGAGATCTTTGCTGATTAGAAAAAGTGAATTTTAAAAAAGAAAAGGCAGTCTTATTTTATCTTAGACATAATAGGAAGTCTATTTTAGTTCAATGAATACAAGAGTAGCAAGTTCATATTTGTGTTTGTGGAATATCACTTTGGCAGCTCTATGGAGAATGGACAGGAGAGAGAAGAGACTTTATTCAGGGAGATCAAATTAGGAGTTTGTTGCAATAATCCAGTTAAGAGGCAATGAGGATTTGATCCAGGGTGGTGATTTTTTAAGTGCAGAAAAAGGAAATAGATATGAAAGATACCGTGGTAGTATAATTGATAAGACTTGACAGCTGGCTAGATATGTGGGGTAAAGGACAAGAAGTTCTCAAGAAGAAGTCCAAGTTTGTAAAACTGCATAGCTTGAGGGATAAATGTGCCCTAGGCCAAAAGTGTCAAACACACTGGCCCAAATACTCCTAAATGGTTGGAACATGATTGAAATGTAAGTAGGACATATTTAGTAAAATATTAAAAAGGAACATAATAAGTAATACTTAATAATAAGTAGTTTTCTAAGTCAATATTCAGAGCAAATGGATATTTATACCTTGTTTAGTCACCCTTTTTTAAATTGAATTTGACACTACTATCCTGGACAGTAATAAAGGAGTTCAAAAGAGAGAAGAGTTTGTGTGGAAAGAGAATGAGTTTGTGTCATTTTGAAATTGATATGTCTGTCAAGTAAGTAGTTGGTGATAAGGAACTGAAGCTCAGAAGACTGATTAGGGCAGTACATTTATATATAGATACCATCTTTATAGAGATTAACAGTTAAAGCCATAGAAACTGATAAAGTCACTAAGAGAAAAGATAATGTAGAGAGAAGAAAACCCAACACTGAACCTTAGGAATCTCCCTCTAAAGTTAGGAGGTGCAATATTAATGATGATCCAGGAAAGGAGACTGAGAAAGAACAGTTAGATATGTAGGAGGAGAACATGAAAGAGAGAGCAGTGTCACAAAAAATTCAGAGAGAAGAGAATATTCAAGAAGAAAAGTACATAGCAGTGTCAAAGGCTGTAAAGAGATCAAAAGCAGTAACTTGCTTGAGCTCTCCCCCAGACCTAAAAATGGCTCTAAACAACTTCTAGAGCAGCAGAACCCACAAAAAGACAGATTGAAATAAATTTCCAGTCCAAGACTACCTGTATGGTTGATTGGAAATGTCTATTGTACCAGGCTGGGAAAGAAACTCCATTTAGCATGGCCTGCACAGACAAAAACAGAGCCTCAGCAAACCTGGAGCAGTCCTCAGGGGATTGAAACAAAGGGAGCTGTGTTGATTTCCAGAGTTCTCAACCCACAAATACCAAAGACAACTTAGAGTCAGTAGAAAAGTTGTGTCTGACCACAGTGAAAGAGGAGCTCTGTCCAGCCCCAGTCCCAGCACAGCCCCAGGACCTAAGCTGCTTCCACATCTCTGGCCCACAGACAAAGGGGGGGGGGGTCAATGGCTGATCAGAGGGAGATTGCAGGGATATCTTTGCTGGTGATGAGGCAGGATTCTCTTGCTTTGCGCAGTTTGGATCTGGGTCTCAGTTCTAGGTCATGATCTTAGGGCAAGGAGGAGTGGTGACATGGTGGAGGTCATAGTGGTGGTGGACAGGGAATCCCTCTCACACTTCTAAGGCAGAAAAGAGTGCTTGTGGTCACTCATAGACCAGAGCCCAGGTGAGGAAAGGAGTAAACACCTTGAACTTGATCATACCACCTTGGATGAACTGAAAATTTACAGGTCCCTAGAAGTATCTCTGAAAAGAGCTGCTCAAAATCTCCAAAGCTTGGGACAATATATTCTCCACACTGGAAGCAGACCCCTACCTTAACAAAGAGTTCAAAAGTCAAACTGGCTGGGAACATGAGCAAATGGCACAAAAAGTCAGACCATAGAATCTTATGTTGGTCACAAAGAAGATCAAAACATACAAGAAGAAGACAACAAAGTCTAAGCTCCTACATCCTAAGCCCCCAAGAAAAATATTAATCAGTCCCAAGCCATTGAAGAGCTCATAAAGGATTTTAAGAAACACATAAGAGAAACAGAGGAAGAACTGAGAAGAGAAATGAGAGTGATACAAGAAAATCTTGAAGAAACAAGTCAACACCTTAAAAAATAGACTAACCCAAATGGCAAAAGAGGTCCAAAAAGCCAATGAGAAGGAAAATGCCTTAAAAAAGCAGAATTGGCCAAATAGAAAAAGAAAGCCAAAAGCTCATTGAAGAAAATACTACCTTAAAAATTAGAATGCTGCAAATAGAAGCTAGTGACTTTATGAGAAATCAAGAAATAGTTAAAGCCAAAATAATGAAGAAAAAAATGAAAGACAATATGAAATATCTCATTGGAGAAACAACTGACCTGGAAAATAGATGCAGGTACAATCTTCTTTCCCTGTTTCCTCTGGTGGTAAGGAAATAATCATTTAAATTTGTCATTTTCTTTTGCTTCTTGATAATAAAAAAATCATAGGATCATCATTTTAGTGGAGGAATGATCTTAGAGTTCAGCAAGTCAAGTTCCTTCATTTTTCAGATGAGGAAACTGACCTGCCTAGGGTAACACAGCTAGTATCTGAGGCAGAATTCAAATCTATATCTTTCTAACTTCAAGTCCAACACTCTATCTGAATCAAAATACTTCCCTTCTAAATCCATTACATCTTAGCTGTTAGGGCAGGGGCAGAAGGAAAGGAGAAAGCACTTATTAAATATCTAAATGTGTCCAGCATAGTGCTTAATACCGTATTGATATTATCTGATTTGATCCTCACAACTCTGTGGGGTAGGAGTTATTATTGTCCTCATTTTAAAGATAAGCAAACTGAGGCATAGAGGTTAAATGACTTGCCCAAGGTCATACAGATAGTATGTGTCCATAGCCATATTGAAATTCAGGCCTTTTTAACTTCAAGACCAAAGCTCTATCCACTATATCATCTAGCTGCTCCCAGATCTTTTTAACTGACTCTATAGAAGCAGTGAGGGGCTAGGTAATTGGGTTTACAGTTGGGGGATTTGGTGAGGGAGACCTGGATTTTGGCTTAATGTGTGGGGCATGGAAAGCAGAATACATTTGGAGTCCAAAGACCTGAGTTGGAAATCCATCTCTGCATGTATGACTTTGGCCAATTTTGCTCAACCTCTCTTGATCTCAGTTTCCTCATTGTAAAATGAGAGCATTGTACTTCATGACCTCTAAAGGCTATTTCAGCTTTAAATCTTATGATCCATGACTTACATGGGAGCTGCCAATCTACTAGTTCATAAAAGCATGTTCATAAGAACCTGATGAGATGGAAAATTAAATAAATGCTCATTTTATTTGATATTAGTTGATATTATAATGAAATAACATACAAAAAGGAAGAAAAAGAAATGAAAAGCAAGAGGATTAACTTGAAAAAGAATAGGTCAGAGACTGGAACAATAATGAGTCCAGTACATTAATCTAAAGGGAAAGAAATGAGAGCCTAAAAAAGAACAATTGCAGTGAAATTTGAGAGGAGAGAATATATATGAGAGTACTGAGAAGGTAGAATCAATAGGGCTTGGCAATTAATTGAACGTTGGGAGTGAAGGAAAGAAAAGAGTCAAAGGTGACTCCAAAGTTACGAGCCTATGTGACTAGGAGGATGGTGATGACATCAAAACAAGTAGAGAAATTGACAGAGAACAGGATTGTAGCAGATGATGAATATACTTTTGCATATAATGAGTTTGAAGTGCCAGTGGGATGGATATTAGCTACAAATAATAAAACAGACATTTGAAAAAACATCATTGATATTCTAGAGAAATGTGGAGGGTAGAGATTGAGCGTTGTCCATAGAATTGATTATTAAACTTATAGGAATTTATGAGATCATCTCAAAGGGATAGTGTGTAGAGAAAAAGAAGTCAAAGAACAGAAGTTTAGCAGACTCAAGCTTAAGAAATAAGAAAATTAAATAAAAACATAATTCCTAAGACAGAATTACAAAATATTCTTTTTGACATGATCTAAATCCATTTCTTGTTGAGTTAATATTTAGGGAAAAGAATAGTATATTACTATAATTGTAGCAGAAGTGATCAGGAGAACACCTGATTTGCTGTACTGGGACACCTCCCATTAAGCTGAATAAAGCTTATTGGTTTTTTGCTGAGAGACCTGTGTATTTCTGACATCGTACAGAGAACTTCTGATTGGTCCTCAGTAAATCGTACTATACTTAAAATGATTGGCAACAAAGACTCAAAGGGATGGAATTTTGTTAGGAAAAGCTTACTCCTTACTGATGTAAAATGTGGAGGAGAAATGTTTCCATTCTTTTTTTGGGAATTTATATGCTTTTGCTTCCTTGCACTTGGGGAAGTGGCTATTTTTTGGCAAGGATAAGGTCTGAAGTACAAGTACTTAGAGTGTGTGTATGCAAATAAGTGGTTGCTTTACTGATCAAGGAAGGATATAATTTCCAAAGAGTTGTGTAAAGTTATGTGGTGAGTATGTCTTCCTCTTGGTATTCATGTTCCCTTCTTAAGAGATGCTTAGTGACCACAAATATAAATCTTAGGCAATTTAGTTGGGGTAATTTCCTCTTTGGTTTGAACTAATTGCATCATATCTCTTATTTCCCTGTTTCGAAGTTCTACCTTTGCCATATCCCAGATCAAATAATAGCCTTCTCTAAGGGTGAGGTGATTTTTCTCTCCTTCCTTTAAGTGACAATAGGGTGTGGAAAAGAAGTATGGGACAGTATCATGCTCTTAGCTACCCACTTGGTTTTTGTCCTTCTTTCTGAGAAGAAATCAGAGAGCAATGAACCCGAGAATTGGCCATTTTTAGCCTTGAGGTTAACTCTTCATTGGTAATCCTGATTTTAATATTCCTGAACTCTTGAGTTAGGTCAATGATCATGCCATGTGAGATTTACTTACCAAATTATTTCATGCAGAACAGTATCATGATCTGGCTTATACTATAACTGAAGGACTAAAGAATGCCTTTCTCCAGCTAATTAGGAGCTCTATACCCTATAAGTTTCTTAGACAGTGAAGGTCTAAGATGAATATTAACTGTCCATCAGTTCCACAAAGTTTTCTTTATTTCTAGAGTGAACATAATGTGTTTAATGTGATATTTGTGATGTTATTTTTTTTCTTTAATTGTTAATGGAAGCCTTTGAATCTTTAAAAAGATATATAAATGTTAATCATTTTCTTCAAAGTGTAATAAAAATAGGATGTCCTATACTTAATTTACATATTTTGTGTACCTTTGTGGGACAGAAACCTCTTGGTAACTTCTGGGGGAACATTAGACACAAACTATACCTATGTTTTGTTTTAGAAATTTCCCTGGAGTTTTATTCCAAGGTGGGGAAAGAGCCACAGGGAGAACTTAACCCACCTTGAACTCAGTGCTCCCAGAATGTACATATCCATGTTATACTTAAGGCAAGTGTATATATTTGGGATACAAGTAATATAACTCTTTGGGGATTGGAAAGCAGTTAAGTATTTATTCAATTTTGTATGCTTCAGAATAAGCAATTCCAGTTCTTCTAAACAAACTTTTCAATTAGATTCCTTAGCTTTCCTTCCCACTTCTTGGTTTTCATAATACATTTACTAATTAAAATGGAGTCTAAAACTGGTCTGTTATGATAAACTAATTATTGGTGCTTAATTCATATAATAATGGCAAATTTTCTATAGTGTTTTAAGGTTTACAAAGTTCATTACTTATTTTACCTGACAATACTTACAGCAATACTGGAAGATAGTTGCTATTATTATCCTCACCTGACAGATGAAGAAATTAAGGCTTTGAGGTTGTGACTTTCCTAGGGTCAAATAGCTAGCATCTGTTGACTTCAACCTCCTTGACTCCAAGACTTATACTGACTCCTACCTTACACAAACTGCGCCTACATGTTGTTTCTCTGATTTCTATGCATGAACACTAATTTCTCATACTATATCTGTGAAAGTATGTAGCTTTCATATTGAACTTGATCCTGTTTTGTCTTGATAACAAAATAGTTCACAAATTATTTAATCCTTTACAGGTTTATAAAATGCTGTCATTTATCACAATAATCCTGTGAGGTAGGCAAGATGGGTATTTTATAGATGAACAAAGACATTAGTCAACAGAGAGAAAAATTACTTGCAAAAAGTTAAATATGAATTAATAACAGAAAAGAGATTTGAACCCAGGTCTTGTAATTCTTTTCAATCCATTGATCTTTCATAGAAACATAAATGAAGAGCTAGAAGGACTATTGGAAGACATCTATCTTAATATACTTATTAAAAATAGATAACTGAGGCCTAGGGAGGTCTAAGGTCACACAGTAAGCAATGCAGCCGTATTTGATCCTAGGCTGTGTAAGTCAAAATCTATCATACTTTCCACTGTTCCACACTGCCTCTTTCCATGATCCCTCTTTTATTTAATCTTTGTATTAATTTTGGAACACATTTTGAATTTTGTTTCTTTAACTCCACCTCATTTTGTGTCAATTACAAAAAGTTCATAATAGGGAACTTATGTTATAATATGTAGAGTCGATTAAAAATAAAATTTCTTTCTAGTGAGTCACTAATTTTCACCATAGTGTTCCTGGAAACTATGGTCAAGTTATTTTATAAGTACAGGTTATATTCCTTGCCCAAGGCTTAGTATAAATGTCTCTAAATATGATCAACAATGTTTCATTAAAAGCAACAATACAGTGACTACAAGCCTATATAATCCTTTAAATGGTAAAATGATTCCCCAAGTCTAATAAAATTGGAACAAACAGGCAGTATACATTGATTAAACAAGGAAGCCCCATTGTCTTCTAAAATATAAATACACCACATTAAAAACACAACTCTACTCTATCATATATTTGAATTTAAAGTAGTATGGTAGCTATACTAAGTATAAAGCATTTAATTAACAGCAATTTTGTCTACTGTATTGCAATTTGGAAGAGATTCTGGGAGATGATGTAGATATCCTGGTCTTTGAAAAAGAAAAGCTTTCCAGGGAACTTTGAATTAATGCCTTCTTTTCCTCAAAGTAAATGTGATAGAAAGCAGAGACAAAAATCAAAAACAAAAACACAAAACAAAAAAAAATCATTAACCTGACAGCTATTACCTAATTTAGGATTATTCTTAAAAAATTATTTGTAGGATCTAAATATTGGAATTCTCACCAAGATACTTAATTCAGATTGTTAGGAGAAAAGGGTGCCTTGAATAACTTATTCATCTATCTTTGCTCTACAGTCCCTACCTTCATCTACCTAACTTCACTGACCAAAAAATCACAGTTGGTCTTAAAGTAGGAATAAATCATAAAATTATATCCTGATGAGGGTCCCTTAAAATCAAAGGGATCTTGCTGCACCTTTTTCTTGATGGCAGTTGATTGATTTGTGGGAGTGGCTATGGCCTGAAAACATAGTTAGTCTTGAAGCATTACCTTAGACCAATAATCTCATGAGAACACTTCCTCAACCCCCTTACCTTTCACCCCATCACTGCCAAGCATCAAATGCACAGCTTATTGTTTTCATGTATATATAAAATTAGCTGCAGAAATCATCCAAATTAGAAGCAAAGGAAAAAAATAAAACACAGGTGTTTATTAGACAGCACCAAATGAGTAATGAGTGTTTATCTGAAGCCAAGAAAAGTTCAAATTGATAGTACTCAAACTGATCATACTCACTTCTTCATTTTCGTATTCCCATTTATTTATGTATTTTAACATTCTTTGCTTTTTGAATTTTGAGCTTCAAATTCTCTCCCTCCCATTCCTTCTTACAATGACTGAAAAGGCAAGAAATATGATTTCAATTATACATGTAGAATCATGCAAAACATATTTCCAGATTAGGCATATTGCAAAGAAAAAGAGAAAAAAGAGCATTAGAAATGTATACTTCAATTTGTACTCAAAGTTCATTAGTTCTGTCTCTAGAGGTAAATAGAAGTTTTTCATGATGAGTCCTTAGAAATTGTCTTGGATCATTGTATTGATCAAAGTAGCCAAGTCTTTCACAGTTGATTAACATTACAACATTGCTGCTACAGTGCACAACAATCTGCCACTTCTTTTCACTTTACTTTGCATCAGTTTATATAGTTCTTGACATTTTTTTTCTGAAACCACCCACCATCTTTTCTAATAAAAAAATGGTATTCCATCACAATCATATGCAATAACTTGTTCAACCATTCTGCAATTGATGAGCATCCCTTTATTTCTAATCCTTTGCAACCACAAAAGGGCTCCTATAAATATTTTTGTAGGTCTTTTTATTTTTTTTATCTCTTTGGGATACAAACTTAGTACAGTTATTGCTTGTTCCATTGGTATGCACAGTTTTATAGCCCTTTGGGCATGGTTCCAAATTGTTCTCCACAGTGGTTGGGCTGTTTACTACTCCAACAGCAGTTCATTGGTATACCTATTTTTCTCTCATCCCCTCAAGTATTTATCATTTCTGATAGGTGTGAGATGGTGCCTCAGAATTGTTTTAATTTTAATTCTCTAACTGATAGTGATTCAGAGCATTTTCATGTAACTATAGTTTTGATGAAAAAATTGCCTGTTTATATCCTTTGATCATTTATCTGTTGGGCAATGGATCTTATTTTAATAAATTTGAATCAGTTCTATACTCAGTGCATATTTGAGAAATAAGGTCCTTTTGAGAAAAATGTTGCAGAACTTTTTGAATGTTGTTTCATTGACTATGGTACCTTTTAACATAATGCAATTTCCTTGAGTATCTATTTTAATTAGGTCTACTGCTTTTGCTTGGTTTGAGATCATGAATGATACTCCTGATTTTTTTTTTACTTCAGCTGAAGCATAATAAATTCTACTCCAGACCTTTATTTTAACTATGTATTTATATTTCAATCATGTCTGTTCTACACAACATATTGTTTGATTTTGTTTTCTAACCCATTTTGCAAGCCACTTCCACTTTTTGGGTCACTCATCCCATTCACATTCATAGTTATGATTATTAACTGTGTAAGAAGACTTCACAATTTTGCCCTATAAGAGTGTAAGCCCATAATAATAAAGCCTCCAATTTTGTATGATGCATAGGCAAAGAAAATTACAGTTCTTGATGAAGAGCTTTTAATGAGTTATTTCACAGGTATTTAAATTAGAACCTCTAAACCTCTAGAACTCATGATATGGTTCCCTGACCAAAAGTAACTGCCAAATCCCAAATTCTTCTTCAGCCAAGACTGTAAGGCCCCTCCTCTGGAGGTGATCCCTACTCAGGCTTTGGACAAGGGCCTTGCATTAGTATGTCCTTCTCAGGCTCTTTACCCTGAGGCAAGGACTACCTTCCCTGACTCCTCCTCCTCATCTGGTACCAACTGATTTTTTCCCCTTGCCAGCCAGCTCCCCTGACTTTGTAGTCCAGTTCAGACAGCATTCCTAGTCCCTTGCTCACAAGAAATAGGACTTCCTATCTCCCTTCCTCCCTAGCCCCAGTTCCCACAGTGCCTTCAGGGCTTTTTCCCCTAACGGAAGTTCCTGTCTCTACCAATGGGACAATTAGGGCTCATGTTCTGTTCTCCAATTCAGACCTCATTCAGATCAAAGAAAAACTGGGGCAATACTCAGAAGATCCCACTAAATTTACTGAGGGCTTTAGGGACCTGCTGCTACAATTCTAGCTTTCTTGGGGTGATTTTCATATTCTCTTCTCCACCTGTTATACCACTAAGGAGGAGAGGAGAATATGAGAACAAGCCCCAAAATTTGGGGATCTTTTGGCTAGCAATGACCCTAAAAATTACCCCCACCAGAAATGACTGCTGTTCCCACTACTGACCCAGTATAGGATTATCAGAAGAAAGAGGATAGAGGAAAGAGAGACTATATGGTAATTTGCTTGCTAGAAGGCTTAAGAACTGCATTTCAAAAGCAAGCAAATTTTCAAAAAATTAAGGAAATTATTCAAGGACAAAAGGAAAACCCTGCCCTTTTCTAAGATAGGCTAGTAGAAACTATTAAAAAGTATACTAATTTAGATCCCAACTCTATAGAAGGGGCAACAATCCTTAGCATGTATTTCATTAATCAATCTCCCCCAGATATTAGGAGGAAACTGCAGAAACTGGCAATGGCATCCCAAACACCTCAGGCCCAATTACTGGAGAGGACTTTTGGAGTTTTTAAGAACAGAGCCTTAGTATCAGCAGAGGAAAGAAAAAGAAGGGAAAGGGCTAGAGATAGAGAACATTCTCGGTCCTTGTCCGCTGCCATGGTCAGGAAAAAAACCAAAGGTGTTCCTAGCAACTCCTGCAGTGGGAAAACCTGCTTTTGATGCCACTAGGAGGGTCACTGGTCCAAAGAGTGCCCCTCCAGGGTGTCCCCTCAGAGGAAGCACATCAACTTGGGCAGAGAGGACCACTGATCTAAGAAATGCCTCTCCAGGGCACCCCCCCAGAGGGAACCCCCTAGACTCATGCCTCCAGGACCATGCCTAAGATGTGAATAGGAGGGACATTGGAGGAAGGATGGTGCCCGAGGTGGGATAAGTGGTGGAGTAACCCCTCATTACCCTATCCTCCAGTCTTCTCAAGCTTGGGAAGGACAGGGAGCCTGGGGCCTGGTAGCACTCCCACTTTCTCCATCTCTTAGCCAAGCCCTGGGCAAAATGGTGAGGCCACTTTATCATGGCTACTTTCTCTGTTTTAACCAATTACTCTGGCCCTCCTTGCCCCTTGACCTGTCTGGTCATGGGCATTGAAGGAAAAGCTAAGATATGTTTTGAGACATACCCTCTCCCCTCCCGATTTGAAGATGTGTTGTTTGAACACTCCTTCTTTATGCACTTCTCTTGCCCTGCCCCTTTGTTGGGAAGGGACCTGAAGGAGCATTCAGGAGCCAATCTTCTCTAGTTAAGCCTCCCATCTTCATTTTCCTTCTGTGCCCCAGACCTCTCCATGTTCTCCAAGAAGTGTGGGAGAAAGTTGAGCTAATTGTTTTGCATCAGGGAATTATGTCAAGTAAATTTTCATAATTTGGTTGCTGCTAAAATAATTTGGCTATTTTTGGTTATTGTTTTAATGTGTAAACTTGCCAAAAAGCTTGTTTGGATTTTGTCTTGTTGAGAATTTGCAAGTATATAGAAATAAAAATTGGCTTTTTGCACCAGGAAAAATTTAAATTTGAGATGTAAGTCCTAGAAGATTTTTCCTAAGTTGTGATTAATGAAACTTGCTGTTTGGGGTGAAAAAGCTAATGATTTTATTTTGAGTTATCTAATGGGTCATAATAATCCTTCAATAAATCAATAACCCACCATCTGAGACATGCCACAAGCTACTCAGAGAGAATATGATACTGGTGAGAAGTCAGCATTGGGAAAAACTGAGAGGACAATTTTAGCCTCAGTCTAAGATGGGATCCTCCTGGTGCAGTGTCCCCATTATGTTCCTTTGAAAGTGAATGTTATGCACCTGGCTATTCCTGAATCTGGCTATGAGGTGGATTTGATACTGCATGGTTGGAAAACTGAATTATCTGAATCCAAACAGAGCTAAGGATGTTTTATCCCCTCATATTTGGGCCCTAAATCTAGCCCCTGCTTTATATCTGGGCCCTGCAGTCTTTTCTGTCAGATTTGTGTCTTCCAGACTACAGGCCATTCATCTACAGTTAGTAGCAAATAGTAGGTACCAGCCAATGTCCCCCCGTCATTTCTTGGATGCACTCTGTGCTTGGTTTCAGTCAACCTCCTCTTTGAGACTCTCTCAAGGCAGGGACAGCTCTATTACACCCCTTTTCAGCAGGAAGCAGTTTCAGAAGCAAAGAGCTTTTCCTCTTACCTCAAAAGAATTTGTGTCGTATTTGTTTGAGTGGGGAATGATGAGGATGGAATCTAGACCCCAAAAAGGAAAAACCCTGGACTTTCCCACCTGGCCAAATCTCTGGTTCACCTGAGGCTATAATCCCATCAACTGGCCTTTCATTGTGGCTACACCCAATCTGCCCACTGTTCCCCTTAACATAGCATTGTCTTCCATTGTATTACCTCCCTATGGCCCCAGGCCACTTCCACCTTAATCCTATGTAGGCTCCATTCTCCCTTGGCCACAAGGTCCAAATCCCTGGAGTTCTAATACCTCATAGACTACGTGGCCACTTCTAGATCCCTCCCATAGTCTTTTTGTATTTAAGGTCCATCTTGTCTCCCTTAAGATTCTTACAATCTAGCCAATAGCTCACTAATGTTCAGACTCTTTGTCTTTGGCTGAAAGAAGGCATGGGTCGATTTAATTTGGGCAGGAACAGCATGTTGTGATTTTGGGGTCACAGCACAACTGAACCTCTAGACTTCATCAAAGGGGGGGCAACTACCCCTCATCTCGATGAGAACAGTCAAGACCAGTACAACTTGTGTTTTCCCCTATATCTCCTCAAGCCTCAGTGGGGACCTGTTGAGGGAAATACATGGATTCTCCCTCCCAAGACTTGATGGGGGCTGATCAAGGCATGCACAATATTCAGCCTGCATATTCACCCCTTGGCGGTCCCCAGTCAACTGACCAGTGCCCACTTGCTTTATAGGGCAACAGATAAAGAAAGCATATTGCCATCAATAACCTCACAATTTTACATCACTTCATCCCTATATCTACTGCGTGATAGAAACTGCTTTGAACCATGATCATGAGAACTCATTTCTAACACCTGGGAAGTAGAGATTGTTATGGCTATGGATCCTGGGGAAAAAACTCTAAGAAAGAATAACAAAAAATCTACTTTACACACACTAAAATTCACCTTACTTGCAGGCACAATAGAAAAGGGGAATACTCAGGGAAAGTTCTACAAGACAGTAGCAGAAATTGTCTAGAGGAGAAAGCCCAGAATAGATACCATGGAAGTTTTGATTTAGTGAGGAATACAGTGAATAGAGAGGGACTAGAGGTGTGGGGAACCTGCAGCCTCGAGGCTGCAGCCTCTAGGTCCTCAAGTGTGTCCCTTTGACTGAGTCCAGACTTCACAGAACAAATCCCCTTCTGTGAAACTTGGATTCAGTCAAAGGGCTGCATCCAAGGAGCTAGAGAAACACATGCAGGTTCCCCACCCCTACCTACATAATTATATCGATCATGAACCAAGTAGTTTTGATGATTGCCGCTTTGAAATACAATTTAAGATCTGGAATGGCTAGTCTATCTTCCCCTGCATTTCTTTCTTTTCATTAGTTCCCTTGGTATTCCCTTCATATTCTCTCTCTCTCTCTCTCTCTCTCTCTCTCTCTCTCTCTCTCTCTCTCTCTCAGAAAGAGATGGCTGTATCTAAAAGCTATGCAGCTACATAC
The DNA here is from genome assembly GCF_003287225.1 of Phascolarctos cinereus. Classification (NCBI taxonomy): domain Eukaryota; kingdom Metazoa; phylum Chordata; class Mammalia; order Diprotodontia; family Phascolarctidae; genus Phascolarctos; species Phascolarctos cinereus. Next base: position 209,211,628 of record NW_027555958.1, read on the forward strand.
ATACATATGAGAGTATGTACACATATATGGAGAAGAGAAGACCTGGTTTCAAATCCCATATGTCACTATGTAACCATGAAAAACTCATTTTAACTATAAATGTTCTAAGAATACTGTTAGATTAGAACTTTCAGAGGAGGTGCTGAACTTCATTAATAGAAATTTCCTAAACCAGAATTATTTTTTTCTTATTATTTATTTATTTTATTTTTCAACATTCATTTCTGCAACATTTTGAATTCCAAATTTTCTCCCCATCTTGCCCCTTCCCCACCTCACAGAATGGCATGCATTCTGCACACCCCTTTCCCTAATCTGCCCTTCCTTTCTCTCAATCCCTTTCTCTGATCCCCTTCCCATTCTATTTTCCTGTAGGGTGGATAGATTTCTATACGTGATTGCCTATATATATTATTTCCCAGTTACACGTAAAAACAATTTTTTTAACATTTTTTTTAAAACTTTGGGTTCCAAATTCTCTCTCTTTCTCCCTTCCCACCCACCTTCATTGAGATGGCAAGCAACTCGATACAGGTTATACATGTGTTGTTATACATGTCTAGTCATGCAAAACACTTCAATAGTGGTCATATTGTGAAAAACTAAATATATTCCTTTTCATTCTGTCCCACTTCCAATTTATTTAATTCTCTCTTTTGATCCTGTCCTTCCTCAGAAGTGTTTGCTTCTGATTACCCACTCCCACATTCTGACCTTCCCTCTATCATCCCCATTCTCTCTTATCCCTTTCCCCCCTGTTTTCCTATAGGGTAAGATAGATTTCCCTACCCAATGGAGCATGTATGCTATTCCCTTCTTAATCCAAATTCAATGAGAATAAGATTCACTCATTCCCTCTCGCCTTCCTTCACTTCCCTTTCACTGTAAAAGCCTTTTCTTTTCAGTTTTGTGTGAGACAATTTACCCCCATTCTATCTCTCCCTCTCTCCTTCTCCCAGTATAATCCTATCTCACCCCTTAATTTTACTTTTAGATATGACCCCCTCATCTTCAACTCACCCTGTGCCCTCTATCTATCTACCTATACGTATATTTTTCACTCCAACTACACTAATACTGAACAAGATCACATGATTTACAAATATCAGCTTTCTTTTTCTTTCTTTCTTTCTTTCCTTTTTTTAATTTTTTTTTTGCTTTTAGGCAATTAGGGTTAAGTGAGTTGCCCAGGGTCACACAGCTAGTAAGTGTAGAGTGTTTGGTCTGAGTCTGGATTTGAATTCAGGTCCTGCTGACTTCAGGGCTGGTGCTCTATCCACTGCGCCACCTAGCTACCCCAAGAGAATCAAAATATCATCTTTCTATCTAGGAATGTAAATGGTTCAACTTTAATAAGTCCCTTAAGATTTCTCTTTCTTGTTTACCTTTTCATGATTCTCTTGAGTCTTGTATTTGAAAGTCGAATTTTCTATTCAGCTCTGATCTTTTCATCAAGAATGCTTGAATAGTCAATTTTATTATGTTAGCTCGGCCTACCCATGAGCAGCTGATGTTTTTCCAATTATTTAGAAGTGATTTATTTGTGAGAAAAGTGCTTTGTAATTTTGTTCTTAAAGTTCCCTGGGTTTGTTTCAAGAGGTAGGCTCCTAAATATTTTATAATGTCTACAGTAAGTTTAAATGAAATTTCTCTTTCTATCTCTTGCTATTGGGCTTTGTTGGTAATAGAAAGAATTATGTGAGCTTATTTTATAGCCTGCAAGTTTGCTAAAGTTGTTTATTATTTCAAATAGTTTTTTTTTACTTGATTCTCTAGGATTCTCTAAGTATATCATCTACAAAGAGTGATACTTTGTTACTTGTTGGCCTATTCTAATGCCTTCAATTTCTTTTCCTTCTCTTATTGCTAAAGCTAACATTTCCAGTATGAAACTGAACAACAATGGTGATAATGGACATTCTTATTTCACTCCCACTCTTATTGGAAATGCTTCTAGCTTGCCCCATTACATATTACTATTATGCTTGCTGAAGGTTTTAGGCAGATGCTATTTATTATTTTAAGGAAGACTCCATTTATTCCTATGCTCTCTAGTGTTTTTTTTAATTAATTTATTTTGAATGATCAACAATCACTTCCATAAGCTTTTGATTTTTAAATTTTTCTCCCCCTTCTTCCCTACCTCCCTCCCCAAGATGGTGCACAATGTGATATAGGCTATACATATACATTCCTATTAAACAAATTTTCACATTAGTGATGTTGTAAGTAAGAATTAGAACCAATAGGAGGAACCACCAGAAAGATGAAACAAACCACAAAAGAAGAAAAAAAATATAGCAAATAATATGCCTCAATCTACATTCAAACTCCATATTTCTTTCTTCTTTGTGGATGACATTTTCCATCATGAGGCCTTTGGAGATGTCTTAGATCTTTGTATTGCTGACAAGGGTTAATTCTATCAATATTAGTCATCACACAATGTGTCTGTTACCGTGTACAAGGTTCTAATGGTTCTGTTCACTTCACTTAGCATTACGCCATACAAGTCTTTCCAAGTTTTTCTGGAAAGATTTTCTGGTTACATTTATCTATTTCAGAGAGGTGGAGGTGGAGGTTCCCTATTAGTATAGTTTTGCTGTCATTTCTAGAGCTAATATAATAAAAATGAAAATTCTACATAAGCTAATTTACTTATTTAGTGCCATATCAATCAAACTACAAAAATTATTTTATAGAGTTAGAAAAAATATAATAAGATTCATTTGGAATAAGAAAAGTTTCAGAACATCAAGGGAACTAATGAAAAGAAATTCAAGGGAAGGTGGCCTAGCCATTCCAGATGTTAAATTGTATTATAAAGCAGCAATTATCAAAACTGCTTGGTACTGGCTAAGAAATAGGGTGGTAGATCAGTGGAATAGGTTAAATATGCAAGACACATTAGCCAATGACTAACATAATCTCTTATTTGATAAACCCAAAGATGCAGCTTCTGGGATAAGAACTCACTCTTTGACAAATACTGCCAGGAAAACTGGAAAAGAGTATGGCAGAAACTAGGCATAGACCAAAATCTCACACTGTATACCAAAATAAAGTCAAAATAGGTTCATGATTTAGATACAAAGGCTGATACTGTAAGCAAACTTGGAGAAAAAGAAATAGTTTACTTATCAGATTTATGGAGAACAGAAGAATTTATGACCAAAAAGGAGACAGCGAATATTACAAAATGAAAAATGGATAACTTTGATTACATTAAACTGAAAAGCTTTTGCACAAACAAAATGAATGCAACCAAGATTAGAAGGAAAGTAGAATTTTGAAACCAGTGTCTCTGACAAGGGCCTTATTTCTAAAATATGTGTAGTGAACTAATTAAAATTTATAAGAATACAAGTCATTCTCCAATTCATAAATGGTCAAAAGATATGAAAAAGCAGTTCTCAGAAGAAGAGGTTAAAGCCATCTATAGTCATATGAAAAAAATGCTCTAAATCACTGTTGATTAGAGAAATGCAAATCAAAACAACTCTGAGTACCACATCACACCTATCAGATTGGCCAACATGGCAAAAGAGAAAAATGATAAATGTTGAAGAAAATGTGGGAAAATTGGAACACTAATGCATTGTTGGTGGAGTTGTGAAATGATCCAATCATTTTGGAAAGTGATTTCGAATTATGCCTAAAGGGCTATAAAAATGCACATACACTTTGACCCAGCAATAGGTTGGGCTTTATCTCAGAGAGACCATACATATGGGAAAAAGACTCACATGTACAAAAATATTTATAGCAGCTCTTTTTGTGGTGGCAAAGAATTGGAAATTGAGAGGATGCCCATCAATTGGGGAATGGCTGAACAAGTTGTGGAATATGAATGTATGAATACTATTATGTTATAAGAAGTGATGAACAGACTAATTTCAGAAAAACCTGGAAAAACTTGCACGGTCTGATTTTGAGTGAAGTGAGCACAACCAGGAGAACCTTGTACACAGTAACAGCCACATTGTGCTACGACAAATATTGATAGGCTTAACCCTTCTCAGCAATACAATGATCTAAGACATCTCCTAAGGCCTCTTGATGGAAAATGCTATCCACAAAGAAGAAAGAACTATGGAGTTTGAAGGCAGATCAAGACATTCTATTTGCTATTTTTTTCTTCTGTTGTGTTTTATTTCCTCTTTCTGGTGGTTCCTCCTATTGGTTCTAATTCTTACTTACAACATCACTAATGTGAAAATATGTTTAATAGGAATGTATATGTATAGCCTATATCAAATTATGCACTCTCTTGAGGAGGGAGGTAGGGAAGGAGGAAAAGAAAAATTTAAAACTCAAAAGCTTGTGGAAGTGATTGTTGATAATTCAAATTAAATTAATTAAAAATGAATACTTGAAAGTCCTTTATTTCACTGAATATCCTTTTTTCCCCAAAGGATTATACTCAGTTTTGATGGATAGGTGATTCTTGACTGTAATCCTATCTCCTTTGCCCTCTGGAATGTCCTATTTCAAGCCCTCTGGTGCCTTAATTTAGGAGCTGCTAAATCTTGTGTTCTTCTGATTGTGTTTCCACAATACTTGAATTGTTTCTTTCTGGCTGCTTAAAATATTTTCTCCTTGACGTAGAAACTCTGGAATTTGGCTACAATATTCCTAGGAGTTTTCCTTTGGGGATATCTTTCAGGAGATGATTGGTGGATTCTTTCCATTTCTATTTTACCCTCTGGTTATAGAATATCAGGGAAGTTTTCCTTGATAATTTCTTGAAAGATGATGTGTAGGCTCTTTTGTTTTCAAGAATTTATCGAGGAAAACTACCCTGATACCATGGCCTTCAGGTAGTCCAATAATTTTAAAATTTTATCTCCTGGATCTACTTTCCAGATCAGTTGTTGTTTTAATGAGATATTTTACTTGTCTTTTTTTTTATTCTTTTGATTTGGTCTTACAATTTCTTGATTTCTCATAAAGTCATTAGCTTCCATTTCCTCCATTCTAATTTTAAGGAAGTATTTTCTTCAGTGAGCTTTAAGACTTCCTTTTCCATTTGGCCAATTCTGCTTTTCAAGGCATTTTTCTCTTCATTGGCTTTTTGGACCTCTTTTGCCATTTTGGTTAGTCTAAAAATAATATTAAAAATAATACTATTTTTTTAGTAGCTTGGGGTCTCCTTTAGCAAGCTGTTGACTTGTTTTTCATGATATTCTTGGTTCACTCTCATTTCTTTTCCCAGTTTTTCCTCTACTTCTTTTACTTGCTTCTCAAAATCCTTTTTGAGCTCTTCCATGGCCTGGGACTGATTCATGTTTTTCTTGGAGGCTTTGGATGTAAGAGCTTTGACTTTTTTATCTTCTTCTGGTTGTATGTTCTGATCTTCTTTGTCATCAAAATAAGATTCTAGGTCTGACTTTTTTGTGCTGTTTCTTCATGTTTCCAGCCATTTGTTTGACTTTTAAAGTCTTTGTTAAGGTAGGGGTCTGCTTTCAGTGTGGAGAATGTGTTGTCCCAAGCTTTGAGGATTTTGTGCATTTTTTTCAGAAATACTGCTAGGGACCTGTAAATTTTCAGTTCATCCAGGATGGTATGATCAAATTGGAGGTGTTTACTCCTTTTCTTGCCTGGGCTGTGGTCTATGAGTGACCACAAGCACTCTTTTCTGCCTTGGAACTGTGAGAGGGATATCCTCTCACCACTGCGATGAGCTCTACCACACCAATGATCTTCCTTGCCACAGGACCACCACCCAGAATTGAGACCCAGATCGAAGTATGGGCAAATCAAGAGAATCCTGCCTCATTACCAGCAAAGAGATACCTGTAATCCACCTCTGATTAGCCACTTGATATCCCCATCCCCCTCTGTGGGCCAAGAGCTCTGGAAGCAGCTCTGCCCCAGGCTGTGCTGGGACTGGGAAGAGCTCCTCCCTCACTGTGGTCAAACACACCTTTTCTACTGACCTGCTAAGTTGTCTTTGGCATTTGTGGGTTGAGCAGTCTGGAAACTGCCACAGCTCCCCTTGACTCAGTCCCCTGAGGCCTGCTCTAGGATAACTGAAGTCCTGTGTTTGTGCTGCCCATGCTGAACCTCACTCCTGTCCCAGCCTGGCACAATAGACCTTTCCAATCAACCATCCATGTGGTCTTGGGCTGGAAATTTGTTTCACTCTGTCTTTTTCTGGGTTTTGCTGCTCTGGAATTTGTTTAGAGCCATTCTTTACAGTTATTTGGAGGGGTTTGAGGGTGAGCTCAACCAAGTCACTGCTTTTGCTTCACCTTCTCAGAACTGCCCCTCCACAATTCTTAATACTAGTAAAATCATAGATCTGGTCACTATCCCCTATCTAATTCATTACTAGTTTGAGGGCATCATAGAGATCCACTGACACTGGATGTTGGACATCTTGTCTGTCTATGCCATATGCGGAGCCAAACAATAGTGTTAGCTTTTCAAAAGTGTAAAAGTTTGCATCAGTCTTGAGAGACATCAAAGTGTAGACACAAAAACAAACTCCATGTCTACTATCTACCATCCTGCCTACCTGACTTTGGAAGAGGCTTGTCATAAGATATCTTTTGTTGTTGCTCCCTTTCTTCTTCCTTCCCTCTCTCCACTCCCACTTCAGATTCTCATGAAGAATATCTGCCTTATAGTTAGATAATTATGCAGTGCATTGGTTAGAGTGCTAGGCCTGGAGTCAGAAAACCTGGATTTCCTATCTTGTATCAGACACGTCCTATTCATGTGAACGTAGACAGTCATTTAATCTCCATCACCTTCACTTTCTTCATCATTAAAATTGGAATAGCAATAGCTGCTAGGGTGTTTCTGAAGATCAAATGAAATATCCTTACCATGCTATGTGAATGCAAAAATGATGAAGATGATGATGATGGTGATGATGGTTTATGTCACTGCAGGAAATAATTTTGCCAAAAAGGCTGGATCCTTTTAATATTGAAACACTTCATGATTTTAGTTACTTGCTTAATATAAAAATAGGAATCATTTTTTTATTGGGCATGTCTAAAACTCAACCTTTTCAAAAATTTTCTCATTTCTTACACAGCAAACTTTTGTTTTAGATACCACCATGTAATAGAAATCATTTATGATTTTAACACACTTTTGTCACAAAAAAAGCTGATTAATCAACCTTTAATAAGAAGCCTCCCTAACTGCGAAGTGGCAGTGATTTTTGTCTATACTTACTCCCTCCAAAGATGCAGAATACAATCTTGCTGAAACTCAGTAGATGATTTCCTTGGTTACTGTGTCCACATAATCTGAAGATAAGCATCATTGAAGTCAGAAAGTTTGTTCATTCAAAAAGAGATACAGAGACTACTTCTGGACCTTTTTCAACTTGATATGACTTGGTATAGTTTGTAAGTTTTCTGAAAGAAAATTTTGGGGAAGCTAAGGGGAAAAAAGCCTCATGAAGTCTACTTCTGAGAGGCTGAAACTGCCAGATCTTTGAGCAGAGGAGTTCTGAGGCCAAGGCTGAAAAGGTATTCCCACTGAGTACTGAATCAATGTGGGGCTCTGCCAGCAGTGTGGTGCCACCACACTGACTAAGGTGGTATGATGTAGCACAGGTCAGAAACATAAAAGGTCAAAGTTCCCATGCCTATGTGTAGTGGTATTGGCCCATAAGTAATAAATAGACAGAGAGGGAGAGAGAGAGAGAGAGGAGAGAGAGAGAGAGAGAGAGAGAGAGAGAGAGAGAGAGAGGGAGAAGAGGAAGAAGAAGAAGGAGGAGGAGGAGGAGGAGGAAGAGGAGAAGGAGGAGGAGGAGGAAAACTTGGAGGTTGTGTCCATGTCACAAGAGGTACAAAAAGAAGCACAACTTCAGGTCCTTTCTATTAAAAAGAAAAATCAACTTTCCCATCCAATTTTAAATTTTGTGTTTTATATTTCTTGAAAATTATTTATTTTATTCCAATGGTGAAAAAATTTCTCAATAAGGAACTTCTTCTACCAATGCAGATCAGCCCTTACTTCTCCCATCACATGGCCATATATGTCAGAGACAGAATTTGAATTGAGATATTGGTGACTTAGCGAATAGTTCTATGTCCACTATGCCATGCTGCTTCTCTTTAAAAAATTATTTTATCCTTTTTTTTTTTTCATATGGGGGATGATTGCAGTTATCTTCCTTACAATATTGTTGTAAGTCAAGTGTTTTAGAAGTCTCATAACTCTTTAGAAATGTGAGTTGTTTTCATATTTTATGTCTTGATTACAGTCTTAAGAGTTCTTTTATGGATCCCTAGTCAAGAGTAAGCCAAAGGTTGTTAAGGTGGCAGGTTTGGATAGGACCAATCTTATGCATATCAATGGGCTAGACTACAGCTGTCTCCTTCCTAGCTTTCTCCGTTGTTAAAGAATAATAGAAAATAAATGAATAAATATGTGTGTATGCACACATGCAAATATTTATAAAGTGCTAATTATGCAAAGATTTTGCTAAGTGCTTTACAAATATCTCATTCAATCCTCACAACAACCTTGTCAAATAGGTGCTATTACTATCTTCATTTTATAGTTTGGGGAACTGATTCAGACAGGTTAAATAATTTGCCCAGGACCATATGTCTGAAGCCTAACTGAACTCAGGTATTCCTGACTCCAGGCCTGGTGTTCTATCCACTGTGTCCACTAGTTATATAGATGCGTAGGTATTTAGACACAAAACATCTTAAAACCAAATAAAAGTTTTAGATAGAAATACTAAAAATTAGAAGAATCAGGAATCAAAGAAGGTCTTATGTAAGAAATGGCATTTTGGCTGACCTGCGAACAAAGGTAGGGGTTTAAAATTTTAGAGATGAGAAAGCAGAGTATTCTATGTCTATAAGAAAATATTAAATTGGAAGTTGGAAATAACATATAGAGAACATCACGTAAATCCATTTGGCTAGAAGGCTAATTTGTGAAGTGAAGTTAAGTGAAATCAGGAAAAATAATTTGGATCCAGAATATTATGGGATGCCAACCTCAAACCCACACTAATTAATTTACAGTTCTCACTGCCCCCACACTGTCCTGCCTCACTAAAGAGATTACTTTTCCTTCCCCTGATCCACACTGATTTATACTTTGAAGCACTGAATATATAATGCTATGAAATCGAAAAATACATAAACACTTCCTAGTTGTGTGAGCTGCTGGATCTCAGTTTCCACATATATAAAATGAATGAGTTGGAAATGATAACCTCCAAAGTCCATTCCAGCACCAAATCTATAACTCTATGAATGTGTGAGCATGGAGACAGCAAGCCTTGGGGGGAAAATCACTTTGATATATTTATTGTCCAGTCTTCATGAAATATCAATGTTTGAGAGAGAGTGGCCTCTTCTATTGTTTTTCTGTTTGTGTGTTAATGACCCTCAGCCAGAAGATATTAATTATCATCAGTTAAAATTTAGAATTGGAATGAAATTCCCTACATTTAAAGGAATGAGGCATTTGATTTCTGCGGAGCTATTTTTTAAAAAGTTTCCTTCCTTCTATTACTTGCCCCAGTTCCTCAACCTCTACTCATTTCCTTTCACTGTTTTTCTAATCAGTGGAAAGAACACAAGGGCAGAAATATGAAAATTAAAGGTAAAATGAAGAAGTTATGCAGGGAGAAAATTCCGGGTTCATGCTGTGGTAAGTTGGCTTCAGGCATTTTCCCTGATATGCAGCCATCCAATATTCTATAAGTAGGCCTAATTCCCTACCCTATGCCTTACCTCCCTACCCTGATACCCTTATTCCTACTAGGGTCAAAATAGAGACATTTTGGGGGTAGGTTTGACACATAGTTCTCCTTATCTTGTACCATGTAGCTGCTTAAGTATGTCTTTGGCTAGCTTTGTCAAGGGTGTCTGAGATGGCAAATTCAGTTCCCATCTCTTTCATGAAACTTTCCCTATTCTAGTCTACATAGATTTATTATTTTCCTTCTTGAAATACTGTTATTTTAAAAAATAATATATATTTTCTCCCAATTACATGTTATAAAAAATTTTAACTTTTTTTTTAAAGTTTTGAGTTCTAAAGTCTGTCCCTCTTTCCCTTCCTTCTTGATATGTAAGCAATTCAATATAGGTTATACATGTACAATCTTGAAAAATATGTTAGTCATTTTGTACAAGAAGATGCTAATAAAAGAAAGAGGAATGAAAGTGAAAATAACATGCTTCAGTCTGTATTTAGAAAATATCGCTTCTTTTTCTGGAGGTGGATAATATGCTTAATTAGTCCTTTGGGATAGTCTTGGATCATTGTATTGCTGAGAAGAGTTAAGACATTAACAGTTCTTCATCATATTATATTGCTGTTACTGTGTACTATGTTCTCCTGGTTCTGCTCACTTCACTTTGCATCAGTTCATATAAGTCTTTCAAGATTTTTTTCTGAAATCATCCTCCTTGTCATTTCTTATAGCACAATAATATTCCAGAAAAACAGTATACTACAGCTTTTTGAGCCATTCCCCAAATGATAGGCGCCCTTTTGATTTCCAATTCTAAGCCACCACAAAAAGAGCTGTTATAGATATTTTTGCACAAATAGGTCATCTCCCCCTTTTTTTGGGGGGGAGGGGGGATACAGACCTAGCAGTGGTATTGCTGGATCCAAGGGCATGCACACTTTTGTGTGCAAAAACACTTAAAATATTTATAGACCTTTGTGCCACAAAACTGCTTTTCAGAATGATTGGATCAAAAAAATTGGTATATTTTTAATTGGTTTACCTTTTGAGGGGATCAACTGATGTGGAACCTTTTCTCCTCCAAAGGAGATTAGTAATTCATCTGTAATTCATAATCTTAAAGAGCTGCCTGAGACTTACATCATGCTCATACAACTAGAGTTTAGGCAGGATATGCCCATGGATATCTCTATAATGCTTGACAACCTCCTTATATAAATTCTGTTGTGAACAGCCAAATAATCACAAAGCATTTATTAGATTCTTATTATGTGCCAGACACTGTGTCATGAGCTTCCAAAATAGAGATTAAAACACATCTCTGCCCCAAGGCAAAAGTAAATACAAAGTATAAATAAGGTAATTTGAGGCAGAGAGTAATAGAAGCTTGAGAGATTGTGTAGGGCATGCCATGTGAGCTGCACTTTGAAGGAAGCTTGGGCTTCTGTGAGGTGGAGGTGAGAAGGGAAATAATTCCAGGCATAAGATTTTTTTTTTTTGCAAAACCACAAATGTGTTGTACAGGCAACAGCAAATAGGCCATTTTGGCTGGCACAGAGTCCATGAAGGGAAGTGATATATAATAAGGCTAGTAAGAAAGACTGGAGTCAGATTGTGAAGGACTTTCAATGACAAAACAAAAGAGTTTGCATTTCTTCCTAGAGGCTATAGGGAACCACTGGAGCTTTCTGAGCAGGGAAGTGACATGGCCAGACCTGCACTTTCTTAGAATATTGCTTTGGCATTATTTCTAATGAGATAGTGTACATAAAGCATTATGTAAATGTTAGCTATCATTAGTATCCCCTGCAGCATCTAGTATACTGCTGAGCCCATAGTAGTGCTCAATAAATCCTGTTGGTTGCTTGATAGTAGCAGTGGGAGGTCAATGTACTCTCACTGTGCCTGGTCAGGCCATGAACCTGCAGTGACTGCCATTCTTCCTTCTCCACTAGACTCTCGACTTGGCACTGCTTGAAAAACATTGGCATGGTTTCGTTATTGCTTTTCATTTTCAAAGCACGTCCACAAGTGCAATAAAAAATAAGTATTAAGATCTGTTATCATTTGGCTTGGAATGAACACATAACATTTAATAAAGTAGGGACTTGTGTTAATTTAGTTAAGAAGAACAGTTCATAATTCTGCACATTTTTAATGAAGAGTGAGAATATTTTAAGTAGAAGCATCAAGTCAAATACTTATTGCTGCAAACATTCCAATGATAAGGTTTTTTTCATTTTCATTTAGAACACTGACAGTATGAAGATTCAGAGACCCATTATCCTCTAAGGGATGATACGTTATCCTTCTGTACTTCACAGTACTTAGTATGGTGCTATTCACATAGAAGGTGCTCAAATATTTGTTGAATGAATGAAACGGAATCATGAGAATTCCAATGAATAGTCCTTTCTGGCATTAGGAATTCAAATATATAGCAGAAAGTGATAAATAAATTTTCCTTCAGTTTTAATTGATGATGTTTAATTTTAATTCTGTTTTGGCTTATTAGTAAAAATAATATCTATCATGTATTACTGACACATGAGCATTTGCTATGCAGACGAGTTTTTTTTTTCCTTCTGCAGACAAAATTCTGTATATTGAATAGAAAAAGATTTGTTTTGTCAATTGCTCAAGGTCTAGAGTGATAGAAGTAACTTTGCTTTTGGTACCTGGATAGAATGGTGAGTTTTAAATACTAGGCAGGTTATAATTCATTAATGATCCATCCATTCATAATTTGTAATGGTGGTTTACATCTTAGAAAACATTGAAACAAACCTTTGAGATGAGATCTTAAGATTTGGAGTTGAATGTTTATCCTATCAAATGAACTATGAATGTGAAATGATATTTCAAATTTGGAAATCTATCCTGAAGATCTTCTGACACTTGCAGCCACTACAGGGTGTCTCATAAACCTAATTGACAATTGAATATCATGGGTGAGTATCATACTTTCCTTAACCCAGAACGTTCAATGAAAGCTAACTATTCAGCTTAAAAGACCAGTGAGATCCTTAACATAGTAATTTTTTCCATGATCTGACTGATGTTCCTAGTGGTTGTTCATCCTGCACTGTTTCTCAGTCATTCTCAAAGAGTAAGGCTGTGTGTGAAAGGCAGACACAGAGAAAAACCATTTTTGTCAGCCTTCCCTGCAGAGCAAGCAGGTGCCAAAGGGACAACTGAACCATACCGCAAGATCAGAGACATGCATGCCTGGACTGTGGATTTCTTGTATTCTTGAGAAATATATTGATTATTCTACAGAGGACTCATCCCTTCTTCCTGTTATAACCAATTGGGGCTAAATGTCAATGCTCTCATTGTGGATATGAGTATTACACCATCAAGAGAGGATAATGGATTTTAATATAAATCAGAGCCTCATTAAGTAACAATTTTATAATCAAAATTGGAGAATTTCAGCCTTCCTTTTGCCTTCTGTAATTTTGATCCAGCACTCTGCATCTGTAATGCAATGGATGCTTTGTATACTGTGCTCAGCACACCGCGTAATTTCTCAGCTCTCTGTACATTTGCCATTTTACCTTTAAGGCACATGTAATTATTGCTACAATAGAAATATAATCTCTGATGTCATAAGCCTAGTTGTTCTATTTCCAAGCATTTTAATTGTTTTCTTTTTATTCTTTTTTAGATCAGACTTTTTTTTTAATCATTATTGGAAGCTATTAAAGAAGAACTTCTTTTCCCGGTGAAGATCAGCCCCTTCTCTCATAGTTAGTTGCTCAGTATACCAAGACTTTAAGAAACTTGTCCCAGGAAACAGAGATAGCATGAATGTTTGCCATTGTGTGTTCTGTAGCTATGGTGTTTTAAAAATGCTTAGATGTATACTTTTAGGTTTCATTCTGCTTCACCTTGTAGTGGACCCATATTGTATAATCTGCTGCTCTCAAGTTAAGCATTTGCTCCATTGCTTGACAAGTCATGGATATGCACACACATATGCACATATGCATGTGTGCATATGTGTGACTCTTTAACAGACTGGCCATGTTATCAGGTTAGGGAACACCCAGCGAGGAAAATTCCTCTAATAATTAGCAACTTCTCTGTATTTTGTCATCTTAGACAGGTGTCTGGGGTATTGAGAAGTGAAATGACTTATCCAGGGTCCCACATATAGCCTATTTTTGAGGTTAGACATGATGGATTCTGGATGGTGAATCCATCTCTATATACACTATACCAATCAGCCTCTGAGCAGGGTGTCTTCTGTCTTACATTGAAAGTTTCTAGAGACTATAACTCTACTACTAAGGTACATTACATCATGGCATTCAGGTTTTTCTTGGTGATGATAATGGGATCAAACAATTTGAAATTTGGAGTTCAGTTTCTTCTCTGTAAATTTAAAAATCTTGCTTGTATATTTAAGGCATTGATTACATGCTGATCAAAATTTTTAGGAGTCATTTTTAGGCTTCATTTGAGGAAAAACTGCCTAACTCTTAGTTCTGTCAACAATAGTGGAATGGGTAGTATGCCTCGGGATTTAATATAGTGCACACTTTCTCACTTGAAGTCTTTTTCTTAAGTTAAATTGTTAAGTTAAATCTGCTTCTTTCATACCACCTCACAGTATAATTCTCTTGTTGCAAAAATGTATAGTCATGCAAAACAAAGTTCTTTATTGTTCATGTCCCCAAAATATCTCCCTCTGCATTTTGAATCCTTCATCTCTCTACCAGGAGTTGGGTAGCCTGTTTCATCATGAGTCCTCTGGAATTATGGTTGTTCCTTTTTCTTATTAGAGTACTTATATCTTTCCAAGTTGTTTGTCTTCACAATACTGTTGTCATTTTTATAAAGTTTTATATGGTTCTGCTCACTCTAGTCTATATCAGTTAATATAAAGCTTTCTAGTTTTCTCTGAAACTATCATTTTTTTACAGAGTAATAATGTTCTGTCACATTTACATACCACAATCTCTTCAGTCATTCTACAATTGATGGACATCCCCTCAGTTTCCAGTTCTTTGTTGTATAAAAAGATTTTGTTAATATTTTCATATAAGCTTAATTAGAGTTTGTTTTGCTTAGGACTAATTCTTTCCTTAATCTAACCTCCTTACTCTTCCATTTTATTCTCTCTTTTCTTGCCTATTTCTCTGTTGAATGAAATGCATGTTTCTGTATGTGTGTGTATTCTTCTATCCTTTGACCAGTTCAGATGAGAGTGAGATTCAAGTGTCACCTACTTCCTGAACCCTCTTTGTTTAAACATTTATTCCAACTGCTCTCTATAAAAAAAAAAGAAAAAGAAAAAGAAACAAAAGCTCCAAAAGCATTTTAATTCAGGGTTAAGGCTTCATATAATATACTTTATTTTAAAAATGTTTTAAGAAGTCACTGTCAGCACTACTCATGTAAAGATACATATACACACACACACACACACACACACACACATATATATATCTGTATATATATATGTGTGTGTGTGTGTGTGTGTGTGTGTATACACACACACACGAGAGAGAAGTGTAAGAGACAATCTGATCTAAATATGATCTTGTTACTAGGGACATTGATTATGCATGGTGTTTTACAGGTACTCTGCTATTGTGTTCAACTTAGCAAACTTACACTGAAAGAAAAAAAGTAAAAAAGCTTCTTAATGAAGCAATGTGAAAAAGCAAGTCAAAGATTGAAGTTAAAAGGCAGTAGTTATTAGCCTTTTTAAGATGATGGTGAGATTGAGTCTGGGTAAGTAAGTAATGTTTGTAGCAAGTCTGAGAACAATAAAGGTCAGGGTTAGGACAAGTTATATAGAAATAGTAACATAAGTTGTGAATCAAAAAACAGTGGGTGATGGAAAAAAGACCTTGCTGAGATTCAGAGAGCCTTGTTTTTTAATGTTAGATTTTTTTCTAACTTATTTTGTGATGGTGAGGAAATCACTTGACCTCTGTGGGGCCTAGTTTCTTGACCTATAGAAAGAAGAGGCTGCCCTATAGCTGATCTGCCTTCCAACTTCAATTTTTTATGAGAATTTAGCTAGCTTCTGTATAAAACATAGCTGGAATATTATATGACAACTATCTAAGTAAAGTTGATCAGTTTTCTGACCACTACCTTGTGAAGGCAAAATTTTGCCATCTTGAGCATACATTAGCTTATAGATTTTTAGTCTCAATATCATAAAGATTCACACTGGCCTGAAAGGATGGTAGCCATGATTCTGGATTGCCCTGCTTTTCAAAACTCATTGTTGAGAATCTACACCAGTGGTATCAAACTCCAACAGATACAGGTGCCACTAAACCATACATAAGTATCCCTAGGGACTGCATATTTTCTTAGAAAAACACATTAACATCATCTATGGCATAGCATATTTTTATTAAATATTTCACAATTATATTTTAATCTGGTTCAAGCAACACTTAGGGGTGTTGTGGGCCTAGTATTTGACACTTCTCATCTAGAATAACCTCATCATATTAAGTGCAGTTTGCCAATAATTGACGAAAATTCTTGAGAAAATATTCAGTTTGTTGGTGGCAACCACAAGATCCTGCTATTTTCCCACAAACTTTAAGCTTGGTCTTTTAAGTTTGTTTCACCTGAACTTTATAACTGGAAGGTCATTACTATTCATTTTATACTTTGTGTTCTAGGCCCACTGAACATGCCCTGAACAATCCTCTCTCTTTGCCTTTATGTCTTACACATGCAATCCCCTACCCCTAATCTCTGCCAATTGAATTTCTGCTGATCATTTAAAGCCCTATTCCTCCAAGACCCTTTTCCTTTTCTCCCATTAGTGATGATTCTTCTACTTGAATCTCACATAGTCCAACTTTCTAAAACACTTACCATACATCATTGTGTCTTCATTTGGGTATTTATTTTTATCTCAGTTAGTGTAGAACCTCTAATACACTGAAAGATCCTTGAGGGCAGGTATCATTTCTTACAGTGAAATCAAAACAGTTTTCCTCCTGAGCTTTATGCTCAGAACACCATAATTGATGGTTATAATCACTGATCATTAAAAAAATGTTGAGTTTTGTAATTTTGCTGCATATTAGTCATCTTAAATCTACTAGGAGATGAGTTACTTTCCTGTCAATGTGTCTCCTTCTACCACTACTCTCTCTCAGAAACATGGATAAGAGGATATAATTGGCATAATCACACATACCTGCTCTATTAACATTGTGATTCCAATTTTTTGTGCTAATGATAGGATTGAATCAGTATATCTGTCATCTACCAGTACCAGAAATGTAAATTTAACCCCCAACCTTGATTATGGGAACAGAAGTCTTTTTTCAACCCTGTTATTACTTCTTCATCAGGGCAGCCATGAAATTGACAGGATTTATATACAAGGGATGTAGATAAATGTTTCAAAGCTCCGTAATCTTCCTGCCAAATCTGCATTATGATTTTCAAAATATTATGAATTCATTTATGTTTGGTCTCAAATTTATTAGTGGGGAGTTAGCATGACTCTTGGATTTCAATCTCTAGAAAAGATGGCCTGACAAAGAAATTAAAGTTTTATTAAAGTATAATTTAGAGAAGAGGAGACCAAGAGTATCACAATATCATATCACAATATAGCTTATACCTACTAAAGAGAAAAAAAAAAGACAGGAAAATTCCCAACTCATTTTTCTTTTAAATTTTTATTGTAAAATTGATAACAACTAAGACAATTTCACCAATTAAAAAAGGTCTGGGACAAAAGTTGTAGTTATGAAGCAATAACTGAGTAAATATATAAATGTTTTCTTTCATTTATATGGGAATCATTGATCCACTTACCCAGTGCCATCCTCAAGTGATGGATCAGATAAAAGTTTGTCTGTTTTAGTTAACAGCTGGAATAGATGCACCATTTTAAGGATGGCAGTGCACTTTCACATATTATCTCATTTTATCTTCACAACAAACCTGGGAGGAAGGTACTATATTAACCCCATTTTATAAATGAGGAATGTATTGCAGTCAGAGATTATATGACTTGCCCTAAGTTGTACAACTAGTTAGTGTCTACAACTGAATTTGAACTCAGGTTTTCCTGATTCCAATTCTTTATGCCTCAAATGCTTCAGTATATGTTTGCTTGTTTGGCTGTGGGAAGTGGAGCCTGTTTTTGGTATACTCCAATGAAGGAATTCCTCTAATGAATCAGATTAGTAACTCACATATAACAAAGTCTTACACTTATCGATAGCCACATAGAATGTATCACAGGGGATGTTTTATAGGCATGGAGGATGGCCTATACAAATTCTTACAGAAAAGAGAGGATAAGATGAGATCAGAGAATAGGAAGAAGGCTGGTTTGATTGAATCATAGGATATGTGAAAAAAGTGTAGTGTGAAATGATTTGCAAAGATAGGACCAAATACTAGAGTATTAAATTTCAGGCTAAGGATATTCTGTTTAATCTTTGTGGGAATACAGATGAACTAAAGGGTTTTTTTTTTTTTTGTACAAGAGGGAGAGAAGATCGTGGTTAGGCTTCTGCATCAAGAAAAATTATTTTGGTAGCTCTGTGTAGGTAAAACTGGAAAAAGGGAAAGTTAGATTTTACATGGTGAATTAAAAGGCTATTACAATAATCTGTTAGATGATGAGGTCCTGAACAATAGTGGTAGCATTATGAATATAGAAAAAGACATAGAGTTACAATTTATTTTATATGGTACAGATGGGAGGATGGAAGGAAGTGAAGTCAATGATGAACTGAGGTTTTGAGCTTGGGTGAGTAAGCTATCCTGGTGGGAGCTATCCATAAAATGAAGATGTTTGGAAGGAGGATCTAATTTTAAAGATAATTCAATTTAGAACTTACTAAATTTCTGTTACCAGTGGAAAATGGGAAGAGTTCATAGGATTTAATAATAATAATAATAATAAATAATAAATAATATTTTCTAGCAATGTAAGGCTTGAAAATAAATTTGCAATGGTTTCTCATTTTATCTTCACAACAACCCCAAGAAACAGGAACTGTCATTATTGATATTTTATGGAGGAGGAAATGGTGGTGAACTCTCTTTAAGTGACTTGCTTAGTGTTATACATCTATTAAGAATCTGATTTGAACTTGTCTTCCTGACTATAAGTCCTATGCTGTATCTACTATACCATCCATATTTAAAGAAACAGGAGACCTTAAAAATAAGTTAATTGAATCTCCTTATTTTATAGATCAGATAACTAAAGCTTAAGGAGGGTGACCAATTCCACAACATTATTTAGTGGTAGAACTGGAGCTTAAATCTAATTTTTTTTTCTTGCTGTACTGACTGGAGGTGTCCAACAAGTAATTGAACATTCAGGAATGATACTTAGCAGAGAAATTAGGGCTGATTATAGATTTCAAATAAATAATTAATGAGCATTTATTAACCTATTATTTATTCAGTATAACATCATATGGATATAGAGATGGAATGGTCATCTAGTTCATCTTTTTCATTTTATAGATAAGTATACTGAGGCCTAAGAAGGGAATGTAACTTGCCCAAGGTACAAGACAGTGTGCTAGATATTAAAATATAAGTATTAAAATGTCATAATCCGTTCCATCTAGGAACTTACATTCTTTTTTAAATTAATTTATTTTGATTTATCAGCAATCACTTCCACAAGCTTTCAAGTTTTAAATTTTTCTCCACTTCCCTCCCTAAGACAGCACACAATCAGATATAAGCCATACATATACATTCCCATTAAACATATTTTCACATTAGTGATGCTGTAAATAAGAATTATAACCAATAGGAGGGGCCACCGAAAGAGGAAACAAAACACAACAGAAGAAAAAAATAGCAAATGCTATGCTTCGATCTGAATTCACAAGGAGCTTACATTCTATAGAGGACTGCAAAATATTCACAGATAAGTAAAATATTACACATTCACACAAAGTATGTAAGGCAATAAAAACAGGCAAATAAGAAAATCCTCTTAGAGGAGACTTTGTAATTAAATTGATGTTCGACCTAGGGGATCCACAAGGCATAACTGAGAATAGAACACTTTTCACAAAGGAGAATGGGTAGATAAAAGGGATAAAGCAGCTGATGCAAAGAAATGGAAATAAGACATAGAACATTGTGGAGATGGAGGAGAAATGATTAAGCAACCTGGAAAAAAAGAATCCAGAATCACATTATGAATGACTTAAAATGTCAAATAAAGGAATCTATGACAAGAAGTCAATGAAGCTTCTTGAGTTGATGAGTGTAATGGTCAAAGCCTTATATTAAGGATAACAACTGTATGGAGGATAAACTGGAGAGAGGAGATTCTGGAAGCAGGGAAACCAATTAATAGACTATCATAACAACGTAGGGGAGAGGCCATGAGGTCCTGAGATAGTATAACTGTGGTGTGAGTGGAGAAAAGGGTTGGGGATGAGACGTGTTATGGAACAGATCATGTAAATGTAAAGTATGGTGAGGTGGACGAGTGAAGAGTAGAGGATCAATTTGAAGTGGCAAGCCTGGTTGACCAGAAGAATGGTGATGCTCTTGATAGAAATATCAAAGGTAAGAGTAAGGGTGGGCTTATGGGAAGAGATAATGATTTTGACTTTGGACATATTAAGTTTGATATGTGTATGAGACATCTAGGTGCTGATGCCTGTTAGGCAGTTGAAGATTCAGTACTGGTGCTCAGGTGAAATGTGTGAACTGGATATGTAGTTTTTAGAGTCATCTGTCTAGATACTAATTAAATCAGTGAGAACTGGTGTGATTTTCAAGTGCTAGAGTTAAGAAAGTCCTGGATAAAATGCTGGATCATACCCACATGTAGTGATTCTCATGATGGTACTGCAAAGGAGACTAAGAAAAATCATTCATAGAGGTATGAAGAGAATCACAAGAGAGAATACAATACTCCATAATAGGATGTAGAAATACAAATATAAGGTCAAATATAATCTGTTATATTGAATGGTACATTTGGGGAAGAGTTAGATAAATATGACAGTGAGATGGGCCTCAAAGAAATGGAAGGATTCCAGCTAACATAATGTTAGGGGATACCATGCCAAGGAAAAGGTACATAGCATGGTAGAGAGAGAAAATTTAAAAAGAGTATTTTGATTTGGCTGAAATAGAGTGAATATAGTGGGGCAATAGGATAAGGCTAGAAAGGCAAGTTAAAACCATACTGTAGAAGGGCGTGGACATCAAGCTATTGAATTTATATTGTATTTGCTAAGCAATGGAAAACCACTAAAATTTTGAGTAAATGAGTGATATGACTAGGCTGAATGATTGATTGATGCAGTGAATGAATGAATGAAAAAGTATTTGCCAATCACTAATGTGAAAAAGACTATGTTACATTCCAGGGATACAAACGAAGGAGTAAGACAGCCCAAGCTTTTAAGGAGTTCACACTTTTTTGAGGAAAATAAAACATATGGAGGATTTCAGCTTCAAGTCAGATGGAAAAATCCCATGATCCCTAGAAGATCGTGGCTTTTCTTTAATGTCATTTCCACCCATTAAATCTTATCAGTTTCTGATGTCAAACCACTTGACAGTGCCAAGGACTTCAGTTGCAAGAACATTCTTTTCTGGGTCATTAGGAACTACAGTGTAACGTCTGCAGGAGCAAATACCATGCTGCATTTCCACAGAGGGATTGCCATCTATGGATGATGGCAATTAAAGATCTTGTTCTCAGAAGATCACTCTGGAAGCTTGGTCTAGGATGGACTGGAGAGGTCAGAAATGAAAAAGGATATACAACAAGTTAGATAGATATTTCTTAAAGGAGAATCGATAAAAATGGAGAATCAATTAAAATTGGCTGTGATTTGGGAGACAGAGGTAAGGCTATAAGGTGAACCTGGAGCTTATGTGGGTGAGTAGTAGTAGGCAGTTTTTGAATGATGATTGACCAAGTAGAATTGGCATCAATAGAATTGGGGCAAGAAAAATCATAGAGCTTTTGGGGAAATATGGAATTAGGGGCAGAATTTCAAAAACCTTATCAATGACACTTTAAAAAAAGATAGGACCCTAATAGCAATGGTAGCACAGTTTCATATAGGATAAATTTTTAATACATAAATAAATGCTACAATGAAGAGTATCCATGTTCATAAGTTGGTCCTGCTGGACCTCTGACTCACATTATAGGAGTAAATTAGACAAGTGACAACTCCATTGAATAAAGTATTCTGGCTTCTGCATTAATATGATCATAGGATAATAAAACATTGAGTAGAAGGGGTGTTGAAATATAATCTAATCTCATTTTACATATGAGAAGTTGAAGTCCAGTGAGATTAAGTGACATATAGGGTCAAACAGTTAGAAAGTGGCAGAATTCAGATTACCTAAATTCTCTAACTCCAAATTCAGTCCCTTTCTACAAAGGGTATTTCATTGATTTCTGTGCATCCCCACTAATGGGAAAGCCTAATCATCTTCTTGTTATATTTATTAGTATCAATTACCATTTATCACACTGTATCAGGAACTATATAAAGACACAAAATTAAAACCAATAATAGAGACATGAGTGGAAATTAACTATTGTTTCCTTTGAAAGATTATCTTTCTCCTTTATCATCTTCTAAGAATGTGTTTTGTCACATCACGGACATTGAATCAAAATTAGTCCAAGTATGAGTCATCATAGCCAAATTTTTAAAGGTAGTTTATCTTCTACCTTCTTGACTTACAGTATCTCATTATTTTTCCTTTAAAAATTTTGAAATGCTCGTGAGAGAAAAAAATTTGAGAGTGACCTTAAGAGATTATTTATTTACTTCCACTGTGCAGATTGGCAACCTATCTGTAGAACTTAGAGTTGTCTGAGGGCAAGGAGGAGTTATCAGTCAGTCAAGAAGCTTTTATTAAACACTCACTATATGCCAGGCCTTGTGGTAAGTACTGGGGATACAAAAGAGAAGCAAAGGGAAGATAGCCCCTGCTCTCAAAAATTTACTTCCTAAAGGAGGAAGACAATACAAAAAAGATGCTGGAAAAGATGATGGGAGATATGAAGAAAGTTTCCAGAAAAGGAACATTGTAGAGAAAATCTTGTGGAAGGAAATCAGCAGTAAAGCCTGGAGAGGGTTGATGACATCTTTGGCCTGGGCCTTCTACTTAAATTTGAAGTTCTGGGGAGGAATTAGCCAATCAAAAGGTGAAGCCACAGGGGCAGAGAGTGCTTAAGAGGTGAGTAATATTTCAAGTGTAGAGTGGGCTTTCAGGGTAAAGAAGTTTCTGTGGCATAGTAAAGAAAGTTAAGTGATTTCCCCATGGTCACACGACTAAGATATGCCAGATGCATAATTTGGACTTAGGTCAGAGGATCATAAGATAACATATTTAGAACGTGAAGGAATTTTTGAGGGCTTCTTGACCAAGAATCTTGTTTTATAGGGGAGAAAACTGAGGCTTAGAGGATTTCAGTGAAGTATCCAAGAAAATAAAACAATTAACTTGGTGGAGACAAAATCTGAACCTACGTCTTCCTGACTCCACTGCCATTCCTCTCTCCATTAGCATCATGATGATGTCTCCATTCAAGTTCACTGAAGCTTCCATTTTTCAAAGTATTGTATTTTAACCAACTCGAGAAATTTATTTCTTCATATTTATCACTGGAGGATATAGACACAGTGTGATATTTCGTTATCACTATAGCAAAGAGAAGAGATGAAATGTTAAAAATTCAAGTTTGGTAGATTATATTTAACATATACCATATATTGTGTTGAGTTAGCAATGCCTACACTCTCAATGATGTCACTCCAGTTTTTCTTTAAATTTTCTTCAGTGACTGAGCTCAATAACTACTATCTGTAGAGTTTAATGGGTTTCTAAAATCCAGTTTACAGACAATTTCATGCTGAACTATTTCTAAGTTTAATCAACTTCCTCAATGATCTCGACAAGCTTCAGTTATTCTGTTATTCCCATTGTTTTTCAACAGATATGCTATTTTAGGATTATGTGAAAAAACAACACAAAAACTCACTGTAGAATCATGGTTTTTATAAGTTGTTATAAGCATTTGAAATGGTTCACAGTGATAATAATGCACTGGTCTATGCACTACATATTATACTGGTAGACTTAGAGAGGAATACTTATTTACATATGGCAAAGATTTGAAAGATTTATATACATTTGTGGTTGTGGAGGTCTACAATTTTTTTTTCTGTGTGTTTGTGGTAGGAGGTTGTGGGGGGGGGGGGTTGGACTTCTCTTCATTTCAACTAATATATTGCTTACATTGTTGCCTTAAGGCCTGAAGAAGTCAAATAATTTGCTTAGGGTTACATAGCTACTAAGTGTCAGAGGCAGATTCTAATCTCAGGACTTCCTGACTTCAAGACCAACACTTGATCCCCTAGGCCATGCTAACTCTCTTTACACATAATTAAAAGAAATACACATAAATGATATTTAATAGTTTTTTAAAAACTGTACTTTATAGATTTTGATCAGGAAGGTACCTTATACACTATCAAATCCAACCTTTTAATTTTAATTTTAGAAATTAAGAAATTAAAAAGCAGATTCAAAGAGATAAAGTGACTTGTCTAGAGTTACCTAGGTAATCAGTGGCAGAACCAGGGTCTCTTCTGCTGCTCTCCGACTCCAAATCTAATGGGTGATTCTCATGGGCACTGCATCACATTTTGAAGTTATTTCTTTAGCTGTATTAAGACAGTCTAAATGTATGTGAATGGAAAAAAAATAAGAAAAATAAGACAAAGACTGTCAAGATCATCTAGGAAACAGAACTGAGGTCTATTTCTCCCTGGATACATTCAATCATGTATCAGGATAACAAAAGGAAAGGGCTTGTGGATGATCATTTTCTGCTCTTAGTGTGACTCCAAGTTTTACATAGAACATAGTGATTAATCATAGTAGTGCTATTAGAGAGTCGATCAGCATTCCAGTATCAACATTTATTATCTGTAGATGAGGGAGTAGGAGATGTGCAAATGAACAAAGACACTCTCATTGTAAATTGCAGACAACCACTACACAAAGCAGCAAACATAGACAGAAAACACATTCATTTTCCTTTTAATGAGTAATCCCAGAATCACAGCTCTGTGTCACTGAACAAGAAACACAATTTAAGGATGCTTTGAGGAAATTTATATTCATCCAGTTTTTGGACCATCAAAGTGCAAGCCTGTTGACTCTATTTTGAAATTTTCTAAGAGTTTCATCTTTTACTCAAATGACTTGTGATCTTATCAAATTGAGCACCCTCTCATACCCAGATCCCAACCCATTGGTGCTTAACTATGCTTTTTTCCTCTTTTTCATGAACTCTTATCAATGTGTAACATAGGATTCAGCCAAGATATAGGATGACTTTATTTATTTCTCTTGATATCACTCAAGAACTGATCAGTCCATGTTTTCTTTCTTCATGTACAGAAGAAAGACAAAAGCAAAATGATTCAGCCTGTCTAATAATACATATCCTCATTTGTCATTGAACAGGGATTTTATATAAATAATTCCAATGTTCAAATTAAATTTTGTTAAAAATTTAAAAAATTTATGATGCTTAACACCTTTTATTCCTGTTTAGCCATACTGCTTCAAAAGTACAAAAATAACATTTTTATTATTAATCTAAATATTTCTGAATATTTAAAAGCCAAAACTTCATAGAATCTGTGATCCTGTGAGATTTCTACCATCTCAAATTTGATTCTGAAATTACATTGGTCTTCAATGCTTTAGTCTTATTTTATACAATTCTAGTAATTTATTTCCTCTATCTTGTCATTAGTGTATGGAAAGACTGCAGAATCATAGGTACACATATGAGTAGGGTATATCCAGGTTTCCAGCATGGGCCTATTTACTATTCATTTTTATGTTCATCATGTTGCATGGACTTCTTTAATAAGGGGACTGGATAAAATATTGAAGATACCTTATTTTCAAAAATGATTGGGAAGAGGTGAGGAGGGGTAGAATAGCATAAATCTGGAGTTCAGAGTCTCATTTTCTTTTCAGGTCAGGATGTCACACATAGGAAGCCAAATAAGAGAGTCTGGTTCAAGGTTAAAGAGTTCAGACAAAGCAGGTGATAATAGATCAAAGTATCAGAGATTTAGATCTGGAAGGGAAGGGAGCAAGTTTCAAATTGGAAGACCTAAAGGTTAGCTCAGAAGGGCCTCGGTGAAGTTATTACCAGTTATAATCATCATCATCACCATCATCATCATCATTTGATGATAGATTTAGAGTTGTAAGCAACCATAAAGTCAAATTTATTTCAACACATAGAAGACAAAAGTGCTTCCCAGAATCCACTGTCACACGAGTAGTAAGTAGCCAAGCCCACATTAAAAACCAGATCCAATTGTTCCAGATCCTATCCTCCTTCTTTTATGCCAAATCTTCATTATTAGCAAACTGTTCAAGGCCTGCTTGATGTAGCTGGCAAGGGAAATACACAGTTTAAGACTGGACAAGGTCTGATGGCTGTCATTAAGGAGAGAACAGTGGCCAACAACTCCCTGCCCTGTTTTGTGTGTCTTGAGCACAGTCAGACTGAGGTTGTTGGCAAGTATTTGTTGTCAGCTGGAGAAAGACAAGTTACCCCAGGTGGCCATAATTGTTCATTGTAAGTGAGAGGATAGATTGACCTCACCCTGGATGTGTGCCCACACATCTCCATGTGTCTGCTATATGTACTGTTAGTATGTCTTGTTATTGTCAAGGCCTGTACAAACTCTTTATACCTGGAGGAAAACAGGACAGTGAATCACTTCACGATCTAATTCTTAAAAAAATAAAGCAAAAAGCAAAACACAGATAAACTAAAGCAAACTTTTTCTATGGCAATGTATCTATTATAGGTATGGAGGGAATTGACTCAAAGCATAACAGGAAAATATATATTTAAGGAAATAAAAAGAGGAAAAATTATTGTCTTTTAGAATTCCTCATATTGAAGGGATAGTCAAGAAGTATTTATTGTCTACTGTATGTTTGTGTCTGAAATGATTGTTTTTATCTTGTTTTTACTAAACCTTTGACTTCATTGGTATAGGGACTTCATAGTGAAGGATACTTTCTACCTAAGTAAGTAGCCACCTGCTTTACTATATATGGCCTTAAGTACTGGGTGGAGCCAAGATGGCAGAGAGAAAGCAGGAACTCAAAGCAGTTCTCTCCCAAACCTCTCTTAAGATCTTTAAATAATGCCCTAAAACAAATACTGGAGTGGCAGAACACACACACACAAAAATGGGGTAAAACAACTTTCTAGCACAAGACAATTTAAAAGTTTGGCAGGAAAGATCTGTTATACCTGCGTGAGAGTGGAGCACAATTCCAGTGCAAGCCTTGCAACGGCAGACCAGGCCCCAGCAAATCAGGAGTGGGATTTGGGAGTGAATGAATCAGCAGTTCCAGCAGCTGCTTCTGGAGTTCTCAGCCCATAGATGGTAAGGGGGTCTAACAACTGATCAGAAGGAGAACATAGGTGTCTCTTTGTGGGCACTGGGGGTAGGACTCTATATATTTTCTCTGCTTCCAACTAGGAAACTAGATGTGCGGCTCAAAAATTATCTTCCTCCTTTCTGAATCCCTACCATTAGGATCTCTGATTGTTTGATGAATGCATGTCCCTCCTATCCATTTTTATCTCCTTTAGGGAAAGGCCTGTGTCTCTTTCTATAACATAGATACTGTTAGGTTCACACATGCTTAGCAAATATATTTTTATCTGGCTAGTAAATAAGCTGGTAAATTTTGTTTTACAAACATTGAGGGGATATAACTTTATAGTTCCGGAAAATTTCTTTAAGCTCTTTCCTATATCTGTATTTAATGTATTGGATTCCTACAGTCAAAAAACTTATATAACAATCTAAGGTCTGAATAGAGTAATGTAAAAAACAAAAAACAAAAAACAAACAAACAAACAACCACACAAACTAGACTATGAGTCAAGAGACCTGAGTTTGCTGTACCAGTTTGCTGCTAATTTGTCTTTGTAAACTCAAAACCTCTGGGTGTCAGTTTCATTATCTATAAGAAGTGTGGTTGCATGAAATTACAAAATATCCTCATTATTTGAGTTTAACTGGTGCCATAAAATATCCATTTACACTAATTCACTTAAAACAGAGAGAAATCTTTCAAAAAGAAGAAACAAAAGAAAAGAAAAGGAATGAAGAGAGGAGAAGAAGAAAGAGGGTAGAGCCAAGGAAAGAGGTTCTTAGAACAAATTCTTTCAATTTTAGAACAAACAAAAATGAATCAGATATTGATATTTTGTTTAATTTTTTTCTGAAATAACTATATGAGAGTATGATAATAAATCCTTCACTTCAAACTTGACTTTTATAGCACAGTTACAAAGAAGATGATTATTGCAAAACTATTCAAAGACTTCATTAATTTTCCCTATGGTGTCTCAATTCTCATTTCGAATAACATTTTGAAGTTCTATTAACAATAAGTAAAGGAAAATTAGCTAAGAGACTAATTAAAGAGATGGACAGGGACAGAAATTACTGACAAATAGGAAGCAGATATTTAACTGGAGATTGATTTTATAAGTGGGCAATTCTTTAGTGAATATTTTTGAATTTTATTTTCCTTTGTAACTTGATATACTGACAGCATTTCATAGTGGAGAGATATCTTGTCCCAGAGTCAGGAAAACCTTCTTTCAAGTCCTGCCTTTGATTGGTACTAGTGTTATATGGCCTTGGAAAAGTGACTTCACCTCTCAATGTCCCAGGTAACTTGCTAGGATTAGTGTGTAGGACTCATCCAATCCAAGTGTCACAGTAGGAATTCGAATTATTTGGGGTTTGAATGTCCTACATTCCATTCAGGCTTCATAACCAAATCAGACAAAAGTGAGCTATAGGTATCTGAGTTAAAATCTGGTCATCTATGTCCACACGCACAATTTATAAGTTATATTATGTACTTGAAAAGCAGTGTGGCATTTACTAGCATGGTGAACGTGAACAAATCATTTAAATTCCCTGAGTCTTACTCTCCCCATCTGTAAAGTGGGAATAATAACTACAGTACTATAGGATTGCTCTAATGTTTGAATGAGATAATTTATCATAAAGCACTACATAAAATTCCAAATGTTATATGAATACCTATCATCATTTTTTTCATCACCATCAAATGGAGTTTTCATTAGGCATGATGGAACTAATGGTACAGTGGAAGTCGTGTTCAAGTCCTTCAACAAAGCTATTTTCTCCCAATTGAGATGATGTATTTAGTGAATTACCATGATAATACTTGAGTTACTTAAAAGGGATTGAATTTTAAGGTGAGCCCTTAAGGAGATTTTGTAGCTTCACATTAATTAAAAAAGCTGTATTTTAGTTAAAATAATGTAAACACAGTTTTTGTTTGTTTTCTTATGTTTGACAACTAAGAAAATAATTTATTACATTCATGCATACATTGTATAACCAAATAATTATATTTAACTGTTTCACTAATAATAAAACTAACATTTAAACTGTGAAAACTACCAATTGCAGTAAAATAACAAAAAAAAAATTCCTAACATCAAATGGCATAGTTGTGACTTAGTTAAATGATGATCCAATCTTAAAAAAAATGTCAGTTTTTGTTTCTCTATCCTTCCAGCTGCAACAGGTCATTTCATTCATTTTGACCAGCTGAATCTGTTTCAGGGTAGCTGTAGCTGTTTGTTAGTATTAAGTTGTTAAATATATTTGCTTAGCCTTCCTCCACTTCTAGCATCTCCCAGAATAAAATCTCTTTATTCTCAGCCTTAGTTTCTTTCTGCTTTTTCTCCTTTTGCTAATAGTTCTGAAAAACTTTTTAAAGGGAAATACCCATTACTATCTGTGTCTGACTCTTCCTAATTCACCTCTTCTGGGATCTTTCCTTAGGGATAAAGTCTAATTTTCCCTAAGGGTTAGAATTTTATTCATTCTTAACATTCACAGCTGAAATTTTCTTCACCAATATCAGATATCAATATAGTTCTAACACTCCAAAAGTGTGCTATTGAAGCACAGCTGCTGACAGATGCATAATTCCTCTCAACGAACTGATGATAGAAAATTGTAAAGTTTTCTAAATTGTTTTCCTCCTTATGAGTTTCAACATTAAATATGTCATAATATGTCTTCTTTCTGTAGTCAGTTATTATAAACAGGACATTACTTATTATGAATGATTTTTCTGAAGTTAGGGGTTTTTTTTCTTCCCCAAAACATTAAGGTCTTAACCTATGACTTCGTTAGTATTAGAAAACCTTCTTGATGTGGTAAATCTTTGCACTAATACAACTTGTCAACTCTTCTGTTATTTATTGTCTTAGAGAGTTTCCTGAGAAGTGAAGTGACTTCCCCATGGTTATACCACTAGTATGTGTCACAGGCAAGACTTCTGTCAAACCCCAATAAATTACAGTCTGTTCTAAGAGACAAAGGAAATTAGGGTGCATGTGTCCACGGTTTAATTTCTCTCAAGTTGGCTTGACATGCATTGCATGGAAGTTCAGTCCAAAACTGGGTCCCCCTAAGGGGGCCAGTTTAAAACTGGCTCCATTTGGGATTTAGGGGTACAGGGTTATATGCCCTTCAAAGAATAGGTGTTCCCAAGATGTGCTAATCAACTCTGATTTTTGAAAATACTACAAGATGGGTTATATTAAAATGAGGTCTTGAGTACCTGACTTTGGTCACTATCTTGGTCAATAGGGATTGGTATCACCTGCCATCTGGACAGAGAAAATACCATCCCCAGTCTTGAGAATCTGTCTCCACCCAAACCTGACTAGGATAAAATCAATTCAGGCCTGGTTTGGGGTTTGACCAAGATAAGAATTTGTAATGCAATCTCATTATCAGTAGTGTCCTTCCGAAGAACTTTGGACAGAAGGCCGGGGTCAGGGGTGCAACTGGGAGCTCTGAGTCTCTAAGACACAGATTACCAAGAGAAATCATTTTTCACACCTTTACCTCAAGTCTTTTTGATGCAGAGGCCATTGCTCTCTCTACTATGCCATTTTGCTTCTCTATAGTCTTAGATGTATTTTTTAATACCTTTTAGATGTTCATTTAATTTTTCAGTTGTTCTCTTGGTATAGTATTGATATATTATTTAAAAGATTTCTTATATTTTCCTTAAAATAAAATGTATAAATCAATCTAAGACACTATTCCACAGATGCATATCTCCCTCCTCTCACTTTAGAATCATGATTTAGAAGTGAAGAGACCATAAAAATCATCTTGATGACTTTATGAGTGAAGAGATTGAAGTCCAGAAAAGTGAAGTCATGACCTAAGGTTACAGAGGTAACACTGAGTCACTGATAGCTCTGATTCTGCTTTTTTCATCAAATTTTATCAAATTTATGCTCATGAATGTAATCTATATCTCAATACTCCTACTGCTACTTGTTGTTGTTTTCTCTTTCTTAACACAGCAGACTATTTTTACAGTTTGCATCTCTTCATCACCTGTGAGATATATTTGCATTGTACTCTGATACTTGAACAATCACATGACACATTTCTGCTAGAACACAGACTTGCATGTCTTCTATAAATCATTAATCCACTAGAGAACTTGTTGGAGGCTTTTAATAAAGTGGTAAGCACAGAGAGTGTAAAGCCATCATTTGACATGAACTGCTTTCATCTGTAAAACAGTGAAAAGTGGTTGTTATCATATTCATCTGCAACAATAGAGAGTAATTCTAACAAGCTTTGGAATAAATACATTGAATATGATGCACATTTTTCACCTGACTTTGACATCTAACTTCATGAATAAAAAAGGTGCCATTTGTCATACCATGATAGCGACACACATCGTATTCCTCATGCTTGTAAGGGAATGAATTGTTTCCTGATAGCGTGTTGAGGTATTGCTTAGTAATTATACTGTACAAATACATCAAGATAATATTGCTTTGTATAGGTAGAACATACACCACTTGCAAATTTTCTTCCATTTTATATTAACATTTAAGTTAGCTGGAATGATATAAAGTATGTTGATGTATTCCATGAACATTCGGAGTTATTTTATTCTGGCCATGGAAGGAGTCCAAGTTGTTATTGATTTTTCATTTGAAAAGTATGCCTTTTGAATTTGACATCTGGGAAAGCTCATAATAGTTTGCATTTTTAATAAAAACACAAATTTGGGTTTACGTTAGAGATGTTTTGCCTGAACTGCTTATATACGGAAACTAAAGAAGTTATAAGCAAGCTAATGAGATTAAATTATTTAGTGAAAGCTAATGGTGTTCTTTTTTCAACTACAATGCAGTAGAATTGAATGGAGATAATTATTAATTTGACAATACATTTTGCCTCTTTCTCTTCCATCAATTATGTCTAGGACAGGAAGGGGGAGATCTGAGATGAAAGCTGTTTTTTTTTAAGATTTAGTAGTAAAATTTCTCTTTGTAATTTTACCACTTATTAATATTTTTTCCAAGTACATGTAAAGATAGTTTTCAATATTCATTTTTAAAAGATTTTGAGTTCAAAACTTTTCTCCTACCCTTCTCTTTCCCCCTCCCTAAGAGAGCAAGCAATTTGATATAGGTTATGCAAATACAATCATGTTAAACCCACATTAGTCATGTTGTGAAAGAAGAATGAGAACAAAAGGGAAAAAAACACAAGAAAGAAAAGAAATTAAAAAAAAACAATGAGAATAGAATGCTTCAATTTGCATTCATACTCCATAGTTCTTTCTCTGAATGTGGATAGGGTTTTCCATCATGAGTTGTTTGAAATTGTATTTGATTACTACATTATTGAGAAGACCTAAGTCTATCGTAGTAGATCATCACACAATGTTGCTGTTACTGTGCTCAATGTCCTCCTGGTTCAGCTCACTTCACACAGCATCAGTTCAAGTAAGGCTTTGCAGGTTTTTTTTCTTAAATCCTCTTTCTCATTTCTTATACTACAATAGTATTGCATTATATTCATATACCACAATTTGTTCAGCCATTCCCCAATTGATTGTCATCCCCATAATTTCTAATTGCTGCTGTAAATATTTTTGTATGTGTTGGTTCTTTCCCATTTTTATGATCTCTTTGGGATACAGACCTAGTAGTGATACTGCTGGATCAAAGGGTATGCACAATTGGATTACCCTTTGGGCTTAGTTTTAAATTGTTCTCCAGAATGGTTGCATCACTTCATAACTCTGCCAACAACACATTAGTGTTCCATTTTTCCCACATCTTCTCCAACATTTATCATTTTCCTTTTTTATAATATTATCCAATCTTATAAGTGTGAGGTGGTACCTCCAAGTTGTTTTAATTTGTATTTCTCTAATCAATAGTGTTTTAAAGCAATTTTATATGACTACAGATAGTTTTCATTTCTTCATCTGAAAACTGCCTCTTTGTATTCTTTGACCATTTCTCAATTGCAGAATGACTTGTATTTTTATAAATTTGACTCAGTTGTATGTGTGTGTATACATATATATGTACATATGTGTGTGTGTGTGTGTGTGTGTGTGTGTATATATATATATATATATATAGTGTACACACACGCATATACACATATGGCCTTTATAAAAAATGTTGGCTGTAAAAATAGATAGCTTTAATTTATTCATCTAAAGTTGTTTGTTCATATCCTTTAACCATTTATAATTGGGGAATGATTTGTGTTCTTATCAATTTGACTCAATTCTCTATTTTAGAAATGAGGCCTTTATCAGAGACACTGGCTATAAAAATATGTTTCGTAGTTTTCTGCTTCCCTTCTAATCTTGGCTGCATTGGCTTTGTTTGTGCAGAACCTTTTTAATTTAATGTGATCAAAATGATCCATTTTGCATTTCATAATGTTCTCTGTCTCTTGTTTTGTCATAAATCTTTCCTTTTGCCATACATCTAACAGATAAAATATTTTTTTCATCTTGTTATTTGCTTATGGTATCACTTTTTATGTCTAAACCATAAACTCATCTTGGTATATGATGTGGGATGTTGGTCTACACCTAGTTTCTGCCATAATGTTTTCTAGTTTTCTCAGCAGTTTTTGTCAAATAGTGAGTTTTATGCAAGAAGCTACAATTTTGGGGGTTTATCAAACAGTAGGTTACTATACTCATTTACTTCTGTATTTTGTCTACCATACTCTTCCACTGACCTACCGCTGTATTTCTTAGCTAGGAAACATAGCTTGGTGATTACTGCTTTATAATATAGTTTTAGATCTTGTAGGGCTAGGCCACCTTGATTTGTATTTTTTCATTAATTCCCTTTATATTCTTGACCTTTTGTACTTCCAGATGCATTTCATTCATTGTTATTTTATCTAGTAGTTTGATTGGCATGGCACTAAAAAAGTAAATTAATTTAGGTAGAATTGTCATTTTTGTCGTATTTTATCAGCCTATCAATGAACAACTGATGTCTCTCCAATTTTTTAGATCTGAGTTTATTTGTGTGAAAATTGTTTTATAACTGAGTTCATATAGTTCTTGGATTAGTCTTGGCAGGTAGATTTCTAAATAATTTTTATTGTCTATAGTTATTTTAAGTGGAATTTTGTTTCCTTATTGTCTATTCTAATTCCTTCCATTTTTTTTCTTTTCTTATTGCTAAAGCTAACATTTCTTATACAATATTAACTAATAGTGGTTATAATGGGCATCTTTGTTTCACCCTCTGTATTGTTGGGAATGCTTCTGGCTTATCCCCATTACGTATAATGCTTACTGAAGGTTTTAGGTAAATGCTATTTATTATTTTAAGGAAGACTCCATTTATGCCTATGCTCTCTAGTGTTTTTTAATAGGAATGGGTGTTGTATTTTGTCAAAAGTTTTTTCTGCATCTATTGAGATGATCATGTGGTTTCTGTTAGTTTTGGTGTTGATATGCTCAATTATGATGATAGTTTTCCTAATATTGAACCAGCCCTGCATTCCTGGTATAAATCCTACCTGGTCATAGTGTATTATTCTTGTGATAAGTTGCTGTAATCTATTTGCTAATATTTTATTTAAAATTTTTGCATCTATATTCATTAGGGAAATTGGTCTATAATTTTCTTTTACTGTTTTGACTCTTCCTGGTTGAGGTATCAGCACTATATTTGTATCATAAAAGAATTTGATAAGACTTCTTCACCTATTTTCTCAAAAAGTCTATATATTATTGGAATTAATCGTTCTTTAATTGTTTTATAGAATTCTCATGTAAATCCTTCTGGCCCTGGAAATTTTTTCCTAAGGATTTCATCAACGGCTTGTTTCATTTCTTTTTCTGAGATGGGGTTATTTAAGTATTTTACTTCCTCTTTTGTTAATCTAGGCAATTTATTATTTTTTGTAGATATGTATCCATTTCTCTACAATTGTCAAATTTGTTGGTATATAGTTGGGCAAAATAGTTCCTAGTTATTGTATTAATTTCCTCTTCCTTTGTGGTAGATTCACCTTTTTCATTCTTGTTACTAGTAATTTGGTTTTCCTCTTTCTTTTTTTTTAAATTAAATTAGCCAAAGGTTTATCTATTTTACTGTTTTTTTTTTCATAAAAGCCAGCTCTTAGGGCTTTTCTTTTATTAGTTCAAAAGTTTTTTTTTAATTTCAATTTTATTAATTTTTCCTTTGGTTTTCAATATTTCTAATTTGCTGTTCAATTGAAGATTTTTAATTTGTTCTTTTTTTAGTTTATTTTTTTTTAGTTCTATGTCCAATTCGTTGATCTCCTCTTTTTTATTTTGTTTATATAAGCATTTAGAGATATAAAACTTCCCCTAAGAACTTCTTTCACTGAATCCCATCAGCTTTGGTATGTTGTCTCATTATTGTAATTCTCTTGAGTGAAGTTATTGATTGATTCTATGATTTGTTATTTGACCCAATCATTTTTTAGGATTAGGTTATTTAGTTTCCAAGTATTTTTTAGTCTATCTTTCCATGGCCCTTTATTACATGTAATTTTCATTGCATCATGATCTGAAAAGGATGCATTTAATATGTCTGCCTTTCTGCATTGGATTGTGAGGTTTTTATGCCCTAGTACATGGTCAATTTTTGTGTATGTGCCATGTGCCACCAAGAAAAATGTACATTCCTTTCTATCCTCATTCAGTTTTGTCCAGAGGTCTATCATATCTATCTTTTCTGATGTTCTATTCACTTCTTAACTTTTTTCTTGTTTATTTTGTGATTAGATTTAACTAGTTCAGAGAATGTGGGGTTGAGATCCCCCACTAGTATAGTTTTACTGTCTATTTCTTCCGTAACTCCCTGAACTTCTCCTCTAAGAATTTGGATGCTATACCATTTGGTGCATATGTGTTTAGTAAAGAAATTACTTCATTGTCTATGGTGCCTTTTAGCAGAATGTAGTTGCCTTCCTTATGTCTTTTCTTAAGATCTGCTTTTGCTTTTACTTTGCCTGAGATCAGGATTGCTACCCCTGTTGTTTTTTTTTTGGGGGGGGTTTGTTTTTGTTTGGATTTTTTTTTTTACTTCTGCTGAAGCATAACATATTTGGCTCCAGCCTGTTACCATTACCCTGTGTGTGTGTCACTCTTTTTCAAATGTGTTTCCTGTAAACCACATATTGTAGGATTATGGTTTTTAATCCATTCTGCTATCCACTTCCATTTTATGAGCGAGTTCATCCCATTCATATTCACAGTTATGATTGTTATCTCTCTTTCGCTCCATTCTTTCCCCCCCGTTTATGCTTTTCTTTCTCCTTTTTCTTTTTCCCTTCTCACTAGTGTTTTGCTTTTGACCACCATCTCCCTCAGTCCCTCCTCGCTTCTATTATCCCTTTCCCTTTTCTTCCCCTTTACCCTAACTGCTTCTTCCCCCGCTTCTATCCCTCCTCACTTTTTAACCCTGTTCACTTCTACTACCTATAGAGCAAGTTAGATTTCTATACTTAACTGATTATGTTATTCCCTCCTTGAGACAAATCTGGTGAGAGTAAGGTTCAAACAATGCTCACCCCCCTTCCTTCTTTCCCTCTGCTGTAATAGGTCTTTGCGTCTTTTCTGTAATGTAATTTACTCTTGTCTGCGTCCTCCTTTTTCGGTATATTTTCTTACATCAGATTAATCCACTTACTTGGATCCATTTAACCCACTTCATTAGATTTTTTTTATCATTACATCAAAGTCAACTTATATCCACCCCTTTTATGTATACTCCTTTGACATCATGTAAAAACAATAAAGTTCTCAAGAGTTACGAGTGTCATCTTCCCTTGTAAGGATGTAAACAGTTTGCCCTTATTAACAACATGTTGTATCTTTCTGTCCCATTTACCTTTTTATGTCTCTCTTGAGTCTTGTACTTGAAGATAAAATTTTCTCTTGAGCCCTGGTCTCTTTATCAGGAAGGTTTGAAAGTCCCCTATTTCACTGAATATCCATCTCCTCCCCTGAAAGACAATGTTTATTTTCCCTGGCTAGTTGATCCTTGGTTGTAATCCAAGCTCCTTTGCCTTACATAATATCATGTTCCATGCCTTACGGTCTTTTAATGTGGAAGCTGCAAGGTCCTGTGTAATTCTGGCTGTGGTTCCATGATGTATAAATTATTTCTTTCTGGATGCTTGCAGTATTTTCTCTTTGATTTGGTCATTTTGGAATTTGGCTACTATATTCCTTGGTGTTTTCAATTTGGTATCTGTTTTAGGAGGTGATTGGTGGATTCTTTTTATGGCCATTTTACCCTCTGGTTCTAGGACATCAGAGCAGTTTTCCTTTATGATTTCCTGAAAGATACTGTCCAGGCTCTTTTTTTTGTCATGATTTTCAGCTAGACCAATAATTTTTAAATTGCTTCTCCTGGAAAGATTTTCCAGATCAGTTGTTTTACCAATGAGGTATTTTAAGTTTTCATCTGTTTTTTTCATTTTTTTGTTTCTGTTTGACTGATTCTTGCTCTTTCATAGAGTCATCAGTTTCCACTTGCCTGATTCTAATTTTTAACAAATTGCTTTCATCTATTAGGTTTTGCACCTCCTTTGCCTTTAAGCCAATTGTATTTTTTGGGGATTTGTTCACTTCAGTGTATTTTTTTTCCAGTTGGCCAATTGTTTTTTTTAGGGACTTTGTTTTCTTCAGTGTACTTTTTTTCCAGTTGGCCAAATGTATTTTTAAGGACTCTTCTACCTCTTTCATTTGACTTTTAAAATCCTTCTTGAACTCTTCTAAGAAAGTTTTTGGGCTTCAGACCAGTTCACATTCCCTTTTGGGTTTCCAGATTTGGGTTTATTGACAATGTTGTCCTTTTTAGAATTTTGCCTTGATCTTCACTGTTCTCATAATATGAATTTGAATATCGCTAACCTAATGTTTTCATTCATCTTTTGACATTTCATTTCACATTGTCATTTGACATTTCGCAATGTCTTCATTCATATGAAGAGTACAAGTGTACTCTTGTACTCTTGAAGTTTTTTTTTTAATTGGGATATTTAAATTTTTTTTCGTCCAGTACTTTTCTCAGTTTCTATTTTCATTTCAAAAATTGCTGACAGTGGCTCAGTAATCACACCCATCAATTGTTTCAATATTAAAGATGGAATTTTGTTTTGTTGAGTTACTTGAACTCATCAAGGTCAGCTAAGTCCACTCTTTAGGTTTGAGGAGGTGGAAGAATACAAACAAAAAGAGGATCTCATTTGAAACCTTATCACACTAATAGGCAAAATAAAGAACATTCGCATCTAAATAATACATTTTGATAAATAAAGACACATTAAAATTTCACTTTAAACCACAGAATCAAAGTGTTTTAGTCCCTCATCCTATTCTTTTCCTGTTTCTGCTCTTTTGATTCTTCAAGTGTCTCTGTATTTCCCCCTACTGTAAACTCTCCTGACATTCCACTGTAGGTCTCTGCATCAGAGCCATGACTGGCTAATTTTGCACCTAAAGCAAGAATATAAAAGTATGTTCCTTTATAATTGCAAACTAGTTGTCTTAAATATTTTGTGTATTTTGTCTTTGTCCATCAGCTTTGCACACCAAAGGCAAGTGGCTCACTATTCATATCCTTATTATAACTATACTTTACATCTACTGTGGATCTTTTTGTGGCCTTCCTTTGGTGTCTGCTCAGTCTTCTCTTTAACTCTTTGAATCATTCAGAGGCCCAATAATGTAATTGTTTCTTTTACACTCAGTTCATATTATCTTGCTCAGATTCGACCCCTTCATTCTGGCTTTTGAAATTAATGATTAAAAAGAAGACAGATTTAAACAACTAAATAGACTTTAATTACACTTGTATTTTGTAAGATTCCAGAAATGGAGATTACTGATTCCTTATCCTAAATTGCTATAATTCTATTTTCTGTGTCTACTATCTGTGCGTAATGGTGTTCTTGAATAATTAGAAGTGAGAGATTTCATTCTTTCTGTGGAGTTTTTTTTTTATGTTAAACCTTCAGTTATAATTTATGATTAGTAGTTTTGAGATCTTTTTTGATCTGCTTCCCTGGCCTATTTGTGCTTTCCACCTCCCCTCAAATTATCTCTTCATAAGTTTTATCTCCTTATCTATACACATGGTGTATCAATAGAACACTGACTCCTTTAGGACAAGGATTTTATATCCCTAATGCCTAGCACAGACCCTGGCATATAAAAGGTACTTAATAAATGAATGTTCATTTGAAATAAATGTACATGAATTAAATGGTCCCTTTATACCCATGAGGCTTGTGAGGTAGTGAACTCTTTGTCACTAGAAGAATTT
Organism: Phascolarctos cinereus; assembly: GCF_003287225.1. NCBI lineage: Eukaryota > Metazoa > Chordata > Mammalia > Diprotodontia > Phascolarctidae > Phascolarctos > Phascolarctos cinereus. Next base: position 209,251,095 of record NW_027555958.1, read on the forward strand.
GCTTCTTTTTCTTGTTCCTTTGCCATAAAAGTGCCATGCCATTCTTTTTGTTATAGGAAAGACTGAAAAATATTTCCCAAATCCTCACAATCCCCATTGCCCAGCAAGAGTTGTTTCTTCTCCCAAGGACCAAGTACGTTTACAAAAATTAGGAGCTTTCAAGAATTATAAGTATCATATATGGCTTTTCAAAAATCCCACATATAATGTCCATATTTTCAGAATATCATCAACTCATATCCACACCATTCTTAGGACGTGTTAACATTTGCTATATATCCAAATTTGGACCACTAATTACTTATATTTACAGTATTTTGAGACTTACAAAGTATATTCTTTACCACAACTATTTAAAAATGCATTCTCATGGATATACTTAAGCTGTCATATAATATTTTACTTAAAGATCCCAAAATTAAAGAGCCTAGTTTTCAATTCAATAAGTCCTCATATTTTCCCTATCTGTGCATTAAGAAGGCAGAGTCATGTATTGAAAAAATCCTGGATTTTAAGTCAAAAGAAATAGGTTCAAGTATGTAATATTCTATGGAATTCAATTTTATGATCTATAATATGAGAGGATTAGACTAGATAATTTCTAAGATCACTTTCAATGGTAACATTTCAGTGTGTATCATTTCAGTCTGTATTCTGGATCTGCCACTTTAGATCATAATATCATAGATAGAAAGCTAAAAGTGAACTAGAAGGTCATTTAATGGAATCCTTTCATTTTATAAGTCAGAAAACACAGGAGGTTACATTTTGGTTGTGCCCAGAGTCATACAGGTAATAATAATCAGAGAACTCAAGAGCCAGTGGTCTTTCCCATGTAACAAAGATGTGTGACCTTTAGGCAAGTCACTTAATGTCTCTGAGTTTCAGTTTCCACATTAGTAAGATCTGTCTACCTCATAGGACTAGTTGAAGATAAAATGTTTACAATATTTTGTAATCTCTAAGGTTTCTAAGTAAATGTCAGTTTTCAAACAATAATCCATAATTTTTTTCACATGAGCCCTGCACATGGTACAAGAATGACCCCCAGAGCAGTAACGTCCCCAGGGTCACACATTTAATTACAGAGAGAGCTGAAACTTAAATTCAAGCCTTATGACTGTAAGACCAACTTTCCTTTTCTTGTACCATGATGCTTCTCAAAACAATGTTTAAGACTGTTATCACCTCTTCTCAAGAATATTTCATGGCTAGCTTTCTGCATGAAAGTTGAGTGACTTAAGGAAAAACTTGTACAAAAGATTTATTCACAATTTCCACATGTGAGAGGTAGGATGATTAAAAATAGGTATTCCTGAGTTGTAATAATGAGGTAGATGTAGATGCCCTCTTGGTCACTCGCCTAACTCAAACTGGTACTAGAAGGTTAAATTCCCACAAAAGGAAGTATTGCTTCTTAGTGTTCTAGAGATAACCCCAAAAGGTATGGCTTCTAACACTGTAACTCCTGAATCCTCATCTGCTATGCTTCCTACTATTAATCAACATTAGTCTCTATTAGATTCTATAAAAAGGGAATTCATTGAGGAACAACAGTAACAACATTAATTAAAAACAAATGCCTTCCAACCAGAGGTATACTTTCTCCTTGCACACACAAGGTTCCCAGTGAAAGTGTACTCAAATGTAAAGTACAAAATGGTGTTGAGGCACATATACAGAGAAAATAAGTCAATGCTTAGTGAAAAGTCATTCTTAAAACAGAAAGAAGTCTTATAGCTCCAGTTATTTGTATTATGTTAATTGCCTCATCATGTGAGCTTGTCTATCTCAGTGCCAACCAACACATACATCTTAGTCATAATATTACCCAAGGATGTTGATCTCCAGTTGGAGGGCAGGTTCTTCTCATCTTGTTAATGACTCTTTTAATGTAGTTTTCTTATGGGATTGGAAGTTTAATACTTTAGAAGTTTCCAAAAATGTACCAGACAATTCTTTTCAACTACTTGATAATTAACATTCATCTTACTTCACTTTAACAAACAGGCATCTGTTATTTCCTAGGGTTTCAATGATTAAAAAAAACCTCATATCTTGCTTTCAAGGAATTTAAGATTACTTAGGCTCATATCATCAGCTTTTTTATGGGATAATATATCTTAATTAACTATGGATCCCGATAATCATAGAAGAGGAAGAAGAAGAGAAAAATGATGAGAGTTTGCAATAAAATAATTAAAATTTCAATTTACTGCTAAAATTTGCATTTACTAGATAATATCTATATCTAATTTGCTTGTCCATACCTATGCTTTCACCAATAAGAGGAAATACCAGTTTAAAATTTCCTCCACTAGACCAAGTGAGCAATAAATAAATCAGTGACTTAAGAGTCTTTGAGGGCTGTCTAGTGGCATTGAGGTGTTTAGTGGCTTGGCTATGGTTAATAGCTCAGATATATCAAAGAGAAGATGAACCTAGCTCAAGGGAAGATGAAGCAAGGTCCTCCTGATTCCAAGCGCAGCCCACTAACTGTTATGCATGCTCCCTATGTCACTAGCAGCAAAGCAACTATTTAGTTATAAACCATTATTTTTCTCATTTATATTAATTTTATTAACCTTCTAATGAATTTCTATCACTTCTATATACAGGCTGTCATTAGAATGTTCCCTTTCAATTCATTCCTCTTAAATTAGATAGAAAAACATTCTCAAGATGTGAATGCCACTTCTATGGCTTCAAGGCTGCTATGAGTCAAAAGGCCTTCCATATTTTCTTCTTCAAATGTCATCAGGCTTCCTTTCTCTCATCTCATACTTTAACAAATTGTAACATTGATTTTCAAAGAATAAGATGTATATAAAGTTATTTGCAAACCGTAAAGGACTACACTATTATCATTGGAGATATTTTTAATTGCACTTTCTAGAATGACTATTTATTATAAGTAGTACTAACAATTGAGGTAGGAAGTTAGTTACCTTAAGTAGGATTGTTATCTTGTTTAAGGAGCATCACTGCAGTATATATTCACCCCAAACCAGAGAACTACCTTTTTATCCAGAGATGCTGTTTAATAGTACAATATAATCGATTATGTCACAAATAATCATTTCAATATTTTGAACATGAATTTAAAAATAAAGATCCTACATATTATTGGAGGTGTAATAAATCACATAGTAATTATCCTTTATTTTTCAAATTATAGTTTCCACATTGTAATATGATCCTACACTTCCATTATTCCTACTCACAGATGTCTTGAGTTGTGTGTAGTCTAATTCTTGGGACTACAAAATGATTAAGGGAAAAAGCTTACCATTCAGGTTTGTTTCATTGTTCTTGCTAAGCAGGTCTTAATTAGTTGCAGTAAAACCCTGGGATTCTGGAATCAAGCCTCTTTAGGAATTCATGGTGCTGAAATAGCTAGAGACCCAGAAGTCACTAAAAAGGAGACTAGTGAAGAGATATTCAGGTGAAAATTGATACCTTCAAATCTGACAATACATTGATACAGCTGTCAAGCTGTAAAAGCCAATTCCACTTCAGAACTTTTGAGGTTCTGATATTTAACTGAAACACTGAGGTTGCTTTTGTCTTCAAAAAGAAACAAAGTGGGTACACTAAGAGATAGCAATATAGTAGGGGAAAGACCACTGACTCTAGAATCAGAGTTGTAAAGCCCTCTAAAGCCCAGCTATGCTTCTTAAATCTATGTGACTTTCAGCAAATCACTTCATCTCTATGGGCTTCAATCTCATCTCTAAGGGGTATGGAATCAAGTGAAGCATATGCCAGCCTGCCCAACCTGCCTGCCTGGAGGCATCCTCTGGTTTAACAAACAAAACTACCCCATGAAGCATTTCTAAGAAAGAAGCCAAAAACAACTTCTGCTTCATGTGATGGATCAAAAACTCTAGACTTAATATAGACTTAGTCTTCAAACAAAGCTTGATGTATGCACATTTGGATGTTGGAGAAGGGAGTCCTCTCCAAAGCAATACAAATTCCTCTTGATTTTGTTATTTTCAAGTGGAAAACTAGGAGAACCTCTGACTGGTTGGTAAAGGGAGCTATGTAGCAGTAATGAAGTATAGGAATAGAGAAAATGAAAGAATAGAGGCCATCAAGAAATTCTTAGAGAGTGAAGATTAGAAAAAATGTTTAAATTTGCCACAAAAGAAATCATATTATTAAAGCAATTGAGGCATAAGAATTTGGTGAATCTCCTGAAAGTGTCTGAGAGAAGAAACAATGTTACCTTCTATTTAAAACTGCACCACACTATTCTTTTTTTAGTTCCTTTTTCTTTTTTTTATTAATTTATTTTGAATGATCAACAATCAATTCCATAAGCTTTTTAGTTTTAACTTTTTCTCCCCCTCCCTTCTCACCTCCCTCCCCTAAACAGCATGCAATCTGATATAGACTATACATATACATTCCTATTAAACATATTTTCACATTAGTGATGTTGTCAGTAAGAATTAGAACTAATAGCAGGAACCACCAGAAAGAGGAAACAAAACATAACAGAAGAAAAAAATAGCAAATAGTATGCTTTGATCTGCATTCAAACTCCATAGTTCTTTCTTCTTTGTGGATAGCATTTTCCAACATGAGGCCTTTGCAGATGTCTTAGATCCTTGTATTGCTGAGAAGGGTTAAGTTTATCAACATTAGCCATTGCACAACATGGCTGTTTTTGTTCACAACATTCTCCTGGTTCTGCTCACTTCACTTAGCATCAGCCTATACAAGTCTTTCCAGGTTTTTTTCTGAAGTCAGCCTGTTCATCATTCCTTATAGCACAATAGTATTCCAGTACATTATATACCACAACTTGTTCAGTAGTTCCCCAATTGATGGGCATCCTCCCAATTTCCAATTCTTTGCTACCACAAAAAGAACCGCTATGAATATTTTTATACATGTGGGTCCTTTTCCCCATTTGTGTGATCTCTCTGGGATATAGCTGTAGAAGTACAATTGCTAAGTCAAAGGGTATAGCCCTTTAAGCATAGTTCCAAAATTGCCCTCCAAAATGGTTGAATCATTTCACAACTCCACCAACAATGCATTAGTGTTCCAATTTTCCCACATCTTCTCCAACATTTATCATTTTCTTGTTTTGTCATATTGGCCAATCTGATAGGGGTGAGGTGTGCACCACACTATTCTTGATGACTTAGACTTCTTTCTGAATGGACTGGATGACCAAGGAGCTCAAAAGTACATGTTTTACAATTTTATCACAATCACAATATTATACACAGATATAAAGTCATATAAGCTACTGATCTCCCAGTCAGAAGTAGTGAAACTGTGTGACTAGATTTGCTCAGCTGTTGGCAGTACCCAGAGAAGTATACACTGATTATGTGACAAAACAGTGGCCCTTCTGTAATGAGCTCCTGCACCATGACTTCTTTAACCAGAGCAGATTTGCTGAGAGGTTTTCTTAGCTGCTAAAATTAAATGTTCAGAGATACACAAGAAAACTTTCTTCATGAAAAATATCCAAAGTCAGTAAAAAAAAAAAATGATTCTTCAGGTGAAGAAAGAGAATCACTTGTTATACAGGATGTCAATTTTGACCCCCAATCTAGGGATTCTAAAGTGACCACAACAAAGGCACCAAAAACTGATAGTGAAGTCTTGTAAAATCTAGCCAACCTTCTAATGTAAGCTGTCTCCCAGACAGTGGGATGGATCAGATCAAAATAGTTCCTCCAGCCACATTTGGAATCCCCAGAAACAACAATGTGGATTGCCCAAGAAATACTAGTATGGTGATTTTTTTCAATTATACAAAATATTTCTGGCATTACTTCTGGTGTAAATTCAGGAACAGGGATGATTCCAATAGCTCATACTTACAGAGTGGATGAACTATATTCCATTTGTTATCAGGTAACCATAACCCAGCCAGCCATTATAATGCTAACCTCACCACATTAGTGTCTAATGAAAAGAACATTCTTCAGGCAAAAAAAAAGGAAAAGAAAAAGAAAGATAGGAATTCTCCAAGATAGAGGTTTATTTGCCTGAAATAAACTAGAATCACGTCCTTGAAGTCAAAGGAATCAAAAGTATAGTTCAATATTCTGGGCTGATAAAGAACTTTTCAGAATCTTGGATTCTGTCTCAGACTGTTCTTAAACTGTACAAACTTAATATAGCTTTACATCGGGTACCAGGATCCCTCCCTGCCAGATGTTCCAGAGGCCAACTTCCCTCAAGTAGACTACCCAAATTGAATATTATTGGGTACATGCATCATGAGGATTCAGACTATTAACATCCTGGGAGGAGAGTGAAATGAGGTGGATTATTTCCCATTGAATTGTTTTCTTTTCCCTAGAAGTAACACTGTGAAAATGAAAGGGGAAAAAAAGGACAACAGTTTTCTAACATATGACAGATTCAACATTTCTGTACCATCACATTACACTTTATGCCTTGGTAATTGTGTTTCATAATACCTCTAATGGAGAGGAGGGCTCCTATATACATGAATGATCATTTTATGGGGATAAATAACTAAACTAAATTTAATAAATCATATTGAGATTGGGGAGAGTGAGGAAAAATGTAGGGATGTGGAAAGAGAAATATTATGTATTTTTCAGGAATAGATATTACTAATGTGTTGAAGTCTCTATATTGTCAGTATAAATATATAATATATATTATATATATTTGCTTGAGGGTGAAATTGGTGGAATGATAACAAAGAATGAGAGGTCATGTTGGAAAATGTCTTTCTACCCTTGGTCTTTCCCACCTCTTTATTCAATTACAAAATACATTAAAAACATATTTGTTCCTTGAAAAAAATCAATCTCTAGGGATGTTTTCAGCTTTAAATCCAATGATCTCTTTGATATTGCATCTATGAAAAGCCAGTATCTGTCTGAAAATCCAAGAAGTATGAAAGAATTGACAGATAACAGGGATCAAACAGAAGAAATACAGAGAAAAGGGAAGAGAGAAGGAACAGTGAGCATATATTCTAACAATGGATGAGAAATACAACATAAATGAAAAAATTCAATCTATATTATTTGGAAGGTATGAGGGATAACACAAAGTAGAGAGTAGGCCAAGCAACCAACACTGTAGAATAAGATGTATGAGACAAAAAAGAAATTAACATTTCATTGCAGTAAAAAAATGTCAGGTTAGCATGTTGAAGGAACACCAACTAGTATAATTCTACAGCCAAAGCGGGAATTCACCACATACGGTATTGTCCCATATTACAAAACAAACAAAGCCATGCAATTGGAAACTCTAGTAGTATGTATTCAATGGAAGCATAGAATCCAATGGTTGGAAAGGACATTACAGGTAAACTAGGCTAACCTTTTTTTTTCTAAATCCTAATTTCCATCTATGATATCAAGAAAAGCATTAACTTACTGTCTATATATCTCCAATAAAAAAAAAAAAAACTTTGTCAACATCCTAAGATAGCTCTTTTCATTTAGGGATGGTTCCCTTAGAAAATTATGTTGACATATAGTCTGTTTCTATGTGACTTCAAACCATTCCAAGTTCCACCCTTCACCAAGCCCAAATCTGCACCCTATGACATCTCTTCATATAGTTGAAGGCTGCTACAATGTTTCCCCTGAGTGTCATCTTCTCCTGGATTGTTTCACTTGATGCATGGATGCCATCATTTTACATCCCCTCATAATAATGTTTGCCCCTCTTCAGAAATAAAAAATCTAGCTTGTCTTCTATAATGTAATACCCAGAGTGGAAATTCTATGTTAGATATGATGCATAGGATTTTAAATGTTCTGCTTTCTCATAATTGCATTAACTCTTTTCACTGCCACATCACATCATTGACTCAATTGTTTTGCTATGCTTTGTAATCACTAGGTAATTTTCAAACAAACTGATTTTTAATCCTGGCTCCTGCCCCCCATCTTCTATGTGTAGTGCTGAATTTTAAAATGCAAGAAAATTAATATATACTTGTATTGTTTCATCTTGTTAGTTTCTCACCACTATCTCAGCCTATCTACATGGTTTTGTATCCTAACTTTAACTCTGTTGTTTCCCAGGTTATGTTTATCGTGAATAAAAGAATTAGTTACTGAATCATTTAAGTGCTTGCCATTTGCAAATCACTACATATGACATCATCCAAATCATTGATAATGGTGTTGAACAGAACAGAGCCATGGACAGTGGAACACCACAGGAAAGATCAAAACTCAGGCTGATATCAATCCATTAACAGCCAGTTAAAAAAAAAATACCTGGATGCTTTAGAATCCAAGATATTTTCTCTACCTTGTCCACAAAGACAAAGAGAAATGACATATAAAATGAAATAGTTGGCTTTGCTTTCCACCATACCTAGGCATTATACCCACTAACTTATGACTGCTATAAGTAGATCTCAAATGTTGAAATACCTAAGGACTGTGGTCAGAGTAACACTTTCTTAGGTAAGAGAAGGAAAACAAGGGTGCTATCAAAGGAAACAGGAATGCTTGGGGAACTAAAAATGCATAGCCTGTAGAATAGATGACTCAGTGGCATAGCAAAATTGCTGTTTTTAAATATTTGAAGGACTACCATGTGAGGGAGGGAACACATTTATTCTGCTTAGTTCCACAAGACAGAACCAGGCTGCTATTGGAATTTGCAAAGGAGGAAATTTAGGTTTGATGTCAGTGGAAAAAATAATAATACATAAAGTCTCTTAAAATTAGAGCTATGTAGGGGCAGAGCCAAGATGGCGGAGTGAAAGCAGTGACTTGCTTGAGCTCTCCCCCCAAACCCCTCCAAATACTCATAAAAAATGGCTCTAAACAAATTCTGAAGCAGCAGAACCCACAAAAAGACAGAGTGAAACAAATTTCCAACCCAAGACAACCTGGATGATTGATCAGAAAGGTGTATTGCACTCGGCTGGGAGCGCAGCGCAGCGCAGGGAGGGTGGGCAGGCCACAGCAAACCTGGAGCAAACCTCAGAGGACTGAATCTCGGGCAGCTGTGGAGGTTTCCAGACTCCTCAATCCAAGAATGCCAAAGACAACTTAGAAGGTCAGTGGGAAAAGTCCATTTCTGTCGGTGGTCAGAGAGGAAGGCGGGGTTTCAACTCCATTCCCCAAGAGTGTGGCCCTGGGGGGAGGGGGCAGCTGCTTCCCCAGCTTCTGGCCCACAGACTGAGGGGGAATCCAGTGGCTGATCAGAGAGGGACTGCAGGGATCTCTTTGCCAGTGCTCAGGCAGGAATCTCTTGCTTTGTCCCTGTGTGGATCTAGGTCACAGTTCTGGGCGGCAGTGCTGGGGTGAGGAAGAGCGCTGGCGTGGTGGAGCTTGTAGTGGCTGTGGAGAGGAACCCCTCCTCACAGTTACAGGACAGAAAGGAATACTTGTGGTCACAGGCCAGGAAAGGAGTAAACACCTCGCCCCTTATCATACCACCTTGGAAGAACTGAAAATTTACAGGTCCCTACAAGTATCTCTGAAAACAGCTACACAAACCCCTGAGGCTTCAGACAGTACACTCTCCACATTGGAAGCAGTCTCTTATCTTAACAAAGAGTTTAAAACTAAAGTAATTGGCTGGGATCATGTGCAAGCAGCGCAAAAAGAGTCAGACTATTATCTTACTTTGGTGAAAAAGAAGATCAAAATATACAACCAGAAGAAGACAACAGAGAATCAAAGCTCCTACATCCAAAGCCTCCAAGAAAAATATGAATCAGTCCCAGGCCTTGGAAGAGCTCAAAAGGGATTTGAGAAGCAAGTAAGGGAAGTAGAGGAAAAACTGGAAGAGAAATGAGAGTGATGCAAGAAAATCATGAAAAACAAGTCAACAGCTTGCTAAAGGAGACCGAAAAAAATACTGAAGAAAATAACACTTTAAAAAATAGCCTAACCCGAATGGCAAAAGAGGTCCAAAAAGCCAATGAGGAGAAAAATACCCTAAAAAGAAAAGTTGGCCAAATGGAAAAGGAAGTCCAAAAGATTACTGAAGAAAATACTTCCTTAAAAATTAGAATAGAGCAATTGGAAGACAGTGACTTTATGAGAAATCAAGACACTGTAAAACAAATCCAAAAGAATGAAAAATTAGAAAACAATGTGAAATATCTCATTGGAAAAACTACTGACCTGGAAAATAGATCCAGGAGAGAGAATTTAAAAATTATTGGACTATCTGAAAGCCATGATCAAAAAAAGAGCTTAGACATCATCTTTCAAGAAATTATCAAGGAAAACTGCCCTGATATAGTACAGAGGGCAAAATAGAAATTGAAAGAATCCACAGATCTCCTCCTGAAAGAGATCCCCAAAGGAAAACTCCTAGGAATATTGTAGCCAAATTCCAGAGTTCCCAGGTCAAGGAGAAAATATTACAAGCTGCCAGAAGGAAACAATTCAAGTACTGTGGAAACACAATCAGGATAACACAAGATTTAGCAGCTTCTACATTAAAGGACCGCAGGGCATGGAATATAAGATTCCAGAGGGCAAAGGACATAGGATTACAACCAAGAATCACCTACCCAGCAAAACTGAGTATAATCCTTCAGGGGAAAAAATGGTCATTCAGTGAAATAGAGGACTTTCAAGCATTCCTGATGAAAAGACCAGAGCTAAACAGAAAATTTGACTTTCAAATACAGGACTCCAGTGGAACATGAAGAGGTAAACAGGAAAGAGAAATCATAAGAGACTTATTAAGATTGAACTGTTTACATTCCTGCATGGAAAGATGATATTTGTAACTCATGAGAACTTTGTCAGTATTAGGGTAGTTGAAGGAAAAAATTGTATGTATGTATATATAGATAGATAGATAGAGGGCACAGGGTGAGTTGAAGATTAAGGGGTCATATCTGGAGAATAAAATTAAGGGATGAGAGAGGATGATACTTGGAGAAGAAAGGGAGAGGTAGAATGGGGTAAATTATCTCACAAAAAAAAACAGAAAAGTCTCTCACAGTGAAGGGGAACAGGGAAGGTGAGAGGGAATGAGGGAATCTTATTCTCATAGGATTTGGCTTAAGGAGAGAATAACATACACATTCAATTGGGTATGGAAATCTGTCTTACCCTACAGGAAAATAGGGGGAGAAGGGGACAAGAGAGCAGGGGGGATAGAGAGGAGGGCAGATTGGGAAAGAGGGTAATCAGAAGCAAATACTTCTGAGGAGGGACAGGGTCAAAAGAAAGAATAGAATAAATGGGAGGGCAGGATAGGATTAAGGGAAATAGAGTTAGTTTTTCACAACATGTCTACTAAAGAAGTGTTTTGCATAACTGTGCATGTACAACCTATATGGAGTTGCTTGTCTTTTCAATGAGGGTGGGTGGGGAAGGAGGAAGGGAGAAAATTTGGAACTCAAAGTTTTAAAAACCCATGTTTTAAAAAAAAAGTTTTCACATGCAACTGGGAAATAAGAAATACAGGAAATGGGGTAGAGAAGTCTATCTTGCTCTACAGGAAAATAGAAGGGGAAGGAGATAAGAGAAGGGAGGGGAGAGAGATAGAAGAGAAGGCAGAACAGGGGAAGGGGTATTCAGAATGCATGCATCTTGGGGTGGGGCAGGGGTGAGAAATTTGGAACACAAAAACTTGTGGAAGTGAATATTGAAAACTAAAAATAAATAAATTTATATTAAAAAAAATTTAAAAAATTAGAGCTATGTATAATGAAATATGGAGGAGTTGGAGGGTAACATTTGAAAAGTAATGTATTCCCGTTGAGTTAAATGGCCTCAATGGCCTTTCTAACTCAGAGATTCTCTGATCACTGGCATTCCTTAAGAAACTTTACGTCCTCCTCTTGCAGGAAGATCAATTTGTACTTAGTGCACATATTCCTTTTGATTATCTGTTCCAGAAATACAAATGTGACTCAATTCCTGTAGATCAGTAGACAAATTAATTTGCCTCTTATACCTGATGAAGTTTAGTTATTTGTGGCTCTCCATGAGTAATCCAACATTTAGCTGTTTCAGAAAACTTCTTATGCAACTGAACTAAGTGTACTGCAAAAGTCATCCTATAAGCTGGAATTTAATTTTTCTCAAGTGAAAAACATTCTTGAATTGTATCAATGATGTCTATGTGGGCAAAATAATTACATAGTGAAGCCATGAGACAAAATCTGAAGGGAGAGTACATGTGGGGAGGGAGGATAATTCTCTTTTAAATTTCCAAGGAAATATATCAAACTTCCATTTCACTTTGTTTTATTCTTAGACTAAAAATATGTAAAATATATCTGTCATGCTGTTGTTAACATATTGTAGCAATGTGGCTCAGTGACAAGAGCACTGGACTTGATATTAATAGTCCTAGGTTAGAATCCTGACTTTAACGTTCATTAATTGTATGACTATCTCCTTCACATGATCTGCATAATACATACACTATTTACCTCAGGGGACTGTTTTTGAGAAAGGGATTTTGTAAACATAAGTAACAATATTAATTCATGTTACAAATATCCATAGAAAAATAGCTTGACACAGTGATGGAGAAGTCAGAAAGTCCTGCATTCAAGTCCAACTTCAAATGCATCCTGATCTTGTGACCTTGGGCGACCACAATCATTGCCCCTAATAAGCTCTGTAAGTCCATAGGGTGCATAGTAGGTCCTGATCATTATTAGTAGGAGTTTTCTCAGTAGATATTCCCTAAACCGAATAATTTATTAGTCTGATTTTAAAAATCTCCATTAAGGCTAATGCTGAATCAAATTATCCCTCCTCAAGATTAACCAATATACATTACTATTCACCTTTGGAGAACAAAAAATGTCTGTATTCAGTAGAGGAAGAGGTTAGTAGTTGAATAACTTTGCCCTGATAGTAAAGTTGTGGTAACATTTAAAAAGGGAAAGTTCTGACCAAAGGAGGGTCACAAATTGAAAGAATATGCAAATCAAAAGGATTTTCCTTGAGTAACAGAAGAAACATTCAATATTTGAGAATTACCCATAGCATGTTATTAATAGTCTATGAATTCCAGGTATAATAGGAAAGTTGCAAAGGGTTTTGAAATAAAAGAGTTTTTATGCCTACATAAAACAAACTGCCCTTCCCCAAAAAAAGATAAATTTAAAAATTGTGTATTATAGTATTTTTTTAAATTCTTCTACCATCTTAATGCAGACCTTTTGTCAAAAATGTTATTAAGGTTAATTTGAAAATTAAGAGGCTGAGCCGAAATACAGACATGGATTTCTATATTTACTACCTGAAATATTTGGGTAATATCATACATTGGTGATCTTTTTTGTTTTTGTTTTTGTTTTTGCTAGGCAATGGGGTTAAGTGACTTGCCCAGGGTCACACAGCTAGTAAGTGTTATGTGTCTGAGGCCGGATTTGAACTCAGGTCCTCCTGAATCCAGGGCCGGTGCGCTATACATTGTGTCATCTAGCTGCCCCAATCATTTTTAACATATCACGGGAATTTGAACAAGTTTTGTTATTTTATCCACTTACTTTTGTTCTTTTGAAGAAAATGAAAACAAATTTGATCATGATGACACATATACATTTAGAAATTATACTAGCATTTATTTTTAATATTTCTTCCTCTTTTTTTTAAACATTAATGTTGGAATTACTTCTTTCTAAAAATTGTTCTTTCTTCCTTTCTTCCTTTCTTTCCCTTCCTACCTCCTCCCTTCTTCCTTCCTTCCTTCCTTATAATTGAGAAAAGAAAAAGAAAAAGAGACAGCCTCCTACTAGCTATTTTTCTTTATGGCAAGTTAAGATCTTCTTCAAGTTTCATTCATTCTGGTCACTGAAGCATTTTACTAGTCCTGATTAATTCCCTAGTGTGGGAGGGAGCCTAGCCATACTGTCAGATCAAGTGAATCATTACAATTTGTGCTAATGCTACAAGACCTTGGGATGTGTAAAATCCCTGTTAGTGAGCACATTCTGTAAAATCTCTAATCTTTTCTGTTTAGTTCCTTCCCCTAACAGATAAATAAATAAGAAATAGAGAATTTTTCCCTAACCACTACTTCCCTTAATGTGCTTAGGTATAAAAGGAATTCTAGCCTTGGATTCAGGGGAGAATTAGATTTGCATCCCAAATCAAATGTTAGCTATACAGTTTTTGACAAGTAAATTAACAACTCTAATCCTCAATTTCCTCATCTGTATGAGGGGATTAACACTATCTCACAGGGTACTTCTATCACAAAATTGTTTTGAGAATCAAATGCAACAATGTATGTGAAGTGCTTTGAAAACAATATATACCGTACACATATCTGCTATTATGATGGGCTTTCATTTGAGGATTTTTCTCGTAATAGTTCACATAAATATTATTAATTTAATAAACATTTGTTATGTACCCACTGTGTTGAAAGCAGCTTCCTTTACACATTAATATCATCACAGAAGAATGGAAAAAAGGTTAATTTTTTTTTATTTTATTTTTGCCTAAATAGGATTTACTCTAATTAAAGGGAAATATTTGTTGAAGCAGCAACAGAAAGAAAACAAATTTTATCTCATTTTCTGTTTTTAACATTCGACTTGACCATGTGCTTCTGAAATGTACCTCAAAAAATAATATTCAGATTTCTGTATATTTGAGAAATAAGGCCTTTACCTTCTTTGGCTATTTTAAAAATAGTTTACATAGAATTGGAATTCATTGTTCTTGAAATGTTTGGTAGAATTCATTTGTGAATCCTTCAAGCCTTGGTGATTTTTTTTTCCTTAGGGATCTCACTGATGTCTTGTTCAGTTTATTTTTTTAACATGAGGTTAGTTAAGCATTCTGTTTCCTCTTCAGATAATTTGCTTTTTGTAAACAGCATATTGTAGCATTCTGGTTTTTAATCCCACCCAGCAATCCACTTCTATCTTATGGGAGAATTCATCTAATTCACATTCACAGTTATAGTACTAATTTTGTATGTCTTTTCTTCCTAGTACATTCTTCTTTCACACCTTAATTTTATTTTTTCTTATTTTTTTCTTTTTCTTTTTTTAGTGTATAAATTTATTTATTTTCAGTTTTCAATATTTACTTCCACAATATTTTCAGTTCCAAATTTTCACCCCATCTAACCCCTCCCCCCAACCCAAGATGGCAGGCATTCTGAATATCCCTTCCCCTAGTCTGTCTTCTCTTCTATCCCTTCCCCTTCTATTTTCCTGTAAGGCAGGAAAGACTTCTGTACCCCATTTCCTGTATTTCTTACTTTCCAGTAGCATGTGAAAACATTTTTTTAAACATATTTTTAAAACTTTAGGTCTCAAATCTTCTCCCTTCCTCCCTCCTTACCCACCCTCATTAAAAAGGCAAGCAACTCTTTTTCTTTTCTGATTTTTTTTTGTGAAATAATTTACCCCATTCTACATCTCCCTTTCTTCTTCTCCGAATATAATCCTCTCTCATCCCTAATTTTATTCTCCAGATATGTCCCCTTAATCTTCAACTCATCCTGTGCCCTCTATTTATCTGTCTATCTATCTATGTAGCTAGCTAGCTAGCTAGCTATACATACATATAATTTTTTTTCCTCCAACTACCCTAATACTGGAAAAGGTCTCATGAGTTATAAATATCATCTTTCCATGCAGGAATGTAAACAGTTCAATCTTAAGTCTCTTCTGATTTCTCTTTCCTGTTTACCTCTTCATGTTCCACTTGAGTCTTGTATTTGAAAGTCAAATTTTCTATTCATCTCTGGTCTTTTCATCAAGAATGCTTGAAAGTCCTCTATTTCACTGAATGACCATTTTTTCCCCTGAAGGATTGTACTCAGTTTTGCTGGGTAGGTGATTCTTGGGTTATTATCCTATCTCCTTTGACCTCTGGAATATTATATTCCATGCCCTGTGGTCCTTTAATGTAGAAGCTGCTAAATCTTGTGTTATCCTGATTGTGTTTCCACACTACTTGCATTGTTTCTTTCTGACAGCTTGTAATATTTTCTCCTTGACCTGGGAACTCTGGAATTTGGCTACAATTTTCCTAGGACTTTTGCTTTGGGGATCTCTTTCAGGAGGAGATCTGTGGATTCTTTCAATTTCTATTTTGCCCTCTGGTTGTACTATATCAGGGCAGTTTTCCTTGATAATTTCTTGAAAGATGATGTCTAGGCTCTTTTTTTGATCATGGCTTTGAGACTGTCCAATAATTTTTACATTCTCTCTCCTGGATCTATTTTCCAGGTCAGCTGTTTTTCCAATGAGATATTTCACATTGTTTTCTAATTTTTCATTCTTTTGGATTTGTTTTACAGTGTCTTGATTTCTCATAAAGTCACTGTCTTCCAATTGCTCTATTCTAATTTTTAAGGAAGTATTTTCTTCAGTAATCTTTTGGACTTCCTTTTCCATTTGGCCAATTTTTCTTTTTAGGGCGTTCTTCTCCTCATTGGCTTTTTGGACCTCTTTTGCCATTCGGGTTAGGCTATTTTTTAAAGTGTTATTTTCTTCAGTATTTTTTTGGGTCTCCTTTAGCAAGTTGTTGATTTGTTTTTCATGATTTTCTTGCATCACTCTCATTTCTCTTCCCAATTTTTCCTCTAGTTCTCTTACTTGCTTCTCAAACTCCCTTTTGAGCTCTTCCAAGGCCTGGGACTGATTCATATTTTTCTTGGAGGTTTTGGATGTAGGAGCTCTGACTTTGTTGTCTTCTACTGGTTGTATATTTTGATCTTCTTTGTCACCAAAATAAGATAATATAGTCTGACTCTTTTTGTGCTGTTTGCTCCTGATCCTGGCCAATCAAAAAACCTTAATTTTATTTTTTAAAGGCCATCCATTCATATTTGACTCATGCCTGTGCCCTCTGTCTATATATACTCCTTCTAACTACCCTAATAATGAGAAAGATCTTATGAGTTACAAATATCATCTTCCTATGTAGGAATATAAACAATTTAAAAAGTCCATTATGATTTTTCTTTCCTGTTTATCATTTTATGGAGGGAATTCCTCTATCTCATTAAATATCCATTTTTCCTCCTCATGGATTGTACTCAGTTTTACTGGGTAGGTTATTCTTGGTCGTAATCCTAACCTCTTTGTCCTCTAGATTATCATATTCTAAGACCTCCAAACCTTTAATGTAAAAGCTATTAAATCTTGTGTTATCCTCATTGTGGCTCCACAATACTTGAACTGTTTCTTTCTGGCTGCTTGTAATATTTTCTCTTTGACCTTTGTACTCTTGAATTTAACAGTGATATTCCTGGGAGTTTTCATTTAAGGATCTCTTTCAGGAGGTGATCAGTGGATTCCTTCAAATTTCTATTTTATCCTCTGATACTAGCAGAGGTTCCCAAACTTATTTGGCCTACTGACCCATTTGAAAAAAAATGTTACTCAGCACTCCCCTGAAAATGGACTTTCTTTAACCTTTTAATATTTGTTTTTGCAATTTACATCATTTCAAAAAATATATTTTAAATTATGTATCTTAAATTTAATAATTTATTATAAATTTGTGGGATTTTTCTTAGCATTGAAATTTTGGTGATGCAATATTGTGCCACATAACCATATAGTATTATATTGTAAGCAAGTCTTTACATACACATATTACTGCCAATGCATGCTGGACTTGTCAACAATGAGCAACGTACTCGCCTGCCAACACTTGCTTATAAGACCTATCAGCATGCTTGACCACTAATCTATTATACTTTAAATTTTTGTGTATTTGTTTGGAAAATAATGTAATCACTATGATTTACCTATATTACAAAACAAATGAAACATGTACAAATGTTTTTTATCCTCTCTTCTTTCCTTATGCTTCCACTTCCCCATTATTTTTATTGAAGTCCCCCAATTGCATCCAAGGCTACTACCACCAGCCCTGGATCATTCCAGCACCCCACAAGGACTGGTATTGCCTACTTTGTGAACTTATGAATCTAGAATACTAAGGTACTTTTCCTTGATAATTTTTTGAAAGATGATGTCTAGGCTTTTCTTTTGATCATGGCTTTCAGGTAGACCAATTTTCTTTTTAAATGATCTCTCTTGGATCTATTTTCTAGACCCATTGATTATGCAATGAGATATTTCACATTATCTTCTATTTTTTTCATTCTTTTGGTTTTGTTTTATTGTTTCTTGATTTCTCATAAAATCATTAGTTTCCATTTGCTCCATTCTAATTTGTAAGCAATTATTTTCTTCTGTCAGCTTTTGGACATCCTTTTCCATTTGGCCAATTCTACTTTTTAAGGCATTCCTTTCCCAATTGATTTGTTGAACCCCTTTTACCATTTGGCCTACTCTGGTTTTTTAAGGTGTTATTTTCTTCAGTATTTTTGATGTTTTTTTCTTACATTGCTCTTGTTTCTCTTCCCAATTTTTCATCTACATCCATTACTTGCTTTTCAAACTGCTTTTTCTGATCTTCCATGTCCTGAGACCAATTCATATTTTTCTTGAAGGCTTTGGTTATAGTTTGACTTTATTCTCTTCTTCTGGGTGTGTTTTGATCTTCCTTGTCACCATACTAACTTTATATAGTCAGAGTTCTTTTTTTATTATTATTATTTGCTCATTTTCCTGGCCTATATGCTTTTTAAACTCTTTGTTAAGGTAAGGCTCTGCTTCTATGGTGGAGGGTGAACTGTCCTAGGCTTCAGGGATTTTGTGCAGCTATTTTCAAAGATACTTCTAGGAAGTTGCAAGTTTTCAGTTTTTCCAAGGTGGTATGATCTAAGGAAGGATGTTTACTACTACTCTCCTGGCCTCTGTTCTGGTCTGTGAGTAACCAAAAGCACTCTTTTTTTTTTCCTGGATCTTTGTGGAGGGTCGCTGCTGCACTGCAGCCACAACTTCTGCTGTACTAGTGCTCCTCCTCACCCTGGGACGGCAATGTTCAAACTTGATAGACTTAGATCTTCTCAGCAAAACAATGACCTAAGCCAGTTTCAAAAGACTCATGACGGAAAATGTATTCACATTCAGAACTTTGGAGTCTGAATGCAGATCTAAGCATACTATTTTTTCTTTTTTTTCTTTCTTGTGTTTTTTTTCCCTTTTGTTCTTTTTACTCATTCACAATATGATTAATGTGAAAATATGTTTAATATGAATGTGCATGTATAGCTATATCATATTGCTTGCTGTCTTGGTAAAGGGGGAGGGGAGGGAGGAAGAAAAGTTGGAACTCAAAATCTTATAAAAGTGGATGTTGAGAACTAAAAAAACATATTTTCTTTAGTATTTGTGTGTCTCCATTATCAAGCTGTTGAATCTTTTTCATAATTATTCCATTACTTTCATTTCTTTTCCCAATTTTACCTATGCATCTCTTATTTGAGTTTTAAAATACTTTCTGAGTTTTTCTTCCAGGATTTCTTTTTGTGCCTGTGACCAATTGACATTTTTCTTTTTTTTTTTGAAACTTTGCATGTAGCTGTTTTCATTTTGTGGCTTTCTTCTGAGTTTGTGTCTCGATTTTCCCTGTTATAATAGTATTTTTTTTATGATAAGGTTCTTTTTCCTTTGTTATTTGCTCATTTTCCAACCTATTTCTTGATTTATAACTTTATGTTGAAGTTGGGCTCTATTCATATCATGTAGTGGATACTTTCCCAAGCTTCAGACTTTTCTTGCTGCTTTTTTTCCAGAGCTACCTCTTGGCTTTGGTAAGATATTGGTTCTTCCAGAGTGGTATTATCTAAGGAGATTTGTGGTCACTCCTCTCCTTGTCTGTGTTCTGCTTTGTGAGCAACCACAAGCATTCTTCTTTGCTATGGAACTGTGACTAGGGCCCCTGCACCCTTGCAGTCACAAGAACCAGTAAGCTAGTGCTCCTCTTACTTCTGGGACTACAACCCAGAATTGTGCATGGGCAATCTGAGAGGGTCCTACACCCAGAGCCAGCAAAGGGTACCCTATAATCTCCTACTGAACAAAGCTGATATTGCTGATGATGAATCTCCTCCATGGCCTATTCCTAGTGCCCTTGTATTTCTGCACTGGACTCTGTGTCTGTACACCACTCTGCTGAGATAGACCTTTCCTACAGACTTCATAAGTTGTCCTCGTATAGAAAATTGTTTGACCCAGATCTTTTGTTGGCTCCTCTACTCCAGAATTTGATTTAAGATATTATTTTAAAGTTGTTTGAAGGGGAATTTGGGAGCACTCAAGTAAGTCCCCGACTTTACTTTTCCATCTTGGCTCTACGTCTTTCTTTCTTTCTTTCTTTCTTTCTTTCTTTCTTTCTTTCTTTCTTTCTTTCTTTCTTTCTTTCTTTCTTCTTCTTTCTTTCTTTCTTTCTTTCTTTCTTTCTTCTCTTTCTTCCTTCCTTCCTTCCTTCCTTCCTTCCTTCCTTCCTTCCTTCCTTCCTTCCTTTCTTTCTTTCTTTCTTTCTTTCCTTCTTTCTTTCT
Organism: Phascolarctos cinereus; assembly: GCF_003287225.1. Classification (NCBI taxonomy): domain Eukaryota; kingdom Metazoa; phylum Chordata; class Mammalia; order Diprotodontia; family Phascolarctidae; genus Phascolarctos; species Phascolarctos cinereus. Next base: position 209,271,456 of record NW_027555958.1, read on the forward strand.
TTTTATTTCTCCTCCTTTCTTATCATCAGAGATGAGAGAAAGAGAAAGATAGAGACAGAGGGAGAGAGACACACACAGAGAGAGACAGAGACAGAGAATGACAGCATTTTTTGTGCCTAACAACCTGCTAAATCAAGTGCTGGAAAAAAAAAACAGTCACTACCCAGAAGGAGCTAACATTCTAATGGGGAAAATATAATATAAAGGGAAGTTTAAAGGGTGGGGAGACAGGTATTTCTGTATCAGTTAGGTGTCCATAAACTCAGATTTCAAGTTAGAAGAGAAGTTAGCATGGATGGCTTGGACTCTTAATGAAATCATGATTCTAGAGAGGAACTTACCTGTTAAAGGAAGTGATAAAATAGTGAAGACATCTCAAAGGGAGAAAGCTATTGACAGTGAGGTAGAAAAGTCCATAATGACAGAAGCACAGTTGAAAGAGAAATGAGTATGGAAGACGTATGTCCTTCATAGGACTATTATTCCCCAGTGTCACTTAATAGGGTCCTCTATTGGTGTGATTTATGTTGAAGGAGGCTGCTTTCATTTTCAGTGATATTTTAAAGAACATCAGTAAAAACATTTTCATACACAGAAGGAAACAGAAAGAAATAAAGGAGACAGAAATTTCATTGCTACCTTCTTAAATTATACACATACATAAATATGTATGCATACACACATATATACTTATATATGCACACATAAAACCTTATTTTATAGGTATATATACAGACATGTGTATAAAAATAAATTGTAATGAGGTTAAAATTTCTTATATAATCTTTCTTACCTGTTTTATATTGGAATTGGTTTTTGTAGTTGCATTTGTAACAAAGAATAAAATTTAAATTTAAACAAAACAGAAATCTTATATACCTTCTCTACTCTCATGATTAGCGACACTGTAGTTTTCTGTGACGATGGATTCGCTTTCTGTACTGAGTCTGGTGTCTTTTAATATTTAGCATAGTCACTGATAATTAGAGAAGGAAGAGACATTAGAAACAATTTATTTTAACTCCTTTATTTTGGAGAGGAGGAAACTGAGATTTATAAGTTATAAGTCTTGTGATTTACATAAGTGTTATAAGTCTTTAACTTATAAGTTAAACTGAGAGTTACAAAGTTATATGATCTACTCATTGTTACACACTTAGTTAGTTGTGAGCCTGGGACTAGAGTCTGTTTTTCCTTGGTCCAAATCCAGTGTTTTCTCATTTTTAATGCAATATAGCAGATAGAGTGCTGGCCTTAAGGTTAGCAATGACAGCATTAAAATCACACCTCTGATAATTACATGGTACAGAGGAAAGAGAGCAAGTTCTAGAATCTGAAGATTTAGGCTCCTATTACATCTGATACTACCAGTGTGACCTTTGATAAATCATTTCATATCTCTGGCCCTCAGTTTTTCTCAACCATAAAATGTGAGTATTAGACTAGCTGTCTTCTCAGGTGCCTTCCAGCTTCACATCTGTAAAATTATATTACTGTGTGCTATGGGCAAGTCATGCAACCTATTGGAGACTCAATTCTTCGCGTCTGTAAAGTAGGAATAATAAGACCTATCTTTACTACTTTACCACCTCAAAGACTCTAATGCGGTAGTGCTTTGGTAACCTTAATGCCCTATGAAAATGCCAGCTATTATTACAATATGTTGACTCATAGCAAGCAAAGGCTTCCTCAGTTTTCCCTTTTAGCTATATATAATAGCAAAACTTTAGGTTTCCCCTCCTGTTTATAGTCTGAAGACATTTTGGTTCATAAGTTCCCTCTATTAGAAGCTATTCACTTTTTTTTTAACAACTGCCTATAAAATCAGAGGCATAAAATAGTCTCATAATAGACTTTCTCACCCTTCTTCGGAGCTCATCTTCTGTCCTGGGTAATATGATAACCATCAGCTCTGACCCTTTATAAGTAGATTCAAGGAAACCTCTGCCTAAGTCTGTCTCCAAATTGTGCTGCTTAATATCCCTTATACAATATATGATCTTTGATATCCAAGGTCTTATAACCCACCCTGATTGTTCCCTATACTGTGCTCAGTTGTCACTGAATGATAGCATTATGATATAGTGAAAAGAGCATTGCATTGGGAGTCAGAGGTCCTGGGCTCAAATCCTGCCATTACCATTTAATCTTTGTGATCTTGAGTTGAGTCACTCAAACTTTGTTGGCCTCAGTATCTTCATCTATAAAAATGAGGGGGTTAAACTATATTGACTCTACCGTCCTTACTAACCCTGGGACTATGATCTGAAGTCACAGAGGCCTTAGTAAATGGAAATGAGTTACCACTGCTCTAGATAAAACTGCACTGCAACATTATAAGCATGTAGATTATAAGCATGTAGATGCCTGAATCCAAATCCATCTTTCTATCTGTTAGGCAATGGTCAGAGTTCTGTTCTTGAAGTCAGGAAGACCTGAGTTGAAATGCTGCCTCAGATACTTACTAGATGCAAGGCCCCAAGCAAGTCACCTAAATTTTCCGTTTTCATTTCTTGTTCTGTAAAGGGATATCAGCACCTAATTTACTGTATTTCTATAAGAAGGAAATAAGATAACACATATGAAGTTCTTTGCAAATGTTGAAGTGTTGCATGAAAGCTAGTTATCATCATCATCTTCATCATCACCATTGTCATCTACTTTACCTTGATTCATTTTGTGAAATGTACAAACTTTCAGTTACTTGAATGAATGTGAGACTTGGGGAGATCAGAGTAGACAGGAAATATAATCACAATAATAAAAATATTTATGTAATCTTATGAGGTTTCCTTATTCTACTTAAATTTGGCTATACTTGTGCCTTATGCCTATTACTATATATTGGTATAATGTTATTTTGGTTCCAGGAATATAAGACCATAGATCTGGAGTTGGAAGGGTACACAAAGACCGTCTATTCTAAACTCATCACTTTATAATTAAGGAAACTGAGACCCTAAGAGCTTAAGCATTATGTCTAATATTATACAGTTTGGGACAAGTTCTTGAGCCACCTGAAGGTAGAGATGATGTCTCATCTAAACTTTGTATCTTGCTCAACATTTAGCTGAGGACTTTGCCCACAAGAGACACAATAAATACTTTTGAATCAAGAAAAGTTATTGTTGTTGATCATGATGATGTTGATAATGATGATAATGATGAGTTGTTTCAGTCATAAATGACTCTTCATAACCTCATTTTGAGGTTTTCTTGGAGTGGTTTGCCATTTTTTTCTCCAGATCATTTCATAGACGAGGAACTGAGGCAAACAGAGTCAAGTGACTTGCCCAGGATCCCACAGACAGTAAGTGTCTGAGGTCAAATCTGAACCAAGGAAAATGAGTCTTCCTGACTCTAGGCCCAGTACTCTATCCACTGCACCATCTAGCTGCCCTGAAGGAATGAATAAATGCTAAGTAAATATTAAATTGTTGCTCACATTTGACATATAATTTGCTCTGGTCATCAGATCTTTGACATACAATCTAAATCAAGAATCATGTGTCTGGGTAACTTTCACCTATGCTTTCTCTTAATATGTACTTTTCAACCTTCATAGAAAATGTTCTGTCATAATAGCAAAGAAAAAAATGCTTTTTACCACAAAATCCATTTGATCCATAAAAGACCCCATTAACTCATTTGGATTGTCATCAAAGGATGCTGTACCATTCGGTTGTAAATATACCATCAAAAAGTCTAACTATATGAAAAACTGGGCTATTTTTTCCACACTCATTGCAATATGGTAAAGAAAGAATAAGCAGCAGACACTTCCAGATGGATGTAGGGTTTTTTTGCTTGTTTTTGTTTTTGTTTTTTTGCCTTTGCTCCTACACTTTCATTATGCAATTGTTTTTGTCTGCCCTAGAACATTTCTGGAAATAATTATTGTCCTTTATCTGGCATCATTGGGCTTTCCTTTCTTATTTAATTATATCTGTATTATTCCTCTCCACAAAGCAATAAAAGAATAGGTTTACTATGACCTATGAATACTAGAGGAGGTGGCCTATTTATTCATTCTTATTGCTTCCCCATGTACTTGAAGGAATTTCTGTAGATCTGTTGCTCAAAAGTGTTCTTTTCATATTCTTCAGATGAATTCTTAAGTGTCCACACCCACAAAGATATGTGGTCCCATCACAATTGCTTTAATAGGCTCACTCTTTAAATCAGTCACATGTCAGAATGGTAGAATTACTGTGCCAATCTTACCAAAGAAATTTAACAAGTGAATTAGCTTCACACAACACTGGTTTATTCCAAATGTTTATTTCATAACATTATAGGTTTAGAGCTGGAAGAGATCTAAAGTTCTAATTAAGCCATCTATCATTTGACAGTTGAATAAACTTAGTCCCAGAGAGGTTGACTTATCCAATATCACTCTGGTTTTCAATTGCAGTTTCACAATTCAGAACCAAGTTTTCTGACCACAAGTCCAATTCTGTGTTTTATTCATATATAAGACTTGATAATGTGAAGTAAACTTGAAACAGAAAAATGAACTGCCTTAAAAACAAACTAGCAAAAAATAAAACACATCCAGTGGTTATGTCAGTTGCCTTACTTGCCCAACTTATACCATAACCATCATTATTCACGTGTCTCCCCTGATTTGATGTAAGTCTGTGGAAGGAAAGGAACATTCATCTCAGTGACTAACATAGTATCCAGCACACAGTAGACACTTAATAAATGCTTGTTGATTAGTGTCAAGTAAAAATGTATTGTGCTTTCTCTCATACTATACAAACTGCTAAAGAAAACTTGGAGCAGAGTTAGGGTGTGTGTTTTATGTGTATTGTGGTGGGGGAATTACTTGGAATGTATCCAGTAATACCATCTAATTTTATAGAATAATTTCCCAACTCTCCCTTCAGGCATCTCCATGTCATAGTGGGAGAGACATAGACTTTTCAATGCATAATTGAAATGATTTCACTATGACTACATGCTCAAAAGGAGACAATGCTCCAATATTAAGGAAATTATTCCATGATGTTATTATTTCATGAAATATAAAGCAAATTTTAATGCAAAAACTGAATTTTAGGCACAGATGAAGGATCTTTTGATACTAAGGTGTGCATATCTATTCTACAAACTCAGATATACTATTAAACCCTTGTTCTTGATAAGAACTTATCTACACCATTTTTTCCTATCATAATAAAAAAATCTACTTGGTTTACCAAAAAATGAACATATTTCTGTGTTTTTCTAGTAACTTCAATTATATTTCAGGATTCTGTGTACTCTTCTGGAGTTTTAACATTTCTCCAACACAATCTGGCTTAAGCCTGCTTTTTTTTTTTAAATCATAATGCTAGATTTGTCTCATTAGCATTCAGTAAGGACATTTGCTCTTGTTCATAGAAAAATGATAGGTGCATCTTGGCATAGTGGATAAAGAGCTAGTCAGATCCAGAAAGAAATGAGTTCAAGTTCTTCCTCAGATACATGCTGGCTGTGTGATCTTAGGTAAATCACTTCACATCCCAATGTTGTATCCCAGTAGTTCCCAGAATTTTTGCCTCAGAACCCCTTTAATTCTCATAAAAATTGAGGATCTCCCAAGAGTTTTTTTTTTCCCTGTAGGTTATATCTATTGATGTTTACTATATTAGAAAGGAAAATCTCTTTTCTGCACTGCCCCATAAAGGGTTCCATACCGCGTTGCTCTCGGTTTCCATCGTAACTTTAAAGGGAAACTTTCACAATGTCCGGAGCCCTAGATGTCTTGCAGATGAAGGAGGAGGATGTCCTCAAATTCCTTGCTGCAGGGACCCATTTGGGTGGCACCAATTTGGACTTCCAAATGGAACAGTATATCTACAAAAGAAAGAGTGATGGTATCTACATCACCAATTTGAAGAGAACTCGGGAAAAGCTACTGCTGGCAGCTCGTGTTATTGTTGCCATTGAAAATCCAGCTGATGTTAGTGTCATCTCATCCAGGAACACTGGCCAGCGAGCTGTTCTGAAATTTGCTGCTGCCACTGGCGCCACACCTATTGCCGGACGTTTCACACAGGGCACCTTCACTAATCAGATCCAGGCAGCTTTCAGGGAGCCTCACCTCTTGGTGGTCACTGATCCTCGGGCAGATCAGCCTCTTACTGAAGCATCATATGTTAACCTTCCAACCATTGCATTGTGCAACACAGGCTCCCCACTTCACTATGTGGACATTGCCATTCCATGTAACAACAAGGGAGCTTACTCAGTGGGTCTGAGGTGGTGGATACTGGCCCGTGAAGTCCTGCATATGCGTGGTGCCATCTCCCGTGAACACCCATGGGAGGTTATGCCTGATCTTTACTTCTACAGGGATCCAGAGGAGATTGAAAAGGAAGAGCAGGCCGCAGCTGAGAAGGCTGTGACAAAGGAGGAGTTCCAGGGTGAATGGACTGCACCTGCCCCAGAATTCACTGCTACTCAACCAGAGGTGGCTGATTGGTCTGAGGGAGTACAGGTGCCATCTGTGCCGATTCAGCAATTCCCTACTGAAGATTGAAGTGCTAAGCCAGCTACGGAGTGCTGGTCTGCATCTCCTACTCCTCAGGCCACCGAGTGGGTAGGAACTACCACAGAGTGGTCTTAAGTTTTACCCCACGTGCTCTAATAGTGTTGGGAAAATGCTGATGAAAAATAAACATTGGTTTCTTTAAAAAAAAAAAGAAATGAAAATCTCTTACAATTATCATTAAATTGGTTGCAAAAACATAGATCCTCTGAAAGAATATTAGGGACTCCCAGGAGTATCAGACCACACTTTGAGAAATGCTTCCTGAAACAACTCCTTAAGACTATGAATTGCAGAGACAGTACTGACTTGTGTTGGTAGAAAGAGCTTTATCATTCACTTCTCTATACCAATAAAATCACAGGTCTAAAAAAAGTGATTAGAGCATTGAATCTCCAGACCAGTCATTGTTACAAGTATCACACATATCATGATTAAAAAATGCTTGAGGCAGCTAGGTGACACAGTGGATGGAGCTCTGGCCTTGGAGTCAGGAGGACCTGAGTTCAAATCTGGCCTCAGACACTTGACACTTGCTAGCTGTGTGACCTTGGGCAAGTCACTTAACCCCAACTGCCTAAGCAAAACAAAGAAAAAATACTTACTGGTCATAGAATCAGAAGAACTGAGTTTAATTATAGTTGTACTTTTCTGTGTAGCCATGAGTGATCCAGTTAGGCTATTTGATCTTTAGTTTCATCATCTGAAAAATGGGGTAAGTTTTTTGGAATTGCCCACCTCAGAGAAAGCACTTTTCGAAACAAAACCTTAAAATCTTGTGGTTTGAATGAGACTTGAGAGACCATCTACACCAACTCATACCTGAGTGAGAATCCCCTCTACAACATAACCAACAAGCAGTATTCACTTACAAGCCCTTGAGGAGAAGCCCTTTATTTATTGAGGAAACCCCCTTAAATGTTTAGATATTAAATTAGATATTAATAAGTACATTTTTATTTAGATATTTTGATAATGAATTAATAATTACATATTAACTATTAGGGACTTTTTTTTTCTGGGAAACAAACTTAAATCTGTCTTCCTGTCTCTTTGATTCATTATACATAGTTCTGTCTCTGGAGTCAGGCAAAACAATTTCAATCCTCCTTCTCTGTGATATGTCTTTAAGTAGTTGATGATAGCTATCATGTCTGTCCTGTGCCTTCTCTACTCCAAGCTGAAAACACCTGTTTCCTTCAACCAGTCTTAAGAAAATGCTATTCTGGCTGTCCTCCTCGCTAGGAACACACTCCTTCCTCATCTCCATCTCTTAGAATCTTTAATTTTCTTCAAGGCTGAATTGAGACAAAACATCCCACATAAAGTCTTCCCTAATCCTCCCAGCATTGAGGGCCTTCCTGTCAAAATTGTCTTATATCTGTTTTGTACATTGTTTGGCAAACAATTCATCCACATTTAAGTCCCTACTACATATCAGACACTGTTCTAATCACTGGGCATGTGGACATGCTGTCTCCCCCTGATTACACTGCAATGTCATTGAGGACAGAATCTATTTTTATTTATCTTTTTGTATCCTCATAACCAGATATAATGCCTGGCACACAAGCATGTTTAATAATAAATTTGTATTGATTTATTGAGACTAGAGATGCAGGCCTTCTTCCTGTTCCTCATATAATATATCCCAACATTTTACCTTTTCAATAATTGTCCCACATATCTGCAATGCTCTCTCTCCTCACCTCCACCACTTGCTTTCCTTCAAGGTTAAGATTAAACTCCATCTTTTACAAGAAACCTTTCCCAAACACATCCCCTGTTCCTACACTAGTTCGTCCATCTGAAATTACTTTCCATTCATACCATTTCAGAACATTTTTTCCATATTGCTTTCCTCATTAGAATGTGAGCTCCTTGATGGAAGGAACCATGTTTCTGTGCTTCCTCAGAACTAGATCCCAATATTTATTGGAGTATCTATTGGATAACAATCACTTAGCAAATGTTTATTCACTGACTGACTCAATGAAGCACTTGGCATGGTATCAGGAGTCCTGCATGCAAATCCTGTACCAGAAACTGAATACCACACTATCCACTGTGCCACCTGCCTTCAAAGTCATTTACTATCCTGGTCACCTTTCTTTTCACTTTTCTTAGATTAAAATAACCCTCCTAAAATGTAACACAAGAACCAGACATAATACTTCAAATGCAATCAACTTTAGAGTATATTAGTACTATTATCTTTCTAATTCTGAATGCTATTACTCTATTCATATGAACTAATAATAAGTTATTTTGGCTACCATGTTAGTGTTACCTCATCTGAAGCTTGTACCACTAACACCCTCCACCAATATCTTTTCCAGATAATCTGTTATCTAGACCAACTTCCCTGATCTTATACTTTTAGGTTGATTTTATGGAACCAAGTGTAAGACATTCTATTCATATTCCTTCTTATTCAATTCAGTGCAACGATCTAGCTTGCAAAAAACTTTTTGCATCCTTATTTTGTCATCCTGTGTGATATACAGTCCTTGATGCAATTTGCCATATTTAAAAAGTGTGCCATCTACGTTTTTATTAATCATTGATAAAATGTTTAAACAAGAGACTAGGGATGGGAAGAACAGGATGGACAGAGAAGGAGATCTTTTATATAAAAAATATAGGGCGTAAGAGATAAAGAAGTTTAATAGTAAAATATTTAGCCGTATGGAAAAAAATATTGTAAGAGCCTGGCAGTTGGAAAATGCTGCCCAGATAACCAATACCAGATTGCACTAGGTTAGTTTCAAGAAATTGTCTGTAGGCCAAAGATTCTGAAAAGAATGATGGTTTAAGAGAGATGAGAGGTACCCCCTCTGAATTTTCTAACCATATAATTTCTATGAGTCATAGTAAGGTAGTATAGGAACAAGTATCAAGAACACCAGATGTAGCTGTCCAGGGAGCTCTTTAATGATGTGTTTTTTTTTTTAAAGATATGTGCAAAAAATGTAAAGACAGGCATATAACAAATGAAGAATGTAATGCGATGACATAGATCTGTAAAGGAGTATCAGGAAGCCTAAAAGTTCCAAAGCCAACTATGTACCAATCATCTTATCAATAAATCAGTTAGCATTTATTGTGTATCTACTTTGTGACAACAATGGTGTTAGGTTGTAATTATTAAAGTATCCTAAGAACATTTTAAGTGGATGTTTTAAAGAGGAAGGCAGTCAGAAAGACAGTGAGGATGGAAGGAAGGAAGGAAGAAAGGAAGGAATAAAAGAAAAAAGAAAGGGTATGTGATGAGTGTCATATTTAAACAGGGCTTTAAAAGGCCAAAATACATTCAACAGTTGAAGAAGAGGAGAGAGTACAATTTAGACATAAAAAAAATTGTGCGTGAATACATAGAGGTAAGGCAAGATGAATTTTTTCTAGGACAAAGAGTAGCTTATTTTGACTAGAGTGTAGCCTGAAATGAAGGTAGTAATGTGAGTTAAGAAAGGAAAGGGAATATACTCATTGTGAAGGGTTTTGATTGACATTTACATTGAATTTTACCATAGTTGACAATAGGGAGATGATGAATATTCTTGAATCAGACAATGCCAGGAAACATAAGGAAAATCATTCTACTGACAGTATCGCTGTACACTGGAAAAGGGAATGCAAGTTGTAGAGGTGGTGAGGACTATTAAAAAGCTGTTATTACCTAGTGATATTACTACTAGGTCTGAGGCCCAAAGGGATAAAAAAAAAATGGGAAAAAAGAACCATATGTAGAAATCATTTAGAGCAACTCTTTGTACTAGCAAAGAACTCGAAACTACAAAAGTGGCCGAAAGCTGGATATATGGTATATGAATATAATGGGATAATATTGTACCATAATAAATGACACCAATGACAGTTACAGCAAAACATAAGGAATATTGGAATGAACTGAGACAGAGTGAAATGAGCAGAACAAGAAAAACAATTTTGACACTAACAACTACATGGTAAACAATAAAAACAAAAACATTTGAAGCCATAAGAATTTTCATCAAAGCAATGATTAATCATGATACCCGAGGAACCAGCGAGAAAGCATTCTATCCATTCCCTGACAGATAGGTGATGGACTCAGGATACAGAATGAAACACACAATTTTGGATGTGGCCATGTGCCACATCAAAATACAAGTTTGTGTTGCAATTATTCACCTACAGCATAGTTAGGCTCTAAGGTGATGTAGATACCTCACCAGTCTCAGTATATTGCAACAGCAGCAAATAAAGTCCTAGCAACCTCTCCCTTAGTTTTTAGAAGGCAGCCAATGTGTAGAGGTTTACAGTGGTATAGTATGCAGTTACAATACCCTCACACTGCCATCAGATACAGTTGAAGATATGTCGGGTTAAAAAAAGTTTTAGTCTTAAGGATTTTATATTTTTACAGTTTTTATGGTCCTGTAGATTTCATGTGTTATAAAAAGTGCATATTTTCTGAAATCAACATTTGTTTTGTTTTAAGATATTGGAACAAAAGATCATAGGATTCTAGGGAATTACTAGCAAGAAGACATGATTTGCATGTTACCAATTTTTTTTGTCCTATGTTTTATGGGTTATTTCATGGTTAATGTGTTAGGAAAAGTGCATATTAGCAAAAGTATTGTTTTCTTATACAGAATTTTATGCATAAAAGTGTATTGTCAGTAATCTCTACTTAAAGATTACAGTTTATAGTGGAATGTATCCTCCTATTTCTCTTCAGCGTACTTTTTTTTTTTCAGTTTGCCAATTGTGTTTTTTAGGGACTTGTTTCTTCAGTGTACTTTTTTCCAATTGGCCAATTGTATTTTTAAGGACTCTTCTACCTCTCTCATTAGATTTTTAAAATCCTTCTTGAGCTCTTCTAAGAAGATTTTTTATGCTTCAGACCAGTTCATATTCCCTTTTGATGTTGCAGATGAGGGTTTGTTGACAATGTTGTCCTCTTCAGAATTTCTGTCTCAATCTTCACTCTTCTCATAATATGAATCTATGGTACATTTCTTTTTACTCATGTTTTCTTTATTCCCTGGCCTTTAAAGAGATTGAGCTCTCCTGCTGGGGAACAGAGGGCACTGACCCAAGCTTCTCGTGTTGGGACCCTAGGTCCTGGTCACTGGCTTTGTGTGCTGGGGCCTCTTATGTTGGCAATTGGAGGCTGTAGGGTTCTGGCAGCTTACTTCGTGTTGGGCTAGAATCAGCAAGGCTGGCACTTTCAGCCAATTCTAGGTTGCCTGCTTTTCCTTTCCTTTAGCTTTCTTCAGCTCCTTTTAGATGGGTGCAGCAGGGTGTTTGTCTGCCTGGGGCCCCTTGCAATGTTGCCTCTCTCCTTTCTGCTAATGCACTGGGAGATTCCTTTGTGGTAGAATGCCAAGGCACCTGGTGGTTTTCTGAGCTGGTTTCCCCTGGTTCCCACACCCTCACTGAGGTACTCGGGAGGTCCAGATGTTGGTGTTTGCCTGCTCTACCACCTGGGCTTCAGCATCTCCTCCTGGTTGACAGTTGGAGGCTGTAGTATTCTGACAGCTTACCTGGTGTTGGGTTGGAATCAGCAAAGCTGGGAAAAATTAGGAACACTCTAGGTTGCTTTCTTTAGCTCCTTTCAGATGAATGCTGCAGGGTGCTTATCTGCCTGGGTAGTGCTGCTTCCCTTATTTTTACTGAGGCACTGGGAGACCCATTTGCTGGGCTGCAGCACTGCTGTTCCCTGTCTTTCATCTAGTTCAGCTATTCCAGGGTTTTATTTTTTTTTCTGGGGTGATATTTTCTGGGTTTTCAGAGGTTGATAGGGGAGCATGAGAGCGACTACCTTTTTTACTCCACCATCTTGGCTCCCAGAAGCGGAACTCTATCCTCCTATTTCTCATAGGTTCAATTAATCACATTTTTAAAAAACTTTTACACCATTTTTAGTAATATTGCTAACATGAAGGTTGAGGATTAACTATTTTTAATAATTTTTTTCTTTTGAATGGTAGTGGAAGAAGTGAGGAGATAATGGTGATTTTTGTTCATTAAATATACACAAGTATATGTATATGTAAAAATATGTGCACATATACATGTATATGTGTATATGCATATATTTGTATTTTGTATACATATAATGTATGCATGTAATTGTTTATATATATATACGTATATATATATATATATATATAGTATGTATACACATATATACACATGTATATGCTGTATGTATATATATATTTGTATGATGTGTATACTTATATGGAGAGAGAGAGAAAAGACAGAATGGCTATAAGAATTGTTAAGCAGATGAGATCAACAAGACTTTAAAATTACTGGCTGTGTTATTGGGGATAGGAAAGAATCACAAATACTATAAAAGGTTCAAGCTTTAAGACTGGATGAATTGTGGTATTTAAATATTTAAAACAGCCTTGTTATCAAATATACATAGAACGCTGGTGCCGTTTTTGGAAACTACTCAAGAAATTAAATTGCAATTCACAATAAATCATCCAAACCAGAAGGCATACATCTGCAAGTTCATAGTTTTGCTTCTGATGATGAAACTAGGTAATTTATCATTAGAGCAGCTACTTTGTATGAAGACTGGGACACAGCCAAAGTTGCATCTATCTTTTAATGGGGAACTAATGGAATCCCAGAAATTATATTGGATTGTCTGCTAATCTAAGTCCCCAACTGAGAAAAAAATACAGCGAAGACCATTAAGTATTACTTTTAAAATGCCTGGAGAAAAGCAAAATGGAAAGTAATATCAGTTACCTAGGAAGAAAATGAACAATTTTGAATTACATGAAGGTCCATATGATTGGCCTTATAAACAAATTACTGTGGAAATTCACATTAGAAATGGCTTCTTCTTTCAGATGAAAATTTATTTATATATTACAGACATGATAAAGGAGAACATTTTAAAGCAAACTACTGAATATTCACAATACTGTTTAAAAAAAACCAAGTGGACTTTATCCTATTATTTATAACAACATCTCAGTTTCTTTGGGATGACATTAAAATTGACACACAACAATTAAGAAGACAAAATTGGATTGGTAATCAAGACCTTTTGTGATATAGCCACAAGCAATTGAGTTCCTCATGGACTGTTGAGAAAACATTTTTCTTACAATTTGACCAATACAGGAAATATGTTATTGTTATTTTGGAAGCATGGTCCAGTGCAAAATGTGCTGTATTTGGCATAAATAGACCTGGGCTTTGAATTTTGATTGCCACTTACTATTAGTATTATGTTGGGCAAGTCGCTAAATCTTTTGAGGCATGTTTTCTTATATGTAAAAATGTGGGATTTGGATTAGATGGCTTACAAGTATTCTTCCACCTCTAAATCTTTCTTCCCTGATTCTCTTTATATCCCCTGTTTCCTATTATATACTTTGCCTTTAAGCCAAATGCGACAGACTATACAACTGTACTCTGGGTTGCTAACACTATATTGTGGTCTTTTTGCCTCTGTTCTTGCCATCATTCCTTCCTCTGCAAATCATCATTCTCAAAATCCTCTGAAATCTTCTCTACTTCCTTCCCTTCTTCCCCCAAATCAGAAGTGTTCTGTCTTTTCTATGAAGGCTTATGCATTAATTCATACAGCCCTTAAGGGACTAGTCTTATTTTTCTTTGCATTACAGTTATTTTCAGTCATCTCTTATTGGCTTATTTTGAGGAAGCAACATATAGTAAAAAGAATACTAGACTCGGAATGGACTTAGGTTCAAATTCCAACTCTGCTATTTACTTCCTACTTGGCCTTGAGCAAACCACTTGAGCTCTCTAAGATTCAATCTCCTTTTCCTAAGAATAAGGACTTGGAATGAGATGATCACTAGTTACTGTTCTGGTTCTAAATTCTATGATCCTGTCTCTCTGACTAAGTTAGTAGTACCTCTGAGCTTGTTCTCTTAGTGTACTAACAGTTTAGAAAATAAGAGGGCAGTGCCTCTTCTCCCTTAATTATTCTAGAGATAACACCAATGGATTTTAATGATTTTTTAAAATATGGCCACTCATCTGGAACACCCAATCTGGTATGCCCCTCAACTGACAATCAACCACACTTAATTTGATTTGGGTATTTTATGTATTATTTGGTGCTTTCTTTTGCTTTTAATAAAGAGGTAAAGTGAGAACAACTGATAAAGTGATCCCCCCAAATGTCTTCAACATATTCTCACATAATTATACACTGTATCTGTGGACAAATGTGTCAGATGGTTAATTCACAGTTAGTGGGGACTGGAAGTCATCATTTCCCTTTCTGGAGGGATCACAAAGTTCTGTTAGGTGTAGCCACCAGCTGGACCCTGAGAATCAGTGACCATGTAAACCTTTAAAGCTACTTTTCCTTGGAATTTTCTTTTTTAAGTTAGCCTATGTCTAGTGAGACATCAGTTTGGATCTCCATTTGAATTGTCTACTAGCTTCAGGATATATATTCTGAGTGTCCCGTGCTATAGTAACTATGAAAAACCTCTCATAATTAAAATAAAGCATCAATGAATGAGTTCAAAGTATAGAATTTATTTATTGGGGAAGGGAATGAGAGGTCAAATCCTCCAGGATCCAGTGCTGATTTATTGTAGCATTTAGTACACAAATGAACCTAGAATGGAGAACCCTCCTATGGGAGAGGAAGAGAAGAATGCCAATGTTGCAAGATAAGCACCAAGTCA
This sequence comes from Phascolarctos cinereus, assembly GCF_003287225.1. Lineage (NCBI taxonomy): Eukaryota > Metazoa > Chordata > Mammalia > Diprotodontia > Phascolarctidae > Phascolarctos > Phascolarctos cinereus. The sequence continues at coordinate 209,286,681 of NW_027555958.1, forward strand.
AATAGTTTTGGTTTCTCATCTGTAGGAAGGGATGACTTTTATTTAATGACAGGTCCCCCATTCCTGTCAGTTAGAGCCTCAATTGTTCTGGTATCTTGGGGATAGAGGGTGGTAGGCTTTATGAGAAGAAGGCTGCTTTCCTTTCTCTCTTATTTTCTTTATTGCTTTTTAGTAGGGAAGTTGTAAGGGGTAAGGAGTGTGGGGAAGAAGGTAGATAAACATTTGTTAAGCTCCTCCTATTTGACAGTCACTGTGCTAAGTGCTTTACAAAAATTATCTTATTTTAAAGAAGGAAGACCTTTTCAAAAACATCAAAATAAGTTTCAACCTATGAGAATATTGTTAAATATCTGTTTATTATGTTTTATGGTCATGTATTTGAAAGTATAAGAGAGTGTTGGTTTCTAGATTTGTATATGAACCATACCACATAGATCCTTCCTAAAGCTCTTTAGTATAAGGAGCTGAGGAAGGCATGGAAAAAGGATAATACCGAATCATCCCATGTTACTGGAATGCTATCCAGGATTAGGAACTGTGGAATTTACAAAATACACTCCAACTGATTTGATGAAAATAGCAAATATTTAACCAGGGAAACTGTAAAGGGATAAGAAGTAGATAGTGGTGCTCATCCACCCCCACCAAAATAAGATAGGCATAGATTTCTTCATTGAATTAATCGAAGGTGTTAACGATGGACAAAACAAAAGTGTAAACTAAGTGTAGACACATCCTTAATAAATTTGAAAAAGCTGAAATGCTTAGATCATTGAATGAAATCAGATGTCTCTACATAGTTTAAAAAGAAGAATATTGGGATAGGCTGCAAATATCAGACATACTTCCAGACCTATGTAAAATACCACAATCCAGTTTGGTATCCTGCATTGCCAACAGAAACACCACACCAATAGTGAATGGCAAATTACTGAATTAGAAAAAATAATAAATTTGATTTGAAAAAAAAAAAGCAAAAAATCAAAAATAGCAAGGGAAATAATGAAAAAAAATGTAAAGGAAGGAGGTTTAGTTGTACCAAATCTTAAACTGTATTATAAGGCAATAATTATTAAAAAGATCTGTTACTGGCTAAGAAATAGAAAAGTAGATCAATGGAATAAAGTAGATATACAATTTACAGCAGCAAATAAACATAATACCTTGTATTTGAGAAGTGTAAAGACTTAAAATTTTGGGATAAATTAATTATTTGATAAAAAAATTGTTTTGAGAAAACTGGAAAACAATATGGCAGAAACCGGATGTGGACCAATATGTTCCACCACTTACAAAGATGAGGTCAAAATGGATACATGACCAAGATATGCAGAGAGATTTTATATGAAAATTAGAAAAATATGGAACATATTGCTTATCATACTTATGGATAGGTGAACAATTTTGAATAAACAAGAAATAGCAAAAATAGGTATAAAATGGATAATTTAAATTACATTAAATTTAAAAAGGTTTATACAAATAAAATGAATATAGGCAACATTAGAAGGAAAGTAGAAAATTGGGGAGAACTTTATAGATAGTTTAGCAGATAAAGGGCTCATCTAAAATATATGAAGAAGTTTGTCAAATATATTAAGAGTATAAACCATTCCCCAACTGATAAACAGAAAAGATATGAACAGGCTATTTTCCAGTGAAGAAATTTAAACAATTTGTCATCATATAAAAATATTCTAAATCATTGTTGATTAGAAAAATGTAGACTAAAACAACCTTGAGATATCATTTTATATTTACCAGATTGGCTACAATGATTGAATGAGAAAGTGACAAATGTTGGAGAGGATGTGGGAAAAAATAAAAAACTAATTCATTGTAAATTGTGAACTGATCCAAGCATTTTGGAGAGCAATCTGGAATTACTCCCAAAGAGTTATTAAACTATCTATGCCCTTTGGCCCAGTAACCTACTTGGTCTATTTCCAAATACGATTGGGGAAAAAGGAAAATAACCTATTTGTTCTAAAATGTTTATAGCAGCTTTTTCTGTGGTGGCAAAGCACCTGAAATTACAGTGATGCCCATCAACTGGTAAATGGCTGGACAACTTGTGATGTTATTGTGATGGAATACTACTGTGCTATAAGAAATGATGAGCTCAGTGATTGTAGAAAAACATGAAAGACTTGCACAAAATAATGAAGAGCAAAATAAGCAGAATCAAGACAATATTGTATACAGTAACAGCAACTTTGTTTTGAAAATAACTTTGAGCAAATAAGTTTTGTCTATTATAAATACCTAAATTAACTATGAAGAACATATGAAGAAAAACGCTTTTTGTGTCCAGAGAAAGAATCTAAGTAGAATATGTATAATTTTACCTATATAATAATTTCACATATATCATATATTTATATATGTGTATATCTGCATTTCTATACATTTACATATACACACATGCATATGTTTGTATATGTGTACATAGTACACACATATTTTTGTCTAATGGTAGCCATCTCTAGGGGGTGGAAGAAAAAAAAGAAGTCACATGATAGTTTTGTTGTATATTTGCAAGGATTAGCAAGGAGAACATAGTAGATTTACAGTTTCATATACAATTGACTTAAAAATTGTAACATGTTATGGAAATGTTTGTTTTATTCAAAATTTAAAAAAAATACTGAGTGGTGGAGGGAATTGCCCTATTTTAGAGAAGTATTGGCTAATCTCTTCTTCCCCTTCCCCCATTGACCAGAAGATGGCCATATAGACTTTAAAATGTTGGAAGATTTGGACTTCACTTTAGTATCTCAATAACATCAGTGACTAGTGGTAGCATCAGCATTTGTATGGAGATGAGAGAAACAAGGACAAACTAGAAAGACCAAGAAGAGTTAGCTTCAATACTTTTAAAAAAAGAAAACAGATACTTTGAGTACAGTCAAAAGTTACACCTAAGGAAAACTTCATGAGGACCCTGCAATGACAGTAAAGAATTTCTGATAACCAACAACTATGAATTACTTTGTGAGGATGTATGTTCTCTAAATTTAAGCCTACTCTACACAAGGACTTTTTTGTGGGAGAGTAAACTACTGCTTTGTGGGAAATGTTTTGTATCAACCCCTACTATTATAACACTTTAATAAATAACTGTTTATTAAAGGTATTTAATTCTGGATGTCAAACTGATAATAAATGGATGGCAAAGAAGAGATAGCTCATGAGTTATAGTACCAGAGAAACTAAACCTCTTAGGATTACACCTAGAACTCTGAGAAGAGAAATAGCCAGCTATCTCCTGGGGACCCAATCTGCCTGTAGAAGTGAAACTTAAGAGAGTAAGCCGTGAGAGGGTGCTACACAACATTGAAGGGTAGTTGAGATAGCTAGTTGGAGCAGTGGATAAAGTACTGACCTTGGAGCCAAGAAAACCTTAAGTTCAAATCCTGCCGTAGACTAACTATACACCCATTGGCAAGTGACTTAACCTCTATCTCAGTTTCCTCATTCATAATTTGGTGATAATAATAACACCTACCTCTCAAATTTTTTGTGAGATTACATTGAATAATATTTACAAATTATTTTGTAAACCTTAAAATGCTACAGAAATACTAGTTGCAGTTTGGCAGGATCATTGTTTTATTCCTCTTAAAATCAGCTTCCCTGTGACTCCACTCATATCCCCATGACTCACCATATCAAAAGCTCCCTTATCTGGCCCCCATTTCCCTGTAGATATATATCATACCTCCCTGTTAGAATATAAACTATTTGAAAGCACAGATGAGCTCACTTTTTATTTATATCCTCATATATAATAGGCATTTAATTAACATTTGTGCATTCATTCATAGATCCATTTATTTTATTATCTTTCCTGATCACTAAAAATAGCCCTTTGCAAATAATTTTTTTGTTCAGGTATTTTTCAATCATGTCTGATTCTTTGTGACCCAATTTGGAGTTTTCTTGGCAAAGACACTGGAGTGGTTTGCCATTTTCTTCCCCAGCCCATTATGCAGATGAGAAAATTGAGGGAAAGTTAAGTGACTTGCCCAGGTTCCCGCAGCTAATAAGTATCTGAGACCGGATTTAAACTCAGGAAGATAAGCCTTCTTTATTTCAGGACTGGAGTTCTATCCACTGTGCCATCTAGCTGCCCTTTGCAAATAATAGATAGGGGTTTAATAAATATTTGTTGAATGAAAGTTAAAAGAAATTCGTAATAGATATATCAATCCACAGAGCTGTGCATTACTCTGTGCCACCATAGATGGGTTTTACAGAACTCAATAGGTGTTTATGATTCTAGGCCACAGAGAATGGAAATCTTTTAAAATATTAAATCAGTGTTTTATCTTAGGTTAATAATCAGTTTTCTACCAAGAACTTCAAATGGTGATGAGACCACATTTCATGGTATTTTTTTTTCTAATAGTCTAAAATGGTATTATTTATCTGTTTAATTATTGTTCTGGTTCCTTTTTTTTCATAATTCTTATCTTCCCTTAATAAAATAAATTCTAAATTCACAAAGAGTAAAGATTTTGTTGGTGGTGGGATAGAAAAATTTATTTTGTAGTTATATCAAATAGTATTTGCCCTGCTATTTATGGTCTTAGAGAATTGACTAGGGACACTGAGGGGTTAAGTGACTGGCCTAAGATTATACAACTAATGTGTGTCACATACAACTCAGGTCTTGCTCTGAGGTCAGATCCACTTCTTTTAGATTTAGGGACTGTTGTTTATGCACATACTACAATATGCATTCATGATGAGCTCTGATTTCTAAAAATGAAGATGTTGAATAAGATAAACTCTAAAGTCTCTTCCTGTTCTAAATTCTATCATGCTTTTATCTATTGTGACAAGGATTTGCTTTCAATTTTCAATTTGCAATTTTTGTAATTGTCTTAAAAAGAATTAGTCTCATTCAATTTGTAAGATTCAAGATGAAAAATGCATATTCAGTAAATATAGTTTAATGAAGTATTACATGGATTTACAATCTTAGTATCTTAAGTTTCTCAAACAGTGCCTCAGCTGAAATACAGTACTCCAATTAAGTAGTTCATTAAATTTTTTTCCTCCATTATGGAAAAATGATTTTCATGAAATATTAGATTGCAACTGTTTGTCTATTCTTTCAAGAAAGATAAGTGATCCAATGAATTCCAGAATCACATAACCCATGTAGATGAGTTTGAGGGCCTATAAAAATAATTATGTCAAATCATTTTGTGTAGGAAATTGAAAAACAAGTATCTAGCAGTGAAACAGTGCTAGATGACAATTGGCATCAGCCTTAAATTCCTTAAAAACAAAATGCTTTAACTTCCTAAAGTATGCTGTGCTCTTATGTAGTGCAAATGCACCCTTCATTCACAGTCTGGCAGTATGAAATAGTCTTGAGAAAACAGTACATTACTCAAGGATGTTGTCCCTGAAAGGTTGGCAGTAATTTTTTTTATTTTTTTATGAGACCAGAGCATATATTTCTTCTGACAATGGCTATACTGGTACATCAGGAGTGACTGGAGCCAAATCTAGATGTTGCTCAGTGATCTCACAGGTTAGCAGAAAATATGTGGGCAGAAATGGCTCATAATCAGTAGCAATTAATATTTATTAAACAACCACCATGAGCTTGGCAACACTCTCTGAATTATATGGACTGATTATTCAATTGCAAAGCCAAGCCCCCAGCGACACAGTAATTGTATCACAGAGCAGATGCAAAGCTATATCTGCCAATAATTCACTGTGATTTTAGGGGTACTAGTGGTTCGTGTTTATTGAGCACCAGCCATGTACAAGGTGCCAAAGAGAACTAAATGCTCTTATGTGCCAGACAGAACATAGCTATCCTCTTTAATTTCCAGGATCATCAGAGTTTGACAGACTCGGAAGTTGCTAAAATAAAAAGTGGGATAAAATAATTACATTTGTGTGGAATCTTTTGCCAGATTGAAAACCAGAGACATAAAGCAATGGGCCCAGTTTCACACAGCTAGAGCATAGATTTGGATCCAGCCTTCTCTTCTGTAGCCCAGTGCTCATAAATATATGTTGTTATTGTTCAGTCGTTTCAGTCATGACTGACTCTTCATGATCCCATTTGGGGTTTTCTTGGCAAAGATACTGGTTTGACTTTTCCTTCTCCACATTGTTTTACAAATGAGGAAACTGAGTCAAAGTTAAGTGACTTTGCCCAGGATCATACAGCTAGTAAGTGTCTAAGGCTAGATTTGCACTTAGGTCTTCCTGACTTCAGGCCTGGCACTCTATCCACTGTGCCACGTAGCTTCACTAAAATATAAGCATATTTACAATAGGAAGAAACCTCAGAGGTTAGATGGACAAAGAATTTATTAAGCACTTACTATGTATTAGGCACTGTGCTAAGCATTGGACATATAAAAACAAGACAATGACATAATCTCTACTCTAAAGGAGTTTACATTCTTATAGAGGAAGATAATTCATAAATGAGAGGTGAAAAAGAGAGGGGTAGAGTCATATTCACGGGTAAGGTAGCCAGTATGGGGGTGGAGTAGAACAGAGAGAAGGAAGTAGACATCAAGTCCAATGTTCCATCAATGAGGAAATTGAGATATAGACAGCTGAAATGACTTCACAAGGGTTAGAGAGGCAGTGACAAAGTCAGTACTCAAACCCAGGTTCTTTGACTCGAATGATGTGCTCTTTTCACATTGCTATGCTTCTATAATAAGCTGACTTTCTCATTAGAACTATTTTCCTAACTTAGCTTGATGGCATAATCAGAGAATGACATTAGTGAAACTAACCACGTGGTCCCTTGTCACTCATTGTTGGACAACCTTAGAAGTCCTGGCTCCATTTTGGCAGTTATGAAATGAGGCAACAGGGAGCCTTTCTAAGTAGAATCAGGGTAGTTAAGAAGTTTAATTTACTAACTTCTGTTAATCAGGCCATATAACTATGTTTTACATCATTGCTGATGATTGGCATGTTGGTAATGATAGTCTAGATCTAGATACGCTATATTAAACCAACAAGCTAGAACCTACCTCAAAGGGTGTGATAAGACCATTGTTCTCTTCCAGAGTCATCCGCCCCCATACGCATACACTCTTCTCACACACACATACACTGAGGAGTCTGACAATTTATTTTGTTTGCTTTTCCTTGAAAGGTATCAAAACTGCCCGCAGGACTTGATTAGCTCAGAGTCCCGAGCCTCAAGCTTTGATTGTTATCATAAAGCTTTCTAGTGGCCTCTAGCTATATTGGTATGATTTCCTGGATACATGAGGGCATAAAAATCCTATCCACATATAGTTGAGGCCCTTCATACTTTGTGTGTCCCAATATCACATGAGTCACCATGTCTTATCCAGCTGGCTAGATGCTTTATCATATGGAGAGAAGTGGGACCATGTCTACCAAAACTAATTGCAGCAGTATCTTTGTTGAATAACCTTTCTATGCTATGCCTAAGTAAACCATCTTTTGTTAGAAATTGATTGCGCCCTGAGTGTATCATTTCATGCCAACATTAAAGCTAAATAAGCAAAAGATTGACCTAAGTCAGGTTTTCCCATTGTAGAGGTCATATAGTTTCTCCCTTCTCTCCCTATTTTTCAGATGAGAAAACTGATGCCCAGAAAGATTCAGTCACCTACCTGAGGTCACACATAGTAAATGGTAGAACAAGTATTTGAATCTAGTTCTTCTAACTCCAAATGCAATATTCTTTTTATTCAGTGGGATGTCCATATGTATTGGTAGATTAGCTTAAAATGCCTTTAAAACTGCAAACTCTGAATATAATTCAAATTCCCTTTCTTTCAATATACTGTCCTAATAAGTAAATGATATTGCCTTTCAAAATTAATACAATTACTGTTTAGTTCAATTCACATTTATTAAATTTACTTGTTATTTATGAAGTCTCATGTCAGCTCAGCATCCAATGTTTATGAGTTCAGATTTGATATGTATTATATAAACTGAACCCAATTTTACAACCAAAAAAAAATCTAAAACAGGGTATCATAGTGTATCTTATTATGTCATCATTATAAACCTTACACATAAACCTTAGACAATATCTCATTGGGAAGCCATATTTTCCTAAATTTCTTTGTTAGATGAATACAAATGAAAGTAATACCACATTGGTGACAAAGTTTAAATACTTCGAATAAGGAAAATTTTCTTTAGTTCAATAAAAGCATTTCTATGAATGCATAAATGAGAGAGTTTTTGAATTTTCCAAACTATTTGACTCCCATCTACTTCCATTTCAAGAGCCATGCAACAAAATCAATACTTTACAATATTATGAATCCATTTATGACCAAAATACTAAAGTGAACAATGGTCATGGCTACTGAAACATGGAGTTCAGACGATTTTGTGGTTGAGACATTTTAGAAGAATGTTTAATAAATTGGGTTGACAGAGAGCTTCTTCAAGCTCCAAGACTTAAGAGGAACAACCATTTCGAGTTTCAGATCTGAAGTCACAATGTTCGAAAGACAAAGGTAGAAACACAGCAATTTAGAGGACTGAGGGATGTTGATTTAAAACTGAAATAATAAGAGACTTCTGTTTGAATATCCTGTCTGCAAACTTAAATCCCTGCACTATCTTAATTAATTTACACATTCTTCTTTGGGCTAAAAAAATTAAAAATGAAATACTACTGACAGCTTCAAATCTTCTGTTCCAGCCCTCTCCTAATCTTATAGAGATCATCACAGTTTTCTTGACTGACAAGCAAAGCATTAAATCTGCCATAGTTGCCAAAATATCTGACAGAACTCCCACAGTATTTCCTGCATCCATCACCTTCTGTTTACTCATGCAGACACCCCCCTAGTTCAGAATATTACTGTCTCTCATCTGAACTATTGCAATAGCCTCCTAAGCAGACTATCTGCCTCAAGTTATCCCCTCTCCAATCTATACCCTACATAACTGCAGAAGTGATATTCCTAAAACTCAGGCCTGTCACTCCACTGCTCAATATACTCCAGTGCTTCCATTAAATATACGGTACAGCCAAATTGATATTCTTGCTATATATGATGTTCCATTTTAAGCCTCTCAGAATATATAATTTCCTTCAAAGCTCAGCTCAAGTGCACCTCCTACATAAGTCCTTTTCTGGTCCTCCAGCTACAACGTATCTCACATCCAGAATTATTATATATTTATTTTGCATATATTTTCATTTCCTTATATATGTACATATTGTTTCCCCTGGTAGAATGTAAGATATTTAAGAGCAGGAATTATGGGGTTATTGTCTGGACACCCCAAGAGCTAGAATAGTCTAAATCATAGTAGGCATGTAATAAATGCTTATTGGTTGACTGACTAATTGAGCAGCTGCATCTCCTTCCTGTTTGTCCCACTTTTTCAATCAATCAAACAACAAACATTTATTAAGCACTTACTATGGGCCAGTCATAATACTAAGGCTAAAGGAAAGATGTGCAGAGGAAAAAAAAATTAGTCCATGCCCTAATGGAGCTTATATTCTGATGGGGGAGTCAACCTATATAAATCAGAACAGAGAAGATAAAAAGTGGAATGTGTTAGAAACAGGGTTCAGATGCTCCTTGTTAGAATTAGGGAGGTATGGGTGAGCTGTTGCAGCCCACTGCTTCCCTAGTTGCAAACCATCAGAGTTCTGTTCTCCTTTAGGAAATAAAACTGAACCAAAGTGAGTGAAGGAAGTATTTATTTATGGTTCTTGCAAGAAGCAGGTGTATGGGTATGTACCCCTGGAGGTACACACACACACACCAACAGAAGCCAAAACAAGCCTTTAATGCAGGTAGTTCCCTTTGGTCCCTCCCTTCAGAGTCTGGAATGGTCCCTGCTCTTCTGTGTTACAATCTGCATGAGACTCCCACTTCATATTACTCCTTAACATGTCCTCCCTCCCATTAACATGTGAAATGTGCCTAGTTTTGTGCTATTGCTCCTCTCTGGGAGAAGTTGGTATTAATGAGTCCATTAAGCACAAGCACTCAAAGTAAAGCTTAACCTTTGTCCTACTTCGAGCCTCTTTCAGGAAACAACCAGTTTCATCCATTTTTAGCCAGTTCTAGAACCTCTGTCAATTTTTCTCTCAATTTCCTTATATGGAAACATAATTATTTTTTATCTCTCACAAAAGTAATCTCAAAGAGGATAGCCCTAGAAACTGGAGGGGAAGGGATGATCTGGAATGGATAAGGAAAGCCTTCTGCACTTGTTTCTGTCTTGAACTTCCCTTTCACCACTGGAACTTTTTTATGGTCACGTTCTTTTGTTTTGTATTTGTTTTTGTTTTTCATTTTTCCAGGTTATTTTTTGCTTTAGATTTTAGGACATCTGATCACTTCAGGGGTTGGGGGTTACTGGTCTGAGCTTTTGTCTTTTATGTTATGATGTTTTCACAGCTCAGTCTGGAGTAGGACCACTATGTGTGTGTTGGGAAGGAGGCAGGTGGAATGAGAGGAACAATCAAGAGAAAAGGACTAGCTGATATTGGGGAGGTGGTTTTGTTCTATGAAATCTAGGGATAGTGTCATAGGCATAGGGAGGACTGGTTGGAAGGAGAAGCATATAAATCAGTAGAGAATAATTAGAGGCAGAGTAACATTGAGGTCTGCAGAAGAAGGCAGGTAAACTAAATTATAAAAGTCTATAATTTGTGTGGGTAGAGACCGTAATTGCCTGACCTGCTCTGTTGCTATAATTTGAGCCCCGCCTCAGGTTATGACTCTAGCCTCATTTAACCCTTGCATGGTCTGAAAGTCTAATGAGGTTGTTGGAGGCAGCTTGCCAGGAGGCCGGATCTATCCAATCAAAAGCAGTCCTAGGTGAGGTTTATTGTGGTAATGATATTGTTTGTTTGGGGCATGTGTGCACACAGGCCCTCAGCATACATTGTTGTGTGCATGTGTATGCATGTATGTAATCTTTTGGATCTCCTTCTGAACACACAGAAATGCACCAGGGACAAGCCACATGTTCATTCACAGGGAACTGCAATTAGCACATAAGCCCTTGATGGAAATAAGAAGTGATTATATTTCAAAACAGAAGTGTAAACAAAACTCTGATTCATGAATTTGCTAATTGTTTTCCTATGCCTTGGGCACTATCCTAAATTTAATTGTTATACACACAGAGAGGTCATTGATGAGCACAAATGGATGTTTCTAAGAATTATAAAACTGAAAGTCTCAGAGTTAAAAATTATTTCAGAGGTTTTGTAGGGCAGACCCTACCCAATGTAGGAATGTTCCTGGAAAAATCCCTTTTCTATGTATCTCTGAATAAATGCAACCACTGCAGAAACTATTGATCTCTCCAGGTTGTTTTGAGGAAAGTATTGTGAAAACCTTAAAATCCTGCCTTTTTCCTTTGTTCTTCTCACATTTTACTTTTTCGCACACTGCAGTGTGATGTATTGAAAAAATCACTAGATTTGGGGTCAGAAGATCTAACTTTGAATCCGGACTTCTGCTCTTGTTTACTCTGTGACCTTAAGGAAGGTGCTTTCTTTCTCTAGGAAATAGTTTCCTTCTTTGTTTAAATGAGTGGATTCTACCAGATAATCTCTAAGATCTCTTTGAGCCTACAATTATCATTTCCTGAGTCAAACTCTTGTTTATTCACTTGCCAGTTTAACTCTCAGCAATTCACTTGTCCTTTCTGAGACTCAGTTGTAGCACCCATCTCAGAGGACTAGTGTGAGATCTACTTGGATATAGTATGTAGAGTGCTTTGTAATCCCTAAAGCATTACTACATAAATGACATTACACCTGCTTCTGTGAGGGGGATACTTGATGTATTGTGATTTCCTTTTAACAGATGAAGAAACTTAATATCTGAGAAACTGATTGCTCATGTTAACACAATTAGAACATGTCTGAGAGGGGTTGGTTTGATTCCATTTTCTCTGATTCCAAGTTGCCTTTCTTAAATGATCAACCCACACCATACCACCTGGGGAAATGGGGCTTAAATATTTAAGCAACCACTTTAGTTATATCATTGTTTCATGTATTCAGTAGAATTTATTAAGCAGAAAACCCAAAGAGATTTGTGTGTCTTGGCTTACACAATATAAATTGCAAGTAACAGTGACCTGTACTCTGACAGCAAATGTGTTCCAACTCCTTTTAAATGTGGAAAGCAGCATTCATCAATTAATAGGAAATAAATGTTGGGTTACCTCAAAGAGTTTCTTAACTATTTCTTCTTACCAGATTAGAACAATCATTGTTCGGTTAATAGTATTTTAGTACTTTGTAGAATTTTAAATGTATTTTATAGCTCCTTAATCATAGAAATGGTTTCATTTTTGCCTTTATATGCCCTAAGAATAACCCAGTGCCTCACACACAGTGGGTCATTAATAAATTGTTGTTCTTTGATTGTGAGTAGTGGCTACTCCTAAGTGGTAACAATTGAAACTAAGAAGTTAATCATAATAAAGGTAATGATAATGGCAATAATAATAGTAGCTAGCATTTATATAGTGTTTTAAGGTTTGCAAAGTGCTGTAATAATATTATCTCATTTGATCCTTACCACATTCCTGGAAAGTAGATATTATCATTATTCTTATTTTGGAGATTAAGAATAAGGCAGAGTTTAAATGGTTTGCTAAGGGTCCTTTAGGTAGGAAGTACCTAAGGTAGTATTTGAACTTTGGTCTTCCTAATTCCAGGTTCAGAGTTCTACCAGTTTGCCGTGTAAAAGCTGTCGAGATGTTTATTTTTTGGGGGGAAGGACTCCATGAGGGAGGATTTTTTTTTTATTTTCATAGTATACAAAATTGTCAATAGTTAACACTAGTAATATTCTATAGATAGTATCAACAATATTACAAAATATCTGGTTTAGTAGAGAACTGAAAGATCTATTATCATTTCCTAAATTATATAGGAATCCCCTCTAAACCATCCAAAATGGTTATCGAGTCTCTGATTCAAAATTTCCATCAATGGAGAGAGAACTCCAGTAGAGCTCATCTCATTTTCTTTTTAAACAATTTTGTCAGTACATTCAAATTATAACCTAGACAAAAATCTGGCTCTCTAAAACTTCTACCCATTTTGTCCTAGTTCTAAATTCTTGTGTTTTATGACATAACCTTAATCCGAGTTCAATGTGAAAAGGTTTTCAATATTGAAAGTCAGCTATTGTGGCCAATTAATTCCTCTGTTCTCTAAGAGAAGCATCACCAGTCCCTATAATTTTTTTTTAATGTTCATGAGATCATGAATTTGGAGCAGAAGGGGAAAATCAAGATTATCAAGGTCTGCATTTTACCTATGAGGAAATAGAGTTCAGAAAAGTTAAGTGATTGGCTCAGGTCGCGCAACTAGTAAGTATGAGATAGTATTTGAACTCAGTCACTCTCCACTCCAATCCATCTTCCACTCAATGCCCTTCCTAACCTTGCCCATACTTATCTATCTATTGTGCTCACACCTCAAGCTCTCTTCAAAGTAATCTTTAAGCAAATGACTCCGCCCCACAACTGTAACTCATACAAGACTTCCAACTCCTAACATTGTTTTTATTGGCCCTTTCCATGCCTAGAATTCTCTCCCTCATCACCACTGACTCCTGGATTTCTTAACTTCTTCACCTTCCTGAAACCTTAGCTAAAATTTCACCTTATACAAGAAGCCTTTCCTTGTCCTCCTGAATGATAATTCTTAACTTCTCAGATTATCTCCAATTTGTCCTGTATATTTATACATAGTTATTTGAAAATTGTCTTCCCCAAATTAGATCATGATCTCCTTGAGGGTACACACACACACACACACACACACACATACATACACACATCTATGTGTGTGTATATGTATATATGTGTATGCGTGTATATGTATATGTATGTGTATGCACACATACAGACACACATACCATTCCTTGTAGCCTTAGCACTTATCATAGTACCTGGTACATGGTAGGTGCTTAATACATGCTTGTTGACTTTACACCAAATACAAGACTCTTTCCAGTACTCCTTGCTTCCTCTCCAGCTTTATCATCCTCTGTACAGTTTGTCAATGTCGTTCCTAAAGTATGATGCCCAGAACTGAATTGTGATTTGACCATGGCAGAGTAAAATACTTATGCATCCTTTGTCCTATTCACTATATATATAAATGAAGCAAAAGACTGTTTTAATATTTGAAGGGGATTGTTTCACACATTGAGCTTGCTTGCTAATCGAAAGTCCTTCGCATTTCCTTTTTTTTTCTTTCAGAAAAGCAAGTGTTTATCCTGCTTTTGAACAGTATATTTTTAAATTACTTTGAGATTTTATACTTATAACAATTATGTTTCAGCTTAATAGATTTGGTCCTTTGTTTAAGGCTGTGAACAACTCTTGGGATCCTAATTTTAACATTTTAAACATTAACTATCTCTCTCAGTCTTATATCATCAACATATTTGATGAGCATGTTATCTAGGTAATAAATTTCAATGATAAAAATGTATAACAGATAAGAGGCAAGGACAGAACTCTATGGCATCCTTAGAATAATGTGATGCCAGTATATTGGCCCATTAATCAGCATTTTATGGATATTAAATAAAATATAAATCCACTTAATTGTACTATAAAGTACAATTTTTATTATAATAATATTATTTAATATAACATAAAAGAATTTGCCACATATCTTGCTGAGGCCTAGATAATAATAATCATATTTCCCTATTATTCCCTATGCCTAAAATATAATTCCCCTCACTTCTTCCTCTTCAACCTCCTATTTTCCCTCAAATATCATCTCCTAGAAAAGTATTTTATCTTATTCTTCCGGTTCCTATTGTTTCATCTCCAAAATTGCTTTGCATATATTTTGTATACATTGATACATATACATATTCCCTTGACTGCTCAAACATAAGTTCCCTGAGATCAGGGATTGTTTAAATTTTGCCTTTATAACCAGAGTGATTGATATATGGTAGGGTTTAATAAATACTTGTTAAATGTGTGGTTCTTCATATGGTTATCCAATCAAAATGGGAATTAAGGTTCATTTAAACCATAGGATTTGGATCTGGAAAGGACCTTTAAAGTCACATGATGTTTCCCTACCATTTACCGAATGATGAAATTGACATATGATAGGTTAAGTAACCCAATCTTAAATGGGTTATTAAATAACATAATATTGGTTTGAATTTTTGCCTCTGATTCAAAGTCTGGTGCTCATTCCACTCCACCACACAATGAACCCTTGAAACCACCTAAAGGTCAATTCTTACCTTTCCAAGTACTCACAAACCTTATATTTAAATAATTTTAATAATACAGTGTAGAATGAATTCCTAGAAAAAAAATCATCTACTTTGGAAAAAAATAAATATAATAAATGCATATGGAAGCTGATATTATCCTCTGCTTTTTGGAGCAATCAGAGGAAACAGAGGTAGAGAGAAATATATTTTATATTTTATACATGGTGGACAGACAGTTATGGATCATTATAAGGTAGTTTCTACTTAGCTCATGATTTATTACAACTGCTTTCAGACATGCTGTACTAATTTTTTACCAGGAGGTTTTTTTTGCCACATTGAATACTTTAGTTTTCAAGGCAAGGAATGTGATTTGCTTATGGAAAATGGAAGCATTACAGTAAAGTTTCAGAGATGGAGATCACTTTAAAATTGAGACCGCTTCTCTGAAAGCAAATCTTCCAAAAATGACATATGATCACATTTCCTTTTAGTAGCAAATGTTTTATATATATATATGTATATACATATATATATGTGTGTGTGTGTGTGTGTGTGTGTATGTGTATATATACATATATATACACATACACACACACACACACACATAATATATATATACATATATATATGTGTGTGTGTGTGTGTGTGTATGTGTATATATATGTATATATACACATACACACACACACACACACACACACACACACACACACACACACACACACACACACACACACACACTGATTGATTGATTGATTGAATGTCTCCAAAGCATGTCATTTGGCATTTTGCATCAAAGCACTTTAAAACCTTTTAACACCACAGAAGTAGAAATTAGAGTAGAGTAAATGTTTTCTTTCCCTTCCTTTTTTTGGAATATTAAAGGGTCTTTTATGCAGACTCAAAATAATTATTGCATTTAACTCAGATTCATACAATTCAGGAACTGCATTTCTAACACCTTGTCAGGAATTCTCTGGTACAAGGTATTACAGATTATTAGTTATTATGTCTTAGCCCTTCCTACTCTGAGATTTGGAAAAGTCAGTTATCACCTTAATCCCCTTTTTAAAAATAATCACAAAGGAATTTCTGGTGACTTTGGGCTGAAACCTTATTATTGTTTCAGAAATCTTATTAGTTAAATAAACAAGTAGATTTTAAAAGGCTAAAATTGTAAATATATATTTTCTCAAAAGGGTATTATTCAAAATAAAGAGAATACCCTTACGAAAATAGTCTAGTGAAATAGAAGAGATGATAGTATTGCATGCTAAGAAAAAGAGAAGCACTTTAACATCAATCATTGATTTCATTTGTATATTTACATATAACTTTTAAGCTATGATCATCAGATATATTGAGAATTTTCTCAGTTCCCCATTCACTTACAAATCATGTTTGGAATATCTTGTATTTTCAAAGTTTTATATGCTTGAATATATTTTAAAATATTTATTAGATGCATATTATGTTTAATGTATTTGGGTTGTACAGATATATGAGTTTATATTTTATGGGTGTGAGGATTTAGTGGTGGAATACAACTTGTACACAACTAAATATTGTACATGGGGAAGTAAGGAGCAAGAGAACATTAACAAGTGGAATGTATGAAGGAAGATAATAATTCAGAAAACACAAAAGGTCACATAATGTATCCCAGGCAAAAGGAATGGTTTGTGTGATTTAAAGGTGGAAGGAGAGGGACTATGGAATCTAGGAGGTGGCCAGTTGTCTATTCTCTCTCAAAAGTAGAGTTCATTAAGGTGAATAGTATTAGGTTTAAATTGTAGCTATAGGAAAACAATGTGGATATAACCTATGAGGAGTGTATATTTTATCCAATAGAATGGGCAAAAGATCCTGGGGAATGGTTGGTTGGTTGGTAGCTTATATGGCAATTTCATATCAACTTGCATGTTCCACCACCTGGTAGCATCATGTACATTATTACATTGGTTATTTTATGCTTCATATTACCGGCCTGATACTTTCTCTTCCAAGTAAATGCATCAGTTCACATTTCCTAATAACATTATTTTCATTAATTATTGGCTTTTTAACTATTGAGGAATTTAGTGGCAGGCATGTACTTTGACCTCTGAGAAATATAGTAAATAGGGCTTAATAGATACCTATTTTATTCACAGAGCTGGGAAAAAAGTGAAAAATGGGAGTAGAGATAGAAGCAATCTACAGAAATTATTTGTTATCCTTTCTTATTTTGAGATCTATTTCAGAGAACATAGGAAGGGAGAAGTTGATAGAAACATTGCAGCTCTCCAGGGAATCACAAATGCTATATCTAGAAGATGAAGCCAGATTATTTTTCTTTTTAAAGAACATAACATATATGTTTGTGTATACATACCTAGATATGTAGCTATGTATATATGAATATGTATACACATATACATATATATACACACCCCTACATATATATATACTTAAATATATATATACACACACCTACATATATATATACATATATTATATATGTGTGTGTGTGTATATATACATATATATACATACATACATACATACACACGCACACATACACACACACACACACACACACACACACACACACACACACACACACACATATATATATTTCACGTTCTGATGGCAAGAAATGCAAGTAGGTATTGGGGCCGATACAAATAGCCATATGGAGGTTTGGGATAAAGAGATAAAATAAAAGATTAAATATCTACTCATTGTATTCAAATGTTGGCTTAGTAATTATAATCATCTAGATCTGTATACAAGCTTAGAGAGAAAAACCAGTTGGGTTTTTGGTCCCTTTTAAATTGGTGATTGTGCTTGCATCTGCCATCACACAACATAAGCATGCATATTGGCTTGATGTGTGTGAATGAGAAGAAAAATACACAGAGAGAGATTAAAATTCTAATCTGAGGCAAACATCTGTGGATTTTCATGTTTTAAATGCAACCTACAAGAGATTTATATCATGAGAAATTTAAATAAAAGGAACTTCTTTTAGCTAGGCAAACATCTCATTTGATGACAGTGATGAAAGTGAGATGCTTCTGAGAATGAATTAGCTTTTTTTTTAATAACAAAGCCTCGAATTGCAGTTGATAGGAAATTATTTTGGTGAGGCTTTCATAAGGAAATCCATAGCCTTGACACTTTAAATGTTAAATAATGACTCCATATTGTTGCAGACTATCATTAACAGTGAAGTTTTATTTTACTCTTCAGATACTCCTCCAGGACTTTGTCTAAAACTCTTATTTCACTATTTTGCATCTTACCTTGTATTCTACATGTTTATATTGATGGCATCCTGCCCAATAGATTGTAAGCACTTTAACTTAGGCAATTGTTTTTTCTTCATCTTTGTATTCTCCAGGCCTACGTCAATATTTTGCATATAATAGTTGCTTAATAAATGGTGGTTGAATTAATGTGAATATAATTAGAAGAACATAAATCATTACCTGTAGAAATGTTAATTCAGTACAGCAATATCCATATAACATATGCATATTTACTTAGATAATTCTATAAAGAAGAAACAATTTGGTTTCATTTTTCTGATAAAAGATGATGGTACATTTCACATTTAATTATAAAAGTATCAATGTAAAAGCTGTTTAAAGCACCAAGAATTCAGAGCTAGTGAGAAAATTATCAGAATTCAGAATTTACAGTTGGAATGCATTTTGGCAGACATCTAGTCCAACTGATATTATAAAAGTAATCTGCACTACATGATACCCAATAAGGGCTCATCTAGCACCTACATGAAGATCTCTAATGAGGGAGAACTCACTACTTCTTGAAGGACTCCATTCCACTTCTGAATGATGCTAATTATTAGGAAATTTCTCCTGCAATCAAGCTTAAATTTACCTCTTTGGAACTTAGACCCATTCCTCTATGATCTTCTTCCAGTGATCAAAGAGAATAGGTCTAATTCCTCTTCTTCATAACAGCCTTCCAATACTTCAAAAAAAAAAAAGCTGTCATCCCTCTCCAATTAATCTCTTCTTCAGGCAAAAATTCCTTCAAATGATCTCCATTTGGCACCAAAGTAACACTCTTCACTACTAGTTTTCTTCTTGACACCCTAGTTTATCAATGTCTTTCATAAATGAACTGGCGTACTCAGATTTGAGAGCAGTACTTAAGAAGTAGCATTTCATAGTCTTGTAATAAGAACAGGAAAAATTTGGACCTGACAGCTTTTCACATCATCATCATCATCATCATCATCATCATCATTATTATTATTATTATTATTATTATTATTTAGTTTACTTTAGCTAAAGGAAAAGAAAATGAAATGTGTGGTATAGGAAAAATGGCTTTGGCTGAGGAAGAAGAGGAAGAATTGGAAATTTGCTACTTGGTCCCTGGTGACCTGCAATAACCATGTCTCACTGGCTGCTTCTTTTGATTTTTTTCATGATGGGTAATTTTATTGTAGTGGTAGACTCCAGGTTTGTATACTAGTCTGCAACTTAATAGCCTTAGAGATGTGACTTGAACAGACAGAAGGAATGATTTGTTCATGGTTACTGGATAGTATGTGTCAATCAGATGAAGGACTTGAATACAGTATTTTTTTTTTGTAATTGTCTCCATTCAGCATCTAATCTGCTTTAAAATAAATGATGAAAAGGTTAGACTAGAAGACTTTTAAGGGATTTTTTTTCCCTCCCAGCTCTCAAACTCATATGGTTTAGTATAATTTGTGAATCTTTTTTTTTTCAAAATACGTAGCAGTTTATACTGTGGAGTTAGCTGGATTTGGAATAAGAAATTATAGAACCATAGAATTTTAGACTCAGAAGGAAATTAGTTGCTATTTGGAGTTATTTGCTGCAGCAATGATTGCTGCTGCAGATATTTGACTTCATATTGATTCCTTCCCTATTTCTTCTACCAGTTTTTGGTGCATTCCTATACATGGTATCATGGGTCAAAAGTTGATTAACTTCTCAGAGTTTAGTTCTAAAATTATTTTTAGAATAGTTGGAAAAATTCATCACTCAGCTCTCAAGCATTTCCACAAGAATTATATGGGATCTGTTATCAAATACTTTGCTAAAAATCTAGGCAATCTACAACATTCTCTTCAAGTAGTAGTTTATTAAACCTGTACAAAAAAAGTAAATAAGTCTAATCTGCTACAACCTGTTCTTGATAAAACTATGTTGGCTCTTTTAAATCACCACTTTCATTACCAAATTTTTGCTGTTTCTCTTTAATCATTTGTTTTATAATTTCCCAAGGAACTGATGTTAAACTCATGTACCTATAGTTTGCAAGCTTTATTGTCTTCCCATTATTGAAAATCAGGATATTTTCCCTTCAATGGTCTTGTGGTATCTCCCCTCTTTTTCACGTCTTTTCAATTTCATTAAAAGTGGCACATTTTTTTAATTTTTTATTAATTTTTATTAATTTATTTTCATTTATAAACAATCATTTCCATATGCTTTTGAGTTTCTC
This sequence comes from Phascolarctos cinereus, assembly GCF_003287225.1. Taxonomy (NCBI): domain Eukaryota; kingdom Metazoa; phylum Chordata; class Mammalia; order Diprotodontia; family Phascolarctidae; genus Phascolarctos; species Phascolarctos cinereus. Next base: position 209,307,425 of record NW_027555958.1, read on the forward strand.
CCCCTTCTTCCCCACCAACCTTCCCAATATGGCACACAATCTGATATAGGCTATACATATACATTCCTATTAAACATATTTTCGTATTAGTTATGTTGTAAGTAAAAATTAAAACCAATAGGAGGAACCTCCATTAAAAGGAAACAAAACTCAACAGACGAGACAAAAAGCAATTCAACTTCCATAGTTCTTTCTTTGGATGTGGATAGCATTTTCCATCATGAGGCCTCTGGAGATGTCTTAGATCCTTGTATTGCTGGGAAAGGTTAAATTTATCGATATTAGTCATCACACAACATGGCTGTTGTTATGTACAATGTTCTCTTGGTTCTACTCACTTCACTCGGCATCAGACCATGCAAATCTTTCCAGGTTTTTCTGAAGTCAGCCTGTTCATTATTTCTTATAGCACAATAGTATTCCATTACATTCATATACCACAACTTGCTCAGCCATTCCCCAATTGATGGGCATCCTCTCAATTTCCAATTCTTTGCCACAGAAACAGCTGCTATGAATATTTTTGTACATGTGGGTCCTTTTCCCATTTGTATTATCTCTTTGGGATATAGCCCTAGAAGTGCTATTGCTGGGTCAAAGAGTATGACCATTTTTATAGCCCTTTGGGCATAGTTCCAAATGGCTCTCTAAAATGGTTGGATCATTTCACAACTCCACCAACAACGCATTAGTATTCCAATTTTCCCACGTTTTCTCCAACATTTATCATTTTCCTGTTTTGTCATGTTGGTCAATCTGATAGGTGTGATGCGGTACCTCAGAGTTGTTTTGATTTGCATTTCTTAATCAATAGTGATTTGGAGCATTTTTTCATATGACTATAGATGGCTTTAATTTCTTCATCTGAGAACTGCCTATTCATATCATTTGACCTTTAATCAATTGGGGAATGACTTGTATTCTTCTAGATTTGACTTAATGCTCTATATATATTAGAAATGAGGCCCTTATCAGAGAGATTGGTTGTAAAAATTCTTCCCCAATTTTCTACCTTCCTTCTAATCTTAGTTGCATTCGGTTTGTTTGTGCAAAAACTTTTCAATTTAATGTAATCATAGTTATCCATTTTGCTTTTCGTAATGTTCTCTATCTCCTGTTTGGTCATGAATTCTTCTGTTCTCCATAGATCTGATAGGTAAACTATAAAAGTGGCACATTTTAGAAATCACATCTATCAGTTTTTCAATACCTGACGCTGTAGTTAATCCGGACAAAGTTACTGTTAATTCGTCAAAGACAGTTAGAAGTTTTATTACTATTTCCTAAGTTTTCTTGTACATCAACTACTTGTTAGCTTTTTTTTAAACAATTTAAAATGTAAAGGTTCGTATCATTCCTCCAATACTTAGTAGTAGTCATTGCCTTCAACTCAAGCTGATGAGGCCCCAGTTCCTTCATGCATAAAATGAGGACGACAATAGTAGTTACTCTATAGGTTTATTATGAAGGTCAAGTGAGATCATGTAAGTATAGTAATTTGCATAGCCAAAAGTGCTATTAATGTGCTACATAAATGTTTACTATTTTTGTTATATTATTAATCATTCATTTAAAAATGTATAATTAGCAGACATCAAGATCTATACTGGACCTGTGATTTCACTGATGTAGGTAATTTTCCAGAGAAAGAAATTCCCTCTTTTGAAGCTGATTGACACTTTCTTGTTTCTTGCAAGTTTCTCAGGGTATTGAAAAATTAAGTGACTTGCTGAGAGTCAAGCTGCCAGTGTGTGTCAGTGGCAGAATATCAACATCCATCTTTTATTGTTTTTTGCTTTCTTTTGTTTTGATTACAAAGTCTTATTTTGTTATTTAACTATTGATAATTTTTATGTTTATATTTCCTCTTACCAAATAGGCTGAAAATTCATTGAAATCATGATGGTGTCGTATGCTTCTCTGCGTCCCTAGTAAAGAGCAGGTACTGAGTGTGTGGAAGGAGAGATTTATTGACTTTAATTTCATTTGAGGGGAAGAAGAAAGGGAAAGCTCCCAAATGAATAAAGGAAAAAGAGAACCACAGCTGGTACCAGGAACTAATAGTGAATTACTCTGCCTTTTACAGACTTAATGCTGTTTTGTTTGAATTTTTGCATACCCAGCGACTATCATGTTGCCTAGCGTATATTCAGTGTTTAATATTTTCTTTTTGGTTGATTGATTTGTATCACAATTCATTAACTTTGTCATGGTCACATCTGAGTTATTAGGAACCTTTAAAAATAAATAGGTTCAGTCATTTCTGGACTTAATCAGTGAGAATCCATGGTCCAGTCATCCTTTGTATTTAAGACCCATCATGCCTTCCATAACAACAATAATATTCAAGTGGTAACTTCACATCATTTCACAAAAGCAAGTATTGAGGAGGGATAGTTAGAATTTAAGCTTCTTCAACTGAATACATTTCAGCAAGTATTTAGTGCCTCCTCTGTGCTAGGCATTGAATGAAGTACCAGGAACAGAAAGATGAAAAAGGGAGTACAAATAAAAAGTATATGCCTATAAAAAGTAAATGCCATGTCCTTATTGAGTCCCTTGTCTTTGGTATGTAACTCATATTTCCCTTGGTCAAATTTTCTATTAAATTAATTTTTTTAACAAAATCCTAAAAGTCTGACAATTCATTAAATATCCTTTTTTTTTCATTCAAGATTATGCTTAGCTTAGCTGGGTATGATATTTTCAGCTGGAATCCCAGTTCTTTGATATATAGTGTTCTGAGACCTGGAAAATGGGAGGGGCGGAGAACAAACAATCCAAGAAAAACAAGAAGATAGAAAAGAAAGTCAGCCAATTCGAAAAGGAGACCCAAAATCTTAAGGAAGAAAACAACTCCTTAAAAATCAGAATAGGGCAAGGGGAAGCCAGTGAAGTTATAAGAGATCAAGAAATAATAAAATGAAATATAAAACAAAAAAATAGTAGAGAATGTGAAACATCTCATAAGAAAAACTGATTTGGAGAGCAGATCAAGAAGAGAAAACACAAGAATAATTTGACTACCTGAAAGCTATGATAAAAAAAAGCATCTTGATACAATAATACAAAAAATAATTAAAGAAAATTGTCCTGAAGCATTAGAACAAGAGGAGAAAGTAGAAATAGAAAAAAAAATCCACTGATTAACACCTGAAAGAGATCCTGTGAGAAAAACCCACAGGAATACTATAGTCAAATCCCATAACCTGCTGCTTAAGGATGAACTATTATAAGTAACAAGAAAAAAAACAATTTAAATATGGCAGTGGCAAAATTAGAATCACACAAGACAGAAGCTGTGACACTAAAAGACCATCAATCTCTCTCATTTGATGTTTTAAGTGTTTTTTTTAATTCCTCTGTGAATTCTTTTGGGGCAGGTGATCATTTGATGTTACTCTTTGGGGTAGAAAATCACTTCTTTACTTCAGTATCCTCCTCTGAAGATGAACCCCAGTCTTCTGTATTCCCATAGGAACTCTTTATGGTTGGATTCTTTCTCCTTTGCCTGCTCTCTCTCTTTTTTATTTGTAGCAGCTTATATTTTGTAATCATTTCTAGACCTGGGGTATGGAGGATGGTGCCTCTGGCCTCAGGTCCTCCTTCAGTTCTCCTCTCTGGCTTGGAATCGAAATAATACCTCCCCCCCCCATTCCAGCCTGTGGTGTCCCCACCCAACTGCTTCTGCACTCAAGCAGTGGGGTAGAGTGTTTACTGGGTCCTTCTCACTCAGGAGCCCATCTCTGCAGCACAGCTTGGTCTGGCATTCCTTGTCAGCAGAGGTTCCTCAATCCTCCCCACATCAGATGCCCAATTCCTGTCACTGTCCCAAGGGTAAAAGTTGCTGTACCTGTGCACCAAGGATGCTTCCTGATGCAGCTAACCCCAGGGCTCACCTCTTGTTGTATAAGTGGAACTACTCTGGTGTTTATTCTTCACAGAGACCAATCCTTCGTCTTCTTCAGATTTTCTCTTATTATCTCAGTTGTACCATTGTTCTTCCCCAACTCTTGTTTATTTTTAACTTCTTTATTTTCACTCTGAGGCACTATTTTAACTCATTTGTGGGGGAAACCTAGAGAGCATGGAGTATTCTGACCTACTCTGACATCTTCTCAGAATCCTTCCCCCATTTTGTTATATTTTCAACACATGCCAGTACTGAACACTTAAGAACTTATGATGTGTAACATTGAGTTAGACTCAAGTCATAATTATTCCAGACGTTAGCATCTAGGAAACTTTTGTGAGGGAAATAATGCCAATTATAATAGGTCAGAGAAATCCCTAGCTTCCTTGAATAATCTTTTCTAAATCTTTCCTTTATAAATTTCTCATAATCTTGTGAAACCAGTTTATATTTAAAAGGTAAACAAGCTCTTTTACAAACTGTGTTATATTTTATAACTTTGATGTGTAAAAAATCTTCCTTTTTATTTATTCTAGATAATACACCCCATTCAAGTTTTATAAATATATATATAAATACATATATACACATACATACATACATATACATGTATATACATGCATGCATATATACATACATATATGTGTGTGCATATATGTGTGTGCATATATATGTGTGTGTGTATATATATATATATGTACTTACCTTTCATTTCCATGATAGATTGGAAAACTAATGAAGAGAATCACATTGAACAAAATTTTTGAAATCAGGATTTGGTTTCCAATATCAATTCTGCTATTCATTTCTTAATTTGATTTTGGACAAATCATTTGGGCTTTCACCTTATTTTGCCTAGATTTATATCTCTATCTTGTTTTCTTGCCATTTCCTATCCATCTTGCCTCCATTCCCTCCCAATTTCCCCAGTAGTTTTGGATTCTGCCCTTAGATTTATCCTTGGTTCTGTTTTTAGAATGTGAGCTCCTTGAGTGTGTGTTGCTTGTATTTTTATCCCCAGATTTTAGGGTAGTACCTGGGACAAATAAGTATTTAATAAATGCTTTACATATCAATATGTCCATAACTCTCTCTGTTTCTGTATTTATCTATATTTCTGTGTGTCTATCTATCTACCTATCTATCAACAAGTTATTGTCTTAGGTACTGAGAATATGTGGTCTATGATCACTGTGTTTTCTTCACGTGTTTGAATGACTCTCAAGTGTTTTATTTGTTCTGCTTGGTTGCAGAGGTCAGAACTATCAATAAATGGTAAGAAATTTCCAAAAACTGGACAAATAGGCTAGATAGAATGGAAAAATTCCTAATAATTAGAATGAGGTTTTTTTTTTCTTCCAGAAAGGCATGGCTTTCTCTTTCTTCACACAGAGTCTTTAAACAAAGGCAGATAAAGACTTATCAGTTATGCTGTAGAGTGGGTGGTTTTTCATATGCTTCTTGTATTCTGTATAGTCTCTGATGCCCCTTTCATATCTAAAAGTATGTGATTCTGTGATACAAACATAAACAATCCCTGCCTTCAAAGAACTTAGATTCTACTAAGTCTATATTATATCCAAAAACAAGTAAATATCATATTATCTTTCAACTAATTAGGGGTAAAATCTTTTTTTTTTCAGATATGAGCTTCTAGAGGCAGGGTAAATGTTGAATATGCATTAGTGTTATATTGTCTATGATAAATATTAGTAGCAAAAAAAATCGAATTGTGCCTTTTGGCTATAATATCTTAAAGGTGGCTTTTACCACTTCTCTCAACTAAATGGTGTCTGAAATTTAGAATTCATTAGTTGCCAAACTGTTTAAGTTCACTTTTGACCATTATTTGCTAAGGTTTAGAACTAGCTATACCAAAAATAAGCCGTTAAGTGTTTCTGCTCAATTTGGAATGACCTAAAGTTGTACTATGTGCTTGCTTTTTCCAGGAAGGGTACTTTGCTACCTTTAGAATTCCGCTAAATATATTCTTTGGTTCATTTTACTCTTGGCAAAATATGAGCATCTGTTTTTAGAAAAAGACTGATTAAAATTGCTCAAAAGGCTTCTTGAATGTAAAACAGCTATTACAAAACAACCTTTCATTGATTTATGCCTAAATGAAGCTGACATATATGAATTTAATTTTCTTTGAAATACATGTGGGTGAAACATTTTAAAATTAGTTCAAGATATTTAACAAACTGAAAACACAGCTGGGTGAGCCGTTTTTACTCAGAAAAAAAAAGCTTGAAAGTGGAAAGTCTTAAGTTCCTCAATATGGCAAAATGTGGGGAAAGCTATTGTTCAATTGTTTGAAAAATATTGTGATATATTATGTATGTTAAAAAATAGGTTATATTTTCAAGAAAAAGGTTAAAACTTTTGGTGTCATTAGGTTAAATTTAAATATACAATGTTTATCATTGTTTAAAAAAACTCTGTTCCCTTTGTAGGAATGTGACTTGTTTGGAGCAAAAACCTAAGAATGGCATACTTCATTCTCATGTGAAAATACATTTGTTTGGGGAGTGGGCAGATGAGAAATTTTGAGATTAAAGTAGTAAACAGATTTTATTTTCATGTCTGTGGATTTCAGATTTAACTGGAATTAACAAAGTATATGACTTACCACATTAATACACAGAATGGATAGAATGTTGGGCCTGGAGTCAGGAAGACTCATCTTCTGAGTTCAAATCTGGCCTCAGACACCGACTTGCTTTTTGACCCTGGGCAAATCACTTAACCCTATTTTCCTCAGTTTCCCATCTGTAAAATGAGCTGAAGAATGATAATGCAAATCACTCCAGTATCTTTGCCAAAATAACCCAAAATGGGATCACAAATAGTTGGACATGACTGAAACAATTGAACAACAACAAGGATTTAACATACTCACCTAGAGTCACTTATGTAAGCATAAGTTGGATAAATCAAAAACATCTAAGAAGCTTCATACTTACCTTTGATGCTTTCAATCTGGCCTAAGCTGCTAGGCCTACAAGTAAAATTGTTTGGGGCTGAGTCTAAATATTCATACCTATAACAATTAGAGAAAGGATGAAATTAGTTGGAAAATGTAGAATAAGCCTAATTAGAACTGGTTTGGCATAAAAACAATTGGGACATAGTGTGATTGTGACACACACACACAAAATTAGAAGTGCATAGATTTTTGTTTGCTTAAAATTGTGCTCTAATTCATTTTTGCATCCAGGCAAAAATAATGTATATACCTAGAGATACATAGTGGAAAGGGTTTTGGATTTTGAGTCAAAAGATCTGGTTTTTGCTACCAGTTCATTATTTCCTATATATGTCACCTTTTATTAATACATAAATCTCTCTTAGCCACAAATGTTTTGTTCATAAAAGATTTGGAATATATAAGCACTAAGACCTTTCCAGTTCAATTCTATAATGTTTTTATTACTATTGCTTTCAAATAAAATTTCATACAGTTATTTCTTCATTCATTTGTTTTTTTAGTGTATATTGAGATCACAATTCTTCTCTATGAATTTAGACCTCCTAATCATTTTAGCTCTCCCACATTTTGGCTTTCTCTTCACTTAAGGACAGTTTCTTCATCTCTTCAGTATTCTGTATAACTAGCCTTCTGTGTACTTTTAGACAAATATCTTACCTTTTTCAATTAGAATCACTCTCCTACTTGTGCTAAAGTTCTTTGAATTATAATTAACCAGGGTTAGCCTATGAATCCTGTAAGCAGGCACTGACTAGCAGCTACAGATCACCATAACTTAATATAACACTCATACATGAGCAATGGCAGTGACTCACGAATCAATTTATCCTTGGTAGTGCATAACAGCAGCAGCTAAAGGAAAAGTCCCAAAAGAAATGTCTTGCAAATGAGGTTTGACCACGGAAATAGCAATAAAGAGGGAGGAGTATTCTGACCCCCTGACCAGAACCAGTGAGGTGAAGGCAGGTTAAGAGACTTTCCCAAGGTCATTCAGATACAACATTGCCAAAATTTCAAAATAATTCAAGTATGATAGAAAGAATGACTATTCTTATGAGTATTAAGATTTAATGTACAGGATGACCTGTATTCAATTTTTTTTAAACTAGCTACATGCACATTCATGAGCAAATAAATACCTTTAACCTCAGTCTTGTTATCTATAAAAAGGGAATAACAACGGCACCTTCCTCACAGTGTTATTGTGAGAGTCAGATGAGATTATGTGTGTTACCTGCCTTGCAGAATTTTAGACATTTTAAATGTTAAATATATAAGAATATATGATATAAAATACTATCTACTCTTTATGAAGAGAAAGATGACATATATAATGTGATTTAAGTATATAATTATAAACATATTAGCAATTTTAATACTACTATCATAGTTATTGTCAGTTTCATTATTGTCCCAGTAGTCATGACTATATACAGTTAGAATCTAGGCTTTTTATTTCATTGACATAGAGAACTCCTAGATGAGGATCCTTATTCTACAAAGGCAGGCCAACATCATCTCTTGCAAATTTATTAGTGAATTGTCTAGAATACAAAGAGATTAAGTGACTTTCTCAGGATCCTAAAATCACTTCATGAAGTAGTAGGGACTTGAAGGCAGGTCTTCCTCATTCAAAAATCTAGCTCTCTAACCACTAAGCCATGCTGTCCCATGTTTTATCACAGTCAGTTTTAAAACTAGCTACCCATCATAAGATTCTTTACTTGAGGTACTTGAAATTCTCATGCCCTCTCTCCTATTGTTTATCCAGTTATGTGTTGACTTTTCTAAGGAAATAGTAGTTAAACAGATATATGAGCCTCAGCTTTCTTTTCTGTCACTATCTTACAGGACCAATCTATTTAACATTTTATTATCATATTCTATTCTTAAATTTCTGATTCTCATTATTATGTGCTGTGATTTCTTATAATTCATGTAATTACTTTTTATTGATATTTTTTAATATTTTTTTCCTGAAGAAATGAAATAACTTCTCTTCTTGACAATATGTGAGGAAATAATACCATCTAGTGGAAAATTCCTCAAGTAGCAGACATCAGGACCCTTGGGCCCAGAAATGATTCTAAGGGGCTTCTCTGATAGACTCAAAGTATTTGAATGTTCAAACAGCAGTCCATGTCATAATTCTTTGAAGTTCTTGCTTTTGCATCATTGTATAGAAAATATGTTAATACTTTATCAAAAAACAATTTGCTTGTATTAATAGTGAAACAATTAAGGGATAGTTGCCTCTATGTAGTTTTATTTACATTTTAAAACATATACAATCTTATTAATTGTAGTAAAGAAGTAACAAGTATACTATACAGGTTAATTCCATTATAAAATATTGCTTCACAAAGAGCTCATAGCAAATTTAAGCTATGGAAGTTATAGCATCTCACAAAGATGTATATACAACATTAAAAGGTAATGACTATGTGGTGGACGTTTTTAATCTTCACTGAACTAGAAAATTATATTTACCTTTTATTTGAAGATATTAAAAGAGTTCTCTCATTTTTTTTTCCTTGCACAGAGAACAGCTAGCTCTATAATGAGCAATATTTTACATAACTTCAGAAATGCAGGAGACAGATGGTCAGTGATTTTAGACAAGTATCTTTCACAGTCTAAATCCTTGAGGAGATTGAAATTATTTCCCATTTTTCATTAAGTCATTTAGGTTATAATTTGGTAACAGCTTTGGTCACTTAGATCAGGTAATTTAAATAAGTCTTACATTACGAAAAAAAAAATTGGGTTAATTCAAATAATTGTTTTTAGTCTCTAATGCATTTTAACTTAGCTTAATTAAATTAAAGTCTTCTGAACAATGTTTCAAAGTTTCCAGTACTATTGTACACTTTGAATATTTCAAGTAAAGCTGTTTTTTACTTCGTATTGTCAGTTACCAAATCTTGTCAATTCCTAAATAACATTTTCTGTTCTTCTTTTCCCATTCCTGACTCTAGAGTTCAAGACAATACCTAAATCAAGTACTGTTGCAAACTACATCTATCTGGTTGGCTCTTTGTTTTCACTCTCTCTCTCTACTATAATCCTTCACCTATGCCAGCAAGAGACATTTATTTTGTTTTAAACACCATTTGGATCATGCAACTTCAGTTTTCAAAATATTTCACTGGCTCCTTATTACTCACTGACTAAGGCATAAATCCTTTGGGCTGACATTCAAAGTCTTTCACAAAATATGACTCTGAGCCATTTTGGAAAGCAATTTGGAAGTATGCCCACAATGTCATTAAACTGTATTTAACCTTTGACTCATTGATTCCAGCGCTCGACCTAAATATCAAACAGATATGAGAGAGTAAAAGGATGCATACGTTTAAATATATTTACAGCACTGCTTTTTGTTATATCAAGAAACTAAAAATTAAAAGGGTTCCCAATCATTTAGGAAATGGCTGAAGATAAAATATCATATGAGTGCAATGGAAGAGTATTATATCATAAGTAATTCTGAAATTTTGGGTTTTAAATCAAATTAGGAAGACTTGTATGAAGTGAAGCAGAGTGAAGTGAACAGTACCTAAAGAAACAAAATTTTAAATAAAAACAATCTTAAAAGACTTAAGACCCCTGTTCAATGCAATGACCACACAAGATTCAGAGGACTAATAATATAGCATGGCTACCAATATCCTGACAGAGATATGATGTACTTCACAGGAAGAATGACTTCAGGCATTATATGTTTTGCTTATAGTATTTGCTTAATTAATCATTTTAGTGAATGAACAGGTGAACAATTGGATATATACGTACATATATACATATACATATACATGTACATATATACATATGTGTGTATATGTATATATGTGTGTGTGTGTGTGTCCTTATCTACCACGTACCAGGCTTTTGATAGCAGCAGGATTTGCAACTGGGTCCAAAATTAGTTTGTATCACTGTCAGTTTACATTCTCAATCTCAGCAGAAATTAATTTGCAAGTCTGTGACTCACAGAAGCAGGAACTCTTCTCCTAGCCATGAGTTCAGAAAAAAAATAAAAAATAGGCTATGATGAGGAATAATCATGTATTTACATACATTATTACATTTTTGCTCATGCAACAAGTTACATTTCATTGAGCAAATAGTAGATACCTTTTGAACTTTAGTGTAGTAGAATAAACAAAAGAAAGGAAGTATCATAGGACGTATAATTCTCAGTAACAGAAATATTAATCCCATTCTGGAAACCAGTATATCCTACTAATGATTTATAATCTTAGAGAGTTATCTAAAACTCAGAAAGGTAACATAGCATGTATAGTCATAGAGCTAATAAATGCTAGAAATAGGCACAGTGTCTAACACCTTAGGAGATGAATAATTTGCTTTTATTAATTCTCCAACTGATTCTAAGGCTGATATTTCTAATAAAATAAAAGGATTATCTAAACATTATGGGAATCTTCATTAGATTTTTGACTATCACTGGTAAAGGGATATGGATATGTTCAATCCCTTAATTCTTTCTTGGTAAGAAGAAACATATGCTATTTACATTTATATGGAAAGAAGTATAAATTCATTTTACTTTCCATGACCTTTTCAGATTATATAATAGTCAGCTTAATTCCATTCAAAGAAGCATGAATTAAGTGTCTGCAATGTGTAAGTTATTATCCTAGGTTCTGAGGATGTAAAGAGAAAATCCAAAATAGCTCCTACCTTTTAGTTCATTGCACTAAAAGGCTATGATAATTTAAGAAGAGAGAGAGCTAACCACCAGAAGGATCAAGAAAGGCTTCTCTAATGAAGGGGATGGTGAATCAAGCCTTGAAGGAAGCTTAGGATTCTGAGAGTTAGAGGTTGGAAAACAATCCATGTCAGTCACAGGAAACAGTTTGTGCAAAAGGACAGAGACAAGGAGTGTGGGTGAAACTCTCCTACAGAATTGATTATATGTCTTGAGGATGACACGCTTTGTGTGCAATTACACTTGCACAATTTTTCATCGAGGATTTGCTACAGCTTAGTCATACCCAGTATGAAGTCATCTATTTCATTTTGCGTGACTAGCACCTTTAATTCTTTGGAGACTATGATATTCAATAATTCAGCATCACTGGAAGAATATTGATCTTTTGTGTGACCTCCCTCCATTAGAATGTAAGCTCCTTAAGGGCAAGGGCTGTCTTTATTAATCATATCCCCAGCACTTAGCACAGTGCCTGGCACATAATAGGCACTTTATATATATTTATTAGGTTGGATGGAATGTTAAAATGACATACCTTTTTGGAAGAAGAAACTGAAGGCACTATAAATATTACATAATTCTTCCACTCTCCTCCCAACCCCCAAAAGGAGGGATCTAGCATGGGCAACTTATCCATTTAATGCTGGACCCAGTTCATTTTTTTGTCTGCAGTTTCTATTCAATGTGTATGTACTAATGAGTGAGTTCCATAGATTGCTTATCCAACTTCATATCCTAATCTGGATAATAGGCATTCATTCTCTATTTTTCTTGGTATGGACAGACCAAAATTATATTTTCAAAATAATAAATATTGAATAAAGTAACTGTAATAAGATGTCATTAAATAGAACTATTATTGACATAAATATTATGAAAAATGATATAGATCTTTGAAATCAGTTACTTCTAAATATAAATAAATGCTTTGCAATATATATGGCTTAACTTTGGGGATTTGCCTTCCAGTTATAATTGCCTATAGGCCAGTGATATGATTAGTTTAGGTCCTTTGAGTATAAACTGTCTAACAGTGAGAAAGTGTCTTGAAACATGCTAGGAAAGCTTACCTCAGCTGTAGATAATCCACAAACTGGACAAAAATAAGAGTGACTTAACTGGACATAGACCAAAGCTAATGCCCCTCTATGATCAGCATATTAGGAGATTACACTTGGTTGACCTGTCATTGACTTGACTACCTGTTTATTTATTTTGTTTTCTCACTAGAGGCTTCAGGCACATCAAGAAAATCAGTTAAAATAACCAACAGTTAGTCCTTCAATTGAAAGCATGATCACAAATATAATTTATCCCTTTGCCATACTCCACCAAAATCATTTGGATATCCTAAAGAATCTAACACAGTCATCACACTTCAAAGTCACAAAGACTATCTAGGGAAACACAAAGGGATTGTAAAATCCATTGACAGAGGAAAGCCACTTAAAAAAATGTTGGCATTCTCAGTAATATGTTCATCTTCATTTAGTTGATTTGTTCAATGATATTAATGAAACCATAAGTTTTGGGAGATTGTGAAGCACATAGTAATGTCTTATATGCAGAATAAGGGCAAAAATGTTGATTTTCAAATGAATAGATCCTAGACCCATGATTAGTGATATAGAGAACTTGTCATGATGATTAACAAAGGATCACATATTTAGAGCTGGAAAAGGTCATAGAAATTACTTAGTCAAAAGTCTTCTCTTCATGTAAGGGAAAATGAGGCCCAGGAAAGGTTCAAGGTAAGATCAAACATTAAACTTGAAGTCATGCATTAAGTAGAAAAGTCAAGATTTCAGCCCATACCCCCTGCTTCTAAATCCAGAGCAATTTCTATTAAACCACATTGTTTCATGATAATGCAGAATGTGTAAACAGATCCTTATAGGTACCTAGATAATTACAAGGTATAAATTGACAAAAGTGTATATCAATGTTTTATTCACTATAGTTAATAGAATAGAATAAAAAATTGCTTCTCAATGCAGATCTGCCACTCTTCCTTACTTTATAGTTTTAGAGAGTAGAGTCAGGCATTGAGAGATTAATGACTTTCCTATTGCCAAACAGGTAGTGAGTATAAAGAGATCTTATTGATGAGGAACTTTCCCAACCAATACATGCCAGCAATTGCTCTGCAATGTATAGTCTTAGAGAGTTGGTTGGAGCACTGAGAAGTTTAATTACTAGCCCAGCGTCAAATTGGTTTTCTATATGGGTGATGGGACTTGAATCCAGGTCTTCCTCATTCTGAGACCTATTTTTTTTAGGCAATTGGGGTTAAGTGACTTGCCCAGGGTCACACAGCTAGTAAGTGTCAAGTGTTTGGTCTGCAGTCAGATTTGAACTCAGTCCTCCTGACTTCAGGGCCAGTGCTCTATCCACTGTGCCACCTAGCTGCCCCTTCTGAGACCTATTTTCTTTCAATTATGCCATGTTGTCACTCTAAAACAGATCTTAGATGTCTTAAAGTGAAGAGGTTGGTTGACAGATCATTTCTATGATTCCATCTTGGGTGTTATCATTTTCAAGATCCCTTTCTGTAAAATTTTACCATAACTTACCTATTTCCTTCTTTTGCACTACCATATCATACTTCCTTATATTTTAAGTAATTTTAAGTCTTTTTTAAGTAATCTATATACAAAGTATTGCTAAATGTTTGAAAGAAAGGAATTGATCTGCCCATGTAAGGAATTTATTAGAGGGGAAAATAATAACTCAGAAGGATTTGTATAAGACTGAAAATTTGGGCAGTTGAGAGAACAAATAATTTACCAATTGTAAATTGAAACAAATGAGGAAAAACTCTGAACAATGTATTTTTTTAAATTGAGAATGTTAGGAAAGATCAATGTCCAATATGTAGTAATATGAAGATAAACACATTTTAAAATATATATTTGAGTGATTATGGTGTAAAACACTGCTGCAGTCATTAATATATCTACATGGTTTGGGGCTATTGGATGCTCAAAATGAAGTGATGGGAAAGCTGATTCATCTCATTGGTAATTTGATCACAAGGATGTTAATGTAGTTATAGAAAATGTATTTGTAAGTGCTAATAAGGAAAAATTGAATGAGACTGAAGTATTTTAAATGGTAGAAAGTAAAAGTTATAAAGTCTCATTAATGATCAGAAAACTGTTTAAAGCACCTATTATTCATTTTTAATGTTATAAAGAGTCTAAGCAAGACTCTCACTGTGGGAATATGACATAGCAATGATCAATTTGACTTGTCTGCAAAATCCAAGAGAGTTATGTCTCAAAACAAAAAGAGAAAAATAAAAGGGAGGGGATGTTTGTCTTTAAAACAGATACCTATTCTGCTATGCAGGATTTCATGTTTGATCAGACTGTTTAGGTTCAAAATGTAGATCTGTGCTTAATTACTAATAAGACTGAAATGTAAATTGTAAATCAATATTATTCTTTGTTCATCTTGGGTCCAGGCAATTTTAAACTGGGAGGTTGTGTTCCTGAAAGTTGTAAGTCAAGCTATGATTAATCACATTTTAAAAACAAGCAAAAATATGAAAATGAAAGATGTTCCCAACCAGATGACTAACAAGTGACTTTTTTATGAGATGGATGACAAAAACTACATTTAATCAATTATATATGATATCCCTATGTATTCCACAGGATCAGACTTTCTAAATTACATAAAAATAACCAGGCTAACATGATATGAAAGCACATAAAACTGCATTTTATACTGACTTTAAAGAGCTCTGATTTCAATAGTATAGACCATCCCTCTACCAACAAAGATCCCTGCATGCTTTATTAGATGATTTTTGTGATTTGCTAGGGTAGAAAAATTCATTACCCTATAGCCAAACTGTTGATGATACAAAAAAAAAATCTAGCTCTCATAAATGTAACTAGCCTAATCATTGGATGGCAGATACAAAATTAATTACTAGATCCACATTTGAAACATTTCCATCTTGGTAAAGAAAGAATGAAAACTCTTTATTAATAGGGATTATTAAATCCTCTATTTCACATAAATTTATTATCTAGCCTGCTTCCAATATATTTTACTTTTTGCAATTTACTAAACCAACTCTAGGACTTCAGTCAACAGACAGGTATATAGGGGAGAGTACTAGACTTGGAGTTAAGAGAAATGAGTTCAGATTCTGACTCTGATATTTACTAATTTGTGACATATGTCACACCTATAAGCTTCTCTTGTCTTCAGTTTTCTCATCTCTGTAACTAGGACAAGGAAATATGTGAAAGGAATGTTTGAGTAAATTACTTTGTAACTTTTAAAGTACATTTAAATATGAGTTACTGTTATGACTATTCTATTGATAGCTTTTTTTGAATCCTGGCTATTTTCCAAATTCAGTTATCCATTTAAATTCTGTGTAATGTATAAATTTGAGAAGATTGTCATTTGTTTTCTAAGTTATGGACGAAAATTTTCACTAGCATAAAGCCAAAGAGAGATCTTTGGGTCATTCCACTAGAAAAATTCCCCCAAATTGAGAGAGAGTCATTATTTGCTGCTCTGGTCTGGTTATTCAAGAAGTTCAGTATGTACCTATCCACTAATGTTAGCTATCCACTAACTCTGCATTTTACCCACAAGGATTTTGTGATAAATGTTCTTGATAGCTATCTATTATGGACTTTGTCAACTGCCTTGATAAAATGCAAGTATGTTATGTCTATGGCATTGTCCTTATCTAGAAATTCTGTCAAAAATATATCAGTCTAAAATGCCCTATTAAGGAAACTTGTTAAAAATGAACTAGTCAACAGCCACGTTATGCAATGACTATGATTGCTAAACTGAACCCTTCTCAGCATTACGAGGATCTATAACATCTCAGAGGACTCAGGATGGAAAATTCTGTCCACATCCAAAGAAGGAACTATGGAAGTCAAATTGCTATCACTTATTTTTTTTTACCTTCTGTTGAGTTTCATTTCATCTTTCTGATGGTTCCTCCTATTGGCTTTAATTTGTACTTACAACTTCACTGATGTGAAAATATGTTTAATGGGTATGTAAATGTAAAGCCTATATCAGATTGTGCACCATCTTGGGGAGGGTGGGGGAAGGAAAATGGAGAAAAATTTTCAACTCAAAAGCATATGGAAAAAATTAAAAATTAAAAAATAAAATTAAAAAATGAACTTAGTCTACAAGAAATTATTTTTATGTGATTTTCTGCAAGCTGCATAGTTTGTTACATTTTTGACTTTAGGTTTTGGCATATTATTAGTATGTTATAAATCTATTTTGATCAAAGGTTGAACTAAAATATTTAAATATGCTCCTTATTTTTTATAATTCCATTTTGCCTTAAATATTTTAATTATGATAAAGAAATCAATCATTTTAATGTGCTCTGTCATATAGCAAGAGTATCATTTAATGCACAGGAAGAAGTATTTCACTGAATAGAACTCAGAGACCTGAAAGGGTCAATATAACCTCCCTACAAAAATAAGCATCTTCACAATGCTGTGGAGCTTTTTTTTTTTAAATTCTTATTGCACATTGTCTCTTTACCCCATCTTAAAACAGACATTTTATTGATTTTGTTTCCTAGTTCAATTTTGTGGGGAAATTGCTCGGACCAAGAGGAAACTCCTTGAAGAGGCTACAGGAAGAGACAGGTGCTAAAATGTCTATCCTGGGGAAAGGATCAATGAGAGATAAAGCAAAGGTACTGAACTTTGATTTTGGTATTTAACACATACAGAAGGTTAAATGTCATGTGGATTGCCAAATTTATATTGCTGCTCTGAGCTTCTCACTTTGAGTCTCTCATTCTTCCTTCTGAGCCCAGTTTCTGTGCTCTCTGCTGTCACCATAAGTCAATGATTCTTCTCACTTCACCAAGCACATACTTTCCCCTGCTTTTTTCTAATTCTGTGTGCAGATTACTATCCAATCTTTTTTGTCCTTTTCTGTGTTTTCTTCAGGTTTTGCTTGGTTTCATTTTCTCTAATGCCCTACCTAGATCCCTTTGCACTGTTCAATCACATCACATAATCACTTCCATTGTAGCCTTCTCCCATTTTTATCTCTTTGCTTGCTTCCACTTTGATCCTCTTATCTAAACCAATTATTTTCTACTTATCTACAAATCCAAGAGAAACTGACTTCTTTCTTGAAATACTTAAGCCTGTACAACACTTCCCTTCCCACCCCCCAAAAAAAAAGGTTAGCCAGGCAATGTGACAACTTTATAGATTTTCTATCTGCTAGCTATATTTTCCCTCATCTGAATGCTGTAATAAACTGATTCATGTAGTAATAGTATCTTTCTGTTTTTTTTTAAATTCAAATACTTCAATAAATAGTGATTTTGTTTTTCCTCATCAGCATTTTCAAAAATTGATTGTAATGAGTGATTTACAAAGTAATCTGTAATTATAATATTGAAATCTTTATTTTTGACTATAGAACTACTTAAAAGTAGTTTAGTAATTTTTTTTTCCTTGAACTATTACAAAATGAAATGGATTTGAATTGAAGTTGTGTTTTTTTCCCCAATCAATTGGCATTAAAGAGATGAACACACCCTATGGTAAACATTTTAATTACAAGAAATCTGAATTTGAAGTTGTATCAAGGCACTGCAAAGGGACAAATCATTCTAAAGTTTAGTCAACAATCTTCCTTATATTATTTGGAAAGAAGGATGTTTGCTTACTAAAGTTTTGATTTATGTGGTTTCTTGGTTATTTTATCCTTACGTAGTTTTAGCTGTGGATCAACTCTTTGCCAGATTATTCCACCTCCCCCCTCCCATGACTGTTCAGTCCAACCAAGGCTTCTTCAAGTGGTGATAGTTATCATTGCCCACCTCGATGAACACTTTTTGTTTAATAATTAATTGTTGCATAGTAACACCTTATATTCATTCCTTAATATTCTGTTGTGTATCACTTTATGGTACATTTTCTACCCCTGGAATAAGACTGTACCAGTTCTCTTTCACATATTCCAAAGCAGAATTGGGAATATTCCTTTGTTACTTTATACAAATAGAAATGTGATAACTTGAATTTATACAAATTAATTTGGCAGTTTTACTGCATTTGTAATGCATGAATTGTAGTTCTTGTCTTTCTAAGAATACATTAGGTATATGAACAAATGTTTGCCTATCTGGCATGTAAAAAAGTTGTTTTTATTGAAGTTCTATTAGTTTTAATGTACTATTATCCCATATTTCTTGTAACCCTACTTATAGTTTATTACCTTGTACTTTGTTTATGTCCCAGTTGGCTGTGCTTTTAATGATTAGATTTTCTTTTTTCTACAATGTAAAGGAAAACTTCAGACAAGCTGTTCAAAATGACAATTTATGATTGTATATGATGATATGAAAATAATCAAACCAATATAACAAAAGAGTATCTTATGAAGACTCTTGAAAAGATGGCTTGTTAGAAGAAAGCACTTATGATGACTGAAGTTTAGACCTCTGTGCTCAATTGACTTCCAGTGGCATGCATTCTGGCTTCATTGGCCTTTTTATATCACTGTAACTTCAATATCCATATTCAGAAACAATCACCTCTCTTGCATTTAGGTCATTTGGAAATAAAATATTCTGTTGAGCTGAAGCATAAAATAAGAACCTGATGAACCCCCCTGAGAGATAGTACTGGAAGAATCTTATGCTTAAAAAAAAACTGTATCTAAAATTGTATTTTACTTCCTAGGGGAAAAAATGAATCCTTGAGAAATTGTCAGAATATTTCATGCTAAAATGAATCAGTTAGCAGATATTCTACATATGTTTATATTGTGCCAAAAACAGTGTTAGGCACTAAGAGGAATAAAAAAAAGTCCAAGAAGTGATGACTGTTTTCAAAAAGTTTATACTCTGTTTCAACTTCCCTCCTTTTCCTCAGTTGTCTTGCTAATCAAAGAAAGTATGATTGCAAGATCAGGCATTAGAGGGAAAACCAAAACATTTGGTCAAATCTGACTTATGGAGACTGACATAAAATTCCAAATGTCAGCAAGTTTTAGCCAAAAAAAATGATAACGAAGGGAAAAGTTTTAGGTAGCTAATAACAATGCAATCTTTAGGCCCTGGAATCTTAGATTTAAGGAGTTTTTTTTTAATTGTTTTGTTTTCTTCCCTTCCATTTTGTTAAACAAAAAAAAACAAAATAAAACCAAACAAATCAAAAAACAAAAACAAAAGCAAAGCACTCAAACAGCCTGTGAGCAGAGAAATACATAGACACAAAGGCTTGATAGTGATAGTTCCTTCATTAGAACACTTACATTCTGTGTTCCATTTACCACTTAGCCACAGTCTTGACAATGCTAATATGCAATTCCAGTGTTTTCCATTTATATGATGACGTGTCTCCCATTATCAGATCAATGATCATACATTTTAAATTGGTTTGGTGGGGGAGGAGAGTCAGCCTTGCAGAAAAGTAGGGAGTAAAATATAAAAGAAAATAAAAAATATATAAAGCAAAATATAATTTTATATTAAAAAATTCTTTAAAAACTGTTTAGACACATCAGGAAATGAAATGGCAGCAGAAAGATTTCTTCAAAGCCCAAACCCATTGTGCACCATATGGCCAGCTTCTTCAAAAGAACCAAGCAGCTGCATGCTTCACTGGCAGTTTGCTCCTGAGGAGTCTTCTGGGGTAGCTTGCCATAGCTTCGGAACTAGTGTTGCTATTTTTAGTGGTGCTGATGGCTAAGATTGGTGAGGAAGAACAGACAAGATGCTGATTCAATGGACTTCTGTTTGAATAAGAAAATACACAAAGAATTTACATCATACTACCCTAAGACATTGGGTAGATAGATGGAGGTGGGAGGAATGATGGAAGTATCTGGCATACTGAATTAAGAGAAGCTATCACATGAACTAGTACTATGCAATAAATTGGGAGATAGCATGACAGAGGAGAGAGCACTGGATTTGAAGTCTGAGGACCTCGCTTCACAGCCCGATTCTACTAAGTACAATCTGATGACCTCGGCCAAGGCATAATCTCTCTGTGCCTGTTTCCTCATGGATTTGTACTTTATAACCTCAGAGGTGACTTCTAGGTCTTAATATGTGCTTCTGTGATCCAGGTTCAATTAAGGCCCCAGCACTGACATTAACTCACTTTGGGTGAGTCAGTTAACTTATCTGGGCCTCAATTTCTTCATCTGTAAAATGAGATTATCAGACCAGATGATATCAAAGATCCTTCCCAAATCCAAATCCATGATCCTATGAGAGTAGAACTAACTAGTTTTATTACTATTATTATGGGTAAAAATAACACCCAAACTTTGATTCTTGAACCTGATTCATGAAATAAGAGGATGTTGCCTTGAACTATGAAAATGTCTTTAAAATATAATCACTTGTAATGCTAATAGAGAATTTTGTTTGCAAAGTAAAGTTCAAGAGTTTTCCCCTTATTTATATGTTGGTTTATGCATAATTTTGATCATAATAATAATTATGATATTTCTCTGACACACATTTTGAAAAGCTCTTCATTCACAAAGCTCTATAAAATAGATAATGTTGCCAGCCTAATTTTCCATACTAGAAAATTGAGATACTACAAGGCTAAGGAACTTTTCTATTATGATAGAGGTGGTTAGTGTCTCAAAATACAGCAGTATTTGCCTACATCAAATGAGTAGATAATTTATATTCATGTGTGTGTCTATGCATATACACATATACATATATGTATGCATGTGTATGTGCGTATTTGTATACCAACATACATGCATGTATTTCCAGCTCTAGTCTCACATCAACAATTATTGCCTTTTAGATATTTCAAAATAGATGTCCTGGAGGCAGCTTCAGCTCAATATGTTCAAAATTGAATTTATTTTCTTTCCAACAAAATCTATTCTTCTTCCAATTTTTCCTGTTCCTTTAAAAGGCACCACCTTTCTCCCCCAGACTCTCAGATCTGTAACCTCAGCAGTAGTATCTTCTAATGCTCACTTTCCCTTGCTGCACATATCTAATAAGTTGTCAAATCTTGCCATTTAAATTTTGATAGTGTCTTTTCTATCTGCCTCTTCTCCACTCATACAGCAGTATCCTTCATTCAGGCCTTCATCCCCTCTTTCCTAGATCATTTCAACAGACTCCTAGTTGTCTCAAGTATTTCTTATATCAGTTTACCCTACACACTACTTTTAAAGTAATTTTCCTTAAGTGCAGATCTGACCATGTGTCTCTTCTACTCAATCAACTCCACTGTCTTCTTATTGTCTCTAAGATAAAACATAAATCCCTCTGTTTAAGTTTAAGTTTAAGTTTATAGTCTTACTGGACATCATTCCTTCTGTCTCACTGTGTGACCCAATCAAATAGGCTTTCTCTCTATTTTTCATTCATCACACTCTGTTACCTTTCTCAGTGCCTTTGTATTGACTTTCTTATATCCTCCACCCCCCTTATCTTGTCTTCATGGCAACCCTCTTCCTTTAAGATGCAGTTCTTAAGCTTTCCCTGATTCCTCCACCTGGCGGAGTCTGCCTTGCCAAAATGCTTTGTATTTAACTGTTGTAATGTATATACTTTATATTTATGCTGTATTTCTTTTTACTTGTACTTGTCTCTCCCATTAAAATGTAACAGCAATAGTAATCATTTCATTCTTTGTACTTGTGTCACTAGTGTCTGACAAATAGTAGGTATTTAATGCATGCTTGTTGTTTTCTGTTGTTGTTTTCTTAATCTAGGCTTTTGTTTTCTTCAGTATGGGACATCCTCAGTGGCAAAAATATTTCTTCTCAAAGGATAAGATCAGCAACTCATCTATAACTTAGGATCTTAGAAAGTTGCCTGAGACATAAAGAGGTTAATTAACTCACCCTTGGTCACAAAGCTAATGTGTCAGAAGCATAACTGGAACAGTGGTAACTCTAAAGTCAATATTCTACCCATTACAGCACACTGATTACATTTTTATTAATCAGTTTTATTTTATTTTCAGTTCCAAAATCTCTCTTCTCATGTCCCTTCCTCCCCTCCAATGAGAGATTAGGAAAAAAACAAATTAAGAGAAACATAAGCCATTACAAACACATATAGTCAAACAAAATAAATTCCAGGCTTAACATTGAACAAAGAAATATGTATCAACATGTATTCTGGGTCCATCACCTCTCTATCTGCAGGTGGTTAACATGTCTCATTCTGGAATTGCTATTGATCATTACAGCACACTGACTCTCGTAGACATCAAGATAGCTATAGAGACTGCAGAAGTGATTTCATTAACATAGGAAACTCTTATGTGATCAACTCCCTCTACCAATGCATATGGGTACCTTCTCTGTAATTTAGTCATAGAGAGCTGTGTAGGGTACTGAGAGATTAAATGAATCACCCAGAGTCACATAGCAAATATATGCAAATATGTGTATGTGGGCACACACACACACACACACACACACACACACACATATACACACGTATATGTATACAGATACACACAAATATATGAGTATGCCTAGTATTCATGTTTTTTTCATTTATATTCCATTTGCTTCTTGCATGCATATGTTTCTTTTTCAGCGACAGTTATTTATTTTGAACCTCTCTGATTTTGTGACAGAATTGATTTTCTGTAGTAATGAAACTAAAATCAAAATCTCCACAGTAATGCTACTGTCCAGTGGCCTATGTAGGTGACAATTCTTGACCAGTCATTCATATTTTATTTGGCTTCAGAACTGTGTAATATCAGCCATTACCATATTTTCTCTAGTCCTGAAGGATTTGTAGCATAATCATTGCACGTCACCAAGGCTTACATTGCTGATATTGGACAACTCTCCAAAAGTTTAATATCCTGACTACAAAAGCAATTTGTACTCCAACAAAATGAGAGCCAAAGCACCTGGGATAGTATTCAGGCAACAGCCCTAATGAGCCTGGTGATTCCTTTCCTAGCAGCTATGTTTCTCTTTCAACTCTCCTCTCTCAAGAAATTAATGTCTATTTCTCTCCCTCTTCACTTCCTAACAGTGGTGTTACAACAAATGAAATAATTTTCCTGGCTACAGTTTGAGTTTTTGAAGAAAAGAACACTATAAATTCCAAATAATTAACATTTTATTTTCATTATATTGATTGGATGTTCCTCTGTTTCTCTATTCTAAGTGCTGATTAGGAAGGAGAATGACAGATTAAAAGGTTCTCAGGAGGGAGAGAAAACAAAGGAGGGGGCACAATGGCTGAGTTAAATTTAAGAATGATAGTTCTGTGTGAGGGGTAGAGAAGATTTTAATAAAAGAACTCACTAACTTGAAAAAGAAAAGAAGTTTGTGCATCAGCCCTTAATTGCTGGAAAGTGATAAAGACAAATGATATTGTGGGTGTGATGTGATTAAATAGTATAGGTGGGTGCTTCCATTTAAGTAAAATTCTATGAGTTATTCTGAGTTTAGCTGGCAAAAATTGTCAACTGTGTAAAATCATACAGGAAATGGCTATAAAAAGACTAAAAAATTATAGTGCATTATGTGCATGGGAAATAATCCTTTAAGCTTCAGCATCTTTGTCAAGAAAAGGACACTTTATGAAGATGAATAACTGGCCACTCAATGCAGCCAACAATGCAGATAAGATGGAAACCTAATGAAAGCCACAAACCTACCAGGCCTACTCATTTTCTCTGCACTTCTTATACCAAATCATATTCTAATGGTAATCCATCTGATGACAATAAAATGCAAGTTTGAAATATCATAATAAGAACTATCAGTTAAGTTAAAATTTTATTAATATATAAACTCTTTGAAAGAGAGACTGTTTTGTCTTTCTTTACTCAGTGCTTAACACAGGGCTTTTTTCATAGTAGGTTCTTCATAAATGACTAATGAATAGAATTATTAATTTCCTACTTCATTTATGTCTAGGCTAATTTGTTTTACTCATTGGATCTGAAGACCCAAAATTATGCCTCTCAGGGCTCATTTGTGCTATAGTAGAAAGAGCACTGCAATTGAAGACTTAGAAATGAGGTTCAAATCCAGGTCCTGCTATTTATTACCTATATGACTTAGGGCAAGCCACTCCACTTTTCTCTATTTCAGTTTCTTCTTTGTAAAATATGATGTGGGAAAGTTAATCTCCAATGTCCTTTCTAATTCACTATATTATGATTTCCTCCTCTTCCATTGTTAACATCCAGAATTGATGAAGAAAAGAACAAGATGACAGTGACTGATAAAGTGGCAAATAGAATACACCTTCCTTTGCCTTCAGTCTCTACTGCCCATACCATTTTTACCTACTTCAATGTATTATGGGGACAAGCAAGTGATGAAGCAGCAGGTGAAGATATACTGGAATCTATAGTCACATCTGTGCAAGCAGGTGGCATAAGCCATAGGGTTGTCTTCTCACTGGACTGAAGCAGCAATGGGATTTGGCAGCCCCCAGTGTGTCTGAGCAGCCTTTTTGAAGGACTGCACTGCTTACCTCCTGGAATATAGAAGGGGCTAAAAAAGGTGTCCTAAAAATTGTTTCACTCAACCTTGGCCTGCCTAGGTTGAAACACACACCTGCACACACACACACACACACACACACACACACACACATGCAAGCATGCATGCATGCACGCACACAGAGAAAAATGTACAAAAACTTTTGTAACAATGATTCTCCTCACCATTGTACATGGAATGTGTGCATGCTTGTGGAAAACACTCAATCTAATAGACATGGAAGACAAAAGGTCTTGTTTTGAGAGAACTCAGCAGTTATCACATCCAAATAGCATCCCTGAATGAAACAAGACTGGTAAATGAAGGCCAACTAGCCAAAGTCATACCTGGATATATGTTTTTCTGGAGTGGCCACAGTGATGGGAAATGTGATGAAGATGGCATAGGTTTCACAATCAAAACTAATCTAGTTGACAAGCTTGCATGTCTCCCAAAAGGACTAAATGACAGGCTCATGGCAATGTGATTGCCACTTGAAGGAAAGTGCCATGCCTCCATCATCACTCTGTGTGCTCCCCACATGGCAAACCCTGATGATGCAAAGAAAATTTTTATAAAGATCTGGAGAAACTCATCATCAATGTACCAAAAGAGGACAAAATTATTATTCTAGGTAACTTTATCACCAGAATAGGTGTGGACTATTAGAAATGGCAGGGAGTGGTTGGGAGGAATAGAGTTTGAAACAGCAACATCAGCACTCACTTATTACTAAAGACTTGTGTTCTCATGACCTTCTCATCACCAACACTGACTTCCTTTTAGTAAACACAATAAAACTTTGTGGATGCACCCTCACAGAAAACCTTAGCACTTAATAGACTATGTCATTGTGAGGAGAAGAGATGGGATAAAAGAGTGATGAAGACAAAGTGTGGGGCACTGTGCTAGACCAATGATAGACTTATCTGTTCTAAGCTAAACATTTGCATTCAACAATAATGACAACTTAATGAGTGAGCAGTTTGTTGCTGACTTGGAGAGAAGGCTAAGCCAACCCATGGTTGGCAACAGTGAAGCAAAAAGCAGTGGACAGCTTTCAGAGATATGGTGTACAGCACCACATTTGCTCATCTGAGTCAGAACACTCACAAACATCAAGACCGGTTTGAAGAAAATGATGGGGAACTTCAAAAGCTGCTAAGTGAAAAGCAAGAACTCCACAGAGTTTACCAGCGGGATAATTCATTCATGGCTAAGAAGGCAGAATTTAGTTCCATCAAAAGTAAAGTACAAGTGAAGCTTAGAGAGATGCAGGATTCTTGGCCCAGTAAGAAAGTAGATGAAATTCAGTTTTATGATGATAAACAATAAAAAATTGTTTTATGTTACCCTGAAGGCTATTTATGGACCAAAGACCTATGGTGTATCTCAATTATTCAGTGCTGTTAGAACCACATTGATTAATGATAAGGATATGATCTTGGAGAAATGGGCTGACCACTTCCATAGTGTTCTCAACAGACCATCAGTCCTGAAGCTGTTCTACCTAAGGTAGAAGTCACCCCCTCTCTAGCCAAACTTCCCGCAACAGTGCTTATATGGAGATTAGGTGAAGAGATAAAAGGACACTCTCAAGGTCTCTCTGAACAACTTTAATATCTATTGTGAGAAATGGGAGACACTGGCAAAGGACTATCCAGCATGGTGTGCCCACTTCAAAGAAAGCCCTGCACTGTCATGAGAAGTTCACATTTAGAGACATCTCCACCCCAAATGTTTATATGAACTATTTGTGCCCTACTTGTGATAGAGTCTCCAAAGTTTTTATTGGTCTAATCATCCATAGTTTGACACACTGTACCTTGGCACCAACATAGTGAAGTCATTTTTGTCCTCTTCAAGAGAAAAGAAGACTAACAGACCAATCAACTGCTATCTAAGCTGCAGCTGTATTTCATGGGGGTAAATGAAGTGATTATTCACTCACCATGATTCAGTGAAATGCTATCCATTTTTTTTTAAAGGGAAAAGATATCCCTGAATCTACTAATCTCCAAATACTGTGTTTGAGTACCTTCATGTGTCATGTGTAATGTGTTGAGTTAGGAACTAAGCAAGATACAAACAGAAATGAGATGTCATCCCATTCTTTTGTAGCTAGAGATGAGAGACATATGCAAACAGTTACTATATATTATAACATGAAAGTGACCTGAGAGATTCAAAGTGTTATCAGCTCAAAAGAGGCCATCACTCCTGGCTATGTATATTTGTGTGTTATTTATTTTTGGTAATGGAATAAGGAATAGGTTTCTGGGAAGGCTTCATGGAAGAGATGGTATTTGACCAGGACCTTGAGGCAACTGGACAGAAGGACATAGTCAATAGGCTGAACAACAGTTATTGAGATAAAGAGAACATACTGTTGTCATTGTTATGCTTCTCCAACCATCACTGAATAAAAATTAGCTTTTTTTTATCCTCAGCCTAACTCAACACTTATCAAAGAGTTAGGCTTATAAAACTTTAAAAAGAGATTAAAACAGAAAGAGACAGAGAGAATTTTTGTTTTAAGTGATCCTAAACTAGAGAATCCTGTGCTTAGCTAAAGTGTATAGTCATCACTGAATTAGATTCCAGATTTTGCCAGTAGCAAGAAGGTTCATTTTATTTGAGACTCATTTTTTCATTTATATGTTCTCAAAGTGTTTCCGAGTGTTTCAAAAGTTGAAAGGGCATATGATTTTCTCAGGAATAAGACTTTTATGAAGTATTTTCTTATAGAGAAGCATTGTTATGAATAACTGAGAATTATGCTGGACTCTTGACAATTTCAAATAATGTAGAAAGAAAGCTATGTTTTCTGGGTATGGCTAATGACAAACAGCAGAGAATATGTGTCACATGCACACATACACACACACACACAGACCCTTGCCTGTCAATGTAATCTCCAGGATAGGATAAGAGAACTAACTTTGAACTGCTTTCCTTATGAATTGTTTTAAACACTGTAGGCCTAGACAAGAACATAGTCCAAATTGGCTGAAGGAAAAATTAAATATCCATTGTCACAGTCTGCATGTCCATGATTGTCAGCATATTCAGTAATACATATTTTATACAAGCATAATTGAATCATATGATTATTTTCATTTACTTCTGAAAGTTTTATTAATGCCTTTTTATAAAGACGTATCATGGTCACTTTCTACATTCCTTAACCCAGTGCTTAGCACAGTACTTGTCACACAGTAGGTACTTACTTAATGTTTCTTCATGGGTGACATTTCCTGAAATCCTCCCTTGCAATAAGTTAAAACAGATGAGTGAAATTAACTGACATCTCAATGGACATTGAGAAACATTCTGTACATATCTTGTACCTCTCTACTGAGAGGACATATAGGGTATTAACTTTAAATAACTTTTCTTACATAATTCCAAATTTTATTCAATAAGAGCAGACCAATTAACAGCTCTTTTGTTAATGAATAATTTTACTTATCTTCCCATAGTCCTTTCAGTGATAACTATTTCATTTTTATATAACCTCCATAAAGTTAGGAGCTGCTTTATTATTGATGTCATTATTATGATGATGATTATTAGTGTTAATATTTTAATCCCAGTTAATAGCCCAATGCCTGGTACATAGTAGATACTTCATAAATTCTTTTTAAATTGAATAGAATTGAATCTTTGACAATTTGATAGGTAATATTTTTGTTGAGTCAATGGACTAAGATGCAGATATTCAAACAGGCTTCATGAAATTTGATGATAACTTTCAAGACAAGAATCAGAAAAAGGGAAAGATAAAGATGACTTCCCCAGTAACAAACTATGTAGATCCAGGATCAGGGCCATTTTATCAGTCCATGATTACTTTTTTTTCCCTATGTATCCCTGCTAAACAAGCATCAGTCAGATCCATTTTAGCAATCAGAATCAGATGAATTTGAATACAGAGCTGAATACAGAACATGAATACAGAGCTGCAGTGATGGTGTTTGTGCAGTCTTTTGATGGATTGTGTAGTGCCCCAAAGAACTATGAACAACTCTTGACATTAACAAGCATTTTGAGGGAAGACAGAACAGTCTTTTATGAAAAGGTGAACTACACTACATGCTATAACAGTTCTCAGTTGCTTAATAGACACATTGAAGTGCTATTGATCAACAAAATTGAATCACCCAAAGTAAATGATTTTTTTTTCAATTTCTTAGGAAAAACTACAACAACAACATGATTTCTTGTGGCAATCTTGATCTTCATTTGTCAGTACTTTGTGGTTCAAAATCTAAGTATTAGCAGTACAAATTCAGAACACTTTTGTTGTTGCTTATTTTTGTTTCCTTATTTCTTTCTCTTTTCAGCCAAAGAATTCAGTTGATGTGTATTAAGTAACTACTATTTATAATGCACTATGTTATCCTGAGAATATCTATGTGTTAGTACTCACTTAAACTCATTTGGGATATATTCATCCTAATAATAACTGTGAAAGCATTTATAGCTTTGTATGTTTTATATATCTCTTTAGGAGTTTTTAATAATGGGAGTAATACCATATAATCCACTTTGATTTTCCAGGCTCAGAGTTTTGAGCTGGACTTTAAATTGTAATGCCAGTCTTTATGCAGTCCTGCACGTGTGTTACTCAGATAAGGCATCCATAGGCTATTGAAATATAATCACCATCATCTCTTATTCTATTGCTACCAAGAATAAAAGCCAGCAACATGTGGCACTTGATTTAGAGAACTGGAAAGCTTCCAGCATCTTTAATATAATGTTTCAGAAAGCTTAATGCCTTGTATCCCTTTATTCTCAGTGTGGGTTTCCTTAAAGCTCTGATTTGCTGTATGTATGTAAAGGTAATAGTGATTTTACTTTGCCTTCCCAATAGATGCACTGTCTTTGTATTACCTGAAAGTAATGTTCCTTTCTCTCATTTAAGAAGTGCATCACTAACCACTTTACATTCCCATGATCCTTCTCTTTATCCCACATCTTTTTCAAAATATCAGCAACCACAAAAGAAGACAGCTAACAAAATCATTTGATCCATTAATTATTTTTTTTTAAATCACAGAATCTTAGAATTGGAAGTGACTTCAAAGTAGTCATTGGGCCTTTGTCTAAAAAGCTCTCTGAGGAGGACTCACTATCTCCAAATGCAGATGTATACACTTTTGTATATCTGTAATGATTTTTTTCTTATATCTTGAAACTTAATCTTCATGTTTCCAAATTCCTCCCATTGTTAATAATCCTATCCCCTTGGGGCCAGTCAGAATATAAATTCTTCCATAAGATCCATTCAGATATTTAAAAAATCATGCTCTTAAGTGTTCCTTTCTCCAGGGTAAACATCCCTTGGTCCTCAGGACAAAGTGAAAACAAATTTCATTGCAAGATCTGTTATATTATTTCCCACTTCTGTAAGATTGCTGTGAAATGCTACCACAACAAATGATTTCTCATCTCCGCCCTCTCTCTTTGACCTGCTTGCCACTATTCTGTCCCTATTCTCCTACAACATGCAAGGCTGGTAGTGGGAGTAGGAGTAGGGAAAGGAAACTGAAAACCTTATATCTGTGTCATTTCTCAGGTAGTGACCAGTAGTCTTAACCTACACCCTATTCTCCCAAGTCTCCCCTCTTTCCTACTTGAGAGAAATTACTTTGCATGATCCTAAAACTACTTCTTAGGTGATTAATAACAAAAGCTTTTCTTTAATCTCTGAAATATTGGTTCAATTTCTTCTTATTTTAACGACTGTATCCGTTTTTACTTAGATTCCTTTAGCCCTAAATGTTCTTTTACTCTAAATATTTTTCACACGATGCACAAGCCTCTTTAAAAAGAAAAGAAAAGAAAAGAAAAAAACAAGCAGAAATTTCCAATGCCACAGTATATACTAATAAAGAAAACCTTAATTTATTTGTCTAACCCTAGATACATGAAAATATTTATTAACTTTGTCTCTCATTACTAAATGAATATTTTTAATTTTCCTCTCTTTGGCAAGTTAACTTAACTAGTCCACTTCTAATTTTCTAATTTCTTCTGAGGGAAAGACAAGAATTATTCCCTTTTTGTTGAATATCTTCCCCACCCCTTGATAATGTAATTGTGTTTAGCTTTATAGTATATGCCACATGAACTTTTTTAGACAATCAGCTTTCATATTCCCCTATACTAGTCTCACAAATCTCCCTTGAAATGTGAAAGGTTCCCCTCCTACCACAGATACAGTCCTATGGACTATGGTGTATTTTTGATATTGTAATGCTAAAGTCTGACCATGATGTTTCTTGAGTATTGATCTTCAGTTTCTTTCGTGTGTGGAGAGGGGGAGTGTGTGTGTGCATGTGCATGCACAAGTTCTGCAGATTCTCTCAACCTGCATTTTCATTCTATTTCCAATATTTCTGGACAGCAGTCTTACATGATTTCTGGAATTATAGTATTAA
Organism: Phascolarctos cinereus; assembly: GCF_003287225.1. Lineage (NCBI taxonomy): Eukaryota > Metazoa > Chordata > Mammalia > Diprotodontia > Phascolarctidae > Phascolarctos > Phascolarctos cinereus. Next base: position 209,339,014 of record NW_027555958.1, read on the forward strand.
GGTATTTTTTTAAATCATTTTTCCTTCAAAGTTCCACAGCCTTCAGATTATTTTTTACATAGTATATTCATTTTCATTATTCTTGTTTTAAAACTCTCACATGTTCTCCAATCTACTTGTATTTTGACTTTAATTTTCATTTTGCTTCTGGATTTTTTAATTTCAAATTTGGCTTTCTCCTTTTCCAACTACTCTACTCCTTGGTGAAGAAGCTTATTTATGCATTCCAAATTATCTATTATTTGAACTTACTATATATTAAGAAATCCAATTTCTGTTTTTATTTCTTTGCTTTGTTCACTTGATCCTTAATTCTCTTGGTTCTCTTATTTCTAATCATTCTAGAAACCATTGGAATTGTTGAATTATTTCTGGGGACCTTGTGGAATTTAATGTAATGCTTTCCCTTTCCATTGAGAATTTTGACCCCATTTCTTTTGTTGTAAAGTATTTGCTCACTGTAATGAAAGTTTTTTTTTTTAATTTTTTCTTTTATCATTCTTTCTGTACAGTTTTTAAATGTGGTCCTTCCTATAATTCTGTTTATTAATGTCAAACTCTTCCCTTCTTTTTAGTTCACTTTGGGAAAGTCTGGCTACATGCTTCTTTCCCACCTGCTGCTGTTCTCTCTCTGTTCTTTCCATAGCATTGGGAACTGGGTGAAATGCATGGTCCTTGATAGAAGGGAAACCATTTTTAGTAATTATTACTGGGATACTATTTCCTGCTTCATTACTTCTGGGAGATGATTTCTTCAGTCCTTTGGTCTTTGCTTTCTAACTCATTGGTCAGCTTTCTTCTGTCCTTAGAGAGATCCCTAAGGCTATCAGCCTCAGATTCACAGGCCTTGATGCATGAAGATGCTTGGCAGGGTTCTGTGCAAAACTGCTGATGGAAATCCAAAGAATTTTTGCAATTGGGATTCTTTTCTATCTCTTTCTCAGTTTTCCTACAAACTGCCTCCTTTTTCATTCTGATCTCATTGCATAGCAGTCAAGGAAAGAGACTTAAAATCAAGAAGACCTTGATCAAATAATTTCTCAGATACTATTTCCAGCTGAGCATGTTTAACTTTATTCTGTTTGATAAATTTACATGTAATCTACCTAGTTCACCTCTAAATTCTTTTGAATTTAGTTGGATATCTCCGCCCTCATTGAGAAATTGGACTTTACCTTCTTGTGCCTCAATTTCCTAATGTGCAAAATGGAAGTGGATGTTGGATTCAGTGGCTTCTAAGTCCTTCCCTAGTTATAAACATGTGAATTTATGATCATGTGTAATGTATTTGAAAGTTGTAACAGTATGGAATCTATAGACCCTTTCCTCCTACACAGCCACTGAAGGCATTGTATCCATTTAATCTATTCAAGTTTGTAAAGCATCAGCCCATACAACAACAAAGACCCAGTCTGGTAAAGACATTGGTGCCACTCATTCAGGGGAAATGCTATAGCTGAATTTCTCTTGGATTCTACCCTCTTCTGCATCTCCTGCCTTTCCCCACTGGATTTAGTCCTGGTCTGAATCATGGGAATCCATGGGATGGGATGATACAGTGACATAGTTATAACTCCAAAGACACCTGATGTCTAAAAACTAAAACAGTCTGGCACCACAGTGGAGTTTGGGGAGGAATGCAGTGATTGGGCTATGTCAGAGGACCACTGGAAGGAAGAAGAAGGGGGACATTGAAGATGGGGTGGTTTTCAGGTTTTTTTTTCAATTTCTATAAGAATTGCCTTCAGCTTACTCATTTATTTTTTTTCCTTTCTTGTCATTCCTGTCTTAATTTTTCGTGACATTGTTGGATGACTTCTTGTTGATTTTAAGAGATAAAGGAAACTGAGCTCCAGTTACCTTTACTATTCACAGTTCCTTGAAAAGGGTCCTCATATTTCATAAAAGACCTTCCCCTCATCCACCTCACATGAAACTCTCTGAACCAGAATTGAATGTAGTGTGAATAGGCTAGAAGGCAATAGGACTGTGACTTCTCTTGTTCTGAAAAATGATTACTTATTTAATGTAACGTATAAGCACATTAGCTATTTTTGGCTATTATATCACACATTAATTTAATATTAAGCTTTCAGTCCACTCAAACATTTGGTTTATATTTTTCTTTTTTTTTTTCAAACTAGTTAGGAAATCAGTAGATGACATGGTTCAGAGATAAATAGCTAACAGGTAGATTACGGATCCTGAATGAAACATTTCAATACAGAAGAACTATGTATAAATTAGCTACTAATTCCTTTGTCCTAGCCATTGATTTTCAAAATTGAAAGATTAATTGACATTTGTCCGATGATAAATCCTGTGGAACTCCACTAGAGACTCCTTTCTATGTTGGCTTTCATTTCTTTGGCTCATGTCAAGCAAATCTGAATCCATCTAATTACACCATCATCTAGCCTATATTCTCAATCTTATTCAGAAAAATAACATGAAAGTCTTTCTTGTATGTTTTGCTAAATTCTAGGTAAACTACTTTTACATCCACCATTTCATTTACGCTATCACAAAGTGAAACGAGAATAGTTTGGCATGACTTGTCTGAGGAAGCTGTGCTGTCTCTTTGTGATCACTGTTTTGTTATTATTTTTACTAGATGATTATTAAGTATTCCATTTATTTGGCAAAGAAAATAAAAGCAAGAAAAATAGAATAGTTTTACCTTCTCTCCTTAATCAATTAGCATTTTCCCATACACACTAAATGTGGTCCTATCCCTTCTCTGAACTGTACATTATCTGATCATCCTCTTTTCTCTGATCTAACTTTAAAAAACACACAAAAAACACAGATTTTTGTCATTGTTGTCCTCCATATTCCTCACTAGACTCAACTAATTCTTAACTTCACATCTCTTACTGCTATTTTTTGTGGGATGTTGCTGAGCTTTTATATTCATCCTGTGTTACTGGCTATTGCTTCCATTTTTTATCATGTGTTTTAAAAACCAGTTTGATTGACAAGTTCCCCACCTAGCCCCATCAGTCTCACTATAGAGCTCTCCTTTTCTGCCTTATCAAAGTTGTTTTCTTATATACTCAAAAATTCATTCATAGGACTGACTCTTCTTTTCTGGTTTGACTTCCTAGATTGATGGTATATTACCTACCATTTATGTGATGCCTTTGAAATCTCATACAAAATCTAGGATGCATGTAAGACTGTGCTCAAATTTCTTCTCCTTTGTCACAAATGTTAAGACAAAGCAATCACTTTCCACCAAAAGCCTCCACAATTTCTACTTCGGCAGTTAAATTCTTTTCTCTTCAAGTAGAATCAGATCCAGAAGACTAGTTCTATCATGGTTTCCTTACCTTTGAAGGAAGAAATTATCATTATGTCTGGTAAAGCAGTCCTTTCAAAGAGACAGACATGTCCTGAGCTTTTTTGCCTTAATAAAGCAGAACTTAAATTTGGTATTTTTCTCCAGTAACCATTCTATAATCATGGTTCAGTGTTTTTTCTCTACTTCAACTTTTTCTGTACCTACCCATAAAGCAAGAATAGAATGAAAATATTATAGGCCAATGGTCTAAAAACTTCTTTTGAGTGTGCATACCATGGAATAGGAAAAAAGCCTGCTCATATGTGTACATTTATTTTTATGTTATATATGTGTACTGTGGCACTAATACTATGCACACTATAAAACTTACTTAAAATTAAATTGTAAATGGATAAGATAAAAAAATGAAAAAAAGTCTTAAAGTTAATAAGGAGCCACTGGAATTTATTGAGTAAAGAAGTTATATGGTCAGTCTTGTGCTTTTAAAAAACCACTCTGGTAGCTCTTTAATGAATAGAATGGAGAGATAAAAGGGGCGTAGAGGAATGCAATGCTATTGTTATAGTCCAGGTCAGAAATAATAAGAGTCTCAACTAGGTGGTATATGTTTCATTGCAAGGAAGGAGATAGATGGAAGAGATGTTGTGGAAGAAGAAAGCACACTGTTTGACTCTATATTAGATATGTGTGGGTGAATGAAAGTGAGGAGTTTAGGATGATAACTATGTTAGGAAACCAGTGCTCTACATAATAATAAGGAAGTTTGGAAAAGGGGTGAGCTTGGTGGCAAATATAAAGTAAAAAAAAAAATTTAATGTACAATGCAAGTCATTTTTGCCTGTTCATCCTATGCAAGTCATTGTGCTCCACCCAAAAAGAAAAAGTGTCTTTGTAGGAGAAGAGGAAAGCTCTTAATTATTAGTCACTGCCTTGGAACACAATGATACCTATTGCAGTCACAAGGTAATTTCAGAGGTAGAAAATGGTGATTCTACATGGAATGGGGTGGGGAAAATTTCCCAATGAGTTTCATATTCTAGGGGCCTACATCTTATAACTGACCTAAGGAGGCAACACTTGGTTCAGAAGGGAGGAGATAGGCATCTTCCATAAGAGTGGAAGGAGGCTTTTTAGAGTTGAGGATGGAGAAAAGACTTGTCTTAGAGAAAACCCCAAGATTGGCTATCAAGGTGAGATTGAAATACAACCTTTCTTCCTGCTCAGTTACACATGCCTTTGGTCATATCACCAAGCTACATTATCCATTTTGTTTATTTTTTTTTAACATTTCTCATTTTTTGTTTAAAATTTATGTATGAAGGTAGAGCCAAGATGGTGAAGTAAAGGCAGAGCCTCCCCTGAGCTCTCCACAAAAGTCCTCTGAATACCATTAAATAGCATCATAAAATGATTACTAGAACAGCAGAACACACAAAAGGACAGGGTGAAATAATTTTCTGTCCAAAGACAACATAGATACAAAAGGTCAGTCACACATGGATAAGAGTTGAACACAGTACAGCATAGGCTGCACCAGGACAGACCCAGACCCAACAGCCATTAGCAGGCCTTGGGAGCCACAGAATATGGAGTGACAACAGCTACCTCCAGAGCTGTCATTTCACAACTGGTCAGAAGGAGATTGCAGGAGTCTCTGCTTGCATTGAGGCAGGACTCTGTATGCTTTACTCATATCTGAGCAGCAGTCTTGGGTGGCAGTCCTAGGGCGAAGAGGAGCACTAGTAAACCAGAGCTTGTGGGCCACAGGGGAGAAGGGACCCTCCACACAGTTCCAGGGGAGAAAAGAGAGCTTGTGGTCACAGACGAGAGCACAGGCCAGGAGAATAGTAAACACACCTCTTCTTAGATTATACCACCTAGGAAGAATTGAAAACTTACAAGTCCCTAGAAGTACCTCTGAAAACATTTACACAAAACACTGAAGCTTGGGACAATGCGACCTTTACCATGGAAGCAAAACCTTACTTTAACAAAGAGTTAAAAGTCAAGACAAAGGCTGGAAAATGAGCAAACAACAGAAAAAAATTCTGAGCAGAGAAAGTTGCTATGGTGACAAGGAATATCAAAACAAACATTTAGAAGAAGATAACAAATTCAGAGCTCCTATATCCAAAGCCACCAAGAAATATATGAATTGTCTCTGTCCATGGAATAGCTAAAAAAGATTTTGAAAATCAAGTAAAAGAGGTAGAGGAAAAATTGGGAAGAGAAATGAGAGTGATGCAAGAAAATAATGAAAAAATGAGTCAACAGCTTGGTAAAAGAGACCCCCAAAAAAAAATACTGAAGAAAATAACACCTTACAAAAGAGACTGGGAAACTAGAGCTAGAAAAAAAATAGCAAAATTCATCTGGAAGAACAAAAGGTCCAGAATATCAAGGGAATTAATGAAAATAAATGTAAGGGAAGGTGGACTAGCCATACCATTCTCATTGTATTATAAAGCAGCAATCATCAAAATTACTTCGTACTGGCTAAGAAACAAAGTGTTGGATCAGTGAAATAGGTTAGGCCCCACACAAGACACAATAGTCAATGACTATAATAATGTTCTGTTTGATAAACACAAAGACACCAACTTCTGGGATAAGAACTCACTATTTAACAAAAACTTCTGCAAAAAATGGAAGACAGTATGGCAGAAACTAGGCATAGACCAACATCTTATACCATATAATAAGATAAAGTCAACATGGGCAAGCAATTTAGATATAAAGGCTGATACTATAAGCAAACTAAGAAAGCAAGGAACAGTTTGCATGTCATATTTATGGAAAAGGGAAGAACTTATGAGCAAACGAGAGAGAGAACATTACGAAATGAAAAATATTGACTACATTAAATTGGAAAGGTTTTGCACAAAGCCAATGCAACCAAGCTTAGAAAGGAAGCAGAAAGCTGAGAAGCAATTTTTGTAGCCAGTGTCTCTGATAAAGGCCTCATTTTCTAAAATATATAGAGAACTGAATCAAATTTATAAGAATACAAGTCATTCCCCAATTGATAAATGGTCAAAGGATATGATCAGGCAGTTTTCAGAAGAAGAAATTTAAACTATCTGTAGTCATATGAGAAAAATGCTCTATTTTCACTATTGATTAGAGAAATGCAAATCAAAGCAACTCTGAGGAACTACATCACACCTATCAGATTGGCTAATATGACAAAACAGGAAATGATAAATGTTGGAGATGTGGGAAAATTGGAGCACTACTGCACTGTTGTTGGAGTTGTTAACTGAGCCAATCATTCTGGAGAACAATTTGGAACTAGGTCCAAAGGCTATACAACTGTGTGTACCCTTTGATCCAGCAATACCACTACTAGGTCTGCATCCTAAAGAGATCATAAAAATGGGAAAAGGACCCACACATACGAAAATATTTATAGCAGCTTTATTTTGTGGTGGCCAGGAATTAGAAATTGAGGGGATGCCCATGAATTGGGGAATGGCTGAACAAGTTGTGGCATATGAGTGTAATGGAATACTATTGTGCTCTAAGAAATATTGAGCAGGCAGACTTCAGAAGAACCTAGAAAGACTTACATGAACTGTTGCTGAGTGAAGTGAGCAGAACCAGGAGAACATTGTACACAGTAACATCCACAATGTGTGATGACTAGCTTTGATAGACTTAACTCTTCTCAGCAATGCAAGGATCTAAGACACCTCCAAAAGACTCATGATGGAAAATACTATCCACGTCTAGGAAATAAACTATGGAGTCTGAATGCAGATGGAAGCATACTATTTGCTCTTTTTTTGCATTGTTTTAGTTTTTTCTTTCTCATGTTTCTTGCTATTGGTTCTAATTCTTCTTTACAATATGACTAATGTGAAAATGTATTTAATGTGAATGTTTATGTAGAGCCTATGTCAGATTACATGCATTTTGGAGAGGAGGAAGGAAAGGGAGGAGGAGAAGATTTATAACTCAAAATCTTATGGAAGTGAGTACTACCGTATCTATGTACATTAATGCTAATAAAGACCTTCATGAGTAACCTTAAAAAATGAAATAAAGGAATAAGAGAGGAATGTACTGGGAGAAAGAGAAAGGGAAATGTATAATGGGATAAATTGTCTCATATAAAAGAGGCAAGAAAAAGATTTAAAGTGGAGTAGAAGAGGGGGGAGGTGAGTGGCGGTGAGTGAACCTTACTCTCATCAGAATTGGCTTAACGTGGGAAAAACATACATACTCATTTGAGTATGGAAATCTATCTTACCCTACAGGAAAGTACGAGGGGAAGGAGATAAGAGAAGGGGCAGTGATAAAAGGGAATGGAAAACATATAGAGAACAAAGTCAAAGTCAAATTTATAAATATAAGAGACATTCCCTAATTGCTAAGTGATCAAAAGATGAAGGAATCAAAGTTATTTATAATCACATGAAAAAATATTCTAACTCATTATTGAATGGAGATATGCAAATTAAAACAATTATGAGGTACTACCTCATACCCATTAGATTGGCTAATAGGATAGCAAAGGAAAATGACAAATGTTGAAGAGGACATGGGAAAAATGAGACATGAAGGCACTGTTGGTGGAATTGTGAACTAATTCAACCATTATGTAGAGCATTTTGGAAATATGTACAAAGGGCTACAAAACCATGCATATACCCTTTGACCTAGCAATATCACCACTAGGTCTGTATCCCAAGAGAGATAAAAAACATAAAGCAAAAGGGCCTATATGTACAGAAATACAGAAAAACTCCTTTCTGGAGGCAAAGAATTTGAAATTGATGCCCATCAATTTGGGAATGGCTGAACAAGTTGTGGTATGTAATTATTATGGAAGACCATTGTACTATAAGAAATGATGAGCAGGATGCTCTCAGAAAAACCTAGAAAGACTTGCATGGATTGATGCAAAGTGTAGAAAATAACAGCAATATTATAAAATGATCAGCTGTGAGTGACTAAGCTATTCTCAGCAATACAACAATCTAAAACAACTCTGAGGGACTTATGATGAAAAATGCTATCCAGTCCCAGAGAAAGAACTGATAGTGTCTGAATACAGATTAAAGTATACTTTTTTTTACTTTATTTTCCGTGAGTTTATTTATCTGTTTTCTTTCACAACATGACTATTACTGGATATGTTTTGCATGACTAAACATGCCTATATCAAATTGTTTGCCTTCTCAATGGGGAAGGGGAGAGAGGAAGGGAGGGAATTTGAAACTCAAAGTTTTTAAAAATAAATGTTAAAAATTGTTTTTACCTGTAATTGGGAAAATGTAAGATAATAAATAATAAGAAAAAAAGTGATGAGCAGGATGCTCTTAGGAAAACCTGGAAAGACTTACATGAACTGATGCAAAGTGAAATGTATTGTGTACAAAGTAATAGCAATATTATAAGATGATCAGCTGTGAATGACTTAAACACATTCAGCAATCCAGTGATCTAAGACAACTCTGAAGTTCTTATGATGAAAAATGCTATCTGTCCCTAGAGAAATAACTGATGGTTTCTAAACACATGTTGAAGAATATTTTTTTTGTAACTTTCCTTATTTTTCTTGAGGATTTTTTTTTGGTCAATGCTTTCTTTCACAACATGACTAATATGTAAATATTTTGCCTGATTGCACATGTATAGCCTATATAGAATTGCTTGCCATCTCAATGGGGGATAGTGGAGGTAGAATGTGGAACTCAAAGTTTTTAAAACATATGTTATAATTGTTTTATGCATGTACCTTGGGAAAAAATAAATTACTAAGTAACAAGAAAAAATAAAATTTTTCTATGCAAATGAATGAGCTATAAGAGTTTATCAAGAAATATAAAGATTCAAATAAAAGTTGGAAGATCTGTGTAAATTGGTGTAGAGTGAAATTTTCAACAAAATAAGTGCTACCATGTAAATGAAAAACAGCACTGAATAGAAACAACTCTAAATAAGTAGAAACCAATAACAGTCCTATGCAAAAGAGTGAAGGGAATACTAAAGCATGATATTATATTCATTTTCAGATATGGAAACATAACTCACATTTTACCTAATTTTTTTTGTTAAAATGGAGAGTTAAATCTCTATATGTGGTTGGGGGTCCCAGAAATGACTAATTTAAAGGCAAAATGTATTTTAAATATGAAATGAGAGAAAAATACATTTTGACATACATGTTCAAGGATATCAAATGCTGATTCTTCACATCTTTTCATCTTAAATGAATGTTAAATAGATTAGTGTGAGGAAAGCACTTTATTATAGCTCTATTTGAAAACAATATATAATCTATTTCATTTTAAAATGCATGCTCTAAATGTAGAATTTGATTTCTCCACCTAGGTTGCTAGATGATATAGTGTATAGAGTGTTAGACCTGGAATAAGGAAGAACAGTTTGGTATTCTCAGGTATCTGACCTGTATAGCATAAAACTAGGGAAAAGAGCATTGAATGTTTGCTATCGAACATACGTACAAATTCACACACATACACACATACATATATATTTCAAATGTTTGAGTGAATTTACTGATATTTAGGATATATAACGCTACATAGACTTTCTTGATTTTTCCTTCTCAAAGTGCCCTTCTTCCCAAAATTAGCTTGAATAGATTTTGCAAATATTTTGCAACAGATGTGAAAATATACGTGTTGCATGATCACGTAGAGAGTAAGCTCCTTGAGAACAGAATTTGAGTTTTGTCATTGTTTTCCCAGTGATTAAAATAATTCCTGACACATAATAGGTGCTTCATTATTATTTGTTGATTGATAAGGAAAAGGTATTTTAATAATAATTCACCCATATTAGCAATAGCTGACATGTATAGTGTCATTTAATAGTGTTGCATATTTATATATGTTTATATACATATATGTATGTATATGTATATGTATATGTATGTATATGTGCACACACACATACGTGTATGTGTGATTTTATTTGATCACTACAATAACTCTGTGAGGAAAAGACTACCCTCTAGTTTTTACAAGAGCAAACTGGTACTAAGAGAGGTTACCTGATTTATCATTGGTCGTATAACTGGTAAGTGTCAGAAGAACTTGAACTCATTACTCATTCATTCATTCATCCATCTATTTATTCATTCATCCATTCATTCTTACATTCAGCAAATTATCTAAAAACAAAATATTTTCTTTTAGTGTGGTGAACATGGACAAATAGAATTTAGAAGCAAGCTGGTGATTCTCATTCTCTAGCTAGAGATAGTAAATTTTTTACAAAAATGAAGCTGTCTGCACAACTTTAAATATTTCCTACCTAACTGATTCATGAAGTGGTCTAATACTTCGATGCAATTAACAGTGGCATTTTCAAAATGGAATAACTAAGAGGCCAACTTAACCTTCTCTGAAGAATTGCATTCTCTAGGGCAGATACTTTATTCAATTACATTGTTCTGAGGGAGCACTCACCAAAGAATTACATCAGGCTTTGAACAGATGCTGCAAGAACCCTGTTTTATTGCTGGTGCACCACAGTGGTGATATTAAAAGTCTTCATCTCCTCCTTCGCATCTGATGTTAAAACAGACTTTCACATTTCTCAGCTCTGACAGTTTAGTGGTGAGCCTCATGCTACTGTTCAAAGAAACTTTTAAAAAAATCACCAAGACAACTGTTTTCTTTCTTTTTTTTTCTTTACTGTAAAAATTAAACCAACCCATTAAGTTAATTTTTTTATGATGACTCTAAGGAGTCTTCACCTCTAATGGTTGGTAAAGGACCAATTCCAGTGGATGGATTTTTTTTTCTTTTTCTTCCTCCTAACATGGCAAAAAAATAAAATTAATTCACTTTAAATATCTCAGAAGTCAAAATCTAACACTTGTTTACAAATCTGTGTCACTAGTAATCGATAAATATCATATTTCACAAGCTGATTGCTTTATTTAGGATTTATTCAGAAAATCCACAGTACTTTTAATAAGCCACATTCTCTTTTTCTTTAACTTCTCTGCTCTGATCTCTGATTTTTTTTTCTTCTTTGTGCTACAATGATGGCAGTGAATGCAGATGAGACTCTAAAGAAAATGAGCGAAGCCAGACATGCTCACATAATTACATAGTATTTGTCTCCCATAGCCTATTAAATGTGTCTCAAATTAATTCCCAAATCTAAGCATGTTTCACAATGCCATTTTTTCCTACAGAATCTTCAGTACAGATGATAGGTTTGTTTAATCATAAAATACTTTGATCTTCTTGGTAATACAGAGTTTTTATGAGCCACAGCTCGTGAGTCATGAACCTGTTGAAAAGTTCCCAAAATGTGGAATGGTAATCTTTAGGCAAGAACACAGATTGCCTATTAAAACATTTAAATTTCTAGGAAGGGAATGCTACTTGTTTTAATGTAACATGAATGTAATTTTCAATTGTGTATGTGTGTGTTTGTGTGTGTGTGTGTGTGTGTGTGTGTGTGTGTGTGTAAAATATTCACTTCAGTACTTATTGTTTATGAGAAAGTATCTGGTTTATTATTCCATTTGAGAAAAAGGTATATTATCAAAGAAATGAATAGGTCTTACGGTCTGAGAAAAACATTGCTGATGTGAGAAAGGATATTTTATTTTGTACAATTGCACACAATGAAGTACAATTCTGTATTAATTATATACCTTTTTATGAAAATGTGCATATATGTAATATGTACTGCTATATTATACAGAGACAGATGATACATAGATAGATATGTAGATCAAAGAGAGATTTTAAAAGTTATCCAGCCCAATCCCCTTATTTTACAAATGAGAAAATTGAGAACTTACAGAATTAAGTGGGGGCAACTAGGTGGTACAATGGATAGAGCTCCAACCTTGGAGTTAGGAGAACCTGAGTTCAAATCCAGCCTGAGACACTTGACACTTACTAGCTGTGTGACCCTCGGCAAGTCACTTAACCCCCACTGCCCCACCAAAACACATACATGGGTAAGCATGCGCACACACACACACACACACACATACACACACACACAAACACAGAAATTAAGTGACTTATCCAAGATCTTACACTTAAGAAATGGAAGAACTTGAATTTAAGACAGTTTAATTCTAAATTCAGTCTTCTTTCCAACCTACCCATCTGTAGGTGTCACAGAGACACATGAATCATGTAGATATAGGTCCCTTGTGGATTTCTCTCAAAAAACTGTAAGCATGAAACTAAATTTATATTGCCACCTAGGTCAAAAGCAGAATGGAAGACACATGCAAAAATTTTTATTTATATTGCCCAGCAGTCCCAAAGTCTAAGATCCACTAGAATGTAAGATTCTTGAGGACACATATAATACAATATTTTATCACTGTGCTCCCAGAACCTTGTACAATGCACAGAACATAGGTGGTCCTTGATTAATGACTGTTAAAATTGAAATGAAATGAATCAAACCTATTTATGAACCATAAGGTTTTAACTTTAAATTGTTGTTGTTATTGTTATTTTTATTATATTTGGTGTTTACCATAGCACCCACCACAGTTATAGATACTCAGGAAAAGTTTGTTAAATCGAAATAAATACAATTCAGGATGTGAGAATGTCTTCTAATTAATGAAAATAATGAAGTTTGGCATTGATAGCAGAAGTAAAAGTGATACTTAGAAACCTTCAAAGTTAACATCTGGAAGGTCTTTGACAATATATGAGTCATGAGTAAATGAACAACTTGAGAAGTTAGTTATATATTTAACATGATAAAGAATCGCAGGAGTTAATGAATATCTGAAAAAAGATATTGTGAAAACTTCAAAGGCAGAGAAATATAAACTATGAAAAGCTCTCCTATGCCTATCAATCTATTTATCTGTGTATATCTCACTCATACAGTCCTTTGAGTAATATTTTGTCTAGTTTTACCAAGTTTTCTGTATGTATGTGAGAAAGAAGAGGAGAGGAGAAGAGAGGAGCAGTTAGGAAAGGAAGATAAGGAAAAGGGAAAGAAAGAAAGAAAGAAAGAAAGGAAGGAAGGAAGGAAGGAAGGAAGGAAGGAAGGAAGGAAGGAAACAAAGAAATGAAGGAAGGAAGAGAAAGAGAAAGGAGGGAGGGAGGTGAGAAGAAAACAAGGGAGAAAGAGAGAAAGGAGGGAGAAAAGAAGGAAGGAAGGAAGGAAGGCTAAGCACACAAACATCAAATCAGAGTTAGGAGCATGTATTGAACAAACAAGGCCAATTTGTGAGAATTAGCCTATATTACTCTCCAGTGTGATTTTTTTCTATTTATTCTTCAGATAGAGAAATATGTGTTTTTTTTCCCAAGAGTTTTGTTGACTTGCTTTAGGTTCTATAAAAACTAGTTCTTATTTTGCTCTTTGAGTGTAGATATTGTTGTTCTTGCTGTTTTACATATGGATAAATACAGAAAGCTTGTTTGAATTATTTGTACCAATTACATTAAATCCCAGTATTGCATTTATTGTGCTGTTGATCCTCCTGAGTATCATGATAAATACTTTTAATATATTTTAATGTGTTAATGTTACAGAAAATTTTGCATAGTATTAGACAGCATTTACATTAAATTAAATTACAGTGCATACAATTAAATTGAATGATGAAAAAAATCAGACTTAAAACAACAGTACTTTGAGCCTGGCAAAATTAGATTCCTTGATAAACTACACGATAAGATAGTGAAGAGAATGTAGATAGCTAAACTAGATATTATTTTGTTTGTAATATCTCTATCAGGGATTAATGTTGTTTCATTCAGATACATTGATTTGTTTCTAGATTATTTTTCTTTTGATTGATCAGTATTGTACTGCAGTGTCCCTTCTTCATATATCTAATGAGAATCAATATGACTTTACAGCTATAATTTCATCTTGGCGCAATTATTGTGCAATCTGAAGTAATTTGTGCCTTTTCAGTAACATTTTTAAAGAAATTTTGCACAGTCTGTTACTTTAGCTTGTCGCAATAGGTTGCTGGGGAAATGTACTCTCCACTTCACCTTCTTTGGGTAGGAAAAAATATTTCCTGTATGTAAACTGGCAATGCTAATCTCCCCAATGGAAAAAAAAAAAGAAAATCTTGTAATTTAATGGAATATCAAATGAGTATTGATTTATTATACTCAGAGAACTTCTCTGAAATTTGATTTCTTTGTATTATTGTTGTAATTAATGTTATTTATTTTATTTAAACTAATACCTGAAAATTCCAGATTGCACATGTCTTTTTGATTATCTCTTTTCAGAAAAAAAATCAGGTATTCAAGTGGCTGAAAGTGTACATTATAAGCCTTTAGTCTTTGTTTTCTTTTGGAGAATTAACTAGCTTTCCTTTGCCTTGATTTCTTTCATAGTGAGATGAAGTAAGCATTTGCGAAGAGATAATACTCAAAGTTTCCCAAAGCCCAAATGGAAGTAGAAACTAATAAATTTCAAGTTGTTTTAATGGTGACTATTTTAATATATGTAAAGTCCAGATCTTAATTACATATTTTACTAGGAGCTAATTATCCCACCATATATTATTATATCTTCTTATTCATACATATAACTACCTTTGATTTTTGAAGGTTTTTGTTACCCTACATATAATAGAATGGCCAGTGAAGATTTTCCACATGAGGTCACAAATTTGATTTAAATACAGCTTCCTCTTCTTTAAACGTGTATAGTATAATCCAGTGTGTTATTTTTGAAAGCTGTCCTTCTTGTCTGTGCTTTCTACTGACTTTCCTTCTACTCTTGTCTATTTGTTAAAAAGAAAAAACTTTGATGACCACCTTTTCTAAATTTAATCATTCTTTATTTTTGTAACTTTATCACCAGTCTCATTCTCTTCCTCCACTCACTATTGTTCCCCCCTCATTGAAAGAAAGAAAAACAAAGTAATTGTATCAAATACGCCTAGTCAAGCAGAAGAAATCCCCACTTTAGCCATGGCCAAAAGTAATGTCTCATTTTGCACCTTCAATTCATCACCTCTCTGTAGGTCTAGATTCATATATCATTTATGTTCCTTGGAATTGTGGTTGGCAATTGCATTGATCAGAGTTATTAACTTTTTTCAGGGTTGTATTTCTTTGCTATTTAAATGCCATAAAAATATTCTATGGGCTCCAAAAACTTCTGTAACAGTTCATGCAAGTTTTTCCAGTTTGTCTGAAACCATCCTTTTTAATAATTTCTTATGACACTATGACATCACATTCATATGTCATAATTTGTTCAGCCTTTTCCTGATTGTTTGACACCCTGCTAACATCAGGTTCTTTGTCACTCCTCCACACACAAATGAAAAAATCTGCTATAAATACTTTTGTGTGCATGAGTCATTTTCCTTTTCCTTTGATCCCCTTGAAAATTTTTAAGCCTCATTAAACAATAGAAACTATTAAGTGACCCTAGACATTATTTGCAGCTTTGTTTAAAAAAAAGAAAAAGAAAAAAGAAAAAAAAAGAACAGCCAATAGGAGTAGCAGCAGCAAGAGGGAAAAAAAAAAAGAGGATTTTACACTTTGGACTTTGTATCAGGCACTTAAATTGCTGGAGAGACATGCCATTCTGAACCAAAGGTGTGAAAAATGGGTTAAAAACATTATGAAATTAAGTCTAATAAATGGAATTTCAGCAGCAAAGTGGAGGCATAGATTCAGCCTCTACCCAGCTTTCTAAAGTGGCTGGACCAATTCACAGTATCATGATATATAATGATGAACAGTAGAGGTAATATTTGATTTAGATATAGATATATAGATATATAGATATATATGTGTGTGTGTGTGTGTGTGTGTGTGTGTGTGTGTGTGTGAGTGTGTGAATACTCATCTATTTGATTCAAGTTAGATATGTTGGCATCTAATTGTAAAATAGTTTCTATAATTACATTTTTCAATTGCCATAAGTTTTCTTTCTTTTTTTTCCATTTTTGATATTGGCAATTTTGTCTACCTTTCTCTCTCTCTCTCTCTCATTGTAATTTTTTATTATATTGGCATGACCCAACTTTGAGTAAGTAATATCTTTCCAGTTATTCAGATTTGTCATTTTGGTTGAGAGTGTCTACAGTTCTCTTCATATAATTTCCGTGTATGCCTTGGGAGTCAAAATCCCAAATAGATTATATATTTCCTAGTTATTTTGAATAAATAAATAAAATTTAAAAAATAAAATAATAAAAAAGCTTCAAGAGAGCAAGAGAATTACAGACTCAGTACTTGTCCATGCTTCCTACCAAGACACACTGCTACAGGCTGCAAGGAACCTTCCCTGGAAAGATCTTCAAAACACATCTGGGCTAAGAACAACATGACTCCATTTTTGCCCATGGTCAAAGTTCCATGTCCTTGTTATATGGTCACAGATGACAACCCTAGCCTTAATGCCAGAAGACTAGAAGGCACTTGCTGGATCTCCTCTCAAGTACCCGCAGGACTCTGTCTCCCTGTTCTGACCTGACCTAGGCCAAAAAGGCACTCACTTTAATGTCTCCCTAGATTTTCTGTTTATCACTGATCTTGTATGCTTCTGCAGCCTTTGTTGGAGTACTTTTGAAACAGAGTGAAGCTGTATTGATTCTCACTATGCCGTTTTCACTGGTCTCACATTTTTTAAAACAATATTTGCAGGTAATTCTATTTTATTTAGCGTTCCTTAGAATAGATAAATATAAAGAATAATGCTTCCATATGCAAGTTATTAATTCAGAATCACTGTTATTCAATTATTTGAGTATATAGATCCTCTTAATAAGTTTAGTGAGGAAAAATTTGCAGCACATCATTGGCAGTGTCGATCTTTAGTACTCTTTTATGATGCTAAAGATCCATGGGCCTTCCTCTAGTTCTCCTGAGGTATTCTAATTATAGTGATTTGCTCAGACTTCTGGTGTCCCCCTTCTTCCACTTGATATCAGGGGATTTGTTAGGCTTCCTGTTAGAACAGTTACTACTGTCACCAGATTAGGTCAACTATCATTTTCCTGCCACTAGAAGAAAGACGTATCATTGAAATATGTCATATACTATTAAAATCAGATTTTTAAAAATACCTCTTGTGTCTAGTGCCCAGTGATTTTTACCTACCAGCAACTCCACCCCACCTTGGTCTAGAACTATGATGCCCTCACTATGGGAAGCTTTTAGTGTGGAAACTTCCTTTTTCATTGATTATTGGCAACTTTTCTGTAACTTATTGTCCTAGAGAAGCTCTGTGTCTTCCCTGTGGTAATACAGCTAGCATGCATGTAAAGGAGAAGGGAAGTGATCCCCACCATTTCATTTATTGTTACAGCATTAATAGATAAACAGTGTCAGAACCTAATTGTAAAATATTAAGTAGGTATTTAGTTTCTATAGCCCTATATAAAGACAGTGGAGTTTTAATGTATAAATGGTATTCTATGCTTTGAAACTTTTGTGAGGTACAGACTCCTCTCAGTTGATTGAAGAAAGAGACACAATGATTGACTGAGGAAATAATTACCCATTAAAGTATTGAAATTCCAGGCTTGAGAGTACTTTGCCTATACATGAGTTAGCCAGGGGAGGGGGTAGAGGTGAAATTTTTCTCCTCTTGCCCCATACCAGTCATGTCATTAGGATTACTGGAGCATAAGGAGACAATATTTCTAGCCAGGAGAGACATATCTGAGTATGGACACATATGTGGAAAGAAAATTATCTGAGAGAGGAAAACCTTTAGAAAGCATCACAAACTCATGTTAGGGATGTATGCCACCTATGGAATCAAGAAAGGACTTCCAGTGGCAAGAATTGTGAATTACTCTTTGTCATCTGTTTATCCTACATATATGTCTAACTATGATTGTACTCTAGGTTTGAAGCTGACTCTACATGAACACTATGAATTTGTGGGAATGTGAGCATTAGGTTTCTATTTTTATCATTTAATAGGTCAATTTTAAAACATATGATAAAAATAAAACTGTGATTAAAAAAAATTAAAAGCCAAAGATTCCATTTCAGGAAGTCATATATGAAATCTGGCTAGATGTGTTAGAACTAGAGGGCAAAACAAAAATAGAAAAAAATCCATTAATCCCTTCTTGAAAAAAGCCTGAAAAGCAAAGCCCAAAGCTCCCATTACCTAAATCCAGAGATTCCATGTCAAACAAAATAATGTTGTGGAAAGAGGTATTTCAAGTTCCGAGGAACTACAGTCAGCATCACATAAGAAAAAACAGCTTCTACTACAGACATGAAGAGAACTTGGCATATAATATTCAAAAAGAAATATGTATGCACATGTATTTATGTATATATACATATGTATTTGTACATAGGTATATACACACAAGATAGATAAGTAAATTCACAACCAAGAAAAAATATATTCTGCAAAACTGGATATAATTCATAAAGTGAGGTGGAAGCAGGAGATGGACCTTGAATGTACTAGAAGATTTTCAAGAATTTCTAATTAAAATACAGTAGCTTAGTAAAAACTTTGAAATACAAATACGAAAGTCCAGAGAAACCTAGAAAGTTAATTTATTTGAGCTCTTGAATGGAATTGTATTTTTTTCCTCATAATTTGGGTGTGTAAAAAAACATACAAGTACAGAATAAAGAGTGAGAGAAGTGGGCATCTGATAAATCACATTCTTAACTGAAATGCACAGAGGTGAGTTGAACACACTCTCTCTCTCTCTCTCTCTCTCTCTCTCTCTCTCTCTCTCTCATACACACACACACACACACACACACACACACATACACCACACACACGCACATGTAAAGTTTGGTATAGAAATGCATCAAATTCATCAAGGAAATGATGAAGGATAATGGGGGAGGAGGTTTGAGGGATGGTAATACCAGAAATATAATAGACACCGTCAAAATAAACTTGCACATCCTGAAGGGAGAATTAAAAGAGACAAAATAAGGAAAAAAAGATAATTAATCTAAGGGTGAAAGTATACGAAATTGTTTCTTTGACAACTTAGGAATGGCTGAACATATTGTAAAACATGAATACAATGGAATCTTGTACCACAAGAAATGAGGAAAGAGACAATTTCAGAGAAGCCCAAGTAGAATGAGCTAATCTGGAGTGAAGTGAACAGGATGGGGTGAACAGTGACATTGTACAACAACAGCAACAACAACAACTTTGAAAGACTTAAGAAATCTCATCTAAAATGATAACCAATTGTGTCTCTAGAGTTCAAGCAAATTACCTACCTCATAACAGAGGTGATGGACAGTAGGAGGAGCATGTAAAGAGCTCTGGGCCTAGAATAAGGAAAATTTTAATTAAAGCTAAAAACTGATCACAGACACTAATTAGCTATTTAACCCTGGACAAGTCATTTAACCTCTGTTTGCTTCAGTTTACTCATTTGTAAAATGGAGATAATAGCACCTATGTCTCAGGGTTGTTAGGATAAAGTGAGATGTAAAGTGCTTAGTACAGTATCTGGCTCAAAGTAAGCACTATATAAATGTAAGTTGTTGTTAAGTTGCAGAGACGTGGCTACTGGGAAAATTCATTTAACTTGACTGCTTATTTGTTACAATGCCTTGTGTCCACCACCCCTTTCTTTCTCTCAGTTTTAATTGATGGAAACAGGTTAACAATAGCAATGCAAAGAGAGACAGAGAGACAGAGAGTGAGAAACAGAGAACATTTTTAAATGCAGAAAGAGAACAGAAACATATCCAGAAGGAAACATAGACAAACAAGATAATTACAAAAGTAAGATGTAGACTATATTACATACTTTTTTAAAAATTGCATTAAATGGAATTTCTATTTCATATATAATTCTCTCTTTTTTGGTGTTTTCTTGTATTATGAAAGCATTCTTTTTTTGATGATGACATTCAGTATAAAAATGTTTAAATAATACTTCAATCTGTATTTCATGGACATTCTGATGAACTAACGCTTGTTTGCCCTTCAAGATGTGAAACACTCTAGAAATGCTAAAAAGCAATCTGCCAGAATGTGATTTGAATAAAATCACTAGTCTCACCTTTTGCTTAAACATAATTGAAACATGTTTCCAAAGTACTTTGTGTTTTCCAAAGTACTTACATCCTCCCTAGTGTTATTGTTATTACTTTATTAATTTAATTTTGTTCAAATTTCTATGGACAATTCATTCATTCTGAACTCTGCACAAATAATGACCCTGATTGTGGCAAGTATTAGCATTTTTTTTACCTTCAGGCAATTTCTACTCTCCATTCACTTTACATTGTCTATTCCCCTTTCAGAGAAATTTTTTATTGAATTCAATTGAATTGAACAATCATTTATTGAGGTAACTTGCTCTAAATGCAGAGTGTTTTGAAGAGCCATGGACTTGGCTTCAGGAAAGCATAGATTCAAAGTCTCCACCAGCCACTGACAAGCTGTATCATCTTGGAAAAGCTAATTAACATTTTTGGGCCTCTGTTTCCTCATGTGTGACATTAGGGATGTGGATTCAATGATACTTAAGGTCCCTTCCTGTTCTATATCTGTGTTTCTATGTACCAGGTACTTTATTAACTATTGAGGATACAAAGACAGAAATAAAATCATTCCTGCCCTCAAGGAGCTTATATCCTATGTGGTACAGTAATAGTGGAGAAATTATCTGTGTATTCAGATATGTAAATACCAAATCTATCTGGAGTATAACATAAGGTATTTTGTTTGTTTAGGGAAGAATGTTATGACTAAGCCTGGGGCGGGGTGGGGGTGGAGGGACCAGAAATCATAAGAGACCTTGTCTTTGGCATCTGAGCTATGAATTGAAAATAACCAGGTATTCTCTGAAGGGGAGATGAAGAGGGAAATAATTTCATGCAGGAATTCTCTTAGGATTAAGAGAACTCATGATTTTTACTTAGTTTATGCAATTGTCAATTACAATTGTCAGAATGCTTAGCCACAGAGTTTGGTAGTTGTTTGCTTTAAAAAAAAAAGGCAAAATATGTTTCTGGATCATATTATTTTTCCATTTAGTGTTAATACTTCTGTATTAATACCATGCACAAGTTACATAGTATTTATTATTCTCTGGATCTTAGCTTCATTCATTTGTAAAAATAGGGAGTTGAAGTAGCCAGTCTGTAGGGTCCTTCCCAGCTCTAAATCTACAAAACAAACCAAGTTTTATTGGAAAAATCAGCAAACAATAAAGGAAGAACATATAAACTAGAACAACACTATTGAGTTTAACTCCTAAAAAGAATAAGAGATTTCAGAATCAAAACATAGTTGTTTTTTTTACCCCCAAAGCATTAATATAAGTACCATATCTTCATTTTCCTAAAATTGCAATTTTAAATTAATTCTGTTCATCACTAGACTCTACCTTTGACCCATTTTCTGTTGCTGGGTGCCAAATCCCTGAAGATATCTTAGTAAATACCAAGTTTGTTGTCTTGAGCTAGGTAAAAGTTTGCTAAGAGAGTTTAATCATTTTTTTCTCCTTATTCTATCCATAGTTCAGTAAACTCAGTGTGTCATAGACCTTTCTTGCGCAACAACTGAAAAATCACTTCAAATAAAAATCCTAATCTCACACAGTTCTCCAACAGCCAAGATGAAATTCACAACACATATGAAGGTATTACTTTTCTTTTCTCTTCTGAGACAGGTGGGAACTCTCAATTCATGCAGAATCAGTTCCTTGCTTCTAAATAGGTTCCAAAGATGTGAAAGACAACTCTGAGGATGACCAAACTATCATTCCTCCCTACCCACTCAAAAAAAGCAACGATGTTTGGGCTTGCCTAGTGGAGAAGGCTATGACTGATAAGAATAATCTATGTTTTATACACACCACAAGAGGGTTGCTTCTTCAGAGGTTTCTTCATTTTTGTCTCTGTTAGAATTTTAGTTAGAAAAAAATAACCCATTGATTAGTTGGGAATCAGCAAAGAGAATATTAAGAGAATAAAATGAAGACAGAATACAAGAAAGTGAGAGAGAGAAAGAGAAATTAAAATAAAAGATAGAATTGACTAAAAGACTAATTAGTGGATTATAAGGAGTAGAGGTTGAAGATTCTGAGGGATGATTGCAGAAATATGATGAGTAAGTACTATGAGTATATTGGTAATGAAGAAAGACAACTTAAACACAATATGTTATAGTTCTGGCATTTAAATTCAACAAGCATTTATGTGTCTACTATTTGGGAGGAATTGTGCTTAGACACCAGGGATACAAAGGAAAAAAAATGAAACAGTTGCTGCCTTCATCGAATTTACATTCTACAAGTGTAATCTGACATTTACACAGATAAATGTAGCAGTAAACCCCAGTTTTCCAGGAGGCAAGGGATGCCCTCTCCCCCTAAAGGTCCTCTCAGCTCTGGAGTAATGGCAGATTTCTGGTTCAGTAAAAGTTTGGTCTATAGACAGATTGATCTCTCTGGATATCTCTCTTTATACCCCATCCTGCAGCCCCAGAGGAAATCACCTAACAGGTACTATATTTTTTTGCCTTTTCTTTGTATGCTCATCATAAACAGTGGTTGGTACATGGTAAGTTTTTAAAAATGCTTGTTGACGAAAGACAGGAATAGTGTTGAAGGAGTTGTGGGAAGATAGGTTCACTAGTACAGCAGCCCAACAAGACTAGCAACACTTGAGTGGTTTTCAAAGTCAAAATGCTTCTTACAGAAATATTAATGTATAGTTTAGTGGCCAACACATCTCTTTGAGCTTGACACCACTACTATAGTGCATCTTCAGTGTAGCTCTGAATTGGTGCAAAAGGTGTAGAATTTTTAAAATAAAATGGGGGTTGAAGGAGACTAACATTATATCTTTTGACTTACTCTTTCCATTATAGGCATATACTCCACAGAGATCGTTAATAAAGCACATATACACCAAAGTCTTTGTCAGTTGTACTTTTATTTTCAGCAAAGAGCAAGATACAAAGTTGATGCCCATTTGATTGGGGAAAATGGCTTAAAAAATAGCTAAAATATGAATGCAATGGAATATTATAATGCTATAAGAAACTACATATATGATGAAAATGGAGGGATATATTTACATGAAATAAAACAGTGAACTAAGCAGAACCAAGAATACACAAAATAATCATGCCAATTTAAATGGAAAAGAAAAGATCACCATTAAACAATCAAAATTGAATTTTGCAGAATTATGGAGAATAAATTGTTCAATCATGCAAGAGTTTTCTTGGAAAAGGTTCTTTAGAGTGGTTTGCCATTTCCTTCACCAGCTTGTTTTACAGAAAGCAAGGCAGATAGGGCTAAGTGACTTGCCCTATCACATACCTAGCAAGCATCTGGAGCCAGATTTAAACTCACAAAGATGAGTTTTCATCACTTCAGCCCCAGCCACCTAGCCTTGAAGAAATGTAGCCATGAAAGTCAAGAACAACTTCATTCCAGGGATGAGTGATTTGATTTTTAGAATTCACTGAAGGAGGAAAAGACATTTTGAGACTGGGGTTTATCTAGTAATCCATTTTAACTGAAATCTGTAGTATGTAAAGGAGAGTATAATACAAGGCTAAAAAAAATGTAGGTTAAATAAGATCTGAAAGGACCTTAAATACTAGGCTGAGGAATTTGGATTTTATGCTAGAGAAAATAAAGATCAGTGAAGAGGGTTAAACAGTAGAGTGAAATATTCAGATCTGTGCCATACAAAGATCATTTGCAACTGTCTAAAGTAAAGTTTGGGGAGTTAAGAGGTACAGGGAGCTAAATTAAAATATTCTAAAAGTAGTCTAGGTGAGATGAGTAATGAAAGAGTTTACAGTAGGGTAATGGTAAGATGAGGAAAGCAAGGCAAACATGCAACAGGTTCACTAGAAGTAAAATTGATAGGACTCGGCACCTGAGACATGATACTAAGACAGAGAGAAGAGCTAAATATGCTTGGAAGGTTACAGTATGAATGAATGGGATGCTGGTACTCTTCTATGAAAATAGGGAAATTTGAGGAAATAGTTTGGGAGGGAGAGGGAGAGTGGCAAATTTAGTTTTTGCTGAATTTGAGGCAAGGCTTAGACTTCCAAGAGCAGTTGGAAATTAAGATCTAGAATTCAGTAGCGATTTAACCTGGGTAAACAGTTTTGAGAGTTACTTATGTAGAAGTGACCAATGAGCAGAGGAAATGTAATTTTGTTCATCAAAAATATGAATTTTTATAAAAATTTTGTAAAGGATGTTTAACATGAAAATAGTCA
The DNA here is from genome assembly GCF_003287225.1 of Phascolarctos cinereus. Classification (NCBI taxonomy): domain Eukaryota; kingdom Metazoa; phylum Chordata; class Mammalia; order Diprotodontia; family Phascolarctidae; genus Phascolarctos; species Phascolarctos cinereus. The sequence goes on from NW_027555958.1 coordinate 209,363,498, forward strand.
CATTTAAATAGACATGACGTTATTCGGTAAAGGTACTCTTCATTTGATCTATAGCACTAAGTTCTTAGTTTAGTGGAACAAATTTAATGGTGTCTATTCCTCGGCAATTGTAGAACAGGAGCCAGTGAAAAAAGAAATTTTTAAATTTTGTTTAGCATACCGCCTTTGGCAAAACATGGACTGCTTTAGAACAAGAGGAAACCATGCTATAATTTCCTAATTATGCTTTTTTTTTTATTTCATGGAGGTAAATTTATTTCCAAACTCTGGGAGCAATCAATCATCTTCTACTATAAAACATAACAATTGATTGATAGATTTTCAAATTTCTTGATCTAACACAGGAGCAAATATCCTTTATAGTCCATGTATCTATTACTTTTCTGTATTCCACTAAACTGTTTCCAGGATTTCTTTCACAATTCGATGTTGTAGCTTGAATTCTTACTATTTTCCCTTTCCTTAGTTTTAAAAGATTGCCTTTCATTCCACAGAATTTGACGTTGTTTTTATTCTGATGGTAGTAACTCCTTATGAGTCTTAAAAGGTTTGTTTTTTGCCATGTTGTGGTGTACAATGCTAGCTTACATTTTGGTCTTTCTCTTGTTCATATTGTGAAATTTCAATCCAAAAGTCTAGCAGGAATGTTAAGTATATTTTGGTTAAGATCAGAGTTTGGTGATGTTAATAATATAAATATTTCTCCGGTTTGACAGAGTAGATGACTAGTACTGGTCATAACTCATTATCCTGTCAGAGGCATGCCATGGCAATAGATTGGAGAGCAATTGTCTTTTGTGTACAGGGATAATGTAATTTTTTTTGAAATTCTACTTTACTTACTTTATTCAAGGTATTTGATATCATGAATGCTGCAGAGAGGTAGGGGTAAGGAGAATTACTTGACAAGTTTCAAATATGACTGCACTTCCTCTTCACATAGCATGTTTTTAGTTTTTTTGTTTGTTTTTCTGCTCTGAACAGAAATTATTTTGATAGATCTTACATATTTTCAAAATACTGGGATTTATTATTGTTGGAATGTTTTAGAATTCCCCCACTTTTCTCTTCCTTCTTTTTTTCCTCTTTTTTCATCTTTCTATGGTCTCATCACTGTTACTTGTCCTTCATTCTCAAAAGTTACTGTGACATCAGGAAGCTGATATCATGACTTGCAGGTTAATTACATTTAAGTGAGGGAGGGCTATGCAAAGTCTCCAGCCTCACTTTTTCCTCTAAAGCCATATGTGTCCAGTGGCAAGATATATATCATAATGACTGGAGACACCCCCTCATTGTCTGATCAAAAATAAATGTTAAAATAATCACTATAAAATCATATTTTATTTCTTTCCTTAAGCAATTGAGCTAAGAATACAGTAGAAGGCATATACAATGAATGATTTTCAAAACTTTCTGACTAGCTGTATCCCAGAGAGATCATAAAAAGGGTAAATGACCCACATGTACAAAAATATTTATGGCAGCTCTTTCTGTGATGGCCATGAATTGGAAATTGAGGGGATGCCTATCAATTGGGCAATGGCTGAACAAGTTGTGGTGTATGTATGTAATAGAATACTATTGTGCTATAAGAAATTATGAGCAGTGGACTTCAGAAAAACCTGGAAAGACTTATATGAAATAATGCTGAGTGAAGTGAGCAGAACCAGGTGAACATTATACACACTAATAGCAACATCATACAATGACTAACTTTGATAGACTTAACACTTCTCAGCAAGGCAAGGATCTAAGATAATTCCAAATGACTCATGATGGAAAATGCTATCCACATTCAGAAAAAGAACTATTGAGTCTAAATGCAGATCGAAGCATGCTATTTGCTCGCTCTCTCTCTCTCTCTCTCTCTCTCTCTCTCTCTCTCTTCTTTCTCATGATTCCTCCCATTGATTCTAATTCTTCTTTATGACATGACTAATGTGAAAATATGTTTAATATGAATGTATATGTAGAGGTTGTATCAGATTGCATGCCATCTTGAGAAGAGGGGAAAGTAGAGAGGGGGAGAAAATTTAGAATTCAAAATCTTATGGAACTGAACTTTCTGACTAGGAAAAATCCAAAGAAGAGGGAATTATATGTGTTTTATTAAGAGTCAACGAGGTATGGTGGATAGAAATCTTTCTCACCCTGCACAATTCAGTTACCCTCTAAGTACCCTCTGGGCAAATTCCTAAAGCTATAAATTTTAGAACTCTTGTTAATTTGCACTGATAAAGAGGGTTTCCTCACTTAGAAGCTCCCTATAGAAATTAATGCCCTGATCCAAAAAGAAAAGTAAAAGGCAAGGCCAGAAAACAACAAAGTCTAACATTGTTTTCTTAAGGCTTTTATCTAGGATTTATTAACCAATATGTTTTAACTATTCTAATGGCAAATTGCTTAGGAAACTAATCTCTGAAAATGTGGTTCAGGGCTACTAGAAAAAGCTAAGTTAAACCAATCATTACCTTGATAGGCATAAAATGTACTGTAATTTAGCCCGTAAACATATGAACTTCATTATACTGCAATATATCATTTGTTCCATGATTTGTGTGGATGCTACCTCCTGTTGTACAAATTGTAACCCATTCAGGCTTTATCAACCTGTGTGATTTTCTTCTGTGTGATACTTCCGATAAAATCTCCACAGGAAATCTTCCTGTTGTGCCATCATTTGAATCATGCTGAACTCTTTGTGACCCCATTTGGGGTTTTCTTGGCCAAAAAGACTGGAGTGGTTTGCCATTTCCTTCTCCAGCTCATTTTACAAATGAGGAAACAGACAAACAAAGTTAAGGGACTTGCCCAGGGTCACACAGCTATGTTTCTGAGGCCGGATTTGAACTCACGTCTTCCTTATTACAGGCCCCACGCTCTATCCATTGCCCAATCTAGTTGCTCTCACAGGAGGTCTTCTTCCATTTCTATCACTACCACATTACTAACACTTTACATGACTAACAGCTTCTTTTTTTTAAGTTAAATTTTTGCTGTGATCCACATTTATTCTCTCCCATGCTTTCCTCAAAAGTTCTTTTCTAACCATACATTTTTACAAATGTGAAATAGATGCCCTCAAGAAACTTACATGTTAATGCAGAAAACAATATGTAAATATATATATATATATATACACATACACACATATAAACACATACATATGTGTGTGTATGTATGTATGTATGTATGTACATATGTATGTATATATATACCGTTCAAAGTAGATACAAGACAACCTTACAGGAAAAGGTCAGAGCTCCTGGAGAACTACGAAAGGCCAGGTGGCACAAGTGCGGGTAAGCAGGGGTACCATTTCGGGCCTAGGGGATCGCAAGTGAATAGGCAAGAAGATGGATTGTAATGTGTGAAGAACAGCAATTTTAGAAATAGCTTAGTAATATGACTAAGATGGAACTGCAAAGTAGAATGCAGTGGCACAGAACCGTAGTCATTTATCACCTAGTACACCTTGTGCCATCTTACTACTTTGGAATCACCATCTTATTTACTGCTTGTACCACAGCTTCTCCATGCTTCTACCTCTTGTCACCCTTCTGAAGATAGATATTAAACCATACTTTGTCTTCATATCCACTTCCTATTGGCAGCTCTGCTGGATTTCTACTCCACAAAACAAGATGCCCCTCCCAGCATAAGCTAATCACTTCAGATCTCATCACTGGGCTCTGACTCAAACTTCTATACTTAACACCTTGGCTGAATGGTGGAGTACTACCTGACCCATAGTAGGCACTTAATACATATATAACATAAAATAGTTCTCCCTTTACCATATGCAATGAAAATTTGCCCCCACCCACCAATGTGGAGAGAGTGAGACACTCAGAGACAGACAGAGACAGAGACAGACAGAGAGCACACACAGCACCATACAATAAAGAGTTGGGGGTTTTTTTTGAATGCTGATTTTCAGAATTTTTTACTTAAAATAAAATCTTCATAATATGAATTTATGAATTTACATAAAGCAAGAACTGTCTATATGTGCAAAGCATTGTGAGGACCATGACTGCAAAACCAAAATGTAAAATATCACTTCCCCTCAGGAAACCTACATTCAACTGATTGTGGTTAGAATAGAGGATAATGTCAGAATTGCTCAAGACACACTATATTCTTTAAACCATCAAGGTAGAATTGCCCTGAAATGACAGTCCACAAGCAGCTCTCTTAAGTAATAGTTTTTCTGGGTTGTCTTCCTTTTTTTATTTTTTAAACCTTTTTTTTTCTTTTCCACTTTGTGGTTTCAGATAAAACTATCAGTATGCTCTGATGGAAACATGGTTAGACAATTGATACCAACAAAGCACAGGATTCAGTAATTTCAAATGCATATGAAAACCCTGAGGTAAGATAGTGGCTCTAAAGGATGAAAGATGTTTTAGAGCAGCAGCTGACAGAGCAACTTAGGATGGCAGACTTTAAGCAAAAAGATCAGAAGGGCTGAGATGTGCACCACCAGAGGCCTGTAGCATTCAAAGTGAAGAGAGTATTTGAGAGGATATGAAATTCGCAGAAAGGTTGAAAAAAGAAGGTGGAATTAAGAAGGGCAGCATAGCTCTCCATTGCTTGATTCTTCTCTATAACAGTCAAAGCATTATATTTCTTCCCTGGCACTTCTTACTTTCTTAGATTGTGAAAAAGGAAGTTACTGTCAATGTAAGGCATGTCAGTGGAGTCAAACAGATTTTGGTAATATAGAAGTATCTGTGATTCATAAACAAATTTTCCCCCCAAATGTGGAAATCCAGAATAATTTGATATTACCAACAGTGGCATGGTGGATAGAGTGATGGACCTGGAGTCAGGAAGATGTGCTCAAATCTGACTCCACATAATTAATACCTGTGTGACTATGTACCAATCACTTAACCTCTGTTGGCCTCAATTTCCTCACCTGTAAAATGGGGAAAATAATAGCACCTACCTTTCTGGGACATTGTGAAGTCTGAATGAGATAATATTTGTAAAGCTCTTTACAAACCTTAAGGTAATATATGAATTATAAATGTTATTCATTATTATTAATATTATTAATTGAAGAAATGTATGGAATAAATCTGAAGCATTGTTATAATCCTTAGACATTCTTTAGAAGGGTCTGAATTCTGCCTTTTGCCTGGGTGGGTCACTATGTAAAGGGCACTGAAATCCAACTGGTTTAAGCATGTATGAAGTGACAGCATTTGGGGGCACCTGCAAAGAGACCTCAGGGCAAGAGGAATCACAACTCTTTACCTTCAATCGGCTTACATTCTGCTGGTTGGATTCATGAGAATTGCCAGTTTAAGATAAACTAATTTAAGGTAGTATAATATGATTGTCCAAATAGGGGATGCATGAGGAAAGACCTAACAGGTTTTTTTTTTAAAGATATTTAGAAGTTATTAAGAGAGAAAAAGGGATAGGATTTTGTTGTGAAAGCTTTTTTCTGGAAGTTTATTGCTATGTCAGTGTACTTGAGGGAAGGATCAAGAGGGGCATTGCTGTGCCAATAACCTCCATACTAATATCCTGACTTCATAGAAGTCTTAAGGGTTATTAACATTTTTTATGCTATGGACCCCTTTGGCAATCTGGTTAGGTCTATGAATCCCTTCCAATAATTCCATGAAATGCATGAAATGAAATATATAGGAATATAAAGCATGAATGAAATGCATGTAATAAAATACAGAGGATTATGAAGGAAACCAATCATATTGAAAGACAAGTCTTTGTTTTATTTTATTTTCATTGTCATTTTTTACTTCACAAAACCTAGCTATACGATATTCTGGACTGAAAACATTGCAAGTAGGTGTCATGTCATCTTCTGTAATGGTGGTTAATTAAATCGCAGAAAATATATCCAGTATATACCTGTGTTGAGTTAGTGCCAGTCATTTGAATTGTCTGCTATAGATATTGTCCAGGTTTTCAAGCTTGGAGAGCTTAAGCCAAAAGTTATAAAAGTTGAAGAATTAAAAAACCCAAAGGAATATGTGTTCTTTGTATTACTGATACCCCAGAACAAGTGTTACATTATAATGAAACAATGCAAATTGTGTAAAACTGAATGTCTTAATAACATAATATTTCTGTAAGAGATTTTTAAATTATTTTGTTTACAAAAAAATTCAAAAATGTACACGTTTCCAGAATATTTTTTTTTCCTTTTCAATCCACTTTAAATATTTCAATCCATTTAAAGATGTAAAGGCATTCATTTTATTCCCTGAAAGGTAGTAATAGGTTGAATCTGGAAGAAAATGTGAGGAAATCGGACATTTCAATGAGCATTGCAGAGAACTAAGATATGTGTTTTATGCTAGGTAATGAGTGACATACTCTGTGCTCTGAATTCTACCATCACACTTTCTTCTTAGTCATAGGCCCCTTTGGCATTCTAGTGAAGCATATTGATCCCCTTTAGGATGTCGTTAGTTGCTTATATTCATGATTGAAAGAAATGTTAAATTTCAGGTAAGGGTTAATGAAAATAAAGATGTTATTTTTTTCCATTTAATTTTACAAATTCCCTGAAATCTATTTTAAAAGAGTCCATGGACTAACCTCATGTTAAAAACCTCTGATATAAAGGTTTATGATATTCATGGAAGCATAAGGAAAGAAAAGAGCACTGAGCTCATTAGCATATTAATAATAATTAGAAAATCTGGGCCTTAGTCATGAATTTTTCTTGACTGACTTTGCCCCAGACTTGTAACATTTTTGGGCCAGGGTTTCTGCTATTATATGTGGAGGAGATATGTTGTATTATATCAAAAATTTTCTCAAGAATTAGAAAAAAAGACATTTTAGAGATTACTACTTCAAGATAAGTGAAAATGCCAAGATAACAGCCAAGACATCTCTCTGAATAGCCCTGCTTATTCAACCCTGCATTACTATATGTGTCATGTATGACAAATTATTTGATATAAGGTACCTATGATATGGATTTAACTAAATTTCTGATAAAATAATTTCAAGAGATCAGAGATACTAGGAATACAAACATGGCTTAACTGAGGGCTTTTCTACTTACCATGACAGAGGAGAAAATGCCCTCAGCTAAGCTCTCTCAACCTTCCCCTCCAATCATCTTTAAAAAACACTTCAAATCAAATCCTGGAGTGGCAGACCCAACAAAATGTCAGAATAAGACATTTGTCCAGCCCAAAATAGCATAGGGAGTCAGAAAGGGAGATGTGGGACATGGAGGTAAAGGCTGGCCAGGACCTCGTGTGAATGAAATACCAATGATGGGACTAAATGGTGGTGATAGAAGGAGCACCAGCTTCAGGACTCTCAAGGGGACCTTGCAAGTGGTCAGAAAGTGATTATAAGTTATCCCTGTGCTAGCATTGGATAAAGGACCAGAAGCTATTTGACAACTACATTGCTTATGCCCACTTCTGGGTCATAGGTCAAAGACAGAGAGGAGTACTTTCATTAAAGAGGGAGTGGGAGGCCTCAGGGACAACTGTTTGACAACTCCATTGCCTATACCCAATTCTGAGTCATAGTTCAAGGAAGGAAAGGAGCATTTTTGGTTAAGAAAGTGTGGAAGCCATGTTGGACAGCATCACTTCTGGTCCTTAGGGAGGAAGGCCCATGGGGAACACTATCCCTTGTGGTTGGTTTCAGGGGATCAATCAGGGCCCTTCTTGGTTAACGACCAGAGTGCAGACCAAGAGAGCTGAGAACACACCTGTCCCCAGATCACACTACCTTGGAAGCAATGAAAACTTCCAAAACCCTAAAAGTAGCTCTGAAAACAACAGTCCAAAAAACCTGAAACTTAAGATGGTGCCCTTTCCAACCTCCATGCCAGGAACAGAGTCCAATGTTAACATAAAGTTCCAAATCAAGTAATAGTGAGGGAAAAGGAGGAAATAACAACAACAACAAAAAAAGAACCTGACCATAAAAAGTTACCATGATTAAAAGGAAGATAAAGATACAAACTCAGAAGAAGACAATGAAGTCAAAAGAGCTATAATCAAAGCTCCAGGGGAAAATGGGAATTAGAGAGAAGTCCAACAAGGATTACTGGGAGAGCTAAACATAATTTTCAAAATCAAATGAGATTAGCAGAGGAAAATATCTAACTGTTGTAATACTTATAAAGTTCTTGGAAGATATATGTATCCTTTTCCCATATAGAAAGATGAGCAGTTTAACTTTATTGAGTCCATAATGATTTCTCTTTCATGTTTCTTTTTTGGAGGTAGCAGAATGGATTAGTAACCAGAATCTAACATTATGTTATTTACAAGAAAAACATGAAAAACAGTGAGACACATATAGAGAATGAAAATAAGGGACTGGAGCAGAAACTATTTTGTTTCAGCTGAAATAAAAAAAAAGGCAGGGGTTGCAATCATGATCTCAAAGAAAAACCAAAAATAGACTGAATTAAATGGAAAATGGGGAACTATGACTTGCTAAAAGACACCATAGACAATAAAGTAATATCAGTACTGAACATATATATGCCAAATGGCATAGCATCTAAGTTCTTAAAGGAAAAAAAAATTAATTACAGGAGCAAATAGACAGGAAAACTCTGTGTGTGTGTGTGTGTGTGTGTGTGTGTGTGTGTGTTGTGTGTGTGTGCGCGCGCGCGCGTGCATACGGTAGAGGGGACATCAATTTCCCCCTCTCAAAGCTACATAAATCTAACCATAAAAAACATAAGAAGGATGTTAAGGAGATGAAAAGAATCTTAGAAAATTGGGTATAATTGACTTCTAGAGAAAACTGATTGGAAATAGAAAGGAATATACCATTTTCTATGCTATATATGGCACTTTCACAAAAAATGACCAAATTGGTCAGGACATAAAAACTGCATGATCAAATGCAGAAAAGCAGACATACTAAATGTATGTTTTTTACCATATTGCAGTGAAATTACATGCAATTAAGGGTTGTGAAAGCATAGATTAGAAGATAATTGGGAACTAATCTAATTGTAAAGAATGAGTAGGTAAAAGAACAAATCATAGAAACAATCAATTATTTCATTAAAAAGTATAGCAACAATGAGGCAACATTCCAAAATTTGTGGGATGCAGCCAAAGCAGTACTTAGAGGAAATTTATATGTCTAAATAAACATATCAATAAAAGAGAAAAAGAGCAGATCAATGAATTGGGCATATAACTTTAAAAAACAGAAAAATAGAGCAAATTTAAAATCTCCAATTAAACACCACAATGGAAATCCTGAAAATTGAAGGACAGATTAATAAAATTAAAAGTAAAAAAAAAAATCTGAAGTAATGAAGAAAACTAGGAGTTTGTATTATAAAAAAAAACAAAATAAATAAAACATTTATTAATTGACTAAAAAATAAAGAAAACCAAATTACTAGTATCAAAAATGGAAAGGGTAAATGCATTACCAATAAGGATAACATTAAAGCAATTATTAAGAGTTATTTTACCCAATTACATGCCAGTCAAACTGACAATCTAATTGACATGAATATTTACAAAAATATCAACTTCTCAGAATAACAGAAGAAGAAATGGAATATTTAAGTAATCCTATCTTAGAAAAGGAAATTGAACAAGACCTCATTGAGCTCTCTAAGAAAAAACAAATTCCCAGGAGCAGATGAATTTACAAGTAAATTCTACCAATAACTTAAGTAACAATCTCAATACTATAGAAAAAAAGTTGAAAAAATTAAGTAAAGAAGGAGTGCTATTCAATTACTTTTATGACACAAATATAGTTTTGATACCAGAACCACAGAGAAGAAAAACAGAAAGAAAACTATGTGCTAATTTCCTTAGTGAATCTTAAAAATAAATAAATAATTAAAATACTAGCAAAGAGATGCCAGGCATGCAAGATAGTTCAATATTAGGAAAAACGTTGGCATATTTGACTGTATCATTAACAAAGCAACAAAAATAATATGATTATATCAATAAATGCAGAAAAAGCCTTTGATAAAATGAAACACATATTACTACTCAAAATACTAGAAAGCATAGGAATCAATTGAGCCTTTCTTAAAATGAGAGGTAGTGTCTATCTAAAACCAAAAGTAAGCCTTGAAGACTTCCCAATAAGGTCAGGCATGAAGCAAGGCTCTTAATTATCACCACTGTTATTCAATACTGCACTAGAATGCTAGCTATAGCAAAAGGACAAATGGAATTGAAAGAATAAAAATAGAAAATTGGGAAATAAAATTAACATTTGCAGATAATATGATGATATAATTAGAAAACCCTAGAGAATCAACTAAAAAACTAGTTGAAATAATTAAAAAATTCAGCAAAGTTGCAGGACACAAAAAAAACATAATCATTAGAACTTCTATATATTATCAACAAAGTCCAGCAAGAAGACCTAAAGGGATAAATTCCCCTTAAAATAACTGCAGATAATATAAAATACTTTGGCATCTACCTGCCAAGATGAACCCAGGGATTATGTAGACCCATTTATAAACCATTTTCACAAAAAAAATAAAGACAAATCTAAACAATTTGAGAAATATTAATTGCTCATGGTTAGGCTGAGCCAATATAATAAAAATTAAAATTCAACCTATGTTCATCTACTTATTTATTGCCATACCAATTAAACTAACAAATAATTATTTTATAGAGCTTAAAAATAGTAATAAAATTTATCTAGAATAACAAAAGGTCAAAAATTTCAAGGGAATTAATGAAAAAGAGTCATGAAAAGTGCCCTAGAAGTTCTAGATTTCAAACTATACTGCAAAGCAGTAATCATCAAAACAGTCTAGTACTGGTTAAAAAAACAAGTTCTGGATCAGTGAAATAAATTAGTTACACATTACACAATAGTAAATGACCATAGTAATTTAGTGTTTGATAAACCCAACGATCCAAGCTTTTGAAGTAACATCTCAGCATTTGACAAAAATTTCTGGGAAATCTAGAAAGTAGTTTGGCAAAGGTCAACATCTCACACCATATTCCAAGGTAAGGTCAAAATGGATAAATGATTTTGACATTGAGGGTAATATCGTAAGTGAATTGGGGGCCATTGAAAAATACACCTGTCCAATCTATGGATAAGCAAAGAGTTTATGGCCAAACAATAGAGAGGATTACTGGAAGTAAAAAGGATCATTTTCGTAATGAAATTTTAAAAAGTCTTCAGAGAAACAAAACTAATGCAGCTACAATTGGAAAGAAAGCAAGATATCAGGGGAAATTTTACCCCAAATTTCTCTGATAAATGCTTTATTTCTAAAATATATAAGAAACTACACTCTATATACACATATACACATATATATGCATATATACATATATACAAACATACATATATATAAGAAACTACACCAAAAGTTATTCCCCAGTTGATAAATGGTCAAAGGATATAACACAGTTTTCAGAAGTAATCAAAGATATGGAATAGTCATAGGAAAAATGCTCTGGATTACTATTGGGGAGAGAAATTCAAAAACAGTTTCTGAGTTACATGTCATGCTTCTTAGATTGGCTAATATTACAGAACAGGAAAGTGACAAATGCTGGAGGGAATGTGGAAAAGTCAGGACACTGATGCACTGTTTGTAGAATTATGAACTGATTCAATCATTGTTAAGAGTAATTTGGAATTATGACTAATGGACTATAAAATTGTGCATGCTTTTCAACCCAGCAACACAGAATCAGTTCATATCTCAAAAAGAAAAAAAAAGGTGGAGGGCTTATGTCTAGAAAAATATTTATAGCATCTCCTTTTGTGGAGGCAAAAAGTTAGAAATTAAGGAGATTCCCAATAATTCAGGAATGGCTAAACATTTTGTGGTATAGAGTAGTGATGGAGTACTGTTGTACTATAAGAAATTATGACCAGGATGACTTCAGAAAAACCTGGGATGATATATATAGTCTGATACAAAGTGAAGTAAGCAGTACCATGAGAACATTATACACAGCAACTGCAGTATTGAAAGGATTATCACCTGTAAAAGGCATAGCTACTCTGAACAAGACACTAATCCAATAAAATTCCAAGAGACCCATGACTAAAAATGCTATCCACCTCCAGAGAGGCAGAATGAAGTATATATTTTTAAACTTTATTATTATTGTTTTATTTTGTTTATATTTTCTTTACCAACATGGCAAATATGGAAACAGATTTTCAGTGACTTCATATGTATAATCAATGTCAAATTGTTTGCATTCTCATGGTAGGAGGTATGGAGGGGATAGAATGTGGAACTCAAAATTTAAAAATGATTCTTAAAAAATTGACACGTAATTGGAAAATATTTAACAAAATAAATAAAAATAATTTTAAAAAGTCAAGTTGTCTGATTCCAAGCCTGGGATATTTTCCAATGTACCACAAAAGATATTTAAATTCAATGATTTATAAATTTAAAAAATAAGCAGATTTTGTTAAATAGCATATACAATAACTCTGACAGTGTCCAACACCATTGGGAAGTGAGAAGTTGGCATAAGGGTCTGAATGGCACAAGAATTTTGGGTCCCCTCTCAGAAAAATGAGAATGAGAGGTAATTCAGTGCCTAACTGGGAGGCAAACAGAAGGAAACATTCTTAAAAAGGGTGAGGAAAGGGGCAGCTAGGTAGTACAGTGGATAGAGCACCAACTCTGAAGTCAGGAGTACCTGAGTTCAAATCTGGCCTCAGACCAAATACTTGACACTTACTAGTTGTGTGACCCTGTGCAAGTCACTTAACCTGAATTGCCTTTAAAAAAAAATAAGAAAGAAAGGGTGAGGAAAAATGGAAAATTGTGCTACTTGCTCTACCAGGATGCTATGCAATGATGAAGCTGTTAAAAAATTTTGGCTCTTTTTTTAAAAGTCTTAAAAAATTACTATCTTATCTCCACTAAATGGAACTATTCCTTATACCAGGAAAAATAAAAATATCTTATGTAATATGTCTGTATTATATTATGTAGGTCCCAAAAGAGGTAAATAGTAAAGGAGCAAATACAGATCAAATGTAACTCGGGTGGAATAAGTTCAGGACAAGAGTAGTGGAGTCAGTCATTAAATAAACATTTACTTATCTTTTGCTATATGCCAGGCACTATACAAAATGCTACAGACACAAAGAAAAAAAATAAATAAATATCCTTTGTCTAATGAAGTAGACAACATGTATACATACAAGTATGTGTGTGTGTGTGTGTATACATAACATATGAATCAATGTGTATATAATGAATACAAGGTCATAAGAGTGAAGTCACTAGCAACTAGGGAGACCAGAAAGACCGATTAAGCTGAGTTTCCGGAAAACTGGGAATACCAAGGGTCAGAAGCGAAAAAGGAGAGCATCATTGGTGTGAGGAATATGGGAGCAAAATGCAAGGAGCAGCCTTACCGTGAAATATTGAGTAGGCTGGGATGGCTAGTTTGCAGAGTGACGGAAGGGAAGTAATGTGTAAGAAGATTGGAAAAGTAAGAATGGCCTAGGTTGTAAAGAACTTTAAATGCCAACTGAAGGAATTTATATTTCATTCCCTAAGTCAGTAGGGAGTAGCTTAGAAGAATATGTGTCTAGGCAATATTTGTGTTTCTATCTGATTCCACTAGTTCCTAAAGTCTTTATTCATAATTTCCCTCATTTATAAAGATTAGTTTGCATATGCATTCATATGTCTTAAAAATTTAGGGACTATTTTTCTGGTCATTTTTCTAAAAGCCTAGTTTATCAATGATTGCTGGCTTAGAAACAGTTTCCAAGATCAATGGTGGGAATGTAGAGAATAAAACTGGCAAAAGTATGCTGTTCATCCCACCACTTGATAGTGTTCTTACTCATGTTAATATACCCATAGCAAGAATACTTGGGGTTTTTTTTAATGGAATTATGTGTAAAACTTTTTGAAATGTGCTTTACCAAATGCAATGTTTAATTAACTATGGCAAGGGGGTTAGATGCACTACAGGCAGTTTATAAATCCAACTGCAGTGTTGTATATAGATAATAGATAGATAGATAGATAGATAGATGATAGATAGATAGATAGATAGATAGATAGACAGATAGATATAGACATCACTAGAAATATTCTTTTAGTTATCGCTTCCAATTTAGTTGTATATTATTACAAACATACAAAGTATAAAATTTTCATGTAGCGTTAACTAAATTGTTTTAAATCTTTAAAATCAAATACAGGGAGTGTTGGAAGTGAGTTAGTGAGAGAGCACAGAGTTCAGATTAATGGCACCCAACTGCTACTCTGAGTCAGAGTGAAGATAGAGCCTATACATAGGACCTTAAACATTTACCCTATATAAATGAGCAAAGTAAATGAATGTTCTTTTGAAGGTGATTCATGGATGGGCTCATGTTTTTCAAAGAATCAGAGTAGATTTGACCCATTGATAAGACACATAACTATGTAGTGGTTATGCCATCTCTAGTAAATCCCCCCACCCCCTCCCACAGATGGCCCAGCTATAGAATTACGACATTTGAAAGTTGGATGAGAGAGCAGAAGTAAATTAGCCTAACCCATATCTGATAAAGAACCAACTCTTTAATGGTCCCAGTAAGTAGCAAGAAGACCAGGGTGTGATATTGAAATGTTGGGTTTAGAGTCAGGGGTCCTAGGTTCAAATTTTAACATGACTTCTTACTTATCTTTGTGACTTTAGACAAATCACATAAATTCTTTGGGCCTCATTTTCATCATCTATAAAATGAGAGAGTTGGACTAGATGGTATCTAAGATCTTTTCTAGCTCAACCTATAAGGCTACTAACATGAGTCTAATACTACAAGTGGTCATTCATGACTCCTTTGAATAAACTCCAGAGGATTCATCTAGAGAAAATGTTTTGACCAGCAGACAAAATGTCGTAATAAGGTGGCCAAAGATTCCTGCTTTGATGCACAACTTGGACTTAACTTCCTTTAAACTTTTAAGATTTTATAAGTGATATAGTACAGAAGAAATAAAGAAAAGGGGGAAGGAATTACTAATTGTTGCCACTAATTAATTGCCACTAATTGTTCTACTACATACAATTACATAGATATATTAGGTTGGGTTGTTTCTAAACCTTTTTTTTTTTATTTTGGGGCAGTTTCTCCCTACATTGACAATTTATAAAGAGCAATGTATATTTATTATGGGCTGAAATTTGAAGAAAGGTATTGTTAAACTGGAAGGCATTTGGAAAAAGATAAACATAATAATGAGAAGATCTTGAGATCATCCCTCTTAAGGATTAGTTGAAGAATCTAGAAATGAACTATTAGCCCCATGGAGTGAAAACTTTATGCAAGATAACTTTCTTCATGCATTTTAAGGGCTCTTACATGGGGAAAAATAATTATATTTATTTTTCTTGGCCCCAGAGGGTATCACTAGGAATAAAGTACAGATATCGCAAAGAGTCCGAATCAGGTTCTATGTAAAGAAAAATAACTTTTTTAATATTTACAGCTACTTAGAAATTGAATGTTCTGCTTCAGTGCTAGTGGATTACCTTTTAGGAGGGATCTCCAAGATTAGGCCAACTGACTAATTTCTGGGTATATTGTATTGGTCTGGTTGCACCTGATAGGAATTTGGGAAATTATGGTTGGCTAAGAGGACAGTATCTGAGAACAGGATTTATTTTTATGAACTCCATCTTAAAGTATAGGAATTATGTTCTCTTGGAAAAGAATGGAATTTACCTAAGAAGGAATGGTTAAAAAATCATTTATCTAGATTTCTGGACATGTAATCAACAGAGATGTAAACTAAAAACAGAAGAGATATGATAAAACTACTCTGTCAAGCTAAAATGGTAGAGATGGTCTAAGAAATTGATTTGGATACTCAGGAAAGTCATCTACCAACACAAATGAGTTAGTAGATTGATAGATCAATAGAAAGGAAGTAAAAACAAAGGCAGGAATAGAGAATGAATATCAAACTGTGACATAATGCTCAGAATGACTTAAGCCTGGCTTTTGTTGTTATTAAGTCATTTTCAGTCATTTGACCCTTTGAGACCTAATTTGGAGTTTTCTTGGCAAAGGTACTGTAGTAGTTTGCCATTTTTTTTCTCCAGTCAATTCAGTGGAATTTTCTTCAGTGGATTCCAAGTAGGAAGTGTCTGAGAGCCGGATCTGAACTCAGGTCTTCCTAATTTCAGGCCCAGTGCCCTATCCAGTGAGCCACTAACTTCCCCTTAAGCCTGCATAGAAAGCTAAAACCAAAAAAAATGTATATTAGTTACAATGAAGAAAAGGGGAAATTCAAAGGAATATGTCAGCTGCTCAGCGTAGAGGCATAATAATCACAGAGGGTTATATGAATGACTTGAATCAAGTCACAGAAGTTGTGACTGTCAAAATTGAAAATGACATGGTACTAGGAAGCATATTAAACATATTGAATGACAGAGTCAAAATCCAAAAATGATCGTAATTGCCTAGAATATTTATGTTTAACCATCTTAACCATAGAAGATATGTGTGAGTGCTTACATGTGCTCACATGTGATTTTCCAGTATTTCTCCAGCCTGGGCAAGAACAAAGACTCAACTAAGAAACAGAGAGAGGGAAGAAGAGAGATGGAAGGAGGAGAAAGGAAAAAGAAGGAAGGAATAAAAAGAAGGAAAGGAAGGAGTGAAGAAAAGAACTTTGGGTACTCAAGTAAAGAAAAAAAGTCTGGGCTCTGAAGCTGTGAGGAGCTCACAGTTCACAAGGTCCACATCACAGAAGAAGGTCCATACCCAGCTCCCTTCTCCTACCCATATACTAACACACATGCTCCCTTGAGTGTATACACACATACATAACACACACACACACACACACACACACACACACACACACATACACACACACACCACTAGGAACCATCTAGAAACTCCCAGTGCAGATGGAATGACTATACTTCTAGTGCTGAGCTTCTAGATTATATTTTGGTGACCAGTGAGGGCCCATCATTAATAGAAACCTATAAGGAATCACCTGAACTGCAGTTCAGAAGCTCTAAAAGAAGGGGCCCAGGACCTTCAATTTTTTTTTTTTCTGAGCAGTGCAAGAGAGTTATATCCCCTCCTATCAAGCCTGACCTGTGGTCCTGCAGGACTAAGCTTTCCTCACATCATGCCCTTCCTAGGACTTTCCTGCATGGGCTGCTCTGGAATGGGAGGAGGGGGAAGCACTTCCTTCTGAGTTGAGGAGAAAATGGTTTTCTCCTGTTTCCCTACCCCTCCCACTCCACACTACCCCTCCCACTCCACAGATTGGGCACTACAATATCATTAATCCATCCAAGTCATCTCCCTCTCTCACAAACTAGCTGTTCTCTTAGTATTTGATTATAAATTATTTCAACAATGCTGAAAAAAGGAAGAAAGCACAGAGTAAAGGGAAAAAAACAGAGAAGAAAAAAATATTCAAGCGTTTCGTTTGAATTCAAGGTCAATACCTTTAAGTAGGAAGATATGGCAGACAGAATTGTCATTGTGATCCTAAGCTTATGTTTCATGAGGTGTCTAGGATACTCATGTAAGTAGCCCCACTGTACTCTACCCTGATTGGATCACTTTTGAAGTACTACTGATTTCTAGGCCTCATATTTTAAAAAGAACTGTGATAAACTAGATTATTTTCAAAATACCATGATCAAGAAACTGAGCACAGCAGAAACCATGTTACAAAGTGTGTCCTAAAAGTTTTTGTGCAATTTTAAACCTTTAAAAAAATTAAAACTTTACTAGAGATTTTTGGGACATCTTGTATGAAGATTTTAAAGTTACTGAGGATATTTGGCCTGGAGAAGAGAATATGTATTTTATGAACCTTCATATGGAATGATTAGATGTGTCCTATTTTTAAGAGTAATAGATGGAAATTACAAATAGATGTATTTAGACCCATTGTAATGAGAAAAAATATATATCTTTTTAGAACTATCCAGGAGTGGAACAGGATGCTTTTCAATATGGTGGATTCTATCACATAAAAGGTCTTCAAGTAGAGATGACATTAACATTTGTTGTGAATATTGCAGAAGAGATTCTAAAGTGAATTGGAATACTTGTGCTCTGAACAAGATTCTTAACCTTAAGACTCCTAGCTTGTGTGATTCTGTGTGGTTCCTTATAACAAGCCTACAATTTAGATACTGTGAATAGCAATAACTCCATTTTGCAGAAAGGGAAAATGGTGCTCAGAGAATTTAAGTATCTTGCTCATAGACACTCAGTTTTTCATAATAAAATAAGATGCTTAACTCCACCCCCAAAAAGCATCAAACAATAAATTGGAACACAAGTATCCTAATTTCAAACTTGGGGCTCTTCTCACCTCATCACACTGTCTAATTTTTAATTAGTCTCCTCTTTTAAAGGGAATAATGTGATGGGCAATCTGGAGGTTAATATATGAATGTATGAATGACCACACAATATACTACTCCAAAAAAACCTAAACTATGTTCCTTAATACTATTTTGCGTGTGACAACAACAAAAACATCAATGAAAAAAGCATCATTTTCCTCCAGAGGAAATATAAGTGGCCAGACTGTATCACAGATGTTCAGGCCAGACTATTCTGCAAAGTATGTGAGTTTATTTCAAGGTGCCATTGGTGAAGGATTATGTACAAGGCTGAATACAGGTGTTTACTTGAAGTATTTATCACTTCTTTTTAAAGAAGCCCTGAATAATATAGTCATCTTATATTCTATTAAACCAAAGTGGTCTGAATCTCATGATTCAGCTTAACTTGACTTTGTACATAGATTTATGGACCAGCTCTTAGTGATTCTTAACTATGGTGATGGCACTTATTTAGCAATCATCAATCTTGTTTATAGATTTTCATGGTCATGGCCATTGAGTATGAGTTCTTTCCTCCTTGCAATGATTGTACAAGGGAATATGTTATGAATTAAAGATACTTTCATCTGAAAGACAGTGTTATTTAATCAGAATAGAAATTTTTAAGTGTTATATAGTACCTCCTTCACCAAGTCAAGAGAAAAAGACAATATTTAAATAAAACTTTTACTTTAATTTTGGCATGAGGTTCTACTATAAATGGTGATTGTTATGACAAATTCATTTGTGGAAATAGATTTCCTGCTATGGTCCTTCACTAGATTATATCCGTGCCTTCCCTGACCTCTAACTGTACACATTTATCTAGGCCATCCTCCAATGCACTCATTGGGGAAGAATAATAGCAGGAAAGAATTTCTAACCCCAAGATACCCCCAAGCAATATATATTACTATGGGATTTTTTTTCCTCAGCTTTCTTCAAATTTTTACTTTTTTGTTTCTTTCAACTGATCTAAGAAATCTCCCCTGATACCTGACATTAACTTTTGTTGAAATGTTTCCAGAAAGTGAAGTTTTCAAATCTGGGTTGAAATGTCCTGGATGACACCAGGGACAAAAGGGGGGAAAATGTCACGCAGAAAAAAAGAATACAAAGAAGAAAACTGTAGTTAGAATTAATTGAAAATGAATAAGCAAGTCTGAAGATATATTTCTATATATTATTTGCAATTTGAGCACTAAATATTATCCAAAGTACAAATGTTTATGAATGGTAATGCAATTCAAAGCTCAGTATCCATTCACAATGCTTACACACCAAAATATATGAAATGGCTTGGAACTCCAGTTAGGAGTATTATTTCTCTGATTATCAATGTTGATGACATGGAATATCATTAGTGTTTAGTATGAAGAATGATGTACCTTTTTTTTCTTTTCAAAATAGAGAAAGAGAAATGCTCAAAAGAACTGTTTCTTCAAGCATGGTGAGAAGTTTGATTTAGCAAAAAAGTTTATTTTTCAGGACTTTGTAGGAAAAGAGGCATGCTAGTTAATCAAGCATTGTAATAAACTAAGATTTATGTTGTTTAGTATAATACTCTTATGTTGATTACAATGTTATCCCAGACCACGCTTCACATCCCACATAGCCTTCTACCAGAGAACTTGAACCTACCTTTCCTGCTTCTGCTTATCCCCATCCACCCTTATCCCTCCTTCTCTGGAAATAGCAGTCAAATGAATACTCCCATTTTTACTGGAAAGAGCATGATAATCACATGTCATATGACATCACTCATAATATCTGCAACTACCAACCATATCTCCAACCAATCCCCTATTTATGCTGTCTTTGCCTTTCTGAATGTCAGTTCCTTGAAGGGAGTGGACATTTCACTTTTCCGTTTCCATACCCAGAGCAATGCCTGATATACAGTAGACACAAAGTAATTTTTCCCATTCATTCATTCTCACAGGGAAAACTGAAAATTTCTTGTTTTCAGTTTAGATCAAGTGATAGATAGAAATGCAAATTTTGATGTTACCTCTGGATCATTAAATATGAATAGGGAGAGCTGAGTCTAACTTAGGAAAGAGACTGTAGAACTAAGGAGCTAAGGTTAGACAATAGGGATAAGGAGACGTGGAAAGTGATTTAGCATAAGTTGAATTCTAGTCTTATCCCTAAGAACTTCTGAAAATGGATACACATTCAAGTTCCTTATTTGCAATTAGGAATATTTGCATTAACAGTCAATTCTTGACAATTGTGTCACTTAGATCACTAAGAAAATGTGATATTGCTCTCATTTTTCATATCTTTTTGATGGACTTTCCATAGAAATGATCAAAGGATAGGGGACTATCCTGCTATCATTCTTTACATTGAATAATAATTCAGGGAAGGGAGGAAAAAGGGAATAATCATTTATGTAGTACCCACTATGTATGTGCCAGGCGCTTGTGCTAAGCAAACATCTTGTGCTATTGTTATTTCCATTTTACAGTTGTAGAAACCAAGGCAGATGGAAGTTAAGTGACTTGCCTTCTGTCACATAGCTAATAAGTATCTGAAGCCTGATTTGAACTCACACCTTCTTGACTCCATGTCCAGGGCTCTCTCCACATCACCACCAGTATTTCAAGTGATTAGTAAAAACAATGACAACAACAACAAAACATAAAAGTTCAGCTTCAATAGTTTCCCAGAAAGTATATTCACAAAACAAAATGTCAGGAATCATATGTTTCCATACAGTTTTTTTTTCTTCTACCACAACTCTATGTTTTGAAAATCTAACATTCTTTGAAATTTGGACATAAAGAATGCTCAGCATGACAGCATATTAAAGTTTTTCTTAACTGTTTTTTTTAAATGTTTGTGGTTGTGACACAGTAGTCAATGACTATAGTAATCTATTATTTGATAAACTCAAAGACCCCAGCTTCTGGGATAAGAACCCCCTCTTTGAAAAAAACTGCTGGGAAAACTGGAAAAGAGTATGGCAGAAACTAGGCATAGACCCAAATCTCACACCATATACCAAAATAAAGTCAAAATGGGCTCATGACTTAGATATAAAGGCTGATTCTATAAGCAAACTGGGAGAACAAGGAATAGTTTAACTATCAGATCTATGGAGAACAGAAGAATTCATGACTAAACAGGAGATAGAGAACATTATGAAAAGCAAAATGGATAATTTTGATTACATTAAATTGGAAAGTTTTTGCACAAAGAAAGCCAACTTGCAATTAAGATTAGAAGGAAGGTAGAAAATTGGGAAAGAATTTTCACAACCAGTCTCTCTGATAAGGGACTCATTTCTAAAATATGTGGAGAATTGAGACAAATTTGTAACAAGACAAGCCATTCCCCAATTGATAAATGGTCAAAGGATATGAACACACAGCTCTCAGATGAAGAAATTAAAGACATCTATAGTCATATGAAAAAATGCTCTAAATCGTTATTGATTAGAGAAATACAAATCAAAACAACTCTTGAGGTACCACATCACACCTATCAGATTGGCCAACATGACAAAACAGGAAAATGATAAATGTTGGAGAAGATGTGGGAAAATTGGAACGCTAATGCATTGTTGGTGGAGTTGTGAACTGATCCAACCATTTTGGAGAACAATTTGGAACTATGCCCCAAGGGCTATAAAAATATGCATACCCTTTGATCCAGCAATAGCACTTCTAAGGCTATGTCCCAAAGAGATCATACAGATGGGAAACGGACCCACATGTACAAAAATATTCATAGCAGCTCTTCTTGTGGTGGCAAAGAATTGGAAACTGAGAGGATGCCCATCATTTGGGGAATGGCTGAGCAAGTCATGCTATATGAATGTAATGGAATACTTTTGTGCTATAAGAAATAATGAACAGGCTGACTTCACAAAAACTTGGAAAGAGTTGTATGATCTGATGCTGAGTGAAGTGAGCAGAAGCAAGAGAACTTTGTACATAATAACACAATAGCACGTTGTGTGATGATGAATATTGATAAACTTAACCCTTCTCAGCAATACAAGGATCTAAGACATCTCCAGAGGCCTCGTGATGGGAAATGCTATCCACATCCAAAGAAAGAATTATGGAACTTGAATCACTATCATTTTTTTTCTCTTCTGTTAAGTTTTGTTTCCTTTTTCTAATGATTCCTCCTATTGGTTTTAATTTTTACTTACAACTTCACTAATGTGAAAATGTGTTTAATAGGAAAGTAAATATATAGCCTGTATCAGATTGTGTGCCATCTTGGGGAGGGTGGTGGGGAGGAAGGGGAGAAAAATTTTAAACTCAAAAACATAGGGAAGTGATTGTTGATAAATCAAAATAAACTAAAAATTTTAATTAAAAAAAAGAGTGAGGAATTTAAATAGATGCTGTGACACAAAGGCTTCAAATCCAACCCTTCCCAGTGAGTTTGAACCAGATTAAAATGTAATTTGGATATATTTAACAAATAAATAAAAATATGATAAAACATGAAAAAAATAAAAAGAAATAAAATGTTTGTGGTTGTGGGCAGCAATTTTGTCTACTCTGCCTCTACTAAAACTATTTTTTTTGAATTCTTCAGGATTTGGGGGAGAGAGTATGTCATGTCTTTGTTTATAAATAGTAGAAAGTTTCTGGCATCTAATTGTAGTCACTTGTTCTTTCTAGGTATACAATACATAATATTTTTTCATATGTAATTTCCCTGATTTCATTGGATAATCTCTATTGATCAACAAATCTGAGCTCACTAAGAAAAGCCTTTTTCTAACTAATGTTAGCAGTTACCTGCTCTTGGATCACTGTAATGAATGCTTCCATTTCTATAAACAAATATTCATGATCAGAAACTTGTTAGACACCTCTTTGTCTGTTGGTTGGCACCATGAGAATGTAGCCCATGGAGCTCTGCCTTTTGATTCTTCCTTCATGTCTTCATGGGAGCTATCCAGAGAGAAAACATTTTCAGTTATATTCAACACATTCAACAATGTGTTTTGGCTGGAAGCTTTTACCCTATTACCTTGTGAAGTGGTATGGTTGTTTTGAGTATTTCTGTAAGTCTGTAATCTATTATTGGGTCCTCTGAGTGTATCTAACAACCCTCTTCCTTCTTTTTGACAAGGAAGTATTTTTTACACTTTGCCTTGGGGCAGTGAGTTCTTATTTTAATTAACACTGTGAGAGTTTTTATTTTGGCAGTTTCTAAATGTGTTGCTGTCTATTTTACCAAATATTAAGTACACAATAAGACCAATATTCTATGGATGTTAAATCTTCTAAATGAATTATTCCCTTTAAGTTTTGAGGTCAGGATGCCAGTTAGTCTCTTAGTAAACATACATAGATTCATATTCTTTTCTTTCTCCTCAGCCTTATGCTTCATCTATCTGTGAAGACCGAGATCTTTGTAATTATTTACCTGATTCATTTGGTCAATTTGACGCCTGGATTTAAACTCAAAACTTAAAAAAAAAAAGCCATGTTTAAGTTCAAATGGCATTTTCATGTCATTGAAAAGTTTCCTTAAGATGAAATACTTGTTTTACTTGCTTTTTAGTGGAGTCATATAATTTTGCCCATTCCCACACATCAAATGATTACTCCATTGTATGTCACCCAAGTTGTCATTCTTTTAATTTTCTCTTCCACCTCCCAAATAACATGAATTAAGTATACTGAAGTGAGGGTCTATTGATGTTGTTGTTGTCTTCATCTTTGTCCTGTTGCTCATTGCCTTTCAGTTTAGGAAAAAATCTGACAATTTCTGTAGAGAAACAACTACAACTCCACATTTCTAAATGAGGCTTCTCTCAAAATGTTTTTATTTAGAAACATAATTTTGCTCACTCTGCATGCTGAGAGAGAATTACTGATGGGAATTTCAAATATTCCGGTTCCTGGAATTTCCTGGTTGAAAAACTGTCAAATTGCAACACATTTCAAACTGTGGATGAACTGTTCCCTTTTATTCTATTGGCCAATAAATTCAAGTTCAATTGAATAATAGACAATAAATTCAAATAGAAATATTCAAATAGAATGAATTCAAATGAATAATAGTTGCCCATAAGCTTGTTTTCAGTGGCTTATAGAATATTATGTTTAGCTTCTTTGTTTTATTTCATTGCTTTTCAGAGACACAATCTTTCACACATCATTCAAGAATCTAGCCAAGAAATATTACCAGTTAAAAGGCATGCATTTGAAAAAACAAATCAATGTCTTTGACCTTATGACTGGCTTATGCATGTACTGTTTCAAGTGGCTAGGCTATGAATTTTTAACATGTTTCATATAACATTACTATTGTTACCAATCAAACATATATATATATATATATATATATATATATATATATATATATATGTATGTATGCGTATAAATTCCTTTCTGAAATGAGTAGAATATTTTATTTCTGATACCACTGTACCAACTCCAAACACTGACACGATGAGCAAATTTCTCACAAAACAAACCTTATTAAATTACTATTTTAAATGTAAATCATATTTTTCCCTTTAAAGTTACTTATCCATAACACTTTTTTACTTTCAATTTTTGTAACTGATGTTTCTGGTGGAAATTGATTAATGGTATTTTATGATTCATTTTAAGATTAGTAAGTAATGGAATAGAATTGCACCTTTTCATTAACTTTCAATGAAGAGAGAGGGTTTAGATAGCAGTTCTTAGATGTTAATTTGTTTTCAAACAAAATCAGCCATAACTTCTTTCTCTCCCCCCTCATTACTAAGGAAATCAAATCGCCCTTTCAAGTAAAATCATATACTGACAAAATTCTCTGATATATTTTCTCTCTCTATTAATTTCTTTCACTAGGAAAAGACTGTAACATAATATTCTGGTATCCATTTATGCTAACTGCTGAATCAAGTTTAAGCCATGTGATAAGACTTATGAACCCAATCTTGCCATATGACTGGATAAGATGGAGTTTATGTTGGCTTAGAAAAAAAAAGTTGGCATGGATTACTTCTAATATCCTTTCCAGTTCAAAATAAATTATTCTGTGTATAAGGCCAACTATATCCTTAATGTCAAATACTTAAATTTATCTCAGCAATTCTGATATTCTCTCCAATGATATAGACTATGATCTATCCATGTCTACAAATCCTGTGCTACTCTTGTCCATGCTCTCATAAATTCACCGCAGAAGGTCCATCTAACATGTTTCATGACCTTCCATTTTCTCCTGACATGCAAAGGAGAGCAGTGGAACTGCCCTACTATTCATGTCACACTTTGCCTTCTCCACGTGACTAGCTCATCTGCATTTCTTTTCATTCGTATCAGATTATTTTAATTAACTGACATTGAAGATCATTAACCCAACAAACTGAATGATTTTTAGTGACATGCTTTTGGGGGTAAAATTGCTATTTTGTACTTCGATGGCTGGTTGCGTGAAACAATTCAATTAATGTGCATGCTTTAGAGTTGATGTAAAAAAAAGATTTCTTAATTCTAAGTATTTAGCCTTGAACACCTTGTGTTTCTATCTGTCACTTTTTATGGTGCTTTCCCCACTGAAACTCTGTCTGTTTGGTGCTTTGACATATTTTTGTCCTATACATCATGGTTGCATTCAGATTGTTATATAATCAGATCTTATCTAAATGTATCACTCTTGCTGTTCATAAAGCAGAAGTTATTGAAATCCATGCTCCCCAGTTGCCCATGAGAATTTTTCATTTGTTCATGAAATTTAGTTTTTTAGAAAGATCTTGCAATCTTCCACTTTCCCTCAACTCTCTCCTCCCTAAGGAGTAAACAATTTGATATGGGTTATATATGTGCAATCATGCAATATTTCCATATTCCCATGTTATGAAAGAAATAGAGCACAAGGGGGAAAAAAGCACAAACTGTCTTTTACATATGCTACTCACTAACTTGGGAAGTTGGAATATGAAATGAAGTTTTCTTCTATTGTTAGAGTAAATTTATAGTTATCCCTTCCATTTCATGGGGGTGAGGGGTGCAATGCCATTGAGATCTAAAAAATCCATGTAAAAATATTTGGCCCTCCCTTCATACCAGACAAGAAGTCTGGATTATTATGTTATTAAAGATAAAATACATTGACATTACACAATACTGTAGATATATTTTATTTATTTCTAAGTTTTAAACTTTTTCTGTGTAATTTGCTGGGCTTTGTGTGTCATCTGCAGCTTCCACAAAGCTCGCAAAAATTCCCAGTTAATTTGTTATGCAAACCCACAATATATCAAAACCCCAATGGGGAAAGTTGTGATGTGAAAGGGATAACTGTATATACCTTTTGGAGATCATCAAGAGGGAAAACCAGAGGAGATGAAATTGAAATTAGCAGAGGGCAAGAAGAGATCATAAAGGAAGATTATGGTACATGGGGAAGAGGTGTAGGAGACAAGAAAAAAAAGAAAGACTTTAAATGTAGTATTTCATTTATTTAAATTTAAAGAAAAGAGGAAATTAGAGCGAGAAGTGAATCATTTGAATGACAGAAGTCTGAGCAACAGAAAAGAAAGTGCATGTTGTAATTCAGTTTTACCCTTTTTATGATTTTGGTATTGAAGAAAAATAGCCTGTGTCTTTAACTTAGGCTTTCATAAGATTTATTTCCTTGATTGGTTATTATTGAATGACAAGTTAAAAAAACTAACAAAGCATTTAGCTAGCTTCCTATGAAATGTTCTCTAAGCCTTAATAATAACAATAATCATAATCATCATAATCATAAAAAGCAAACTGTAGCTTATAATTACCCAGATATAAAACTGATTAATAAAAATTTAAGAACAACATTCTTAATAATACTAAGTACTCATCATGTTCAAGCCACATGGAACAAAGTAGTTTTCATAATATAGATACCTGACTGAGGAAATTGTATGGGAATGGGATAAAATATGTATCATCCCTATTATCCTTTCTGCTACTGGAGTTGTACCAAAGATGCCTGTATTGATTCTGCAGATAATGAGTTTGCATCCTACTACTCTTACTTAACTGGAAAAAACTGTTTTATCCAGCTGTGCAATCAATAGTATACAGAACACTGGATTTTTTTTAAAATGGCATGATGATGCTTTGTTCCCAGACCTTTTCTCTCTAAACCCCATAAAATAAAATAATAAGATAATAAAAAAGGATATTTGCTTAGCACATCATTGTTTGCAAAGCACTTTATACATATCATCTTATTTGACCCTCACTATAATCCTGTAAGTTAGTTGCTATTATTATCCATATTTTAAAGATGAAGAAATTGAAGACCTTTTCAGGACTGTATGATTAAAAACTGTCTGAGGAGGCATTCAATTTCAGATCTTCCTGACTCCAAGTCTGCTACTTTTACTTCCATATAACACTGCATCACATGAAATACCATTAATTTTTAAGTGAGGAAAAACTACTGGTATGGCTTATATGTTTGTGAGTGTGTGTTTGTATTTTACTGAATGAAAGTGTGTAGGAAAAAGGAGAAAATTCTAGAAAATTACCTATGGACATCACAATTGATATGGAAGACACAATACTCTTACAGGAAAGATTTTGGAAAGAAAAATAAAACTGAAGAGCAAAAAGAGACTCACATCATCAAGAATAAAGAGGGAACAGAGTCCAAGGAAGCATCACAGGAGCAAAGGACAACCAACAGATAGTCTGGTTGGTCCACTGGTATTCATGCAATATCAAGTGATCTAAGGAAGGCCCATGGCATGTTGAAGAAATTTAGGAAACAAAATTGATTTTTGTATTACTTTAGTTACAGGGAATGAACTCACAGATTCAACAAAATATCAAAGACTAAACTTTCACAGCCTGAAATAACCACCACATGTTTCACTACTCCCCTCTTGCAATTTGTCAGGGTCTGCCATTTTCTCTGATCCCAGTACAGAAACTGGTATTCAACCAATGTCTTTTTCAGTATTATGTCTTTTTAAGCTAATTCTTAACTTTGGGCATTCTTACTCCCACCTATACAATTCAAGTCAATTAACCCAAAACTTCTTAAGCACATACAATTTCCTCAGTCAGTCCTCCTATGTGCAAGTTGATATTGTATAGAAACTTCTCGGCTGCAAAGTCAAATCTCTGCATCCTCTCCCTCCCCCAGTACCTAATCAGAAAGGATTCGGTCAATGTGGTCATTGCTTAGTTGTAGCCTTTGAGAGGCCTAGGAAGGAGGTAGTTTGGAAAAGCACAAAAAGAAAACCAATGATTACGTTGTAAATTTTAATTTAAGGGTGGTAAGGATACAAGATTCAGGAAAGAAGATGTTTTATGGTAAAAGTGGGAAAATTTTAATCATCCTTTTAAAATTAGCTAATGACTACATGAAATAATTACAAAGTATATGGCTTTGCATTTTGTTGTCTTATTGATGAATTGATCCATAGGATGTAAATTTCAGTGCCAAAATTGGAGCAAAGATAATCTCTGAGTACCTACCATATGTCTAACTCTGTGAGTGCATGAGGATCTCTAATTATTTCTCTAATACATGTCGGCATTTAATCCTCTACAGTATCGTTTTGTAACATTTGCCTCACTGAAATTTATTTAGTTGAACAAATTTTCATTGAACAATCTATCATATTATTTTATTTGTTCAATGCCTGATCTAAAAGACTGTAACCAAGTCTAAATAAGAAAAGTTTGCACTAGTAATACAAACAGATTCCAATGAAAGGGGGAAAAAATAATCACAAAGAAAAAAGTGTTTGGAATGTTTCTGAGACACACTTTCTAATTGTCACTTGGAATATTTTTGTTTCTTTTAAGAATCAGAGATTTATTAGTGGTTTACTTAAATGTTTACTTGTTTAACCAAACTAGACTGAACAATTGACCTTAAAAACAATTTTCAAATATCACATTTTCTTAAAAATTTCCCCACTGCTTGTGCATGAAAATTGCCTATACACTGTATCCATTCTGTATCAAAACTTTAACTGAATTCATTCACCTGGATTTTCTAGCAGAGCAAAATTTTATAAAGACAGTTATGTATGAGCTTAAAAATAGTATGTCTTCACAAAGGGAGATAATGCATTCCTCACATCTGGGCATTTCTACCTGAAAATTAAGATATGTGTTTATTCAGTAGCATATGGTTAAAATACTACTTATTGTATTATGAGATTTAGCTCAAAAAGAAAAGCAATTCTATAAGATATTTTCATGTAGATTCAGGGCCAGTAAAATACTGACAATTAACATAATGAAAATAACCACAGAAAATGGAAGGGGATTGTACCTTTCTAGATTCCTGATGGAGTCTGGGCATTTGCATGGTGGCCTTCAACCTCAATTGCTGTCACCCAGGAGGTCCCAGAGATCTGGAGAATAACAATTGCTAGCATTTGTATAGCATGTTAAGGTTTGCCAAGCCCTTTACATACATTTTCTCATTTGATCTTTACAGTAACCCTGGCTAGTTAAATTCTGTTATTATCACTCTTTTATATATGAGATAACTGAAACTAAGACAACTTACATAGCTTGTTCAGGATGACACATCTAGTTAGTAAGGGTCTGAAGCAGGATTTGAACTCAGGTCTTCCAGATTCCAAGTACAGAATTCTAGCCACTATACTGACTGCCTCGCTACTTAAAAATAACTTCCAGTTAAAGAAGGTGGAGCCATAAATGTCCTCTAGCCTTAAATGTCTCTATAATTCAAAGGACAACATGGAGGTCAGGATGTCAGTTTTTATCCCCTTTCAATCGTTCTAACAAAATATTAATTTTCCATCAGTTTCTTTCCTGAGGCATGTCCAGATCAAAGATGAAAAGTCCCGATTAGGTGGTATCAGTAATTTCTAGGTGAAGTCTGTATGAGTACATGTGAGAAGGAGGGGAAATCTACCTCTTCTTTGTTTTACATTCTCTTCCCTATTTTAGGGCCCTCTTGATTATTGTCACTTGTCATTTATCCTTTCAGCCTAGGCCCCATTGCCTGCTCTGGTACAACCACCACCCTCGTATAGCCTCTCATCACCTCACATCTGGACTATCACAATAGTCTTCTGGTTGGTCTCTTTGCCTCAAGTTTCTTCCCACTATAATCCATTATCTACTTAACTGTAAAATGATCTTCCTAGAATGCAGGTCTTACCATCTCTCTGTCTCTCTGTGTCTCTGTCTCTGTCTCTCTCTCTGTCTCTCTCTCTCTCTCTCTTTCTCTCTTTCTCTCTCTTCTTTTCTCTCTTTCTTTCTCTCTCTCTCTTTCTCTTCTCTCTCTCTCTCTCTCTCTCTCTCTCTCTCTCTCTCTCTCTCTCTCTCTCACACACACACACACACACACACACACACACACACACACTGATCCCTAACCTCTCAACCAATAAACTCTACTGGCTTCTCTTTACCTTCAGGATCAAATATAAAATCCTCTATTGGGTTTCTATAGTCCTTCATAACCTGCTTTCTTCCTATCTCTCTAGTTTTCTTATATTTTTGCCCCCTTAATGTACTCTGCAATCTAGGAATGCTGACCTCCTTGCTGTTCCTCACACCACACACTCAATTTCCTGATTCTCAGCATTTTCCTTGACTGTCCCACAGGCCTAGAATGGTGTCCTCCTCACCTCAGCTTCCTTGTTTTCCTTACTTCAAGTCTTAGCTAAACTCCCACCTTCTACAAAAAGTCTTTTCTAGTCCTCCTTAACTTTAGGGAGAAGGGGAAGGAACAAGTATTTATTGAGTGCTTACTATGATCCAGGCACTATGCTAAATGGTTTATTGTTGTTGTAACTGTTTAATATGATCTCATTTCATCTTAGTGCCTTCCCTCTGAGATTACCCACAAATTATCTCATATATTACCTGTTTGTACATTGTTGTTTGCACGTAATCTACCCCCATTAAACTATGAGCTCCTTGAGGGCAGGCTTTTTTGTTTGTTTTGTATTTTTTTTGTACCCTCTGCACTGAAAACCATGAGAGTACATAGTAGGCACTTGATAAATGATGGTTGACTAAGTGACATTACCCAGGCATGCCTATGATTTTCTCCATGCTTATATTTATGCTCATCTGTGTATCTACATATTTAAATTCTCTCCCTTAGAATTAAGGTGCTTTTGGCTATGGTTGGGGGAAACTTGCACTTCTTCCTATGATTCATACCTCACACAGGACTACAGATTGTCTGGGTTAAAGGGATATGGTGCCCCTTGAGAGAAGTGACCAGATGTGCCCTAAATAAAGCCTGCTGCATCTTTGAGTAGATTCCTCAGTTCCAATTTTAATAACACTTTCTCCATCTCCTTTATCTAACTTCCCTCCCTCATCTGCTTCTAGGTTTTGAACATATCTCTAGTTAATGAGATTCCCCCCAAATACTCTAACATCACTTAGCTTTCTGAGCAACCACATAATAGTGTATGCATGGGTCTGTTACCATGCCTACATAGCATCTTGTATACTCCACCCTTCCAACACTATAATTTAAATAGTGTCCTTCTCAAGACAAGCCATAGCAAAGAATGGAGAGGCTGCCATTAGGGGCCCAGTCTAGTCAGTAGTTGCAGCTTACCATTTCTGACAGCAGCAACTCCAGTTCTAGAGTGGTTATTGATTTTACCTTCTTAACATCTCTCACATGCGCCATATTTTCTCCTCTGATACTACTAGCAGTGTAGCCTGGAATACTGGGTATTCCTCATCAACTCACACCTGGACTATTGCAGTAACCTGTTGGTTGATCTCTGATATAAGCATTTCTGTACTCTATCCCCCATTAAACTATCAAATTGATCTTCTTAAGCACAGATCTGATCATGGAACACTTCTACTTAATAAACTCCAGTTCTGGTGGGGAGTATGTGGGGATGATTATTTGAGTAAAGAAAAGTAGAGACAGCATCATTGGAGATATCCAAGAAGTCAGCATTTCTCTTGTATATTTATAGGTATCTACATTCTTATTTCTATACCATGCATTTGACCAGGTCATCAACCTGGTACCAGAGGTTCCAATTTCCTTGGCATGGCTCTACCCCATGATGAGTACAGAAACTCAGTTTGATAAGGAATAGCAAACCACAAATACCTAGAGGAAGTTTGTCTGAAAATCTATATCCCTCATAGGGTTACTGGTGCTTTTGTGAAAATCTAGAGTAAGTGGTATACTCAATTCTTGCCTCAGTTATTGAAATCTTAACATAATTATCATTTATAAGTGATAAAATATGGGTGCTGGTGCTTAAAGTTCTGGAATCATTGGAAAAAAGTTACAGTCTTCATCAATGGAACCCTATAGGAACATAATTGTTCCTCTAGGAAATACTCCAATCACCATGCTACCCACCCATATGGACATACCCAGCATGTAAAACACTATCTTATGATAGTACCAACTTAAAAAAAAAGTTTGTGAATTTCCATTGTTGAAGCATCTTCCACAAATGAAGCACTAATTCTAAGCATAGTCTTACTCAGATTGTGTTATCAAATTGTGATAGCTGCTTCTAACATGAAAAAAGTGGAAAATAAAGGAATGAGAGAAGTAAAATGAAGTGTTCAAAGTATTGTGGTGGGGGAGGGAACAAGGGCAGAAGAAACATTTATGGGAAGTGGGAAATACTGCTCTTCCCTCTTTACCCTCACATTACAAACACACATGCATGCCAAAGGTTGTTTCTTTCTCTGTGATCAGCAAACATAAGTTAATAAACATCTATTAAGTACTTAATGTGCGTCACATAGTGGGCAAAGTCTCAGGATGCAAAAACTAAAGGAAAACATTTCCTGCCCTAAAGGAACTTATATTCTAAAAGAAGATGTGTGTGTGTGTGTGTGTGTATATACACACACACACACACACACACACATACACACACACACACACATACATACACATATATATGCATGTATTTACATAGAGAGAGAGAGAGACAGAGAGAGGTGTACAAGACAGCATCATAAGAATTGGCTAAGTTTTTCCTAACTGATACACAATGTAGTGTGTTTGTTTTTTCTTGAAGCAAGTAAAATAAGAAGACTGAATTTCACATATCCATCCTTTTGGTATTTGTAGGCTTATTCTATGATATCAAAATATAACCAAATTATTATTATTTCCCTGTGTAGTGTGATTTAGACAATTCATTCAGCAAATGCCAGTTATATGATCATCTGTCAAAAATAATTTCATTCAAAAATAAATGAATTATAATATTTCTCAAATTGCATGACTATTGATCTGTGCAAGCTAAGTTTCTCATCTTTAGGAAAAATAAAGAAATAAAAATATTAAGGTCTCAATCAAGTTTTGAATATTACTTAAGATTGAGATATTATTCAACTAAACTTTATTGTAGAAGGAAAAATTAGCTAACTTTTGCATTGTCTAAATGGCAGTTTTATGCCTCTCCAGTCAGCCCTTGAATTATCTTTCTTATTTTTTTCTGTCACTCACAATCTGTCTAGCCAATAATGTTATAAAAATGTACAAAGGAAATGAGATACAGTAATTTGCTATGTCTAGACTTCTAGGTAACTTAAATGTCACTTAGTTATTCATAGAAGAATTTGAAGTTTGCATTTTGACAAATTGGAGTAGTTCCTTAGTAAAGCTAAACCCTCAATTAAAAGGAAGAATGATAACAGCAGAAAGAAAACCTCTTTTCAATTGACTCTGGAAAAGGCAGACTTCTACCATATTTATTTCTTCTTTGTGAATAACCTTGCAAAAGAATGATTCTTTGTAAACACAAATGATTTTTTAAAATCAGGTACAAATGTTACGAAAATGTCAGATTTTTAAAACATTTACATAGAGATCTCATTTTAGGAGAGCAAAATTAGAGGAAAAAATTCCATTTTTATCCACCAACATATATTAAGGAATAGTACTGGTTAAGCAGCTATTGCCAGATTTTAAAAGCTTCCTTTAGAAAGTACAAAACTGATTACCAATGGCACTTACATCTGGCTGTGGCTTGCCTCTATAACATCTAGTATCTTTTGAGTTCATGAATAATGGAGAGAGAACTGGCCTTGAAGTAAAGAAGATATAGGTTCAAGTCTTTCTCAGTTCCCCAGGCAATTCTTAGACCATAAATTCAGGTGAGTTTTTGACTGACTTCTGAGAAGTGGAATAATTAAAAATAGAAATATTTGTTCATGGACACTCAGTTAATGTCTATCCAGACTAAAGGACTTTGTTAAAGCCAACACTCCAAGTGTTCCTCATTATTTTATTTTAAGACCAGATTTTTTGGTGACATTGTTCACATCTTTCAGTCACTTCCTTCATAGTTCTTCACCAAGACACATCTTATCTGATGCTACAAATGATGAGATGGCTTGCCAACCTTAATTTTCCCTCATAACAAATAAACCACTGAAAGAATGTCAAATTTATAGATTCTTAATACAATAAGCTTTCAAACTAGGGAATTCCCACCCAATCAAGAAAGCAATAAATAAATAAAAAGCCACCTCTCTCTAACATTGTCTTACAATTTGTCATCCATATCAGCTTCAGAATCACTACATGTCATTGCTTGCAACAATGTTTGGGTTAAGGGCTGACAATGAATGTAGGTAGCATGTGAATAATAGAGCTCTGGGCTTGGAGTTAAGAAGACCTGAGTTTGTACCTTGTCAAGAAATGTAGTTGTTGTGTGACCCTAGACAAAGGTGGGGAAGACCTCACAGGTCCCAACCACACCTCAAAAAAAAAAAAAAGAAAAGAAAAAAAAGGAAAACTAACTAACCTTACCTATGTAACCGTGAGGAAGTCACTTAAATTTTCCATTCCTCAGTTCATCATTAATAAAATGAGAGGTTTAGGCTGAGCTCTCTCTAGATCAGTTAGCCCTTTTACCCACTGTATATTTAAAAGTGAAAAGAGATTCTTAACTTTTTTGTTTTGTCATGGTCCTCCTTTCCAGTCTGGTAAAGTTTATAGACCGTTCCTTAGAATAATTTTCTTAAGTGCTTAATGTAAATTTCATAGATGTCAATTATATTGAAAGAGTTATAAAATTGTTTTTAGAAGGTCAGAATCCACAGTTCATAATCCCCTGCTTTGAGACATACCAAAGAGACACACCAATCTTAATCCCTATATTTTAAAATCTTAAAACTCCCTACCAGTTTTTGAATGATTATTGTTTTTAAGGTGAAAAAAATGGAAGAAATTTTGGATTCTGAAGCATATTATAAATACATTTATGGTTTGTGTGTATGTGTGTTTTAAGAATGAATAGATAGTCGTATTGTAGCCTAAATGTGTTGTTCCAAATTTCATTGTATGTAATAATACCCTGGGCCATGATTTGACCTCTAGAATACCTGAGTCTATATAATAATAAGTTATGATATGATTTAGAGCTATATGAGTTTTAAATGTTCCAAAGGATACACATTTCTGCAACTCATAGTGATACTTAAAACATGTACTCTGTTAAAGCTGCAATAGCAGGGGTCTACCATAGCTAATTCAAATTAGTTCAGAAAATACTCAAAGCTTTTAATTTGCATTAAAGTTAAATTTGAATAGTAATGAGGTTGACTAATCATTCCAGGATGATACTCTTATAAACTCTAGCACAAATGTTAAATTATTGAAGTAGACATTACTTATTCCAGAAATTTGAGAACTGATTTCTCCTGACAGGAAGGAAGGAAGGAAGGAAGGAAGGAAGGAAGGAAGGAAGGAAGGAAGGAAGGAAGGAAGGAAGGAAGGAAGGAAGGAAGGAAGGAAAGGAAAGGAAAAAGTGATGATGATGATGATCATGATGATGATATCATTTATATAGAGATTTAAACATTAGCAAAATGCTTTAAAAGTATTATCTCATTTTGTTATCATTGACTTAGGAGGTAGCTGTTATCACAGATGAGGAAATTGAGGCAGAGAGCCTAATCACTAGTGCTAATGCTAATAAGTATCTGAGGGTGGATTTGAACTCAAATTTTCCTGACTATAGGTCTTATACTCTTTTAACTGTGCCATCTACATGACCCTGTAAAAAAAAGAAAAAGAAAATAAAACCACCATAACAATTAACACCACCAGCACCCAACAAAACAAAAAACATCTCTCTCTAAAACTGTCTTAGAATTTGTCACCCATGTTACCTTCAGAATCATTACATGTTATTGTTTGCACTTGATGTTTAGGTTAAAAGTTGATATTGCAGGTAGGTGGCACAGTGAAAAATAGAGCTTTGTGCCTAGAGAGGAAAAGATCTGAAATCAACTCAGATTGCTGTGTGATGCTAGACAAATCTTTTAACTTCTGTCTCCCTTAATTTCTTCAACTATGAAATGCGTATCATAATAGTACCTACCTCCTGGGATTGTTGTGAAGATCAAATGAGATATATTTGTAAAGCACATAGTGGCACTTAAAATGTTTATTTCCTTCCTTTTCATGCCTCTATTTGTGAAGAAGGTGTCTTTCAGTAACCTATTTCACATCTGAAATTTTATTATCACATTTAAAGATAATGGGGAAACAGAGGGATATAGCCTAATCAGTACAAGAGATCTAAGACTGAAATGAAGAAAAAGTGATGAAGTATAGGATCCCTGGATTTAGAGCTGGAAGAAACCCTAGATACATTGTAATCCAATCTCTGTATTTTATATATGAGGAAACATGCCCAGAAAAGTGACAAGACTTACCCCATGGAAATGTAGACATCAAAACTGGAATTTAAAAAAAATGTTTTCTCATGCATGCAACTGAGAAATAAGATATATGGAACATGGGGTATAGAAATCTATCCTGCCCTACAAGAAAATTGAAGGGATAAAAGAAGGGGGGGAGTGACAGAAGGGAGGGCAGATTAGGAGGAGTATTCAAAATGCATACCATCTGAGGGATAAGGGGAGGGATGAGATGGGGAGAAAACTTGGAACTCAAAGTCTTGTGGAAGGGAATGTTGAAAACTAAAAATAAATAAATGAATTTAAAACAAAACTGGAATTAAAATGAGGCTTTATATCAAGAGAGATCTCTATTTAGTACTATGATGCTTCTCTTTATCTAATGAAACCATGAAAGGCTATTGAAGCTGATAGCAAAGGTGCCAGCAAACAGAAAGCATGCTCATGGAGTCTTGGAAAAGTGAAGGAAATGTAGAGATTGGATTGGTTTAAAATTAGGGAGTTAAAGCATCTCTCCTACATTTGCACAGATGGGGGAAGGGCTTGGAGGTAGTCAGTGTTCAGGGAGTACTAGCACCTCTGGTATGAGGGCTTGCCAAGCCCTTTTCAGGGTTGCTCATCCACCTTTGGTGTCTATCTGCCACCTAACTCTCACCTATGCCTCCAAGAAGCTGTAGCTTGCACAGCAGCAACACCCCAGTAAAACCATCTCAGCTTACAGGCTAAACCAGGTTGAGATAAACTGACTGCCCAAAATCTGGTCAGTGAGTTAGGGCAGTGTCTACTCCAAGCATGTGAAGACTTCCTCTGGTGGAGTGTGTGGATTAGAACAATTTGTTCCAAGGACCATGAAGGCTGCTGAAGTAGGCACTGTGGAGTTCTTAGAGCTTGGTCAGGGACCAAAAATACCAAGATCATCCACAGCATCCCAGGCCATCATGAGCTGTCCTAAGTTTTGTCTTGTCAGTGGACTTGGATGACTCTGGAAGACAAATTGTGATTTATCGTTTTATGCAAATCTGCCTCACTCAAATCCAATTCATGAACAAGTTAAGACATCATCTCATGATGTCACCTGTCTTTGAAAATGAAGGATAAATAACACCGGTATTCGAAATGTTGGGATTCTGATCCCAAAAGAAAGAGGTGACAAGGAACAGACATATTGTCCTTCACCTGCAACACATATCAAGAATTCCAGGAGTCCAGCCTCTTCAAGGGGGCACAGGCCAATCTCTTGTGGGGGTAGTTATGAACAAAACTTTGAGGCAGTCTGCGTCACTCTAATAGGACTAAATGTGGTTTATTTTCAAGGCCAGATTCTTAGGCTTAGGGTTACTTTATGGGACTATGTACTTGATCTTTCTACCTGCTCATTTATGCTTCAACTTGTACTTGATGATCTGTGAGCTACTTTCTAGCCTATGATACTAAGAAAATGTAGTTAAAATGTGTTAAAATAATTTTTAAAATTCCATTGGAAAATTAGTGATAAAAAAAATTAAGTGCCAAAATTCCAGGTTGAAGAACCAATATCACAAAGTAGTTTCATGTAAGGTGTCTGACAAAAAGTTTTATTGATTTATTTTTATTTTTACATTACACAAATTTACAGATATATTCACTTTCACTTTATGAGTGATCTCTTATAACTAATTATAAAGTGACCTCCTCTGAAAATACATGCAGGATCACAAACCTTCCCTCTTTTAAAAAATAATAGAAACCTATTTTCTCTCCTGCCCATGCCAACCTCATTGAAAAACAAGTAGATTTCTTGTTTCAAATATGTATATTCAATTAAAACTAATCACCCAATGGCTATATATGAAAATATCTATATCTCATTCTGTAACCTGAACCCATGACCTCTCTGTAATGGATAGCATCTTTCATCATCATTCCCCTGATATCGTGAATAGTCATCGTATTTTAGGTCTATTTAAGGAAAGGGTAAAAATGTTTTTTGGGAACTTGAAAGAATACACTTTGAAGAAGAAATTTGCATGGTGTTGACTTTGTCTTCCTTCCAATAACTATACAAATGGAAGCCATGGGAAGGGTTATCTTGTAGCACATAATTCTAAATGTAGAGAGTTCTGTTCTGCACAATTTACAAAGATTTAAGGTTTATTCTTCACATATCTGATGTGATGCCCACATATTTGATAATCCAGGATCACTACACTTC
This sequence comes from Phascolarctos cinereus, assembly GCF_003287225.1. NCBI lineage: Eukaryota > Metazoa > Chordata > Mammalia > Diprotodontia > Phascolarctidae > Phascolarctos > Phascolarctos cinereus. Next base: position 209,402,671 of record NW_027555958.1, read on the forward strand.
CCATCAATTGTAAGTTCCAGGAAGAATCTGGCTTGGCTCATAATACCTCTTCTCTGATTTTAAGAGTGGTTTCCATCTACTCTGATTCTGGTTTAGTACACTGGTCTGACTTCCATACTAGTTCAATTTCTATTAAGGTTGTTTAACTCAAAGCACTTCAATAAGGATGTTAAAACAAAAACTGATACAGCTTAATAATGTTACTCTATAAGCTTTATTTCAGGAATGACAGAATGATAAAATAAACTTTTATCTTATTTCTATGTTAATAAGTTAGGGAATCTTACAAGGTTCAGAAGATGGTTTTCTATATTATTTTTCAGTAATATTTTTTGCTTTTAAAAATCCAGAGGTAAATAAAGCCATAATATATGGTTATAGAAATTCAGTTTTATTTAATATAGAAAACTTTGTATAGAAGCATCCACACCTCACCAGATATTATATAAATGGGTCTTTCTGATGAATGAAGCTTAACCTTTTAAGTAATGAATTTTTACAGTGTAATTTTACCCATTTTATTTTACCCATTCATTTGGAAGCTAGAAATATTTCTCAAACATATTCTGCATTATCTTGCTTTACAAAAACAAAGGAAAGTGAATGTAATGTAACATTTTCTTTAAGATTTGGAGTCGTTAAAATGTTAATAATTTTACCTCGTGATCAGTTTTCTTTCCTGCTCTAGGAGACAGAAGCCCTAGATTTGAATCCTTTCTGAGCAGTTTATGATCAGTGTGACCTCAGAGAAATTATTTATTTCCTAATGAGCCTCAGTTTCTTCAGTAGTGAAGTGAAGGATTTAGAACAGACCTCTATGTTCACTTCCATCTCTAAACAGTATGATCCTAAATGGTCATCAAACCCAATAATAATTTTATAACATGTGTTTGTTCTTTAAATTTTCTTTCTTTCCCATATCTGCATGATCTGTCCTATCAAGGTTCCATCCTTTATAGCCTTCTTTCCCTACTCTCAATTTCAAATATTGAGTTACTGATCTGAAATGGACTGGGGAAAGGGGTGGCTGAGATAATAAAACAACAACGTCAAATTAAATCCTCTTCTATATAAAGTGAATAGATGCTGTCAGAGTTCTTTTGGTAATTCAGGATCTCAGCTGTATTATGGAAAGGTAAGCCTGCCAGTATGTGGAAAATGACTTTTTTTCTTTCCTTTCCTTTCCTTCCCTTCTTTCCTACCTTCCATCCTTCTTTCCTTCCCTTTTTTCTTGCCTTTCTTCCTGCCTGCCATCATTCCTTCTTTCCTTCCTTCCTTCTTTCCTCCTTCCTTCCTTCCTTGCTTCCTTTCTTCCTTCCAGTATGTATTAAATGCCTAGTATGTGGTAGGCTGAAGAGATATAAAGGCAAAAGTAAAACAGTTTTTGCCTTCAAGGAGCTTGCAGTCTATTGGGAAAATTTGGGGATGGTAACTATGAATGTTAGTGTAACAGTATAAATAAATATATCTAATATTCATAAATGTAATAAACTGCTTGACCTTATCTAGCAGCTCTCAAATTCATGGTACAATATTATTCTTTGCTCTGAAGAAGCTTGGCATACCAAATGTGGGCATCACTATGGCAAGTCTGCCCAGAGGTTTGGTATGTGTGAGATGTTGCAAGTGTAAGTTCCAGCCAATTTGAGAACACCTAGTCAAACCTGAAGCTTAGAAAGTGAAGTACCTGGAACATAGTAGGTTCTTAATAAATGTTGATTGCTTGAGTTGAGAGACATTGCAATTCACTGTAGTGAGGTGTACTGCTTCTACAAATGCACCCATTTTACAAATTATAGATTTAGAAGTTTTCCTGGGACACTAGGCATAAAATAACTTGACTAGGATCACCCAACCAGTATGTGTCAGAGGCTGGACATGAACTTGGCAGGTCTTACTATCTCCAAAGCCAGTTATCTGTATTCTAGGCAACTAAATATATTTTATTCCAAAATGAAACAACCATGTTTACAAATGAGTTAAATTGAAGCCCAGGAGGGCTAATAAGGTGGCCAAGATCACACATCCAGCAAGGAGTAGAGCTAAGATTAAGCTCTGCTTTTTAGAACTATAATATGATGCCTGAAATAATGTTAATGCATTTACTTTATTTTGTTGTTAGTCTTGTTCAATTATGTCCAACTCTTTGTGGCTCCATTTGGGGTTTTCTTGGCAAAGATGTGGGAGCAATTTGCCATTTCCTTCTCTAGCTCATTTCACAGATGAGGAAATTGAGGCAAAGGTAAGTGACTTGCCCAGGGTCACACTGCTAATAAGTATCTGAGGCCAGATTTGAACTCAGGAAGATAGGTCTTCCTGACACCAGGCCCAGCACTCTATCTACTGTACCGTCTAGTTGCCCCATTTATTTTCTACCCCTCAGTACGTACTTTGCATGTATGTATATATACAACATCACTTATTTTGTTTCCCCAACAGGTCTATCTCAACTTAAGTGAGAATTAATATTAGTCAATCACAAATATCAGCAATGTGAAATTTTCTTCCACTGGAGGAGATTATAACCTATCCATAGCTTCTTATCCTTTGTGCCCCTTACCTTCTATAAATCTTTCATAAAGGGCCCAGTCAACATACTGGAAACTTTCTAATAGGTCTTTACTATGATGGTATCTTTTATATCACTTCTTTTGGACAATTCATCAATGTGAATTTACTGCTGCCTCTTTATTCCTGCCATGCAGACCACTGTCTTTTGGTTTACTTATAATTCTAATTCATCCGAGATTTTGGTGTTCCATGATCCACAGCCATATGGCATCCCTGGGAGACTATTGGTATTAGAAAGATGGGTTTTTATTTTATGGAGCAGCTTGGGACCATTAAAATTACTATGCAATTAGGCAAGTGTGATCCCACCTGCTCCCTTTCTCCTCTTCAGTTCTGGGCCAGCTCATTCCCTATCTGTGATATTTATCCAAAATATACATACTGGTGGAAAAAAAAACCCACCAATGCTCTGCCCATTAAATTGTATATCAACCTACTGGATAGAATCATATTTGACCATTCCCAAAACAACACTCAAATTATATTATAAAAACAAACAGGGAAGAATTGTTTGTTTTAGAATAGCACTCATCATAGGTTATTTTAAATGTTTCCTTATTACATTTTATATATGTTTGGTTTACATGTAAATTAAATACATATATATGTATGTGTGCGTGTGTGTGTTTGTGTGTGTGCATACATATATGCCACATGGAAGCAATATGCCAGTAAATTTCTTATATTTTCTAATTGTTCAGTTTACAGTGAATTATTTGGCCTTATGTCTTAAGGAATGAGTGATATCTGTCAGATTGTAAACCTCCATAATGTAGAGGTGCTATATGTATCTCTATCATTACGTGACTCAATCTCTTGTGTTTGGATAAACCTGGAGGATATGTAGAAGAATACAAAGAATAGATGGGGAACAGGAGATTAGAATTAGTATTCTAGTTCCAGATGACATTGTGACTTCAGACAAATAAAACAATCTTCTGAATCATTTTCCTCCTCTCTAAAATGAGGAACTCGTTTGATATCACTTTTCCATCTCCATCATCTTATAATTCTTCAAATCTAAGATTTTTCTGAAAATATAAATATGGACATAAAAGCTTCTCCAAAGTGTCCTAAGCAATGTGTCCATGCCTCTTCTAACTTATTCCATGTTTATCTGCTTCTAGTATAGCTAAGAATGGTAGAGTTGGCTATCAAATTTTTTAAATTATGTGTAAAACAGCTTCTATTTAATATGCAGCATGAATGCAAATGGAAATGAATGCACTTTTAATCTGAAAAAAGCAAATTTTCTATAAACTATTTTTCTGTGATTAAGAGTATGTCTATGGCTGAATGTCACTGTGTTTGCATAATTGTTGACTTTGGGGCATTCATTTTCATGGTACATAAACAGTGTTTCATTGCTTTGTAATGTTGATTCTTAGACTAGTATTCATGTTTGTAAATAATGACATTTGATTTTAATTTTATGACAGGTTTTGTCAGCATTACATGGAAGAATCATAGAATCTATTTCTACCTGATTCGTTTTGTATTCCCAGGTCTTGTTGAGTTCAGGATTTGTGATTCAGAACAGATGGCACAATCCTGTTAAGATCAATTCTAATAATTTCCTTCACACTAGTCTATTAAGATGCTAGAAAGAAGGAAATTTTAGACTGCACATTTTTAGAGGAAAATGAACATGATCCAAATGGCACTCTTGTTACATGCCTGATTATTATTTAATAAAAAAAAAACCCTGATGCTTAAGGCGTACAAAGTTGGGCCTTATATGGGTAAATCAAAAGACCGAGTTTCCTAAAATCAGAATTAGAGAAAAAGGACAGCAATGTGGACTTTCTTTTCAGTATATCTTATTGTCTTATTTTTTTAAATATGAATTTTTACATAATCTTTGTAAAATCAGATTTCTAAAACAACACATATTTAAGGTGACAAATTCAGAATTGGGTTGTATAACCAAAACATTATGAGGAAAATTAATTTAAATTTCATTATACACTTTTAAGAGTCCTTTTCTGGTCCCTGTTATATCTCTCAATAATCACTGGCAATTTTATTTTATTTTTATTTTATGCTTTTTTGTGAGGAGATTGGGGTTAAGTGACTTGCCCAGGATCACACAGCAAGTAAGTGTCATGTGTCTGATGCTGGATTTGAACTCAAGTCCTCTTGACTCCAAGGCCAGAGCTCTACCTACTGCACCACTTGGCTGCCCCAATCACTGGCAATTTTAAAGAAGATTTTATAATGCTGATCTCTTTTGTCAATAGTATGGCTGTATACAAAGATTGAAAGGCAATTTTACCTAATCAATAGAGTTGGGTTCAAGTTAGGAAGATATGAATTCATTTCTTACCTCTGTCACATAGGAGCTGCATGACCTTATGCAAGTTATATTTAACTTGTTCCTCCAAACATCCAGAGAACTTTCTAAGATTAAAAGGAAGAAGGAGGTGCTGAACTACTTAGATACATGGAATTTCCTAACCAAAAATTACCTCCCTCCACCACACACATACACACATACACACACACACACACACACACACACACACACACACACACACACACAAGCTAGTACAAATAAGTAGACATCCCAATTTTATTATATTTGAAGTTTACTAGTTATTTTTGTTTTGTGAGGTCATTTGGATTATTTCAGTAGAGAACTAGTGTGCAGCTAGTGGTACAGTGGAGAGAGTTCTGGGCCTAGAATCCAGAAGATTCATCTTAGCAAGTTCAATCTGGCCTGAGACACTTGCTAGCTGTGTGACCCTGGGCAACTCTGTTACTTCAGTTTATTATCTGTAAAATGATCTGGAGAAAGAAATGGCAAACCACTTTGCCAAGTAAACCCCAAATGGAGTCATGAAGAGTTGGCCATGACTGAAAGATGACTGAAAAAGTAGAGAATTAACAGTAGCAAAAGTAAAAGTGGAAAATTGCTGATGTGAAAAAAATCCATATCATTGCTATGTGAAACCATACATTTTCACCTTAATAAATGATTGATAAAATTGATTTGGGCACTTCTTTTGGAAAACATGTGGTCAGCAGTACTCCAAAATGACATGTTGGCAAAGTTTGAAATATGGTTAGCAATTTCCATATTTTATCTTTCCTCTTCTCATTCCTACTGCTTAAAAGGTCATTATCTGGTCATTAAAAGGTCATTACCCCAAAAGCTCTCTATCTGATGGAATCCTACAAGAACTCACTCATGTCACACGCAGTTCCTCCATGCAGGTTTCTCTGACTGTTGCATTTATGTTTTCATTCTCTGGGTTGAATTGGTATGTCAGTAGTATATTTTGCACTTTTAAAATATTTTATATACTTTATTCTATCATTTTAATTATGTTGTTGTATTACCTTGTTGTGGTTATCTCTAATCAGGGTCTGGACTTTTCTTTTTAAATGTGGGTCCCCTATTTTCATGATTTCCTCTCTAGGTAATCAGGCCCAGGGAAGTAAATGCATAATAATCAAATATGTGAGAGTCTGACTGAAAAGCTTTAGTGCCAAGATATAACTTACCTTGAAACATATGGCTACAAAGTGAATCTTAAGGGCTTCAATGTCATGGAGACAATGCAACATAGTTATGTCTCTCTACATAGAGTTGTCTATGTAGGGAGATATAGATATTGATATAGATATTTAGATATAGCTATATATATATATATGTAGATATAGATATCTATAGATACTCAAAAGCTGATTGCCACCAACAATGATTTTTATGTTTAATGACAGCAATGATGTGAGATTGGGAATGAAAATTGGCTTGTCTCTCCTTTAATTCTCTTTTCTTCAAAGGAGGGGAAATGGAAAGTAAATATTTAGGCATTTTTAAGCAATACCTATTTGCCCACCAGAGACAAAGAAGACAAAATGACTTGGTATACTAGTATCACTTGCCCACTTCACAATCTGTCATTTCCACTGGCACCCAGTCTTTTGTACTCCACTGCTTATACCTCCATTCACACCTCCTTTCCCACACACCTTGACCTTAGGTTCTGTCTATGAGCAGGCCATTCGCCATTTTTCCTGCTTCCTATATGGACATTCCAGAATTCAGTATTAGCCCCAACCAGAACACCAGCATGACTACTGTACTACCTTCCTTTTCTTTCTACCTCATGTGGACTCCTTTTCTTTGCAGACGTTCACTCAAGTTCAACTTAATAAGAATTTGAGAAAAATGAGTGCTTACCTGCCCTAGTGACTTGCTATGTAGTAAGTCTCCATGCAATGCCAGAAGAATAGTGAGCTATAGACGTGGTGATATTTTATTTAAGTGAGATATTCATAAGGAAAATAAACAAAAATTAAAGATTCATATATCAGATAAAACTCTGGCTTATATAATTAATGAAATGCTATCCCTTTTTTACATAGTTGAAAATATATATTTTAATTGGTCTCCCTGACTCTTGTCTCTGTTTTCCAGTCTAACTTCCACAAATCTACCAAAAGTGATATTCATAAAGTACCCTTAGGCTCAATAACCTCCAGTGGTTCCCTACTATCTCTAGTATTAATTATAAACTCAATGGAATTTAAAGTCCTCCAGAACCTAATTGTAACATATCTTTTCAGGTTTGTTTCATGTTGTTTCCCAGATCATTCTCCAACTCCTTCCTACCCATGCTGGTTTTTCCACGAACACTGTATTCCTTTCCCAGCTTTTGTGACTTCATAAATTCCTTACACCCAAACCCAGAATGCATTTTTTCTTCTCTGCTTCATGTAATCCTTAGTTCCTCATATTATTCAGCTCAGGCATAGCAGCTTATGTGAGAATAATAACAGAAACATTTCTCCAGTTGTTAATGTTCCCTCCCAAGAACTATTTTTTTACAGAAATGTTGATAAATTTCATTTTTGTGAATATATAAATGCATATAAATGCATATATGTATACATACACAAACACCATGAAACCTCATGTATAAATTCCCAAAGAAAAGATACTATTTTTTTTGTTTTGTCATTGTATCCTAAGTGACTAGCAGAGTCTTATAGGTAGCAGGTACTAATTAAAAACATACTAAATTAACAGATAAGTGCATATGCATGATTGTTTCAAAATGCAATTTTAGCTATTTTAATCAACTTACTGAATAAGATATGGTATTTGGAATTCTTAGTTACTTTCAATCATTTAAATCAAAAGGAATTTGAATTATATCAATAAAACAAAAATATTCTTTTTATTTTGTTTTAATTTGGGGAAATTTTATAACAACTTTAAGAGGTTAATAGGGATTGTACATCTCAATATTGGTCAATTAGTTTTTACTTACTCCATGGGAACTAATAGCATCCCTAACTTTGCCTAGATGAACTAGATAAAAGAATTATGATAGAAAAATACCTCTCATTTAGAGATTAGATTTAGCAAATTCCATTAAAGCATCATCTTTTACTATAATTGTATAACTAATTATAATAATTATGTTCTATGATGTACACTTTAAAAGTTTTTTATCTAAAAGAAATAATATATACATACATGTGGTTATATGTTTAAATTTACATAATACCTAGAAAAGGACAGAGAATTAATTTTAGTCTCATATTGTTCTAATGTTCTAAAAGGATACATATTTTAAACCAGATAGCTGATATGTTTTTATTCATTTCATAAATACATAATGAATTGATGTGAATAAGTATTCCATTAACTGATAGAATGGTAGCCTTTTGTCAGAAGCACATAAGGAAACTACTTTCATTCTGTTAATTTGCAAGTTATACAGAAAGTTGTATCAGGATTTTGCAATATATCTCCTGGTGAATCAATATTAAATGAAATTATCAATAGTTCATAATCACAAAAAGAAGTCCTCTAACTGTTTTCTATAACTCAATTATTTTAAATTGATGATTGACACTGCATTATGGAAGCCCTAGGGAAAATCTTAACATGCAATTTATTTAATCATTTTTTTTATTTTAAAGAGCAAGGATGTTATACTATTAAGAATCAAATAAGATTAGAATACCCTTATTCCATCTCATTTTATATCTTTAGCTAGTCAAGGAGTTTTAATTACTAATAAGAGTAGAACTATTGAGTGAGTAAGTGAGCAAGCATAGGTCCATCTATCCAAGGCTTAAAAAAAAAAAAACCTCAAGAAATTCTTAATGCATATATTCTAATATACCATTGGATTTGTGATCTCATCAATATGGGCATTTCTTTCCATGATTCATTTCCCAACCATCCATGACTGTCCATCTTCTCCATATCTTCTTGAGTTCACCATAAGAGATCCACCTAATATTTATGGGATTTATTGTATTTTTTTAAATATTTATGCATGGTGTAATGGGAAAAGTATAAATACGGTATCAGAGGATCTGCATTTGAATCCTGGTTTTGGTCTTTTTTAACTTATGTAACCTTGAGTATAATTCACTTACCCTACATGGAGATCAGTTTCTTCATCTATAAAATGAAAGGGCTGTGCTATGTAATACTGAAGATCCCTTCTATCTCTAGATCTATGTTAATATAACTATTGGGACATTTGGTCTATGCAGCACCTGTCTCTTGCTCTGACTTTTATGGCCACTCCCTCTTTTTAGTCCATACAAATCATTGATAAAATCCTATGAATAGCTTCTTTATAATCCATCATTTGTTATACATTCTAAAATTCACTAGACTCTTTCTACATTACTCATTAGCTCGTCCTCAGCTTTATTATTTTTGGTAGACTACAATGTTCCATGATTTTCAGCCATTCTTCACTAGAAGAATATTATTATTCAGAAATGGACCTTTTCACAAAAGAAGTTTAAGGTCATAAAAGGATATTCGCATTTTCCCGAAGACAATCCAATTTTCCCTTCTCTTCCCTTTCAATTCTGTTCTCAGCTCACTATCCATTTATAACATTTTTTCTGTGCTATAGTATTTGTACTGATGGATAAGCTATATAGGTTGCCTAACTTCTGGATGAGTCTTTGGCCAAAAATCACAAAAACTGTCATCGAAAATAAGGCTGGAAGACTAGAGAAGCACTGTAGTATAATGTGCACAGAGCCAATCTCAAACTGAGGAAGACATGGCTTTAAACCTCTCCTCTATATACTCTCTGTATTATACTAATATTCTGATACACAGACACACACACACACACACACACACACACACACACACACATATTGCTATTTGTATTCCTAACACCTAATTCAGTGTTTGACTCATAGTAGGCACTCAATAAATGCTTATTAATTGACCGATTGGCCAAGTCACTTAACTCATTAAGATTGTAAATTACATATCAGTTACCAGTTTGCTATGGCAGAGGGAATTTCCTCACAAAAAATTCCTGACACCAATAAAATCACAAGTTTAGATCATAAAAATGACCATAAAAATAAAGTTGAAAAAGTAATGAAAACCTTGTCTTATTCTTTTTTTTCCATTTCCTGTACTCTTATTTTTATGCAGGCACTCTGTTTTTCCTTTTGTTTTCTTTGAGTGTGGTAAGTAGGAAGATCAGACTATATTTCATTGTAGTTGCATGTTTAGGCATATTTTTAGGGTAGCCAAATTATCTATTATTTTCACACCACTAAAAACAGCCTTGATTTAAGAGAGATGAGTATGTTTTCTTTTCCAGCTCTCATACATCTTTTTGTTTGCCTATATTATTAGTATATTGGAAAAATATAGAATTAATATGGAATACAAAAATAAAGAATGAATCAGAGATGCTTATTGATTATTAATACATGTAGGTAATAGAAAAATATTGTGAAGGACAATTTGAATTTTAATTCAATTCAATTGTTTATAATAACAGGATCAGGACAGGGGTCTATATATAACATTTATAAATATGACCAAGGTCTTTGATACTGTCAGCTGTGAGGGCTTATGGAAAACTATGTCAAAATTTGGTTGCCTGGAGAAGTTCATCAGCATTGTACATCAATTTCATGATGGCACACTTGCCTGGGTTCTGGATAATAGACAATGCTCTCGTGCTGTCCCAATCACCAATGCAGTAAAACAAGGCTGTGTGCTTGCTCCCATCCTTTTTAGCATGATGTTTTCAGCCATGTTGTCAAATGCTTTCAATGAGGATGAATATAGCATGAAGGTCACTACCACACTGATGGCTAATTCTTCAACTTGAAAAGACTACAAGCCAAGACCAAAATGGAGGGAGTATTGGTGCATGATTTTCTGTTTGCAGATTATTGTGTACTCAGTGCAGCCTCTGAAGTGGAGATGTAGCAAAGAATGGATAAATTCTCTCCTGCTTCTGCTAATTTTGGCCTAACAATTAACACCAAGAAAACACAGGTGCTTTATCAGTCACCACCACACCATCTGTACTGGAACCATTGGTTACAGCAAATAGAGAAGTTTTGAATGCTCTGGATAAGTTCACTTACCTTGGTAGTGTACTTTCCTGGCATGTACACATTGATAATGAGGTTGATGTGTACATTGCCAGGACTAGTCGGTGTTTGGGAGGCTCAGAAGGGAAGTATGGAAGAGAAGAGGTATTATACTGACTACCAGACTGAAGGTCTACAGAGCCATTGTGCTGACTTCATTGTTGTAAGCTTGTGAAACCTGGACAGTATACCAGCACCATGCTAGGAAACTGAATCACTTCCATTTGAATTGTCTTAAGAAGATTCTGAAGATCACCTGGCAGAATAAGGTACCAGACACTGAGGTCCTTTCTCAAACTAAACTACCAAGCATTCAAACTCAGCTTTAGGGAGTGCAACTCTGATCAGCTGGACATATTGTTCAAATTCAAAATGTATGTTTGCCAAAAAGACTATTTTATGGAGAACTCACACAGGGCAAGCGTGCACATGGTGGCCAGAAGAAGCTATACAAGGACACTCTCACAGTCTCTCTCAAGAATTTTGGAATTAAGTGTGTGACATGGGAGACCCTGGCACAGTACTGCTCAGGATGGTATGCCCACATCAGAAAAGGTTCTGTGCTCCATAGAGCTCATTAACAAAGCAGAATTGAAATAGCTCAAGAGAAATGCGAGATACATAAATTTAGAGAATCCACTCCAAAGGTTAGCATGGACTATTTGTGCCCTACCTGTGGTAGAATATTTTGAGCTCATATTGGTCTGATCAGCCACAGTCAGACGCACTGAAACTTGACTCTTGCATAGTGAAGTCATTTTAGTCCTCTTTGAAAACACAGAACAACAACAACAACTTCTAATAACAAAATATCCACTATTACCAAAACAGAATTCTAGAACACAAAAATCTCAGTTGAAATGAGAAAGGCTCATTGGCATGTGCTCTATTCTTCTCTAGGTTCAGTTGATTTTTTTAAAAGAATATGTTTACAACTTTGCCTTATGCACATGAAGAAGAGTATCCTATGGCAAATATCTAAGGGTTTCAGTGTAATTCACTTTCTGCTTATTTAAAGAAACGGCCTGGGAACACTTAAGCAAAGAGCTTATCTTCTAGGTTAACAAGAACAGGGCAAAACCTACTTTGGATATTTCATTTGAAGTAAATGTAGTGTTGTAATATACTGAAATTTAATTTCTTCTTTGATATACTCTGAAAGTACATTCTGCTCTTTCAAATGTTTTCTCAAATACCTCCCCAGCGTAACAGCTCCTGTTAGGTAATCAACATAGGTACAACCAAAGAATGATTGGAATGTGTCAGAAGAAAGGAACAAAAAGAAAGGAAGAAAGGAAGAAAGAAAGAAAGAAAGGAAGAAAGAAAGAAAGAAAGAAAGAAAGAAAGAAAGAAAGAAAGAAAGAAAGAAAGAAAGAAAGAAAGAAAGAAAGAAAGGAAGGAAGGAAGGAAGGAAGGAAGGAAGGAAGGAAGGAAGGAAGGAAGGAAGGAAGGAAGAAAGAAAGAAAGAAAGAAAGAAAGAAAGAAAGAAAGAAAGAAAGAAAGAAAGGAAGGAAGGAAGGAAGGAAGAAAGAAAGAAAGAAAGAAAGAAAGAAAGAAAGAAAGAAAGAAGAAGGAAGGAAGGAAGGAAGGAAGGAAGGAAGGAAGGAAGGAAGGAAGGAAGGAAGGAAGGAAGGAAGAAAGAAAGAAAGAAAGAAAGAGAAAGAAAACAAACAAAACAAAAGCCAATAACGTCTCATCTCTTAGATTTGTCCACCTTTATGGATTATTTTATTTTACTTTTGTGATTCACCTTCTGAGTGTAGCATAGATATTTTCAGAATTTATGTTTTTTCCATCAGGGTGTGTGTGATCACCCATGCACAAAGACCTAATTATGCAAATGACCGCTCAATAAATCCAATAAATAAAACCAACATAACCTCTAAAATAATGCACTTTATATTAATATTCATTAGCATCTAAGGAATAAGGATCACATTGGAAATTTAGTTTTTTAGAGAACTTCGAATTTGTATTTTTGAAAAATCACTTCATTATCAAAGGGTATTGATAATACTTTTATTTTCAGAATCTATGTGTATCTTCCCCAATTTCTCCAGAATAATGGACCTTTATTTAATTAATTTTTTGATGATCAAATAATTTACTGGTTTTTTGTTGTTGTTATCACTTTAAAAACAAAAAGCTCCTTTGGCATCTTTATAATGTGAAGAAAAATCATGGAAGCCCTCATAATATTGATTGGATAAAGAATTTGTGGGCAGGGATGTCAAGAATTTTCAAGGATGGGCAACATATTGTGGTTGCTCTTTGAATCACTGGAAGGAAAAAAAATCATTGAAATCATAAATCAGTTTGCATATTTTAATTAGACCACAGCTGTTTTGAGTGGACCTCCTGTGGTAAATTCACTGTCGTACGTGGTGGAGGATTGCACGAGATGAGAAAATATGGATGGGTTGCAATCTGTACTGTAGGATGAAATAACCACATTGATGAAATTATAGATGCTATTGAGTACTGGATAGTTAATATTTAGCCTCTACTGACCTTAATGTAATACAATTCAGTTCATTAGTACCAAAATAATAAGATTTTCCATAATGATAATTCAGTCATCAACATTATTGAAAAAATTTTAAAATTCCATTCAATTGAACACTTAAATGTCTATTATACACATATTATATCCTAAATCCTGCAGACAAGAAGATGGTTCAGGGTTAAGGATACAGTCTATTCCTCCTAGCAGAAGAATGATATACCAATACAAATCACTAGAATTATAATTATAAAATTGCTGCATTCTTAGGAGAGGTCAAACAATATCATGACATTAACAGAAGAGTGGTTAAATGATTTGTGTTAAACAGATGCATTATAATATTACTGTGCTTGAAGATCAAAAATTATGATGGATAAAAAAATGGGAAAGATGCACGAACTAATGCTCAATAAGGAGAACCAGGGGAAAATATACGCAAAGACTAGCAAATGCCATGGAAAAGAATAAAAAGAATAAAACCAATCTAAACTGACCAAGCATGCCTATATAAGAAAGCATCTTTCCTGCTATTTTCAGAGGTGAGAGTCTATGTGTTTTTAACACCACATATAATGACATACTTTATTGATGTGTTAATTTCACTGAACTAATTTTTTTTCTATTTTTATACTTTTATTTTAAAGGAATGGCACTCCGGTGGGGAGGAAGGGAACGGAGGAGGGGAAATATTGGTATATAAAGATGATATAAAATAATGAGAGACATCAAAAAAAAGAAGTTAAAAAGGAGTGCCCTGAAAGGTCCAAGTAGATAACAATGATGTTTATTTGATCAATTCAAAGAAGTAATCATGAATGAGGTGGTGTCTGAGTATAGCCTTGAAAGAGTAGAAGAAATACACCAGAATTATGTGTATTGAAGCATTCTTTCTAGATGTGGAGGACAGCATGACCAAAAGCAGAGAAGTGAAGTCAAAATCTTATAAAAATGATAGTGGAAAGCTATCTTGTAATTGGGGAAAATAGTATTAAGTGGGAAAAATTGAAAAGTACATTTTAAAAAATTAATGTATTAATGTTAAGTCCTTACATAAAAAAATGCATGTCTTAACTTGTAATCACAAGTCATTGACACAAGTCTAATTCACCAATTTGTCACTCTTTCTTGGAAGAAATAATGAGGTTAATTTGGGGTGCTTAATTTCACTATATTAAGCATGAAGTCAATGTCCTAAAACTTTCTAAAAGCTATAGGAATGACATCTCATCATTTAAAAAAAAAGTAAACATCAAATATGATCATATTATAAAATTCCTTCTTTTATACATGGAGAAACAAGAAGTCAAAAAGATGACAATATCACGATGTATTTAGTGACAACATTCATCTCAACTCTAAATACAATAAACCTTCCACTAAACATACTGTTCTTCACAACAACCCAGATATTCCTTGTGTCTAATTTGTATCTATGGATGTGAAGGGACCATGCATTTTCCCTCAGACTTATGTTTCTTAAAGTTATTGTTTTATAAGAAAAGATCCCAGTGTATTTTCATGGATTCTTCTGTCCAAGCCTATCTCATTTAGTAACATGCCCTTTTTATTGCTAGTCTTTATTTTGCTTTTGCCACCACATTCCAAAATCTTCCCTAGAGTTAAATGGCAAGAGCTGAATTGTGCTTCATTCCAACTTTCTCAGGGAGGCTAATCTTCAGTTAAGATACAGTTTTGGGAGCTGCATATCTAGAACAAAGATGATTCAGAACATATCTGAAGAAATACTATCACAGATTCTGTCTGTAGACTTTTTTTTATTTTTGCAAGATCATCTTAGCACTGGAGGGAAACTGAAATTCTGGATCTGTTGAAAAATGATCCTGAGTGGTTTTTAGTCTACATGAACAAACCAACACATTTTCATATTTCTCCTCAGGTCTTAAAACCTACCAAGTAATCACTTAAAAGTAAACTTCAAACTTGACTTGAGACTAACTTGGTTGCCTGTTTTAGGGATGACTTTAAACAACAATTAATTTTTTTTCTTTTTATGATGATCCTCCCCTGACACCACCACTTTCATCCAAGATTTTTTTGCAAATGACTGTTTTAAAAAGTGCTTTTAAGTACAGAGCTATTGTTCCTGCTTTAAGACTAGCACAATCAACATGAGTTGCAATTGTTGTTTTTGAACTTCTGATTGAACATTTCTTTTTTTTGTCACCTAACACTGGCATCTAGTCAATTTATATACCACTTAAAGAACTACTTCTACAAACTTAAGAAAGAAAATGTTACTTAGGAGGCAAGCAAATCATACATTGGATACAGTGCTGGGCATGGAGGAAGGAAGACGAAATTTAAAACACTCAACCCTCATTCACTTACTAGTCCTATGACCCTGTGAAGGTCATTTAACTTCAGTCTCCATCAGTATCCTTAATTGTATAATGGGGATAAAAATAGCAGCTACCTCCAAAGGTTGTTGTAAGGATTAAATAAGATAATATAGATAAAGCACTTAGCACTGCATGTGGCACATAGTAATTATAGCACTTAATAAGTGCTTGTTTTCTTATACTCTATTATGATATTTTAAATAAAACATAAAATGTTGAGATGAATAATATAATAAAGATTTCATATAAAATGGAAATTGTCTTGTTAACACACTGCTTTAAAGTTTGCCAGCTTTTGATCTAAAGACTTGTTGTAAAACAGGACATAATATCCTCCTTGAACTCCCAGTTGTTTTAATGTACTTAAAAGTTCAAATGTGCTATTATGCCAAGGATTTTATTGTTTCTATAAAACAGTTCCTATTTCCCATTAGATATTAGGTTGCTAACCCAAGAGAACTTCTCTGGTAGCAGCACAGACTGATTCTAAGATGATGTGAACCAGAAACAAAAGTCATTTGCAACTATCTGTTTAAGACAAGCACAATGGCAAATAAGTAATCAAAAACTTTCTTCTGTTTTCTCTTAGTAGTTTATTCATTCCCTCAGTAATATATTTCATTGTCTATTAGTCCCATTACCACCATGGTAATAGCACAGCTACTGCCCTTTTTTCTGATAATGGAAAACCAACCACCACAGATTTAATATGAAGAAAGAAAGTGCTTTAATCCCCTTCCTCCCATGCCTAATGGGGGATATTTCACAAATTTTTTTTTCCCCACCAAGGACCTAAATGGTTAAACAGAGTAAGTCTTAATTGTTATTGGAGCATGGAAAGCCAAACCATAAAAGAGAAAGAAAGCATAATAGAATAGAGGAAAAAGAGTTAAAGAAATTTATCAGCATCAATAGCAAATGGGTATGCAGAGCTATTGGCTAAAATTCTTGAGAAGTCACCTATCATACAGACTAGACCTGTGATTTCCCAGATGAAGGAACTTTCTTTATAAAAGCAGAGCAACTCCTCTGAAAATTGCAGTTTTGGAGTTTTCTAGAACATTAAGAGGTTGTTAACTTACTCAGGATGCAATAATTAATCTGTCTCAGTGGTTAGACTTGAACCCAGGCCTCCCTGGCTACTAGTTAAATTCTTCTCCTACTAATACATTTTGTGTCTCAGTCCACAATTCAAGATTCTCCTCTATCTGACTCATCTCATTTCAAATCTCATTTCATACTACTCCAGCAAAATTGGACAACACTTCTGGATCGAATGGTATGCACAGTTTCATAGCCCTTTGGGCATATTTCCAAATTGCTCTCCAAAATGGTTGGATCAGTTCACAACTACACCAACAAGCATTAGTGTTCCAATTTTCCCACATCTTCTCCAACATTTATCATTTTCCTTTCCTGTCATATTAGCCGATCTGATTGGCGTGAGGTGGTACTTAAGACTTGTTTTAATTTACATTTTTCTGATCATAAGTGATTTATAGCATTTTTTTCATGTGACTGACTATAGATAGCTTTGATTTCTTCATCTGAAAACTGCCTATTCATATACCTTGACCATTTATTAATTGGGGAATGATTTCTATTCTTATAAATGTGACTTGGTTCTCTATATATTTGATAAATGAGGCCTTTATCAGAAATACTAGCTGTAAAAATTTGTTTCCCAGCTTCCTTCTTTCCTTCTAATCTTAGTTGCATTGGTTTTGTTTGTACAAATCCTTTTTAATTTAATATAATCTAAATTATCCATTTTACATTCCATGATATTCTCTGTTTCTTGTTTGGTCATAAGTTCTCCCCTTTTCCATAGATCTGACAGGTAAACTATGCTCTCCCAATTTGCTTATGGTATCACTTTTCACGTGTAAATCAGAGGTTCCCAAACTTATTTGGCCTACTGCCCCCTTTAAAAAAATTACTCAGTGCCCTCCTGGAAATCCGCTTTTTTTTTTTAACCCTTTACTTTTTTAAAATTTACTTTACATATATATATATATATATATATATATATATATATATATATATATACACATATATATATATACGTGTATATATATATACACATATATATACATACATATATACATATATACACACACATATACATATATATAAATATGTGTATTTATATGCATCTTTAATTTATTTATATTTATTGTAAATTTTTTGGGGGGGTTCCTGCATTGAAATTTTGATGATTCAAAATTGCATCATATAATCATATAGTATAGTATTGTAAACAAGTCATTACATGCAGATATTCCTGCTGATGCATGCTGGACTTCCTGACAAGGCACAATACTCTCCCCTGCCAACACTTACTTGTTTAGACTGTCGGGTGGCCTTGGCCGCTGATCAGTTATAACTAGCATTTTGTGTGTTTATTTGGAAAATGCCATCACTACAACTTTCACACAGTTATACAACAGAAGAAACATGTATGAATGGTTTTTCTATTTTTTCCTATCTTCTCTTCTTTCCATATGCTTCCAGTGCCCTCTTATTTTTATTCAACAGCCCACAATTGCCCCCAAGGCTACTACTATCCCTCCGCCCCCCGGATCATTCCAGTGCCCTCCAGGGGGCCACTTTTGCAACCTCTGAATCACATGCCCATTTTGACCTTATCTTGGAAAACAGTATGAGATGTTGGTCTATGCCTAGTTTCTGCCATACTGTTTTCCAGTTTTCCCAGCAGTTTTTGTCAAATAGTGCATTCTTATCCCAGAAGCTGGAGTCATTTTGTTTACCAAAAAAATAGATTGCCATAGTCATTGACTCCTGTGTCTTGTTTACCTAACCTGTTCAACTGATCCACCACTCTATTTTTTAGCCACTATGAAACAATTTTGATGATTGCTGCTTTATAAAATAGTTTCAGATTTGGAACAACAGGCTACCTTCCTTTTCATTTTTTAAAATTAATTCCCTTGATATTCTTGACCTTTTGTTCTTCCAAATGAATTTTGCTATTTTTTTCCCCAGCTCTATGAAACAATTTTGGTAGTTTGATTGATATGGCACTGAATAAGTAAATTAAATTAGGTAAAATTGTCATTTTTATCATATTAGCTCAGTATACCCATTAACAATTGATATTTTTCCAATTGTTTGGATCTCAGTTTATTTGTGGAAAAAGTGTTTTTTAATGGTGCACATAAAGTTCTTGGGTTTGCCTTGGCAGGTAGATTCCCAAATGTTTCGTATTGTCTATAGTTATTTTAAGTGAAATTTTTCTTTCTATTTCTTGCTGCTGGGATTTTTGGTAATATATAGAAATGTTGATGATTTATGTGGGTTTATTTTATATCCTGCAGCTTTGCTAAAGTTGCTAATTTTTTCAAGTACTTTAGTTGATTCTCTAGGATTCTCTTAAGTATATACATCATATTGTTTTCAAAGAGTAATAATTTTGTTTCCTCATTGCCTAATTTGTTACATTTCTTTCTTTTCTTTTATTCATAAAGCTAATATTTTTAGTACAATATTGAATTATGGTGGTGACAATGGACATCCTTGTTTCACCCCTGATCTTATTGGGAAAGCTTCTAGCTTATCCCCATTACATATAATGCTTACTGATAGTTTTAGAGAGAGACAACTTTTTATTATAAGGAAACCTTCATTTATTCCTATGCTCTCTGGTGTTTTTAATAGGAATGAGTACTGTCAAATTTTGTCAAAAACGTTTTTCTGCATCAGTGGAATAATCATATGATTTGTTAGTTTTAAATTGGTGTGTTCAATTATGCTGATAGGGACATTGGTCTATAATTTTCTTTCTCTATTTTGGCTCTTTCTGATTTAGGTATCAGCACCATATTTGTGTCATAAAAGGAATTTGGTAGGACTACAACTATTTTTTTTTCTTTTGCAATAGGAATTAGTCTTCTGTGAATGTTTCACAGAATTTACTTGTGAATCTATCTGGTCCTGGAGATTTTTTTCTAAGGTGTTCATTGATAGCTTGTTCAATGTTTTTTGTTTTCTAAAAATGGAGTTAAGTATTTTATTTCCTCTTCTGTTAATCTGGGAAGTTTATATTTTTGTTAATATTCATCTATGTCACTTAGATTGTGAGATTTATTGGCATACAGTTGGTCAAAATAGCTCCTAATTAGTGATTTAATTTCTTTTCACTCATTGTGAATTCACTTTTTTGTTTTTGATACTGGTAATTTGGTTTTCTTCTTTCTTTTTTTAAATCAAATTAAGCAAAGATTTATCTATTTTATTGTTTTTTTTAAATAAAACCAGCTCTTACCTTTATTTGTTAGTTCAATAGTTTCCTTACATTCAATTTTTTTAATCTCTCCTTTGGCTTTCAGAATTTGTAATTTCGTCTTTAATTGGGGATTTTTAATTTGTTCTTGTTTTAGTTTTTTTATTTGCATGCCCAATTCACTGATCTGCCCTTTCTCTATTTTATTCAAGTAAGCATTGAGAGATATAGAATTTTCCCTAAGAACTGCTTTGGCTACCTTCATCCCATAAATTTTGGTATGCTGTCTCATTATTGTCATTATCTTTGACAAAATTATTGATTGTTTCTGTTTTGTTGTTTGACCCATTCATTCTTTAAAATTAGATTATTTTCCAATTAATTTTAGTCTATATTTCTATACCCCTTTATTACTCATATTTTTATTGAATCATGATCTGAAGAGGATGAATTTAATCTTTCTGCCTCTCTCCATTTGATTATGAGGTTTCTTCCCTAATACATGGTCTATTTTCGTATATGTGCATGTACTTCTGAGATAAAGGCATATTCCTTTTTATCCCCATTCAGTTTTCTCCAGAGGTCTGTCATATCTAACTTTTCTAAAATTCTGTTCACTTCCTTAACTTCTTTCTTGCTTATTTTGTAGTTAGATGTATCTAATTCTGAGAGGGGGTAGTAGAGGTAGCCCACTAATATAGTTTTATTGTCTATTTCTTCCTGTAATTCACTTAACTTCTCCTCTAAGAATTTGGATGCTATATCACTTCGAGTACATATGTTTAATATTGGTATTAATATTGGTAATTACTTTGTCTATGGTACTTTTTAGCAAGATGTAGTTTCCTTCCTTATCCTTTTTAATTTGATCTATTTTTACTTTTGCTTTGTCTGAGATTAGGATTGCTATCCCTGTTTTGTTTTGTTTTGTTTTGTTTTTCCTTAAGTTCTGCTCCAGCCTTTTACCTTTACTCTGTGTGTATCTCTTTATATCAAATGTGTTTCTTGTGGACAAGATATTGTAGGATTCAGGTTTTTAATCCATTCTGCTATTTACTTCCATTTTATGGGAGAGTTCACTCCATTAACATTTACAGTTGTGATTACTAGCTATGTAGATCCCTCCATCCTATTTCTCCCACACTATTTATATTTTTCTCTCTCCTTTCATTCTGTCACTGCTTACCATTGTTTTGCTCTAACTCCCTCAATCTGTCCTCCCTTTTCTTTCCCCTTTCCCCTCCTACTTCTGCCCTCTCTTCTGCTCTCCCTTCTATCACCCCCTTAACCTTTTCTTTTCCCTTTCTATTTCCCTATATGGTAAGATAGATTTCTATACCTAAGTATTTATGTTATTCTCTCTTCAAGCCAAATCCAATGAGAGTAATGTTCAAACAAGGCTCACCCTCTCCCTTCTTTCCTTCTACTGTAATAGGTCTTTTGGACCTCTTCTTCTGATGTATTGTATCCTCTTCTGCCTCTCCCTTTCTTCTTCTCTCAGTACAACCCTTTTTATATTATTAAATCAAAGCCAACTTATACACACACCCTTTATCTATCTATCTATCTATCTATCTATCTATCTATCTATCTATCTATCTATCTATCTATCTACTTCTTCTGAAATGAGTGCAAGATTTAGATACAAAGACTGATATTATAAACAACCTAGGAAAGCAAGGAATATTTTACCTTTCAGATCTATGGAGAAAGGAAAAATTTATGAGCAAAGAAGAGACAGAGAACATTACAAAATGCAAGATGGATAATTTTGATTACATTAAATTGAAAAGGTTTTGCACAAACAAAGCCAATGCAACCAAGATTAGGAGGAAATAGAAAACTGGGAAATAATTTTTACAAACTGTCTCTGATAAAGGCTTCATTTCTAAAACATGGAGAACTAAGTCAAATTTATAAGACTATGTCATTCCCAAATTGATAAATGGTTGAAGGATACAAACAGGCAGTTTTCAGAGGAAGAAATTAAAGCTAGCTATAGTCATATGAAAAAATGCTCTAAATTACTATTGATTAGAAAAATACAAATCAAAATGACTCTCAACACCTATCAGATTGTCTAACATGAAAAACAGGACAATGAGACATGCAGAAGATGTGGAAAAATTAGAACACTAATGCACTGTTGCTGGAATTGTTAACTGATCCAACCATGCTGGAGAGCAATTTGGAACTATGTCCAAAGGGCTATAAAATTGTGCATACCCTTTGACCCAGCAATACCAATTCTTGGTCTGTATTCCAAAGAGATCATAAAAATGGGAAAAGAATATACATGTACAAAAATATTTGTAGCAACTCTTTTTGTGGTGGCCAAGAATTGGAAATTGAGGGGATGCCCATCAATTGAGAATGGCTGAACAAGTTGTAGTATATGAATGTAATGGAATGCTATTGTGCTATAAGAAATGATGAGTAGGTGGACTTCAGAAAAACTTGGAAGGACTTATATGAACTGATGCTGAGTGAAGTGAACAGAACCAGGAAAATAAATACAGTAACAGTGACATTATACAATGACTGACTTTGATAGCCTTGGCTCTTCCCAGCAATGCAAGGATCTAAGACAACTCCAAAAGATTCATGATGGAAAATGATGTCCACCTACAGAGAAAGAGCTATCAACTCTGAATGCAGAAGGAAAGATAAGATTTGCTTTCATTTATTTTTGTTGTTTTGTTTTTTTTGCTTCATTGTCTTGGTTCCTCCCACTAGTTCTAAGTCTTCTTTACATCATGACTAATGGGAAAATATGCTTCATGTGCATGTATAAGTCAAGCCTATATCAGATTGCAGATCATCTTGGGGAGGGGAGAGGAAAAGGAAGGGGAGAAAAATTAAAACTCAAAATCTTATGGAAGTGGAAGTTGAAAACTAAAAATAAATAAATTATTTAAAATATATGTACTTCTTCTAACCACTTTAATAGAGATACAGTTCCCAAGAGTTATAAGTATTATCTTCCTATGTATGGATATAAATAGTTTAACCTTATTGATTACCATGTTTTAATTTTCTTTTCTGTTTACCTTCTTATACTTCCTTTGAGTCTTACATTTGAAGATTGAATTTCATGTTTAACTCTGGTCTTTTCATCAGGAAAATTTGAAAGTTCTCTTTTCATTGAGTGTCTATCTTTTGCCCTGAAAGATTATGCTCTCTTTTGCTGGTATTTGATTCTTGGTTGTAATCCAAGCTACTTTGTCTTCCAGAATATCATAATCCAAACCCTGAGATCCTTTAATGTAGAAGCAGCTAAGTCCTCTGTAATCTTGCCTATGGCTCCTTAATATTTGAACTATTTCTTTCTAGCTGCTTGCAGTTTTGTCTCCTTGACCTGATAATTCTGGAACTGGGCTACACTATTCCTTAGAGTTTTCATTTTAGAATCTCTTTCTGAAGGTGATCAGTGGATTCTTTCAAAAACTTTTCAAAGACCATATAGTTCTGCAAAATTAGGTGCATTTTCCTCAATAATTTCTTGAAAGAAGCTGTCCAAGCTTTTATTTTGGTCATGACTTTCAGGTAGTCCAATAATTCTCAAATGATCTGTCCTTAATCTATTTTCCAAGTCAGTTGTTTTTCCAGTAAGGTATTTAATATTTTCTTCTTTCGATTTTGTTGGGCTTTTTCTTGATGTCTCATAGAGTCATTAGCTTCCACTTGCCCAATGCCTTTTTTAAGTAATTATTTTCTTCAGTTAGCTTTTGTACCTCCTTTTACATTTGGCCAATTCTAGTTTTTAAGGAGTTGTTTTCTTCAATGGATTTTTTTTTTCCATTTGGCCAATTGTATTCTTTAAGGAATTACTTACTTAAATTTTGTCCTTCCTTTTCCAGTTTGTTAACTCTCTCTTACATGATTCTCCTTCCTTTTCCCATTTTTTCTCCTCCCTCTCTTATTTGATTTTTAACTCCTTTTTAAGGTCTTCCAAGAAGGTTTTTATGAGCTGAGACCAATTCATATTCCCTTTTGAGGCTTTGCAAGTAGACATTTTGACATTGTTATCCTCTGAGTTTCTCTTTTGATTTTCCCTGTTGCTATAGTAGCTTTCTATGGTCAGGGTTCTTTTCTATTTTGGGTTTTTTTTCTCATTTTTAGCCTATTTCATGCCTTTTAAAGTTGAGCTCTGCTCCTGGGGCACAGGGGTCACTGTCCCAAGATTCTTGCACTGGGGGCAGGAGCCTGGCTTTCTGCACTCGGGCCTCAGGTGCTGATGGTTTGTGCCAGGGTTTAAGGGCTAGATAGTTGCCTTACGTGCTAGGGCTGGGGGCTTTGCAACTGGTCTGCGGTGCCACTGGCCTGGTGATTCAGGAGTAAGGGGACTTAGTTGCTGATCTGTACTGTGGCTAAGAGCCTCCCACTGGCCTGCACAGGCATCATCTGCTCTAGGCTGTGCTCCTCTTTTATTTAAGTAAGATGGACCTTTCCTGACATCCATCTAAGTTACTCTAGCCTGGAAAATTCTTTCACTCTGTCTTTTTGTGGGTTCTATCACTCCAGAATCCATTTAGATGCTTGATTTAATGTTGTTTCCAAGGGAAACTGGGGAGAGCTCAAGCAACTTCCTGGTTTCTCTCTGCCATCTTGGCTCCACCCTCTGTCTTTTTTTTTAAGGCAATCAAGGTTAAGTGACTTGCCCAGGGTCACATGCCTAGTAAGTTTCTGAGACTGGATTTGAACTCAGGTACTCCTGACTACAGGGCCAATGATCTATCCACTGCACCACCTAACCATTGAGGTAGTCCCCAATGTGGTTGTCTTAAAATTTTGTATAGCTCTCTTTTTCCTCCTCATAGACTTCCCAAACACCTTAAAAACTTTATGCATGCCATGATTGGACAGGTTGTCAATAGATGATTCATTGTTTGTACATGATTAAATATATTGAAGATATAATGTATTTTACCTCTGATACTTTGTAAACAGAAATGACTATATTTTAAGATAGAGGATACCAATAATTAAAGCTTTCCTGTTTTTTATAATGAAAATAAACATGCCATTTAAGTCAAAATTATATTAAACAGCTTTGCACAGTAGTTTTAGTATTACTTGCATTTAGTATGTATTTACCCACTCTAGAGATTACTGAAGCAGTTGAAAAAGCATCTATTTATAATACTCTCCTCTTTGACAACCTTTCTTGGGAATCATTAAATAGAGAGATGATCCTGTTGATTTGGCCCAAAGAACTCTCAGTCAGTTTGCCTATTCCCTTCCCTGAGAAATATCTTGCATCTATAAAATTTTTACCATGAAATAGGGAAGTAGAACGTACAGTAATTCCTTCTATAGGAGATAGTGTTTCACAATATCAAAGCAATTTTTGGCTGACTTCCTTGACAATACAGCCTATATTTGTGAGATGACAGCCATAGTAACAAATAAAGCAGCTGTGTGTTGAGATTTGAAGGAGTTTGGAGAAATATAAAAATGGCCACTGGCATCTAATGCACAACCATACTTGTCCCCCTAGAATTGTTGTTGTCATATTTGTGATAGTAGACCAGTACCATATGGATGGTAGTGTCTAGGGCATTTGAGCAGTGTCCCTTTACATGTTGAGATTTCAGAGATAGATAGGTGCATTAGTCAGGTCCTAGAATGAAGTTCTCAAGCCACTGAAGCCATTGATCTTCCTATCCTGTTCAGCCACTCAGTTTCATGCACGGAAATTACTACATGCTTCCATAGTACTCTCCTGTTGTGAATTAATTATTTGTTTTCCCTTTCTGCATTGAGAACTGAGAGGTTTGTTATAAAACCAGGCTGGCTTTTAGAGTTTAGTAGGCTGAAGTTCATGGGAACACTCCAATTTGAAAGGGGTGAGCATGCTTTGGGGAATTGGAACTGAGAAGTATGAAATGTGGCACACACTGTATGATGAGTCTATATTGGGGGTTTTTTGGTAATTTTATCAAATTTCACTCATTTAATTAAACTCTTGCTTGTCCATTAAATTATAACTGACTGAAACACTGTTTTTGTAAAGATTGTAAAAGATGGTAAGTGGGCATTGAATTAATCATGTCATGTCATGATTGACAGACACTATTTGACTTAGAGGTCTTTATACAATAAGCAGCAGAGTGCTGAGTAATAGACAGCCAATTGCCCTGCAGGTGTGACTATTCATGGGATGACTGCCAAATGAGAAAATAAAATTGCTTCATCTGAGTATATTGAATGAATATTTGCCATTCCCTAAATGCATCCCTTGCCTTCTTGCCTTCATTTACATATACTATTCTTTAAATGTAGAATATCCTTATTCCTCCTAACTTTGATAATTGAAATCTTATTCCTCCTGTGGGGTAGCTAGGTGATGCAGTGGTTAGAGTAATGGCCCTGGAGTCAGGAGGATATGAGTTCAAAATCTGGCCTCAAACACTTAGTAGCTGTGTTACCCTGGGCAAGTCACTTAAAGCTGTTTGCCTCAGCTTCCTCATCACTAAAATGAGCTGGAAAAGGAAATGGCAAACCACACCAGTATATTTGCAAAGAAAATCCCAAATGGGGTCATGGAGAGTTGGACATTATTGAAATGACCCAACAACAACAAAATTCCTGCTAAGATATTTTGGGAAAAGTAATTGATGCAGGGGCAGCTAGGTGGCACAGTGGATAGAGCACTGGTCCTGAAGTCAGGAGTACCTGAGTTCAAATATGGCCTCAGACCAAACATTTGACACTTACTAGCTGTGTGACCCTGGGCAAGTCACTTAACCCCAATTGCCTAAAAAAAGTAATTTATGTGGTTTTTAAAGGATCTACATTCAAATTTAGACTGCCTTTCTTACTATATCAATAACTTTGGGCAAGTAAATTGCCCAGTTATAAAGATAGTGTATATCAGAGGCAAAACTTGAACCTAGGTCATCCTGGCTTAATTGCACTCCTATGTGATTTACAGCACATACATAGATATATTTGTATTGCAAAGAAAATAGATGTAAGGTATTTGGTAGGGAGAAAGTGTTAGAAGCTTAAGAAACACAAGGAGTCCATAATTACTCCTTCACACACACACACACACACACACACACACACACACTCTCTCTCTCTCTCTCTCTCTCTCTCTCTCTCTCTCTCTCTCTCTCTCTCTCTCTCTCTCTCTCTCTTATCACATATACACATGCACCTGCACACACTGTGAGCAAGTTAGTCACCTTGGTCCTCACTTCTCTAATCTGTTAAGCAAAGAGGTTGAACTGGGTCTCTGAGCTCTCATCCACCTTTAGATCTCTAATTCAAGGATCCTTGAAATTCTTAAGTAAATAGTATTCACTACAACACCTGGCTCAGTACTCTTTTCCCTGATGTCATGTGCCTTCTGTCCATGAACCAGACATTTTAGAGATATTGCTTATTATTCTCCTCCTTTACCCTAAGAAAAGTGCCTTTATTTTGAGTGAACCCCTTCATCACAGGTACTATAGTCATGTACTATATTGATCTGGCTGTTGCTATTGCTTCCCAATAAGCAGTAGCTGTATCACACTGTTTGACTTTCTTCCAGTAAACCTTATGGGTTGTTTCCTTTATTTCTCCTCTCATTTCCTCTTTCATCTGCCCATCCTGCTTATCATCATTTCACTTTCATGCACTACACAGGAAATTTTTGAGGTGTTCTTTCCCAAATCTTCAGAATATTCAGTCCATTAAAACGCACTCTCCACAATTGAATCCCCAGATCTTAGTTTTCTTTTAGTTCTCAGTGCCTTGTCTCTTAGTTTGAATTATATGGAATAAGATGTATTTCTTTAATTAGAGGTATACTCTTGCAACAACTATCTAGCACAAACAAAAATTTCTTACTTGGATGCTTCATTGTCTCATAGAGGTTGTAATGTCAATAAGGGATAAGGTGTAACAGATCTTATCCAGATGTAAACATTCAAAGTCCTGGACTGGTGAAGGAAAGCTTAACTGATGACAAATAGAGAAATAGAGAGAACTAGATAACAGATCAATGAAAGACAAACAGAAGATAGATAGATAGATAGATAAAATATTTATTAAGCCTTTACTGTATGCTAGACACTGTGCTAAGTGATGAAGATTCAAAAACAAGAAAACAAGACAGATTTTCCTCTCAAGGAGGTTATATTCTAATAAGAGAAGGAAAAACATAAAATGCAGTGTCATGGTCAGATTTGAGATTAAGAAAAATCATTTAGTCAGCATTGTGTATGATGAATTGGAATGGGAAAAGATGAAGCAGAAAGACTTTAAGGTGTCCGTCGCAATAATCTACAGAATGGGTAGATAATGAGGCTATTAACTAAGGTCATATCTGTGTAAATAGAGAAGGGGATGGATATGAAATATGTTGGGAAGGTAGAAATTGAAAGATTTATCAACTGGTTGAATAAGTATGGTGAAGGAAAATGAGGAGTCCAGGATAATTATAAAATGATGAAACTGTCATGGTGCCTACCTAAGACATAGACAGTGAAATCTGGAAGAAGGATAGGTTTGGGTGGAAAGAAAATGCATTTTGTTTTGGATTTGGTGTGTTTGAGATATTTCTAGGATTTCCACTTTGAAATGTCCGGTAAACTATTAGTGATACAGGATTGAAACCCTGGGGACAGACTATGATTTGATAGGTAGGTAAATAGATAGACAGACAGATAGGAATCATCAGAGAGAGTAAAGTGTAAAGAAAGAAATGCAAGGGGTTTAGGATTGAGTTTTGAGTAACACGCTCCTCCCTTGTATCTAATTAATTGCCAAATCTTAAATATTTTAACTTTACAGTATACTTAACATCCAACTCCCTTCTCTCTACTCACACAGCTCCATCACACCCTCATGACTTCTCACTTGAGCTAAAGCAACAAGCTCTTAATTGGTCTACCTACTTTCAGTTTCTCTCTAATGAATAGCAAACATTTACATAGTGCCAATTATTTGTCAGGTGCAGTTCTAAAGGCTTTATAAATATTATGTTATTAGAGAATTACAACAATTTGAGGAGGTAAAAGCTGCTATTTTACAATTGAGGAGTCTGAGGCAGAGATTAAATGACTTGGCCAAGGTAAATGTCTAAGGTCACTTTAGAACTCCGGTCTTTCTGACTCAAGCCCAGCTTTTCTATCCACTGTGCCACCTACCTGCCTCAGTAATAAATGAGCTAATAATGAGGAATAACAAACTAAGAAGGGCCAATTGTCAACCTAGAGATGGTACACAAATTATCACAGGAATTAGAGCTAAAACGGATTTCAGAGACTACCTCATTTTGGTGGTGAGGAAACTGAGGTCCATGGAAGAGATAGGTGACTTTCCCAGAGTTAAATAACTTGCAAACATGCAAGGTAGGAGTTGAGCCCAGGTTCTCTGATTCCAGAGCCAGTGAAATTTGCACTATCCCAGTATGCTGATAGTTCCATTAAAATTGTTGTACTGTCCATAGCTTAAGCATTAATATTATCAACAACAATTATACACTAAAGGAGGGAAGTAAGGAGTACCTTATAAAACAGGAATTTAAACAACAATAATACACACTGGGCCATAACAGAGGCAGACCTTCCCTGGGAAGTACTTAAAAACAGAGAGGTTTTAGAATTGTCCCTTCTGCTGTTTGGGGGTAACAGATCAAAGAAGGGAAAGTTCTGTCCCTTATGCCACAGAGGGATTTAGGTGTTGAGAAGAAAAAGATTTGGAAAGAAAAGGTGATTTAGCTAGAAACTAGGAGGAGATGCCAGTGACCTATACTCTGGAACATAAAGATAAAAAAAGCAAAGAAAGAGGCCATGCAGGTTGTGGACTCTTGGCTTCTCATGGGCTGTCACAAAGTTGGCACAAAGGATTTGTTCTGTAGTTTCTGCCTTATGTATTTTATTCACCTCTTCAAAATTACTCCTTAACTTCTGGATCCAGCAGGAGGTCTTTTTCAAGTCCCAAGTCTGTGCCTTCTCAAAGATAAAAGATGATGGGTCTTTTCTTAAGCTCACTCAATAGATTTATAACTAGGAATTTCCATTTCTTTTCACATAAAATGAACTGTTTACTAAAAGAATTGATCTTAAGCAATTTTATACAACATTGTCCTTTAAAGATGACCATTCAGTACTCTTTAAAAAATACAATTACACATGTAAATTTTTCTTCCTGCTTTACTTCTAAATAATTTTCACCCTTAGTCTTTTCCCTCTCTCAACTCTGACTGCAACCTCCCAGAAAGAAACTCAGTTATGTTCATTCACCTGCTCAACTCTAGTGTAGACTCCCATCCTCACTTCCACTCCTTCCTCTTCCCCACTCCCACCTAATAGTCCCTCAGTTCCAGATATGTGCTCTGCAGCCAATGGATCATTCTGCTCCTTAATGTTTCTTCCCCAAGGACAAAGTACAAATAGGATGAGGCAGACAATGTTTCTGAGCTATTTGATGGAAGCATTCAACCTCTCATTCTATAGGTATTACCCAGAGTACATTTTTTTCCTGTTATACTTTTGCATGTGTGGTTTTAAAATTACTAATTGAAAAGATGTTCCTGATTCTCTCCACACAAATCCCATTTAGTGTTTGATTTAATCACATATACTCTGAACTTGATTGTTGTTAATAATAGAAATGATTAACCAAGGGACAACATGCATATGGTGGTATACAATATACATCAACCTTGTACAATTGACTTTGAAATCAGAGAACATAGACTCAAATTCTACCTCTGAGACATAGAATTTGATACCTACTATGTAAGTTTGGACTAGTAATTTATCCTCCCTGGATCTCAGTTTCCTCCTCAACTAAATAAGATGGTCTCTGAGGTCTCTTCCACCTCTAATTCCTTTAATCATTTATATGCCAGTCCTAGGTTTATCATTAGCTCCACTTAGCTTATTACATTTGAGCAAATGACTTCAAATGGAAAGGAAAAGTCATCTGAAAGTCACGTTCGGCAATTTCTCAGCTTGGGTTCTTTGAGAACCCAGGTAGAATTTCACCCACCTGCAAGTGTGAATATCAGGAAATCAAATAAGTAACCAAAATATACCTAAAATAAATTGATTAGTGTGCTAAGAAAAGTTTCTCAGGACTGATGAGAGTATATAACCCATTCAGCAGAATTCTACAACATTTTAGGTCAACCAAAGGGTTATATTTTGTCCCTACTGGAAAGTGCCTAGTTGTGTTGGCAGAAAATACCTAAGGTCAAAAAACAGTTAAAGAGGGCTGCTGCAGTGTTGTTTTATGTATTTAGCCTAAGCAGATAGTTTTGTCTGGTTTTGTTATTCAGTCTTCATTAGAATTGGGAGGTTAGAGGCAAGAGTAATTTAGTCAAATTGCACATTTAGATGACAGGGTGAGTTTTTCCTCAACAATCACAGTGTCCAAATATAACCAGAAAATTAATTGATTTAAAGGGTTGGCCTATTATTCTCTCTCTCTCTCTCTCTCTCTCTCTCTCTCTCTCTCTCTCTCTCTCTCTCTCTGTCTCTCAAAATTTATTTTTACCAACTTTTTTTTCAATTTTGAGTTCTAAATTCCCTCCCTTCCATTCCTCCTTCACACACTGAGAAGGCAAGCAAAATGACATCAATTAAGTATATATGTGAAATCATGCAAAGCATATTTCTATATTAGCCATATTGCAAAAAAGCAAAAAAAAAATAACCTTAAAATCATACTTTAATTGGCACTTAGAGTTCATCAGTTCTCTCTCTGGAGGTGGATAGCAGTTTTTGGTATGAGCCATTTGAAATTGTCTTGGATCATTGTATTGATCAGTGTAGCCAATCCTTTTATAGTTGATCATAAGTATTAAAACATTGCTGCTACTGTGCACAATTAACTCCCCATTCTTCTTACTTTATTTTGTATTTGTTCTTATATATATTCCCAGATTTTTCTGAAACCATCCTTCTTTTCATTTCTTATAGCACAATAATACTCTGTTACAATCATATTCCACAACTACTTGTTCGGCTGTTCCTCAGCTGATGACCATCCCCTCTATTTCCAATTCTTTGGCACCAAAACAAAAGGAGATGAGTTACATACACACACACACACACACACACACACACACACACACACACACACACACCCCTACATAAACACCCAAACATACATATATACATTACATACACACATATTACATACACACACACACATATTATACATGGGTCTTTTCTCTTTCTGCGTGCTCAGTGTATTGGGATGAGTGAGTGGATACGAGAGAAGAAATGTTTGCTATTTCAGCGGCTAATATCTCCTAGTGAGTAACTGCATCTAAATAGCATGCCATTTGTCTATACTAGCTTTTCCCATTCAGGTTACCTTTTTTTTCCCCTAGTAGCATTAAAAATTTCCTTGAATCTTGATTGGCTCAAGATGCTGGCTAAGGATGTTAAAATGGCTTCCTATACGAGCAGAAAAGAAAGAAGAGCTCCAATTCCCTCTAAATGTCTCATTTTTCCCGATATTTGAAACTATTGGGAAGATTGATCTGAGCCAGGACCAGCCCATAACAATAACTTTTCCTTCTCAGTATATTCATTACCCAATATTCTTTGTGTAGGTTCATACAAACACTCTCATCCACAGATCATCATAGGGTCTAAGATGCCAAAGTACATATGTCATAGGACTTAACCTGATCATGAGACTGTGGGCAATCAGAAATGACCAGCTGACATTCTGAAGGGTTCAGACCCATTAACTTTTCTGTACTTAAAAAGACCTTTACAGTAAGAGCAAGTAAAAAAACTAAAAACTTGTAGCATTTTTACTTTAAAAACAGTCTAGATAGTCATATCCCCAGACTGATTTAGATATTGACCCACTCAGTAGCAAGGGACTGGAACTAATAATCTCTCAAGATACCTCAAAAAGCAAAAGTAAACTGGTTATGAAGACCTTATATAAATAATCTCCAAGGGGCCATAAAAATGATTCCATATATGAAGAGCTACAGCTGTAATCCTTCCCTGGTACCCCACACCATGCTAATTAACTTCTACTTGCCCCTGGAGTCTTTTCTGTTGCTACCTATAGAACCAAGACTTGCGTTGTTTTGGTCCATGGGATATAATGATCTTAAAATACCTGGTGGAAAGTACTCTCCTGTTTGTGAGTCCTTCAATATCTGGAACCAGCACTTACTTCCATCATCCCAAAATTTGCCAAATACACTCCCCACATACTCCAAACACACAAGCACATACACATGCATGTGCACACGCACACGCACACACACACACACACACACACACACACACCCCTTCTCAAACCATTTGTTACTTGAAAGCATTTCCTGAAAGATACAATGCCATAAATGATGTATAGGTTCTATTAAAATTCTTCTTATCGCAAGATAAATACATTTTGGAAGCTTCTAAGAATTTTTTGTAAAGTTGTACATGTGGGGAAGTGTGTTCAAAATCCCAAATAATTTACTTGTAATCCTGTAGAATATAATCCATGCATAAGAAGGAAAATGTCTCTATGTCTCTATAAGTCCCAACTTTTGCCCAAAATGGGTGCTGTAGGTTTTTCAATAACCTCTGTACCACATGTAGAACTTCATTTTTCCCATTCCAATCCATCATTCATACAGCTACTGAACTAATCTTTTTACATATAGAACTGGTCATGCTACTCTTCTACTCATTTTCAGTGGGATCTAATTGCCTACTAAGTAAAGGACAAAATACTAAGCCTACCATTCAAGATCATAGCTGGCACCATCCTAACTTTCTAGCTAAGCTCGCATTGCTTCCCTTCATATACTCTACACTTCAGTCAAATTGAACAGTTCTTCTCCTGTTGCACACACTGTATTATTTCATTCATCTCTGTGCTTTTTGGGGGCTCTTCTTGTCATCCTGTTCATCTGTTAAATCTGTATTCATTCTTTAAAGTCCAATGGGAATGCTTCCTTCAGCAAATCTTCCCTGATTTGATTCCAAATTTGAAAGGGAAACTTACTGACCATTTTTATAAGTCTCTAATGTACTTATCATGGAATATTTTGCCCCATCACAATCTTTGATGGCATTTTATCTTTGTCATAGTCTGTAAGCATCTTGGAGGCAGGGACCATATCATATCTAAATTTCGGATTTCTCCCAGCACTTAATACAATTATCTGTATCTATAGACAGCTGATATTTACTTGCTGTGTTAATATTTGTACAAAAAAGTGATAGTAAATTGACACTACCTACCCCCTCCCAATAGAAAGAAATTTTCTAACTCTGATAAGTTATCTTGTCTTGGGTAAACAGAGGAGTAACTCGGTTCTCCAGAATTAGCATATCCAAGAGTAAATGATTTATTTTCTTGAATTCATCTTAACAACAAATATGCACACAGTGCTTACTATGTAAAAGCCACTTGCTAGAACTAGGAATGCAGAAAAATAAGAGACAAGGTCCCCACTTTCAAGGGATTTAAAGTCTAATTGGGGAGATAATAAATGTTTGCTGAACTGAATTAGGTTGTATTAAAATGAGAGGGTGAAGACTGACTTCATCAGGATGAAAACTGAAATACCTTGGCAAAACTGTTATCTCAGTGATGCAGGTCTATCCTCTAACAGAAGAAATTTGAGGCCATCTACACTTTCTCATCTTCTTTTCCATCATCTAATCTATGGAGGAGCAGGGGTAAGGAGAGTCTTCTAGATCTCTTGACATTATATGAATCTCAGCAATCCAC
Organism: Phascolarctos cinereus; assembly: GCF_003287225.1. NCBI lineage: Eukaryota > Metazoa > Chordata > Mammalia > Diprotodontia > Phascolarctidae > Phascolarctos > Phascolarctos cinereus. Next base: position 209,437,457 of record NW_027555958.1, read on the forward strand.
AGTAGCTGTCCTTCAGTTATCCCCCTACATGACTAGCTCCTCCCTTTCTCTTGTTGTACATCTTTTCAATTATGTCTCATGCCACAATATTTCATTGGTAATATGCTGCCCCAATATATTCCTGCCATGCATTTCTCTATTGCCCTTTGGATAACCTACAACTTTAATTCGCTGGAGACTGTGATATTCCATTATTTGCAGCCATATAATATCAATGGAAAATTACTGGAGAACTCTGTACACACACACACACACACACACACACACACACACACAAACATGAATGCACACTCACATGCATACACACGCACATGATAAGTGCTCATACAGGGTGTCCCAAAATTCTTAGTATGATTTTAATAGCTAAAATATCTTCAATACCTTAAAACTTCACTAAGACTTTGGGGATATATTGTATATGCATATGTATTGATAAAATATAGACAGATTGACAGCTGGATAGACAGATAGATAGATAGATAGATAGATAGATAGATAGATAGATAGATAGATAAATAGATAGATAGATAGATGGATGGATAGATGGTTGGATGGATGGATAGATAGATAGATAGATAGATAGATAGATAGATAGATAGATAGAGATAGATAGATTCTGTGCATCCCCCTACATATAATAGTCTAGACAATAGGTATTTTATCATCCCTTTTGTCTTTCCAATGTGGATAGTTAAGCCAAAATAAATTATAATATCTCAGGGCTTGATACAATCAATACAATGTAATATGCAAGCAGGAACATTAGGAAGACCTTGTAGCTTAATACAAAGAGCACTGGAAATGTAGTCAGAGGACCTGTGCTCAATCCCGGCACTGCTGCTTATAAATGGTGTAACCTTGGGCAAATTAATGAACTTTTTTAGGCCTCAATTACCTCATATTTGAAATGAGGGATTTGGACTACATGACTTCCAGAGTCTTTTCCAGCTATAAATCTCTAAGCTGTATGAAGTCATAATCTATAAGTAATCTCTTATATAATACACTTATGTAAGCTGTTATACTGGGTTAATATGTACAGAGAGCAGTTTATGTGGATGTTTTTGCACAACTAACTTGTGGTGGCTAAAAAGATTTCCCCTTATGCCTTTAAAACAGAATTCAGACAAATTCCATTCAGACCCAAATATAAATAATAAATGTCTGTTTATTTGAAATTCTTGATGCTGAAAGCTATGCAGACAATAGACATTTATTTCTGAAGAAGATTTATGTTAAAATGAGGGTTCCCTGGGGCATTCAGAAGGAAAAAGCACACAAAAAGCACTTTACTAAATTATAACTCTGAGCATAAAATATGACAATTATAACTGCTAAAGTATAGCCAATGTATGAAAGTTGAATATATTTCATGTCATGATTTTGTAACTTTTTCATCATTGATTTAACCTGTTCATATCTGAGAAAGCTCCTTTTCAAGTGAAAATCAGTTACTTCAATCTCACTCATTTTTTCCTTGTCACGAATCATTTAGTAGAGTGATCTACGATGGTGCAATAGATGGTCCCACAGACTTGAGTCCAAGATTGTCATCTTACAAATACACATTGGGTGACCATATGCAAGTAATTTAATCTCTATAGTCTCCATGTAAATCTCCAAAATGATATGTTATAGAACAGCAACAGATCTGTCTTGGTAGAGAGAGCTGATTCCCAGGGAGATCTGTACTCCAAAGAAATTATAGATGAAGTAGGGGTGGGAAAGGAAATGATTAATTAAATTTTTCTTCTCTCTATGGAAAAGACTGAGGAATTCATAGTACCTGCACAATTAATAAACTATGGTAATGTTTTTTTTTTTAATGGAAGAAAACAAACTTGATAATTTAACCTTAGAATCTTTCTTCACTTTTACCTCAATGCCCCAGCTCAGGTATCATCTCCTCTATGAAATCATCCATTGGCCAAACTGGGTTATTTCCCTAACCTTACACACACACACACACACACACACACACACGTTTTTTTTTATTATTATTAGTATTAGTATTATTAGTATTACTCTTTGTATGACTCTCTTTTGGCTTTATCACATTCTACTTTCCATAATAATTTGTATAATGATTGTTGTCTTCTATTGGAATTTAGACTCTCCAAAGATATGGACTCTTTCCATGTCTTTTTTTCCCCCAATCTAAACATGGAAAAACACTTAGTAAGGCTAGCTTACTCTCTACTATGCAAAGATCCCACCTTTCCATTATATTCAAGCCAAAGACCCAGAATGCTAACTTAATAACAACTGAATTAACTAATAGAAGATGTCACTCAGTATCTCATATCAGAAGCAACTAAATTGAAATTTTTATTAAATTATTTCAGATTAATTTTCTTTTAAAATTTATTCAAAAGAAAATATTTGTTATTAATATGTTTCCATATTTTATAGAGCTATTACTTTTTTAAAATTTAATTTAATTGCTTTAAAAATAAAATATAGTATGTGATTTATTCTAGAAAAAAGATAACCTGTCAAAATGTTTTACCTATCAATATAGGAGTTCTATCCTAATGTAATATATAGTTTAGGATTGTAAAGAAATTACTAGCATCTCTATATTGAATGTTGTGTCAAAACTTATTTGTATTTTCTAATACTTAAATGCACTTGTATATCATTTCCTACTTCATTAGCAATGATCAATTTAGCACATTGACTCTGAGTTCAACTATGCCATATTTGTGTGGCAAAGGGAAATTGGCAGATGAAATGTAATCGTACAGACTAGTTCTGAAAAATCTCAGTAGTTAAGTCATTATTGTAGAAGTTTAGAACTGGAGGGGACTTTGGAGAATATTTAGCCTAGTACCTTCTTTTTGCAGATCAGTAAACTGAGATCTAAGTAGACTCGTTTAAAATCACTCGCTACATAAAGACAAAGCCAGAATCATGATTTTAAAATCATGGATGGGAGAACTTTCTGCTATGCCACACTTTCTGCAGCAGTGTAAAGGAAGCCACTGGCTTAAATGTTTCACTCACAGTCTTTTCTTTAGGTATAGTACTGTCAGAGAAAACAATAACTTTGGGAAACAAATCCCCATCAGCATGAACTCATTCCAAAAGTGATGACTTTGGAGTTACAGGACTTGGGTACATGTCATAAAATTGCCAATTGTTGCCTATATGACCTTGGGTTAGTCCCTTAAGCTTTCTGAGCATCAGTTTACTCTTCTGTAAAAGGAGTTCACCAGGCTAATTACTCTTTCAAGTCTGCCTAGTTCTAAAGCTATGTGATACACATACACATACACATACACACGCACACACACACACACACACATATGCACACACACACACGCACACACATGTAAAAACTTTTTGCTCCAATGAAGTCTTAATTCAAGTGTCACTTTCTATAGGAGCTCTTTTTAATCATTCTTCTCCACTCAGGTTTTAGTGCTGTTCCTTTCCTTCATTATTTGTGTGTATACACATATGTATGTATATGTATATGTACATACATATTTTTTTCCTTTATTACTCTCAGTCTCCTCTGAGTAAAATGTAAGCTATATGAGTATGAGAAATACTTTTGATGATTTGTTTTCATATTATATAAGTTGCTATAGTCTAGCAGTATATATTTCACATAGTAAGGATTTAATAAATTATTTTTAAATTGAATTAAAATCTCTGCTGTTTCAGCATTGGAGCTAGGGGGTTCTTAGTTAAGTTCCAGTTGTTTTAGGTCAAATAATGTGTTTTTACATATTCGTTAATATCTTAACAAAGAAAAACATGAGATAGGGTAAAATATTTTTGATTAGTTTCACAAAAAGAAAGGAATAAATGAAGAGAGAGAAAGAAGATTGTGGCTGAAGATGTTTAGAGGATGTTGTTAAAGTATGGTCTGACACATTGCCTTTACCATTATAAAGAAATACTACAGAGCTGGTAAACTGTTGGTTTTCACATTAATGTAAGTGCTAAATGAAATTTCAAATATATGCTTATTGTCCTACAAAACATTCATTTTACTGTACACTGAATGCCTTTTCATTCATCAGGTATCCAAATCAAATGCTGAACCAGTTGAGATTTTTTTGTTCTTGCACATGCCACCTTCTATTCCTAAGTGCTCAGTACCTAAACATTCAATCATTAACATTAAAATACTAGTGACAGTATGCTCACCACAGTGCTAGGTGCACCTTGGGAGGAAGAAAAATATAAGATATGATGCTCACTTGTATTCTAGCTAGAGAGGCAAAATATGAATTAGGTAGAGAACAATTAAAAGTCACATGAGGGTAGTTAAGATGAGGGAGTTATAAATAACTATATTGAGAACATACAAGGTACTTTACGGAATGAGATTATTCAGGAAAATCTTTTTGGTGAGATTGGCTTTTTAATGGGCATTGGAGTAAATAAGCTATAGCTTCATATATCACAAATGAAATAGAAAAGAATGTGATTATTCATGGAAACTAAAGTTTTTTGAGCAATTAAGAAAGAAGTCAGTGTGGTGTGAAGTAAAGAGCACTGAATTTGGTGTCAAAGAAGACTGTGGTTCTGAGCCTGGTCCTGACTCTTACCTGCAATGTGAGTTTGAAAAAGGTGCCCAAACTCTCAAGAGCTTCCATTTCGGGGGTGGAGCCAAGATGGCTGAGTGAAAGCAGTGACTTACTTGAGCTCTCCCCCAAACCCCTCCAAATACCTGTAAAACATGGCTCTAAACAAATTCTAAAGCAGCAGAACCCACAAAAAGACAGAGTGACAGACAACCTGGATGGTTGATCAGAAAAGTATATCATACAGGTCTGGTAGAAGAGTGCAGCGCAGCGTGAGCACACAGGCTGCAGTGAACCCAGAGCAGGCCTCAGAGGACTGAATCACAGACAGCTGTGGAAGTCTCCAAGACTTATCAACCCATGAATGCAAAAGACAACCGAGAAGGTCAGTGGGAAAAGTCTGTTTCTGCGGTGCTGAGAGAGGAGCACAGGGTCGCAGCTCCATTTCCCTGAGAATGCAGAATGCGTCACTGGAGGCTGCGGCTGCCTCTTGAGCTTCTGGCCCACAGACTGAGGGGGAATTGAATGGCTGATCAGAGGGAGATTGCAGGGACCTCTTTGCCGGTGCTGAAGCGAGAATCTCTTGCTTTGCCTGTGCTTGGATCTGGGTCACAGTTCTGGGCTGCGGTCCTGGGGTAAGGAGTAGTGCTGGCATGGTGGACCTTATAGTGGTTGTGGAGAGGAAACCTTCCTCACAGTTCCAGGACAGAAAGGAGTGCTTGTGGTCACTAATAGACCAGAGCCCAGGCCAGGAAAGGACTAAACACCTCACCCTTTATCATACCACCTTGGAAGAACAGAAAATTTACAGGTCCCTACAAGTATCTTTAAAAACAGCTGTACAAACCCCCAAAGCTTGGGACAGTACATTCTCCACATTGGAATCTTAACTTAACAAAGAGTTTAAAATTCAAGTAATTGGCCAGGATCATGAGCAAGCAGCACAAAAAGAGTCAGACTATATTATCTTACTTTGGTGACAAAGAAGATCAAAACATACAACCAGAAGAAGACAATAAAGTCAAAGCTCCTACATCCAAAGCCTCCAAGAAAAATATGAATCAGTCCCAGGCCTTGGAAGAGTTCAAAAGGGATTTTGAGAAGCAAGTAAGAGAAGTAGAGGAAAAACTAGGAAGAGAAATGAGAGTGATGCAAGAAAATCATAAAAAACAACTCAACAGCTTGCTAAAGGAGACCAAAAAAATACTGAAGAAATAACACCTTAAAAAATAGCCTAACCCAAATGGCAAAAGAGGTCCAAAAAGCCAATGAGGAGAAGATGCCCTAAAAAAAAATTGGCCAAATGGAAAAGGAAGTCCAAAAGATTACTGAAGAAAATACTTCCTTAAAAATTAGAATAAGCAATTGGAAGCTAGTGACTTTATGAGAAATCAAGACACTATAAAAAATTCAAAAGAATGAAAAAAAAAGAAGATAATGTGAAATATCTCATTGGAAAAACAACTGACCTGGAAAATAGATCCAGGAGAGAGAATTTAAAAATTATTGGACTATCTGAAAGCCATGATCAAAAAAAAGCCTAGACATCATCTTTCAAGAAATTATCAAGGAAAACTGCCCTGATATATTAGAACCAGAGGCAAAATAGAAATTGAAAGAATCCACCAATCTGCTCCTGAAAGAGATCCCCAAAGGAAAACTCCTAGGAATATTGCAGCAAATTTCCAGAGTTCCCAAGTCAAGGAGAAAATATTACAAGCTGCCAGAAAGAAACAATTCAAGTATTGAGGAAACACAATCAGGATAACACAAGATTTAGCAGCTTCTACATTAAAGGACCAGGGCATGGAATATAATATTCCAGAGGCAAAGGAGATAGGATTACAACCAAGAATCACCTACCCAGCAAAACTGAGTATAATCCTTCAGAGGAAAAAATGTTCATTCAGTGAAATAGGAGACTTTCAAGGATTCTTGATGAAAAGACCAGAGCTGAATAGAAAATTTGATTTTCAAATATAAGACTCAAGTGGAACATGAAGAGGTAAACAGGAAAGAGAAATCATAAGAGACTTACTAAGGTTGAACTGTTTACATTCCTGCATGGAAAGATGATATTTATAACTCATGATACCTTTGTCAGTATTAGGATCATTGGAGGGAAAAAATTATATGGATGGATGGATAGATAGATAGATAGATAGATAGATAGATAGATAGATAGATAGATAGATAGATGGCACAAGGTGAGTTGAAGTTTAAAGGGTCATATCTGGAGAATAAAATTAAGGGATGAGAGAGGATTATACTAGGAGAAGAAGAAAGGGAGAGGTAGAATGGGGTAAATTATCTCACAAAGAAAAAACAGAAAAGAAAAGGCTCTTAAAGTGGAAGGGAAACAAGGAAAGGTGAGAGGGAATGCGTAAATCTAATTCTCATCAGATTTTGCTTAAGGAGGGAATAACATACACATTCCATTGGGTATGGAAATATGTCTTACCATACAGGAAAATAGGGGGAGAAGGGGACAAGACAGCAGGATGATGATAGAGCGGAGGACAGAATGGGAAAGGGTGTAATCAGAAGCAAATACTTCTGAGGAGGGACAGGGTCAAGAGAAAGAATAGAATAAATGCGGGGCAGGATAGGATTAAGGGAAATAGAGTTAGTTTTTCACACCATGTCTACTCTTGCCTTTTCAATGAGGATGGGTGGGGAGGGAGGAAGGGAGAAAATTTGGAACCCAAAGTTTTAAAAACGCATGCTTAAAAAATGTTTTCACATGCAACTAGGAAATAAGAACTACAGGAAATGGAGTACAGAAGTCTATCCTGCCCTACAGGAAAATAGAAGGGGGAAGGGGATAAGAGAAGGGGGCGAGAGATAGAAGATAGGGCAGACTAGGGGAAGGGGTATTCAGAATGCATGCCATCTTGGGGTCAGGGGAGAAATGAGATGGGGAAAAAATTTGGAACTCAAAATCTTGTGAAAGTAAATGTTGAAAACTAAAAATAAATAGATTTATATTTAATAAATAAATGAATAAATTTTTTGAGAAAAGATCTTCCATTTCCTCACCTATATTAGATGAAATGGAAGATCCCTTTGACTAGCAGTGGGCAAAACATGTTTAACAATCACAAATCTATAAAGAAAAAAAAGAGAAGAAGGAAAAAGGAAAAAGGAAAATAAAAGAAAGATATTACTCAGTACACATTTTTAAGATTAATCTTCATTATCAACATTTTCTCCACTAATTTTCTAAGTCTAGCAATCAACAAAACAATAAATTAACACCCATTTGTAGTGTTTGTCTATTTCTGAAGTGTAAATGCTCATACTGAAATATAACAACCGACTCACTAGCATTCCAACTGGCTCAAGAATGTCACTCCTTATAACCTGCTGGTAAAGTAGGGTAGTAAGTATAATTTTGATGCCAGAGCATCTAGCTGGTATAAGATGCATCAGGTTGCTGTGGATAGGACATGACTTGTGGTCAGGAAGACTGGGTTTCCCTTCCGCAAGTATTGGCTATATCATGTCATCAATTTTCTGTCTTTTGTCAAAAATTCAAAAGTGTTTGGAGAGAATAGTCTCTAGAGAGCTAGCAGTCAGAGGAGAATATTTCTTTCATTCCTTTCATTTTTTTTTAGAAAGAACAATTTGGGAAGGCTGCATGGTACTATGTAAAGTGTACACACATTTGAGTCAGAGGAAAAGGATCCAAATTCAAATATTGCCTCTATTACTTACCACTTATGTGACCATGGGCCAGGGGATGACATCATCATCATCATCATCATCATCATTACAGACCTATGATAGAGATTATTGTTGAGCCTGTGGTAGCAAACAAGATCACTGAGAAAAAGAATATATGGAGAAAAAAAGAATCATAATGATTCATGCATATTATGACTTATGGTTTACAAAGTACTTTGCATACTTTATCTTACTTGATTTGCTCAACAACCATGTGGCAAAAGCAGCTCACTTATTATTCTCATTTTGTGTTAAGGAAACTCAGGTTAAGTGACTTGACAAAAGTCATATTGCTAGTAAATGACACAGTAGACCCTGAGTCTCCTTGCCAACTTAGTTTCATTATCTCTTTTAATCCTTGGAAAAGTCACTTAATCTTATTATAGCTCATTTTCTACTTTATGCCAAAAGGAATCAACATAGATTTAAAGTTGGATAGGACTTTACAAACCAATCCTCTCATTTTACAGAGTAGGAAAGTGAAACCCAAAAAGATAATTTCTCTTCATAGCAGCCAAAATTATTTTCTTAAGCTATAATTGTGTAAAATATACAGTAGTGTCCTTAATCTGCTAACTGAAGAAGCACATGGGAAGGTTAAATTCTTGAGTCAGAGTGAGACTAGAAATAATTGGGCACAAAGCTGGCTGGGGAGTTTGAGTATCAACTAGAAACCAACCAACTCCCCTAAAGTCTTCCCCCCTCCCACTAAAGTAAATCAGCAGTAGGGACCCAGTCCTTACTCCTCCTCCTCCCTTTAATGTCTGGTGCTGGTAGACCAAGATAAGAACTCTAAAAACATTCCACTAGATTTTAGTCATCATGGAAGAGAGTGCCTCATTCTTTTCACGGCCTCTGAGGGTTACCTCCCAGAAGCCCAGCTGATAGGTTTCCATGATTTTCCCTGAATACTCTTCACTTTGTGTCTACCTTCAAAAAAGCTATTTTGCTTCACTGTTTCATTGTAGGCACTATGTTTCCTTGTACTGAATAGTTGGTATCTCCCAAACCCTCCTGAGACTAGATCCAGATGCTATGTCAGCCCTTGGTCCATGGCCACATAAGCAGTAGGTAAGGGAGGCATGATTTGAGTTCAGGTTCTCTTCTTCTGACTCAAATGTGTGTACACTTTCCATAGTATAAAAAAAAGGCAGAGGTAGCAATTATAATCTTAGAAAAATAAAAGTAGACCTAATTAAAAGACATAATCAGGTAAGCTACATTTTGCTAAAAGGCATCATAAAAAGTAAAGTAATATCAAAATATTTTACAGAAAGCTTCTCTGATAAATGCCTCATTTTTCAAATATATAGGGAACAAAGCCAAATTTATAAAAAATAAGAGCCATTCCCCAATCCACAAATGGTCAAAAGGTATGAATAGGCAATTTTCAGAAGAAGAAATCAAAGCTATCCATAAGTTTATGAAAAAAATCCTCTAAATCATTATTGATTAGAAGAATGCAATTTAAAAAGATTCTAAGGTACCACCTCATAACTATGTGAAATGACAAATGCTGGAGGGCTTGTGGGAAAATAATTACACTAATGAATGTGTGTTATGGTTATGAACTGGTCTAAGCATTCTGGACAACAATTTGGAACTATAAAACTGTGCATACCCTTTGACCCAGACCATTATTACACCTATATGCCAAAGAGATCAAAGATAAATAAGGCCTATATATAAAAACATTTATAGCAATTCTTTTTATAGTGGCAAAGAATTTGATGTCCATAAATTGGGGAATGGCTGAACAAGTAGTGATATGTGATCATGATGGGATATTATTGTGTTATAAAAATGATGAGTGGAATGGTTTCAGGAAAAAAAAAATATAAGACCTATATAAACTGAAACAAAATGAAGTAATCTGAGCCAGGAGATTATTGTACAAAGGAATAGCAGTATTGTAATGATGATCAATGGTGAAAGACTTAGCTACTCTGTTCTATACAATGATCCAAGATAATTCCTAAGGAATAATGATGAAAAATGCTATCCACCTCCAGAGATAAAATTATGGATTCTGAATGTAAACTGAAGTATATTTTTCCTCACTTTGTTTTTATTCTTTTTATGCAATGTAACTAATATAGAAATAGTTTTGTATGATTTCACATGTGTAATTGATATATTGCTGGCTTTCTCAATGGGTGTGGAAAGGGCTCAAAGGCAGGAGAAAATTTGGAACTCCATTTTTTAAGAAGAATGTTAAAAATAAAATTAAGAAAACCAATTCTTCAAAAAAAGGGGAAAAAATGACCCAACTGTGTTGATTTAAATTTCCTCTCCTTTTGTTCTTGTGTTTGTTATATATTTCTCTGTCTGCTAAGCCCCTGGCTTGGGTATCATCCATAGTTTGGTCCTTTGTTCCTCGAGTGCCAAGAGACAGACTTAATGAAAGAAATTTGTTTGGTTATCATGTGTCTTACAGATAAAGAAGCTGACCTTTTGCAATTGAGCTAAATAATTTGTTCCTTTGAAATATTGTCCAGTGGTGGCATCTAAGTGGTAGTAACCATATGGTCAAAGGTTTCTTTCCACATTTTATAAGGTGGACTCCTTTAGCAGTCTGGTAAAACCTATGAACTCCTTAAGAAAATAATGTTTTAAATTCATCAAATAAAATACATATAGGACTACAAAGGAAACCAATGATTTGTCTTCTGAGAAATCTATTGTTTTCTAAAAGGGGAAGGGAATGGTCTCCATCATTCCTGCTGTCAGCTTGTACAACCTGACACAGTTACACTGGACTTCTTACTGTCACTCTCACATGATATGTTGTCTTTCTAGTCTATGCTTTTGCAGTGATTGTCAAACATGCCTGGAATGCCCTCTATCCTCAAGCCTGTCTCCTGGCTTCTGTAGCTTTCTTCAAGACTCTACTCAGATCCTACCTTCTGCCAGAGCTCTTTCCCACCCAACCCACTCACTTCTCCTACCTTTCTTCTGAGATTATTCCCAATTTACACCATAATTCTAGTATAGATAGATATAGATATAGATAGATATATAGTTGTTTTCACATTGTTTCCTCTATTAGGATATGAGCATCTTGAGGACAGGAACTGTTTTTGCCTGTCTTTGTATACCCAGGAATTAACACAGCACTTTGCACATAATAAGCACTTAATAAATGCTTATTGACTACTGAATATCATGAATTATAATGATATTGAAATATAATAAAATTATACATATTTATTTATACATGTATGTATTAAAGTTCATAAATCACGGTTTAAGAACACTGGATTTAGAGTAGACCAATCCCTTCATTTTAGAGAGAAGGAGACGAGGACCCCTGGAGTTCAAGTGACATGTCCAAGATCACAGTTTGTTAGTGCAGAGCTGAGAATGAACCCAGTGTCCTGATTTCCTCACTCAATATATTTGTTACTACTAGACTAAGTTGCTTCTCGAGAACTGTTTTACTGGCAGTAGACCTAGATTTTAGTCTGTCCTTTTCCATCGTTATGCTTTGTGACCTTGAGTCAGTAAATTCTATTGTCTGTGAAAAAGTTTCCCATCTGTAAAATGAGAACACCTACCTTGCCCACTCAAGAGTTTTGAGAACCATAAAATAAGTTATTATGAAAGGTCTTTGAAAATAGCAGTGCCATATAAATGCAAGGCAGTGGTATTACTCGTCCCAGTAGACAACAATTATTCCAAGACATGCTGGTAACATCTGTTGAGTTTTATTTAGTTGAAAAATTCTATGATCCTACTTTTTAATATTTTTTTTTTTGCTGTTCATGATTGTATAACATAGTACTGCTCTGATTTGTCTTTCATTGCGACCAGGGCACAGAACAGAATAAAACTATCTCCTTATTTCAGTGAAGCACCTATTGACTTAGCCAATCAAAATACATGAACTCTGTAACTCATTTCAAGAATTTATTTCCCTCAGGTAGAAAGATGTGAATAAATGCAATCCATGAAATACAGGGTTTATGTCCAAATTCCATAATTCTGCAATTATTTGAGCCAATCTGCTCTCTAGTAGAATACTTAGACTAGAGAGAGAGAGAGAGAGAGAGACACTGAGAAGATTGTCTTGAGTGGATTTGTTATCATTGTGTAGCCTGGTGAAAAATGTTCTTTATATCATAAAAGTCTTTAAGAGTTGGCTGCAAATAGAGACTTTCCCCATTTTGCCTTTTGAAAAATAGAACATTAATATAGAGAAAGCTAGCTTCAGAGACAGGAAAAGATAGATTCAAGTCCCACCTCTAAATAAACTGGTTCTGTGACCTTGGGTGGGTTACAAAATCTCTCAACACCCCAAACAAGTTTCTACAATTAAGTTATGTCTGTAGTTTCCTATACCCATGAAACTGCAAGATCGACCACCCACAATATTTTTATCCTTTTTAACAAGTTGCTGGATTTGGAGTCAGAAAGACCTAGGTTTGCATTTTTCTTTTACTTTTGCAAGCCATGTGTTCACAGCCAAGTCACTGAACCTTCTCATCCTTCCCTATTTCCTCTATAATATGAGAATAATACTTATAGAATCGAATCAACGTGATTGGTGGAACAAATGTGACAAAAGGCTTTGCAAATTTTAAAACAATATCAAAATTCCAATGATTATTGTTGTTGCTAGTAATTTTCTTTCTAATCAAGACCATTGAAAAGTATTACATGGCTTTATGTTTTGTGTATGCATTTACATACTAAGTATATTATTATGACATCTATTTGTACCTATTTTTATTTGATGGATACATGTGATATACATTTTAAGTGCCACAGATGATCACAATCTGTATTATATATATATATATATATATATATATTATATATATATATATATATATATTATATATATATATATATATATAGCTATATATGAAGATTAGACATGTTTATACACATACACACAGAATGATAACAAAGTGTCCAAAAGCCATAATTAAGGAATTATTTTGGGTCTAATTCTCCCTTTGTTATCCATGAGTAGCAACTGGAGAATTCAAGTTTTACTACCAAAGACAAAATTCAATCCAAAATTTCATGATTCAAATGTTATTATAAAATAGCTTTTTGTTGTATGTAAATGTATTTATTACTGCTCAAAAGACTATGTCCAGGTATAAGCTGGTAAATATTTAACAACTAGCTCAAGAAAAAAGGGGGTACATGGAACACATTTTAAATTTAATCTGCATTAGTATTTTCTTCATCATTTCACTAAGTTTAAACAATCAACAAAATAATAAATCAGGTTCTTTACTGATTTCTGAGGTTTTAAAGTCTCACACTAAAAACCTAATAATTGGTCAGCACACCCTGACTTCTTTACTTTATCCTCTGAGTGTTTATATAAGCTACTTTAGAATGAATGGTTCTTTTAATTCAATTTCAAAATATAACAATAGCTTATTAATCCCAGTACATATACTGGGAGGGGTAGTAAGAGAAAGAATATCTCTATTAACTACCATAAAGTCCATGGATTAAGGCCACATAGTCCAATAGACATTTGTTGAGTAAAGGTTAAAATATAGTTAAATCTATTGGACTTAAAGCTGAGAAATTAATGATACTTTTTTCAAAAAATACTTCTATCCATCATATCTAAAAATATACAAAAATAGCTTTTGAATAGGATATTAGATTTAGTTCAGTAAATATTTATTAAGCAATGCACTGTGAAGCATCAATATGTTAAGCCCTAAAGATACAAAAAGAAAAGACTCTTTCATCCTAATAAAGATTTAAACTGCCCTCTACTTAAAATGTTGCAGAGCTATTGAATCAAAGCATCTTTGTTGTTGTTGTTGAATCATTTAGTTATGTCTGACTCTTCAAGATCCCTTGGACCATAGCAAGCCAGGCCTTTTAATTCTCTACTTTTTTGAAATTCTCTTTTTCATAGCTGAAGGTATCATTGAAATTAAAAAGGAAAAGACCCATTTTTCAAATTACTTTGGCATCAATTACTTTCTTGAGCATGGAATCCAGTACAAAAATGATGATTCCTATGTAAACTTTCTCCTAAAGTATCTTTAATAATAAACTAAATTAATATAAATGAAATTCTAAGTAATTCCATGCTGATTTATACATTTAAATTTGGTGATAACTGTGTCATTCCTAAATAATTAGATCTAAACATTTCTTTTCTTTTGCCCTCCACAATTTAAGTATGTTTTACTCTTTTACATATCCCCAAAGTGAATACCTCAATACTCTCAAAATTGGTTTGCCTATACCTTATACTTTCTTTTTGTGTACTTAGTCCAGTCAACTTGTTTTTTCCCCCCGTTTTTGTGTTTTTCAATGCCATTTCCATTTCCTATAAAATGACACTTGGAAATGCTTTTGAAGTCCAAATAAATTGGCTGCACTATTTTTAATAGTGAAAGGAGGGTTTTTTGGTATTTAAAAAAAACTTTGTTGATCTTTTCCAATTGTTATCTATTTAGTGATTTTATTTTCATTCTTTATTATCCCCAGAATGGTATTTTTTAATTGGAGCTCTTCCCAAACTTTCTATAAATAAGTTTTATGCACTTTTTCTTCTTACTTTTTTGAAACCTTTTGAAAATCTTCCAACATCCTTCTCTGTAAGATTTTAGAGATGAGTCTATATTTTAAATCAATGTTGTCCTTGACAGTCATTAGTCTCCATTTACCAGGAAGATTAAATGTTTGCAGACTAAGGTGATTTTTAGGATCTTATAATCTTCTTGTTATGGCAATTGGTTTACAATCATAAAAATTATGTATGTAATTGATATAGTCAATGTCCTTTCTTCTATTTTCTATCTTTAATAATCAAACATTTGTTTAAATAGTTCAAGTTAGAGTTCTTTTTAACAGAATATATTTATCCTTCTCTTTTTTTACCATCTTCTTCTCAAAAGTCTGTTTTGCTTCTAACCATTGCCTCCCTTAATGTGCCCTCTCTCTTATTATACCCCCTTTTTCTCAATCCATTCCCCTTCTACTTCCCTGTTGAGTAAGATGAATTTTTATACCTAAATATGTGTATATATTTTCTTCCCTCCTTGAACCAGTTCGGATGAGAATGAAGTTCAAGCACTGCCTCCTCCACTATCCCTACTTTCTCCTCCATTGAAAAAACTCTTCCTTCCTCACTTCTTCTGTATGAGATAATTTTTGCCCAATTCTTCCTCTCCCTCCCTCCTCCTCCCTGAACATACATCTTCCTTACCCTTTCATTCTTCACTTGATATCATCCCAGCATAATAGACTTACTGTTTTATGCCTATGTGCCTATGTCCTTCTACGTGCCCTAATGATGATAAAAGTATTGGAGTTGGCATATATCATCTTTACATGTAGCAATATAGTTAACTTAATCTTTTTAAGTTCTTTTCAGTTTCTCACTTATGTTTACCTTTTGATGCTTTTTTTGAATTTTGTGTTTGAATGTTAAATTTTCTATTCAGTTCTGGTCTTTTTTCAGGAATATTTGAATGTCCTCTATTCTACTAAATATCTTTTTTTTTTCCTGTAGGATTATACTCAGTCATTCTGAGTAGGCTGTTCTATGATCCTAACTCTTCTGGAATATCATATTTCAAGCCCTTCACTCCTTTATTGTGGTAAAAAGTGGTTAAATCATGTGTAATCCTATGTCTTCATGGTCTTTGAATTATTTCTTTCTGGGCCTTTGCAGTATTTTCTCCTTGACTTGGGAATTCTGGATTTTGATGATAATATCCTTGGGAATTTTCATTTGGGATTTCTTTCAGGAGATGATCAGTGTTTTTTTTTTTCAATTTCTATTTTGCTTTCTGATTCTAAGATACTGTGGCAGTTTTCCTTTATAATTTCTTGAAAAAATGATGTCTAGAGTATTTTTTTAAAATGGCTTTCAGATAGTACAATAATTATTAAATTATCCCTCTTTGATCTATTTTCCATATCATTTTTAAATGAAATATTTCACATTTTATTTTAATTTTGTTTATCGATTCTTTATGTCTTATGGAGTCAATTGCCTCCAATTGACTAATTCTAATTTTTAAGAAGTTATTTTCTTCAATTAATTTTGTACCTCTTTTATCAAGCTGTTAATTATTCTAATTTTCTTGCAATGCCTTCATTTCTTTTCCCATTTTTTCCTTGACATCGCTATTTAATTTTTAAAATCACTTATTTTTTTCACATCTCCTTCTTTAGCTCACCTAGGAATTCTCTTTGCACTTGTGTCTAACCTGCATTATTCTCTGAGCCTTTAATTGTAGACATTTTCAAGACTTCTGAGTTTGTATCTTGAGCTTCCCTGTCACCATAGTAGATGTTTATGGTCAGGTTCTTGTTTCTTTGTTTGTTTTGCTCATTTTTTCCAGCTTATTTCTTGACTTTGATGTTTATGTTAGATTTGGGTTCTTCTTATCTCTGGGGGTGAGGCTGAAGATGTTGTGCCTGAGGTTCTGTCTTTTATGAACTTATACTACTTTTACAACTCAGTGGGTGTCATTAAGTTTTTGATGCTTCCAAAGTCATGTGATCCAGGGAGTGTTATAGTTACTGCCCTCCTGATCTTCTGTCTCCTTACACAGGTAGGACCCTGTTACCTTATGACTGTAATCATTCCTTTCAATCCTGGAACTCTGACCTGAACTAGGTAATGAGCTACAGATCTTCTCAATGGCAATTGATCCCAGTGCTAGTACAGGGGTCTTCTGGGGCCTCTTTCTGACCAGGTATTTAGTTCCCTCCCTGTCCCTGGGCATTTGCTGCTGCCACTGCTGCGAGCCCAGAGCCCATAGATGTTACCATTTCTCATACACCACTGATGGACAATCCCCCTTCCAGTATCCACAGACCTCTCAGGTTTTCTAAGCTATTTTGGGCTAGAAAAATTATTATAGTACCTTTTTCTTGCTTTTTTTTTCTGTGCAGAATTTGGGTTTTCTATATTTCTTAAAATTGTTATAAAGGGGTGTGTTGGGAGAGTTCAGAAAAAAAATATTTATTTCATTCTTCCATCTTAGCTTTCCCTACTCCCCAAACTCCGTAAGTGATCTAATTGTGTATAGGCAAAGTATTACCAGTTTCTGTGTGTCTTCTTCTCTAGGTCTGCATGCACATGTGTGTATATTTTCTTCATGTTAAGTACCTTCTAATCCTGTCCTGGAAGAAAATATTCATGGTGACTAGACATGAAACATCTATGTCATTGTTTCTTTCCTTCTTTACTCCTGTACAGTATTTTCATATCAATCCTCACCCATAACCACCTTTTAATAAAAGTCATCAAACATGAAATGACATATGTAAACCATTTTGTGACCCTAAAAGTATACATAAATATGATCTCTTATGTCAAAACAATTTGAAAATCTTATGAAGTTCCTTTTTTTGTTTTCTTTTGCTTTTCTTCTAGAAGAAACTTTAGCAACAATTATGTGTGCATACATTACAATTATTTCCGCGAGTCTTTTTTTTAAATAATGATCATCCTTACTGCAGTATCAGATGGCCAAATATTCAGTGAAATGTTTCTCATTGCCATTAGATGCAAGACACTTTCTCATACTTCTTTATTAATTTCTCCAAGGTAAACTTGTGAGTCATGCTTCCATCTTGCTGCAATTACCTTCTCATTTTATTTATAACAGGAATGTCAGATTTGATAAGATTTTGTTCTTTTAATAGCATGTACATGGATTTATCATTAGAAAAGGATCTTATTGGGGCATCTAGGTGACGCAGTGGATACAGCACCAGCCCTGAAGTCAGGAGGACCTGAGTTCAAATCCGACCTCAGACACATAGCACTTACTAGCTGTGTGACCCTGGGCAAGTCACTTAACCCCATTGCCTAGCTTAAAAAAAAAGATGTTACATATAAAGTTATAATTGCAAAGTTAAAGTTTATTGATTAAAAAATAGTTATCAGTACCCTCCTCCATACTTTTCCACCGCTCTAGCACTATCATTCAAGAAACAGAAGGGGAGAAGAGAAGAGGTCTTAGGATCTACTCTTTGGGTAAACTTGAGAAAAGTTTGCATGACTTGGAGTAAGATCCAATAAAAGAGATTGAGAAAATATGGTCAGTCAGGTAGGAGGTTAATGAGGATGCATCATTATCATGAAAACCTGGAGAGGAAAGAGAATCTAAGAGAAGATAGTTCTAGATAGGAGCAAATGTTTGTTAAAGATCAAGAATGATTAGGACTGAGAAATGGCTATTAGATTTGGCAATTAATCTATCATCGGTAACTTGGGAGAGAATAGTTTCAGTTAAATTATGAAGTAGAAAGCAAGACAAGAGATGGTTTAGAAGAGAGTGAGAGGAGAAGGAAATGGACCCTCAGAGGATAAATTATTCTTAAAGAGTTTAGAGGAATGTTCCAGGATGATATCTAGTGAGTATAGTCAAATCAAATGGGGACATTTTTTTAGTTATGGGGAAGATATGAGTGCTTTGGTAGGCAGCATAAAAGTAATGAGATGATAGTGAAAGATCACAGTTTAGTGAGAGAATGGGGATGGCATGGGGGCAATATATTGGAAAAGACTGGATAGAATTAGATCAATGATGCATATAGAAGTATTTCCCTTGGCAAGAAGAGGGGCTATTTAATAACGATAACAACAACAACAATAATAATAACAATAATAATAAGCTGCTGGTGGTATAGTAGATAGAGCACTGAGCCTGGAGACAAAAAAGATCAAGTTTAATTTAGACTTCAGATACTATCTGTGTGACCTTAGACAATTCACTTAATAACTGTTTGCCTCAGTTTCCTCATTATAGTAAAATGGGGAAAATAATATTTCCTAGGTTTTTTGTGAGCAACAAATGAGATAATATTTGTAAAAATACTTAGCACAGTACCGAGAACATAGTAGGTACCATATAAATGCACATAAAAATAATAGCCAGTAACATTTAAGTAGCACTTCAAAGTTTGCAAAATACTTTACATATGCTATTTCATTTGATCTTTACAACAACCCTGCTAAATAGGTGCTATTATTACCTACATTTTAAAGATGAGGAAACTGAAGCTGAGGTATACTGCCTTTTCAAGGATCACACTGTGCCTAATTGTCTGAGGGATGATTTAAACCAGACCTTCCTGTCTGCAAGTCTGACATTTTGCCAAATTATCCTGTTTGGTCTAATGAGCTTCAATGGTAGCAGCAAGTTCAATTATTCCTTCTGAAAGGCCAAAAGGAACAGATCATAATCATTCTACTTTTGAAAATACAGTTGTAAATGGATGTGTTTTTTTTGGGGGGAGAGTACCTGAGAGAAGTAAGTCAGACCATTGATTATTCTTTCAGAGGAAGATGGGAAGTATAGTTCAGGCACTAACGGTATGTTGGCAGCTGAGGAAGTAAAAGCAATGTCAATTAGGCACGTGGCTGGATTTGGGAAATCCAGCTATTGGGTAGGGGAGGTGTTTGAGAGAAGGCAACAAAAAGGGTAAGACACAGAAGATTATGTGGATAACCCCTTCCTGAATTTAAAAAAAACATGTAGATTTGAAATGAAGGAAATAAGCTGTTCAGGTGACCAGCAACATGCATTTTTTTCCTATGAGAATCAGTCCTGCCCCACTTTTGTAAACTTAGAGGTGTGCCTTTAACATGGTTGCACATAGAAGCTCCTCTGTAGTTCTTTCCAAGGACATAAGATTCTTCTTTACACATAATAAAAAGGTTTATAATCACTTAATGGACAAAGTCTTGTTGCCAAGATTTTTTTAGATTACTTTATGCCTATATACTTTGAGGTGGGAGGTTCTTAAAATTCACAGATAAGCACACAGACATACTGACACACATACTGCCACTTTTTAATAAGAACATCTACTTGTTCTGCTTCCTCCCCCAAACAGAAACTGCATAATAAAGAGATAATGATATTTCTGTAACCATTTTGGAGATGTTTAGCATTTACACGGTGCTGATTAAAATCTGTTGTAGATGATAATTATACCAAATTCATCACTCAAACACTCAAAAATGATTTTAAAAAATCTTTAAGAGGCTTATACCAGATTTAACTTCTCAAAGGGGCTTCCATTTATGGAACATCTGACTAGATTATGCCCTTTTGTCACATTCTCTGTCAATGAGAAATCATTGAAAAAACAAGTAGATTTTTCATTCTAAAAATAACTTATTTCACAGGAAGAAGAACTAAGGAAGAGTGGGGAAGCCAAATATGCACACTTGAGTGATGAACTTCATGTGTTAATCGAAGTCTTTGCTCCACCTGGGGAAGCTTATTCACGTATGAGTCATGCATTGGAAGAGATTAAGAAGTTCCTTGTTCCAGTAAGTGCTTGATATGATTTTATATGCATGTTATTGTTCTTTTCCTGCAACTGAATGTTATTTTGTTCTTACCCATCATTTACAAAGCAACTGCCATTGATCATCATTAGAGTCAGTATGTTTGAAAGGAAAAAAAAAACAAACTAGAATTGAAGTGAGAGTATTTGGCTTCAAACCCTCGCTAGGCATTCTTATGTGTGGCCTTGGGCAAACAATATAATTTTTGTAGGCTTCAGTTTCTTAATCTGTGCAATTGAGGGATTTGAATTTGACTCTCTGAAGTCTCTTTCAGTCTAAGTCATTTATCCTTTGCTTTATGTTTAGTTCTCATCTTCATATTCCTAAAAGGTTCAGGTGTTTAGTAAATTATTTAAACAGATGCTTGTTGAATAAAATTAAATTGAATTCCTAGAATCATAGGTTTTGAACTAAAAAGGAACTTTAGAGATAATTGAGTTTTACCTCCTTATTTTGCAGATGAGGAAATTGAGGCTTATAAGGATTAAGTGTTTTGCTCAGGATTACAACTAGTAAGTGTCTGAGGCTGTGTTTCAACCTTTCTCCCTGATTTCACACTGGGCTCTGTCAGATTAATTGACTTTAGTTGATTATATCAAGTATGAGAACATGTATACAAAGCAAAATGGGAGAGAAAGAGCAAGAGAGAATATTATCAAGTTTTGATATCCATTCTTTCTGTAATGGACTCAGCTGTACTGTTTTTGGCCTTTGAGAACACATCAAACAACATTTGCCTGAAGCATATTTGATTGATGATACAGTCCATGGAGGTCTGTTGGGTTCCATGATGGGATTCTTGTTTTTTCCACTGAATGTTGTCAAAACTTGAATGCAGTCTCAGATTGGTGGGGAATTTCCGTTTCCCCCCAAGGTTTTTGGAAAAATCTGGCTAGAGTGTAATGGGAAATTGACACATCTTTTCAGAGGTGTCCATCTGAATTACCATCAACCCCTCATATTCTGGGACATAATCAATGCAACTTATGAGTTCTTGTAACAGCTTTTATGAAAGATGTCATCAATAAATCCCAATAATAAGCTCAAAATAAGAAAACAAAGGTATGTGATGACAACATTTTTATTAAATAGGTATATTAATAAGCCAATAAGGATTTTTCAAGTTACTTATATTCATCAGAACTGTATTGGATATTTCAGGGGATATAATAATAATTTCTGCTCTCTAGGCCTAAGTTTTCTTATGTGAAAAATGAGACTCGATGTGTTATTTGATTATCTTCATTGGCTCCATCTCTTATGTCTTTAGCATCTATTACCTAGATCTAGGTAATAAATAGAAAATTGAGACAATCCTTTAGATAATTGAAACACAAAGACCACAGAGTCCTTAGTTATCTCCTGTATTTAATAATGCAAATCACTATAGTGAGTAACTTAGGTTAATATGAGCAATAAACTGCATTTTTACTCATAATGATATACAACCACCTCAATTTCTTGTCACAATGTTATTGACGAACTAGTCATTTAGAATGCTATTCTACCAGAAAAAAAATTAAACATCCTGTTATTTGGATAAATAGGCTAATATTTCATAGATCTCATCTTATAATATTTCAGGTTCAACAAGATTTAGTCTATGATGTGTAACGTGCCAACCCATACACACAAGAGAAGCGTTAACTTTAACTTAAGTGAATATGAGGATGTTACAGAAGCCATTCATCCATTCTCTTAGCTATCAAGCAGCTCAAAAGCAGCTGCTGTGGTTGTTTTGTCATAATTAATTAAGGAAACATTTGTATGCCTGGAGAGAAAAGGAGAAACTAGATCTGGAAGAAAGGGAGAAGATAGTAATTAAAAGATAATTAAATTCATGATTATTTATGGCAACGTATCATGAGGGTTATATCAAACAATACTTGTTCTGCATTTCTAGAGGTTATGACTTCAAATGGATACCATTGGTATACAGAAAAAAAACTAAATTGGCAAACTTTGAGCAAAAATGTTACATTATATATAAGCAACCAATTAAATAGATTTAATTGGGTAGTAAGCAAATGAGCAATTTTATGTTCCAACAACTACCCAACCATTTTCTAATAGAAGAGCCACATTTTTTTAAAGGCAAGTGGGGTTAAGTTACTTGCCCAGGGTCTCACAGCTAGTAAGTGTCAAGTGTTTGGTCTGAAGCCAGATTTGAACTCAGGTCCTCCTGATTTCAGGGATGGTACTCTATCCACTGTGCTACCTAGCTGCCCCTGAAGATCCACATTTCAAAAATAAATGCAACAAAAAATAATAATTTGGCACTGTAAGAAGTGACTGTGCCAACTGAGGGCATGGATTAGCACAAATTTTCCAGATGGGGATGTCATGTCTATGAGATCAAGGAGAGTTACACTGTGTGGGGTACATGGATAGAAGACTTGAATGTAGGTAGATTGGTTCTGTTCCATGTGATGGAAAAATCACTTTAGGATTTTAAAGAAAAGAGCAAAATTCTAAGTAAAGAACAGAAATGGTTCTAATACTGGAGCAAAAGCATGGGAAATTGATTGCAGGAGGGACAATAAATGGATAACTTAGAGAGCAGATAGTCCAAGAAAGGTCCATTTGGACAAGTTAAGTATGATATTTCCTTTTTCATGGTATTCCCTTAAATAATCCTTTCCTTACCATTCCTATAAATCACTGTGAAAGGAAAAGTATCACACTAAATTTTCATAATGGGATCAAATCTTGCTTCTTTTCACACTTCCTCCCAGAATAATTATATCCAACTCTATTCCATTATTCCAACTCCTCTCATCAATTATTGAAACATATTGAAACATAATAATAATGAAGATGCCTTACATTATATATTATTTATGGTATTTTATAGTTTACTGAATACTTTATGTCCATTGTCTCATTTGAGCCTCATAGAAATCTTTCCAACCAAATTTCCTAACCAAAACATTTATTATGGTTGAACATAGAATAAGTGTTCAGTCATTGTCAGCAAAAAGGCTAAATGAAAACTTGAATTTTATTATAGGGAAAGTAAATTGCATGAAGGCTGTGCCTATCGATGCTGTCCCCTATAAAGGGAATGGTGGGATACAGATTTTGTATTGTGTTCAACTCTTTATGTTTCTATATCAGTGTGAATGGAAGAGAAGAAAGAATTCCCGTTGCTCTTGAATACATCATTTTTTTTATGGTTCCTTTAACTATTTGGAGGTCCTGCATTCCTATGCATATTTTTCCAGAAGTCAGTTACAATAACAATAAAAAGAATTTGAGTTACAAAGAGCACCCTCTTGAAAAGCAAGATTCAATGAAATTAATTGCATCAACTTGAGCAAGTTGTTTAACCTAAGTTTGATTGGGTGACTTAGAGCTCTAGCATTCTATGAAACCATTATTCTAATTAGACCATAAAACTGCTTTCTTTTTCCTAATGAAGTAATACAAATATAAATATTCCTCATTTATATTAACTAAGAAATAGAAACATAATGAAACTTTTAGATGCCACCCTTTTGTATAAAAAACAAAATAAAACTCAAAAATTTGTGTTACCATTTGCACTTTTTCTTACAGCAACCTGTAAACAGGATATTTTTTTTGTGTTCCATTTAAAAGTCTCCCATTATATGGTGCTTATGTGCTGGACAATAATATGTTATAAGTAATATATTCCATATCCTTCTTTTTTTTGTAATATTTCTCTTTATATCTAGGTTATGTGTCCATTTTGACCTTATCTTAGTAAATGGTACAAGATACCAGTCTATATCCAGGTTCTCCCATACTGCTTTCCAATTTTTCCAATAATTTTTATGAGATAATGTATTCTTATCCAAAAATCTCAAGTCTTTACATTTGTCATATACAAGATTATTATGTTTGTTTGCTGCTATAAATTGTATGTAAACTCTATTCCATTGATCTTTCTGTTTCTTAGCCAGTACTATCCAGCTTTGCTAATTACTACCTTATAAAGTAGTTTAAGACCTGGTACTGCTAAACCTCCATCTTTTATATTTTTTCTTTATTTCCTTTGATATTCTTGAATTTTGTTCTTTCAAATGCAACTTGTTATTTTTGTCAATTTGGAAAATTAATGTTTGATAATTTAATTGGGATGGTCATGTTGGATATATAAATTAGTTTGGGTAAAATTGTCATTTTTATTATATTTGCTCTACCTACTCATGAATAATTAATATTAATGCAATTGTTTAAATTTAATTTTATTTGTATAAAAGGTTTTTGATAGTATGTGTTGATAAAAAATAAGTTAATTTTAAATATTTGAAAATATTTTTGTGATTAGTAAATATGCTTTTTAAATCAGGAAGGAGACATTAAATGAGAAGAGGATAGATAGATAGATAGATAGATAGATAGATAGATAGATAGATAGATGATAGATAGATACATAGATACATACATATATACATACATATATATATATAGATACATAGATACATACATAGATACATAGATAGAGCAGACATATATAGGAAGATGATAGAGAGATCTATGGAAATATAGATCTCTATCTATTTATCTATAATGAAAGCATCAATTTTGGAACAATATTTCAATGTACTAGCATGTTTAAAACCCAGTCAGTTGGCTTCCTTTTCTAGTTCAACTGTACTTAATTTCTTTGAGGGCAACAATTTTATCATCCACTTCCTTTTCCTGATAAAAGCTAGTACAGTGATTTGCACATGATAATACTCAATAATTGTTTGATAAATTAAAAAATACATAAATTCAATATTGTAGATTCACTCTATGTTAGAAAATATGATTTTTATAATAATATATAAGAAAATGTTTTTAAAAAACACAAATTTGGATGAATAAACATAATTTTAATAGAAGTTTGATGGCTGCTATTTTAAAACTAAATATGTGAATACATTTACTCTGAAATATCACAGAAAATGTGTCACTGGACAATGATATGTTGTTAACAATATGGAATCATAAGTTAGCAGTGACTGATGACTCCACCAACTTTCAAAAACTAGTGAATTTTTCTAGTAATTTGCTAGATGTTAGCAGAAGCAATAACAATTAGATTGACACCTCTTTTTGATCCAACAGCATATTCAGTGTTACAAAATACATTACTGTGTGGTCAAACAGCACAATGATAGTTAATTTGATGGTTTTGTTTAGTAATCTTTTGTTGTTGTTGATAATGATGATGCATGGCTATCATCATAGAAGACTTTGGTACATTAATGGAATCATGATTATACTAGTATTAAAGTTCTTTGTGATAATGCGGACCCCTTCCTATGCCATCAGATTATTGTCCATGTGTCTCCAAAACTCTCTGAAGAGGGCCCATATAATGTGCTAGAAAACTGCTTTTCTCTTAATATCTCAGATTTGCTTCTGACTCTAATCCTAATCCTAACCCTAAACCTCTGATTCTATCTCTCATATATTATCTTTCCCTATGATTGGTCCCCGTCCCCATCATACCATTTTGAAGCAGAATGTTGTCCTGAAGAAAACATCGCATTTTTAGTTGGAAGACCTGAGCTGTAATCCTGGCTGTGCCATTTGCTCCTGTGTAACCATGAGCCAGCCACTTCACCTGTCTGTCACTCATTTTCCTCATCTGTTAAATGAGGAATTTGTAATAGATGATCTCAGAGGACCTTTATAGCTCTTAGTACTAAAATCCTATATCTTTTATATAATTTCTTAAATACATGTCATTGTTGATAATGTACTGCTACCTGCAGGCATGCCCCATGTGTCTCTCTCCTGCCCTTTAGATTACTTGTAATTTTGATTCTTCTGTGATCATAGCATTTTATGATTCAGAGCTACACAACCTCATTGTTGCTACTGATATTATAAGAGATGGGTTTTTATGACAGCAAACAGGTTGGGATCATTGAAAACATTAGAGTTGTCCAAATGTGATCCAGCCACATATCTTTGTGTTCAATTTTGGGAACAGTTTGTTGTCGTCATCTGGAATATATTATTTGTGGGTGAGTATATACATGCGTACACACACACACACACACATGTGCACATACATGCAAACATATACACATGTGTGTGCATATGTATATGTATATGCTTATGGGTGTATATGTATATACATACACCTATGTGATGTCTCAAAAAGTGTTAGTGCAGCTTTAAGTTTTCAAAGTATATATTTTCTATTATATACATATGCATACATACATATGTGTGTGTATGTAATATACACCTATATGCATGTGTATATATGTATACACACATATCTACATAAGAGAGACTGGATGGATCTGTGATTTCACTAGGGAATGTCTGTATTTGTTGAATTGAATTTGTTCCTAAGCATGTTTTCCTAATTAATAACAATATATGTTTGAATTCTGGTGGATATAAATTCTTTAAATGAGGCAGCTACTCTTTGCAGCTTACAATCTAGTGATAAATTCAGAAATGGTCATAATCCAAAATAGGGATTAAGACTAGACCAGTGATTTCACTGATAATCTCAGGTGAAGCAACTCCATTTATTAGTTTAAGTCATCTCCTCTTTAGCAACTTATAGTCTTGGGCAGTTATCTAGAGCACTAAAAAATAAATGACTTGTTTAGGTTACATAAGCACTATGGATCAGAAGTTTTCCTGCCTTTGACTAGTTCTCTATCCACTATACCATGCTGCCTCTCATACATACATGTACAAAGTTTTGTATATATACAAATGCATTCTCATGTATGTTTTATGTTTGCACACATGTACAATTACATGTACATGTATAAGTATTTATGCTTTAATATTTCAAGTACTGGTAATTTGATTAGTAAGATAACTCCTTCCCCTGATGCAGATTTCTATCCCTCTGAATTCTATTAGATTCTCACAGAAATTTGACTGTGGCTGAAAAATTATGCAACATCTTGAGATCAACCTGGTAATGAATTTCTGCATTGGCATTTGTACAAAACATACCTTGTCAATCGGGGATTCTATTTGAAATTTTTGTTTAATCCATGCTACAATGAGGTTTCAGAATAAAAAAGGAACACATGACTCTGTGTGTGTGTGTGTGTGTGTGTGTGTGTGTGTGTGTGTGTGCATGCTTCTTAGTGGATATACTCAATAGTCTTCCTATAAACCACATATTACAAGCTGGACAATATTCACTTTTCACTGTCTTTGCTTTTCACATGTGAGGGGTGAGCCCAGGTTCTTTTACATTAGAATATTACCTGCAAATGGGAGATAATAAAGAACAATATCATCAGTAAGGAATTCTTGTTTGAATTCTGCATGGGACATCTTCTATGATGCTAGTAATTTTTTAGATGACCCCTTATTATAGGAGCAATATCTACCAATGTCTACCGTGTAAGGTAGGCTAATTCTTTTCCTAAAAACCCAGGAACTCACCCTCAAGCCTTAATTATCTGGGACATCAAATCATGGGGACAACTTTTTTTGATTTTGGGGAAAAGAACTTCCCGACCTTATTGCATATTTTTTCAACTTTCAAATCCATAGACCTCCTTCTCCACCCCCCACATTTAGCATCAATTGGAAATAGTCAAACCTAAATTCACACTTTAATAGAACTTTCATCTCAACAACATAATTATCCTCTCCAGTGTCATAGAGCAGAGCCTACTTATACTTTCCCTTCCTGTATGTCTTTTTTTTTATTTTAATTTATGGAGTGGAACAAGCATTTCCATAACATAGTATAATTTAAAAAATTTGATTGTACCTGAAGCTGCAAGTTTACTATACATACCTTGCTATTCCTTTCAAATATGCAACAAAATTATTTTTTTTCTTTTTTCTTTTTTCATCCTAGAGATGGCTACCATTAGACAAAAATATGTGCATATGTGTGTAGGCATACACACACACATACACATATAAAATTATTCTATGCATACTTCTATATCTTTTTTTGTCTTGATGCAGATAGCAATTTTCTTCATATGTTGTTTATAATTAATTTGGGTATTTAAAAATACACAAAAAGCTTATTCATTCAAAGTGATTCTTAAAACAATATTTCTATTACTGTATACAATATTCTGTTGGTTCTGCTCATCTCATTCTTCATTATTTCATGCAAGTCTTTCATTTTTTTTCTAAAATCATTGAACTCATCATTTCTTATAGTACAGTAGTATTCCATCACAATCATATACCGCAACTTATTCAGTAATTCCCCAGTTGATGAGAATCCCTGCAATTTCCAGTTCTTCACCACCATAAAGAGAGCTTCTATAAACATTTTATAACATACAGGTTCTTTTCTTTTTCCCTAATCATCTTTGGAAATAAATCAAGTAAGGGTATTGCTGGGTCAAATGGTGTAGGTAGTTTAATATTTGGTCATAATTTGGGCATAATCTATAAGCATAATTCTAGATTGCTCTCCAAAATGGTTGGATCACTTCACAGTTCCACCAACAATGAATTAGTGTAACAATTTTTCCATGTCCCCTAGAACATTTGTCACTTTCCACTTGTATAAATCTTGTCTACATCCTCTCATCAGTCCTCTACAAGAGTTTATTTCAACATTCTTGCTATTTTCCTGTAGATCCCTTGCCACTGTGTATAAACCAATGGAGTGTTCAGAATGTTCATAGATTATGTTGCACCATCTCTAGATTTCCCTTTCCAGGTGAAATCTTTGGTAGTTTGGTGGGTGGAGGAGTTGGGAGTGATATATCCTGTAATTAGAATCTGGAAGACCTAATTTCAAAGCCTGGCTTAGAAACATACTATCTCTGTGACCCTAGGTAAGTCATTGTATTTCTGTGCCTCATTTTTCTCATCTGCAAAAAGAGAGTTTTGGGCTAGATAACTCCTAAAGTCCCTTCAATCTCTAAAACCATGGTCCTATAGTCTTTTCAGAAACAAAGAGGATATAAAACCAAAAAGAATCAATAATATTTAGGTAAGAAAGCACGACTTACACCAGTAATTTAAATATTTCTATAACTCATGGTGCTACCTTGATGCTATTGACAAAATATTAACTACAACATCAGTTTTGCATCCTCTCAACCTTGCAGAGAAAGTTCATATGTATTTAGAATACCATTATTATTGATTAGAAAATATAGGTTTTTCCTTTTCTTCTTCTTGTCTGTTTGCTTTATTTGTCCATTCCATAGCTAATGCCAATCAAGTCCTTCTGTAGCCCTACATGCTGAGCTGCTGCTGTTAGCACACTGACATATATCTATCAGTGCCCACCTTAGGGGCAAATACTATTTGCCATCACTCATCTGCTGCTGCATATTTCATCATTTATTGTTGCTTTTCTCTCAACTGCATGTACAACAATGAGAAACAGCATAAAGAACTATGACCAGAATATTTTTCCCCACCTGGTGGGAAGTTCACTGAGGAATTTTCATTTTATCCTTTTTATCTAGCCTTCTCTGTGGATAAGTAAGGATGATAGAATTCACACAATGCTTAGACCTTCTTCCAGCTAGGGGAAAAAAACATAAAAACCTTACCATGGGCAAAAAGACATTCCCCTCTTCTTTGCTCTTTCATTTGCTTACTTTTTATATGCTTTCCAGTCCTGATTCTCTCTTTTCATATCTACAGAAAATAGCATCATGCCAGCTGAAAGCTGGAAAGGAGGAAAGGAGTACATCTGTTGCTGTCATAGGGTGAAGGATACTCTTTCATTGATAGAGATTCAGTAGGCTTTCCTCTATTGATTTCCAGTATCTCAAATGTAATACACTGAGGGTTGTCAAAGAGAGTTGATTTGATTATAGTTAACATAATATACTTAAGTGTATTATAGTTAGTTTAAAAAGTCCCTCAAATCAGAGGCTAGCATGCATCTAAATCAAAGATTGTCTCTAAATCCATCCACTCTAGAGCTCTTTTTTATGGCTGAAATTCATACACCCTGGAGCTCTGTGTTATAGCTGAAAAGTAACAGAGTGTGCTGTGAATGTTTTTTAAGAATATATCTAGAGGAATAGAAACAGAACATGAAGGTATGGATGAAAGGGCAATCAGCTATAATTCAAGAGAGCAGGGTTCAAGTATCAGCTCTGCCATATGCATATTGTGTCACAGAAGCCTTTTTCTAATTACCTTAATTTCTAAAAAGCACCATTTGTTGTCATTCCTTCTTGCAAGAGGATTTTTTTGAGGAGATTGACAAATTGTGTGATAAGATCAGGCTCATTCTTTCCCTAAAAGGGAAGGAAGCTATTTCTAAGGATTGACTGTCCCAGAAGATTAAGACTTGAGGATGTTGTTTTTGATTTTTACTTGGATAGATCTGATAAAAGGGCAAAACAAGGATAGGAAAGAGATTTCATGGGCTTCAAGATGGTTCAGAATTGAGGGAGAATACTAGAATAAACAAGGTACATGCCTATCTATCTTCCTACCCCTGCAAGCCAGTAAGGGGTGGAAAAATATGCCCATACAAAAGAGCAGACTGCAAGGAATATGGTTTCCTCAAGGGAAGTGAGTGTACTCTGAAAGTGAGATGGAAAGAATGTTCATTGAATTGTATAGGATGTAAGACAGCAGGTGTTCCAAATGGAGCAGTGGACAGTGATAGCAAATTATACAGGTGGAAATGGGGAGGAGCAGAGCTAATTAGAAGTGACCTTATGACTCAGAAGAAAGTAGCATGGGACATCCTGTTGGTATCTAAGAGAGTGAGACTGAACTGCTAGTAAAAAGGAAGCAAGATACATATGATGCATTCCACAGCTGGAAGATGTACAGAATTAATCCATCCTAGAATTCCAAAGAAAATGAGAAATGAGTAGTAGTGTGTATGTGCCTCCATTGAGGTTTCTTTCTCTACTGCGCCTGGATAGAGGCAATTGAGCTTTTGAGCAGGGGGTCAGGAAGTAGGGAACTGTTGCCTAACTGGTTTTAATTCTCTTATTTTCCCTGAATATCTGTAATATGGGCAGAGATTGCTTTTGCCCTTAATTTAAGCATTCCAGCCAGCTTCAGCTGCTCTTTGGAGAAAGCTCCAGGACATGAGATTCCCAGAGTGCCTTGCACCCGGACATGGGTTTGCATCAGGCAGACATGAACAGAAAAGAGAAAGCAGCTGTGTGGAGGAAAGCCAAGAGGATGTGAACAGGGAAGAAGAGAGCAGCCATGTGGAAGAAGAGCAGCAGGCACAAACTGAGAAGAATAGATGGCAGCTGCCTGGAGAGAGATAACAGTCACTGAAGACAGAGCAGGCAGGCACAGATATGGAAGAAGAAGATAGCAGCCACATGGAGCAGTGATTGTAGGAGATAATGAGAGCTAATCAGCAGGAGAACTTGTGGGTGCAAGCAAATACACTGCAATATCCACTGGGAAAACAGAAGGAGACTATGCAGCCTGGCAGTACTGCAATGTTTCAGAGTCACAGGAAGAGGCTTCAGTGAGTGTCAGCTGGCTATGTGGTATTAGTACTCTCTAGTCCAGAAGTGTCAAACATGTGGCCCATACCACCTGAACCAGATGAAAATATAATTAGGAAATATTTGCCAAAGATAAAATAAAACAGAATGTTAATATATTTTTTTTATGTCCATATGTGTGCTGCAGGGCTCCTTACATACAGTTTGGTAGACCTCATTTCTATTTGAGTTTGACACCACTCTTCTAAACTACCTTCCTGAGAATAGAGAACGAAATTCAAAGAGGGAGATGGTATTAGACCCTAAGCTTCTTCACTAGGGACATCTGTCTGAACTACCTATGTCTTAGTATGGTGAGGGGAGCAGAAGGATAAAAAGGAAATAGAATATCCCTGAAGCACGGCAACCTTTTGGTGCATGAATACAACAAACCTGCTCTGGGATTCATGTTCCTATTATTCATCTCCCTATTCTACTTCAGTTACATGATGTTTGCATTTGAAATTCAAGTGCTGTTGATATGGTCTGGTTTAAAGATATACTAGAAAAGACTTAAGCCATTTTCTAAAATAATTAATGATGCAAAATTATATACAGAACCTAGAAAGTCACAAAATTTCTCAGATCATAGGGTCATAGTTTTAATGTTAGAAAAGCTAGAATGAAAACTAGAAGCTATCTAGTCCAATCTTCACTCTACAGAAGAAGAAATCATGGCATGGAAAGGTTAATAGAATTATGGTGAAGAGAGGAGTTCGAACCCAGGTAATCTGACTTCAAATGTACCATTCTATTTCCATCCTGATGTAGAATCATGTGGAAACTTGTGGAGGCCCAGTGCTATATATATTTAAACTAAGCATCAAAGTCCTCCACACTCTTTATCCTGCCCAATTTCGTATTCATATCCCACAAATAATACTAATACTATACTCAAATATCTCCTCACTCCTAAAACATATCTGATACATTTCTCTATCAGCACCTTTTTTTTTTTTCAGATCTGCTATATTAGCCAGAGTCTTAAGGAATCTGAGCATCTGTGAACTATTGGCTAGATTATAAAAGTCTGAGCAGTGGCTAGATTTTAGGAATCTGAGCACCTTAATGGTGACAAGATGGACCTTATGCACAGAAAGACTGTGGGATGTATCTAGAAGTGGCAAAGTAGTTTGGGGTGACTGGAGGAGGGGTCTAAGGAGTTTCTGGATGGGAATGGCCAGTAAGCTAGAGTAAAAAGAACTCCTGGAACCTGGACCACATGGCCAAGGGAGAATGGAGCAAAACTAGGATTAAGGGTGGGAAATGGCCAGGGGCCATAGGGAGGTGAGACAATGGAGGGGTGATTGGGTGTAGCCATAATGAAAGGCCAGTTGATAGGATTAGAAATCTGGCTAATGCCAGAGATTTGGCCCTGTGGGAAAGTGCAGGGTTTTTCCTTTCTGAAGTCCAGATCCCAACCTCATCATTCCCCCCTCAAACAAATGGGACTCAAATTCTTTTGGGGTAAGGGGCAAAGGTCTTGGCTTCCGAAACTGCTTCCTGCTAGCAAGGGGTGTAGAGCTGCCCCTGCCTGGAGTAGGTCCCAAAGAAGTTGACTGGAACAGAGCACAGGCTGCATCCAAGGAAAGACAGGAGGACATTGGCCGGTCCCTACTGTTTGCTACCAACTGCAGATAAATGGCCTGTGGTCTGGAAGACACAAATCTGACAGAAAAAACTGCAGGGCCCAGATATACAGCAGGGACTAGATTTAGGCCCCAACTTTGAGAGGATAAAACACCTTTAGCTCTCTTTGGATTCAGATAATTCAGTTTTCCAACCGTGCAGTATCAAATCCACCTCATAGCCAGACTCAGGAATAGCCAAGTAGGTAACATTCCCTTTCAAAGGAACATAATGGGGAAACTGAGCCAGGAGGATCCGATCTTAGACTGAGGCTAAAATTGTCCTCTCAGCTTTTCCCAATGCTGACTTCCCACCCGTATCACCTTCTCTGAGTAGCTTGTGGCATTTCTCTCAGATGGTGGATTATTGATTATAGGTGGATTATGACCCATCAGACAAATAACAATAAAATCCTATGAGCTTTTACCTCAAACAGCAAGTTTCATTAATCACTGCTTAGGAAAAACTTTTCCAGGATTTACATCCTGGTATAAAAAGCCAGTCATTAGAAATGTCTATACACCTGTAAATTCTCAGCAAGACAAAACCCAAACAAGTTTCTGGTAAGTTTACACATTAAAACAATAACCTACAATCGTCAAATTTTCTTAGCTGTAACCAAATTATGAAAAGTTGCTTGACATAACTGATACAGAAAGTTCACCAATTTGAAACTTGAAACAAACCCATTATCAATCAGGTGACTTCAGTTTTGTTAAATGCACTTCCAAATTACTTTACACAGAGAATCAACATCTCATCATTAACAGTTAAAACTACAAATTTAAAAGAGTGTGTTTACCCAAGTTTAGAGGCTAGCTTCATTACCATGAGCAGGATGTGCTGAACCTGGGTGATGCTTCCAGGCAAGGGTTGCCCTAGAGCCCAAGGCCATTGCCAGGGGGGCCCATGCTGTAGCTGCTGCGCCTCCCCTCTCCTTCCTTTCCCAGGTAGGGTAGGGCTAAATCAAAGATGAGGGGCAAAGGGTGAAACTCTCTTGTCCTATGAGAGGAGTTAATAGATACCCTCTCGACTCAAGGGAAAGGAGTGACCAGGTTGTACAGGTGTTTCAAAACTCTTTAATGATCAATTTCAAAACCTCCAGAATCTGCCAAGATATTTTTAACTGTTCTAACTTTCCCTGTAAACTCCACGAAGGAGGATTCAGAGGTGCAGATGGAAGGGAGTAAGTAAGCTTTAGGGCACCTAAAAGCAACTGCAGTTTCCCCCAATTCCCTAGCACCGAGGCAATTAACAGAATTGAGCATACACTTCTGGATAAGGCATCCATCCTTGTCCTCTATGCTGTAGACCCATAGCCTGAGAGCATCAGGCCAACCACGAGACAGCCTCATAACTGTCTGCCCAAAAAGCACCTCCAAGCCTTGGTGCTTGGAAAGCAACCTTAACTGCAGAGCAAGAAAGGAGTAAGGGGAGGCTTACATACCTTCCAGTCTTGGCTGGAGAAGAACTTGGGGTTAGGCAGTTTCCCCATATGGGCCACCAAAATGATGTGGTCTTGAGGTGCTGTGACCCCAAAATCACCACACGCTCATCCTGTTTGAAGTAATTCTACCTAAGCCTTCTTTCAGCCAAAGACAAGGTTTATTAGAACATCCATCCTATTGGGCAGACTCTTTAGGAGCCTGAACATTAGTAAGTTATTGGCTTATTGGCTAGATTATAAGAATCTAAGCAGTGGCTAGATTTTAAGAATCTGAGCTTATCTGCACCTTTAATTGCGGCATTCAGTTTTCCTGGAATGTCCTCTAGGGAATATTTGCCTAATTAAGTCATTTTAATCTTTCAAGACACAGCTTAAATGCTATCTTCCCCTTGAAGACTTCACTTATACATCTTTGCAACTAGCATACCACCTGTGTAATACCACATGGTCTAGACTGGTACTTTGAGTGTGACAGGGAATCCAGAAATATTTATGAATAAAAATGAATAAGTGAAATTGAATGAAAATCAATAGTAGCAGTGTTGTACATTATTTTCTATACCACCTATTTCCTTTTGTCATAATAATTTGCAAGTTCGTGATATTAAACATCTCGGGACATTAAGGTCTCATTGATACAGGATGTTGTAAATGACAAATGTTTTCAATTAATTCATTGTTAATGATCTTAACACTTATTTAAAATGTTCATTGGGTTTCTATTTATTTAAGATTCCCTAAAGCTTAAGTATGTTTTCTTCTGGTTTCATGTAGTTTTTACATTCCTCTAGAATGAGAGATCAGAAAGAAATGGAGGCATACTTTTGGGATTTAAGTATCATTATTTTAAAGGATGACTGGCAGCTGAAAGAAAAATCAGTGATTATCACTATTATGGTCCTTCCTAGCCCTATAAGGTAATGTAGAACAGAGGAGTGCTTGCCAGTACATTGGGACTGGAGTCAAGAATAGCAGAGTTCAAGTCTGGCCTCATATACTTACTAGAAGTGTGATTCAGGACAAGTCACTCAACCTCTCTCTACTTCACTTTCTTTGACTGTGGAGGTAATATTAGCACTTACCTCCAAGGGTTGTGGTCAGATTCAAATTGGATAATTGTAAAGTGTTTTGTAATCCTTGAAGACCTATATAAATAATAGCTATTATTATTATTATAAATTTAAAAATAGGTCAGCAAAAATGACTCATGATTTGTAAAAGTTTGCACTGTCTCTTCTTATATTCCATATTTTAATAGAAAGGATGTATCTTAGACAAATGGGAATCAACTATTTAAAGTCACAGAGTACTAGAAACAAAGACTGCATTAGTGTTTATTTGTCAGCAGAGTTATTTCTTCCAGTTTATTAAGTTCCTCCTCTCAAAGGAGGAGAGAGCAGAGCAGGAGAGGAGAGGAAAGCAAGAAAATTCAAACATTAACTACTGCCCACATTATACATGATCAAGAAAGACTGTCTTCTCTATTTTCCCTCAAATCAAACTATTAAGGAAAACACATCAAAGTGTACCACTAAGTGTCACTATGAAGTGCTTAGTAGGCTGGCTGACATTTCTCCTCACAACTAGAAACATTCAGGGTTGAAGTTTGCATTGACTCAGCCTACTGGACCTCTCAGAGGGCAGACTCTACTTTGGTCCTTCTTCCTCCTCCTTTCATTCCTTCATTTTTCTCCAGGGTTAGGGACAGAGGCAAGGAAAGGATTTAGCCCAAGGGCCCTGCTGCTCCTTGTGAACTTCCCTATAATGAATCACCAATGAAAGTGATACTACTTTAGTTTTAGGGAATGAAAGGTTCCAAATTCTTTGCAAAGTTCTAATTTTTAAAGCTTAATAAGATTGTAAGAAAAAATGATAAATGATTGGTAAAGTATGATCTCATTTATAGAGTATTGTTCTCTAACATGAGCTAGGAATTGAAGCAAAGGTCTTGAATTTAAAGTTATTTGTTTGTTTGTTTTCTAGTCAATTACTAGAACTATCAGAACTGGCCAGTCATGCACATATTCCATTTGGGTCAACCGCTATTGTTTATGAGAAGCAAAACTAGGTCAGTTTAAACATACAACCCACACACAGCAGAGTAAAGGACCTTGTTTAAAAATGGGTACTGGCTGCATCTAGATGAAAGAGAATGGGGTGAGAAGGTAAGTAAGGAAAAAGAATAAGAATGGTTCAGTAACCCTATGGACATTTACTTCCAAGCTTCAGCCAAATGGGAAAGCTCCTAAGATGGATCAGAGTATGCTATACATTTCTAGTAACTCTTATTGTCTTCACTTCTACTCCCTATGGGCCTAGGAAAGTAAACTTCATTTCAGCTGCTGCCCTTCATGCAGACATTATTAAACTGCTGCTAGCCTCTTCCCTTCCATCTTTGTTGCTTCCAACACTTGGGTAGTGAGAATGGGCCAACATTCTCAGCTGTCATTATCTAAAAGATGAGAGTGTTCAACTGGAGCTGTACAGGAGATGAGAGCAGTATGTTTCCCCTAATTTTTTCCTTTTTTGCCTTTATTTTCAGGATTATTCCAATTCTTGTTCTCTGTTTATATCACATGATAATTTTTCACATTTTTACATGCTAAATATGGGATAAGGGAGAGAGAGAATACCATTCCCAAAACGACCAGATGTAATTTAAAATGTTTATTTTAGGGTAGTCCTTAGTCTGGGTATTACAATAGGACCATTAATTTAGAGAGGACCTAACAGAAGATGCAACCCAGAACCCTCCTTTCACAGATGAGGAAAGTAAGATCCAGTGAAAGTAAGCAACTTACCCAAAATCACACTCCAATGTGGAATTTGAACCCAGGGTCACAGGCCTTACTCCCAGTACTGTACCTGAAAGCTCTTTACCCTCCTTCTGGCATCAGTGTTTCTTGTAGTCTGATAGCTAGAATTCTCATAGAGCTTTCAGAATCACAGATCAAACAGTTGTTCCCAGAGGGCTGATCAGTTTCCCTGCTAGTGCTAAGCTCTAATTGTAGCTCATGCTATCTCAGGTCCCTTTGCTTCTTCTGACAGTATACATTGGGCTGCTTCTCTCTGTGTAGCTCCCAATATGCTGCTTTCGTTTGATGTTTTTAATCTGCAAGCAAAGAGTAGATGCTAGTCTCTCTGCTGTGACCTGTATATGTTAAGTAATAACAATACCTCTGTGGTGTAACCATGCAGTTCTGCATCCCTTTCGGGGATTGTCCCTCAAAACCTTTTTTTCCCCCTGAGTCCTTTGGAAATTACCTAGGAAGATAAATCTCTATGACACATTCTGCTGTTCTTATTCTAAAGTTCCCTTTAAATTTCTTCTACTTACTACTCATTAGTCTCTGACATCAGGTTCCTTAAGTAAACTCTCCCATCACAGAATCAGTCCATTACTCTCAAAGCATCATTCAGACTTGGCTATTTGAGGGCTGGACAGTCTTCAAAAATTCCTCTTCTTATATACAACCCTACCTCCCCAATATAACACTGAAGCACACATACAAATCGAGTCCTAGAAATAGCAGTGGGTATGACATAATTCCCTAAAGTAGAAAATATTAACAAGAACCCTGAATTATATAAACATTGCCAAATATACTAATAATGCTTATATAAAGCAATGAGACTTTCCAAAATACAGTCAAATCTCATTAATATGGGTTCCATAATATAAATTTGTAATAGTTTGTAAATGGCTGGGCTGAAACTTACCTTTGCTCTAATTATAAAAAGTTTACAAAGCAAATTGTTGAGATTAATATGATTGGGGTAGAAGATTTAGCAAGATTATAAATTGGATTTTAGCAAAACTAAGTCCTTGAAAATAAATCACTTACAAGAAATAAGTTAGTTAAAAACATAAATTAAAGTATCAGATTATTCCTCAAGGACTCCTGCTAGGCAAGTCCTTTGTTGAACAAATTCTAGAAACATTATGAACTTAAAAATCATGAAAGGACTTTTAAAATAAGGTAATACAAACTTTTCATTAAATCAAGGAGGAACTTCACCATTGAGTAGTACAGGCTATTTCCTGTTTATTTTAAAGCCTATTTGTTATAGACATAGAATTTTGAAGCTGGAGTGAGATTGAGTCCATAGTCATCCAACATTGATCATCTATGGCTTAATAAGATCAACTAAACCACATTCTCTCCATCCCAAAGGCTTAATAATGTCAATGAATAAAACCTTAAGACAGTAAATTGATGCTAGTTTGAGTTTAGACTCAAATTCTTACTGAGACTGGCTATAATTATGTCATTAACCATTCAACTATGAACAAATTATTGTTAGTATTGTTGTTCTTCCTTTAAGTTAATGGGAAAAATAGAAGATGAAATGTTGCTTCTTTTGCATATATTGCAAAATTCTTTTGATGTTTATTAGTACCCTCCTTCCTTCATTGCAGAGGTGGGGGACTATGGGCATGAAATATTGCATACGATAATTAAAAAAGATGACAACTATGATGATGATGGTGATGATGATGACGATGATGTGATAATGCTGATAGCTAGCATTTATATAGCTACCCCTATTTGCCAGGCACTATCCTAAACATTTTACAATTATTATCTCACTTAATCTTCACAACAACCCTGCAAAGCTGGTGATATTTGTATCCCCATTTTACAGTTGAAGAGATTGAGATACATAAAGGTAATTGACTTGCATTATTAAACAATGAATTGTTTTGGTTGGTTATGTCAACTGCTTTTTCCTCTTTCTTTTTAAGTCTTTGCTACAAATCATAGCACACTGAGTACAGGAAGGGAAATGGTATAATTGAAATGATCTTAATTAAAAGCGAAATACAACAATAAAGGTAATACTTAGTTTAAATGTTTGGCTGGCTTATTTGTGTGCTGTCTTATAACCACTTAAAGGCAGTGCTTTGTTTGTTTGTTTTCTCTAATCTTGAAAATAATTGCATACAATGTTATTGTGGTTACACTTTCCACCATGTCCTTTATTTTAATAGATCTATGATTTCTTTGGTTTGGGTTCTTGCTCTACCAATGCAGAGTGCAACCTCTGCACCTTCTTACTTTATCAGATTCTTAACAATGTTTTGTTTTCATAAATTCTCTACAAAGATGTCAAATTTCTGGAATACTTTTATGAATAACTTAGGAGTACCATTCAATCTATTAATAGATTGCTGTATGTTTTTTGCTATATGTCAATAACCTTTTTTCCTGTCATCTATGTCCTAAAAATGTTCTTTTTGGAATTTCATGCATTACTGCTAATATGGTGCATCCTGCTGACGCCAAAATGCAACTTTGCATTCAATTTTGGGTTATTTGTAATTCTAATTCCTCTGAAATTTTGGTTTTTGATGATTCTTAGTCATGCAATATATAATCAAGGGAGAAGCTAGGCAGTGGAATGAATAGGACACTGGGCTTGAAATCAGGAAGATCCATCTTCACCAGTTCAAATCTGGCCTAGACCTTTGCTAGCTACATAACCCTGGGCACGTCATTTAACTTCATAAGCCTCAATTTCTCATCTGTAAAATGAACTGGAGAAGAAAATGGCAAACCACTCCAATATCTTTGCCTGGAGCCCACCCCCCCCCAAAAAAAATATGGTCTTAAAAAGTCAGACATAACTGAACAACAATATAACCAGGAAAGTACTGATATTAATGAGGTAAGCTTTTGTTGCTGTGGGTAATTTGAGATTGTTGAAAATATTGCACAATTTCCCAAAAGCCATCCAGATTGCTCTACTATTATTCAGTTCCAGGTCTGGCTTATCCATATGCAATGCCTATCCAAGATAACATGTCTTGATGGCCTGGTTGTAGACATTGGAGCCATTATCAAATATCGTTATGTTTGTTCGTTGTTTTTAACATGGATATATTGACCAATCTCTTTCATAAACCAAGAAAGTTCTATATGGTTATAAATAAAAAAAAAGAAAAACTGTGTCATAAATAAGGACTCTTCATTTTGTTTTAAAAGACATCATTTTTAACCCTATTTCTCAACTCACTTGATGTCAATACTCAGTCCATCATTTAGCAGGGTTCTGTTTATACTCACATTTGTCATAAACATATGATTTTGATGTATATGAAGGAATGATCTTATTTAAATGTGACTTTTAAGGTTCAATTTTGCTCTATCAAGTTGTTTTTTTTAAATCAGTGAATAGTAAACACAGCAGAACCATATGTTCTCTATATTTGTCATTCAAATAGGTCATGACAGTGGTGTATATTATAGAAAATTGCTTAAAAGTTTGGTTCCCTTTTCATATTTTCATAAAGTGTGTGAATAAATATTTTAAAATTCCCAGTTTTCATAGGAATAAAAGTAGGTATACTGGTCAGCTTTTAACTTTCTGCTGACTTAAAGCAAAGTTAAAACCACTATCTGCATGCATGATAATTTTAATTCCTTATAAATATTTCCTTTTTTGAAAGACTTAGGAATTATTCAGCAAGTGGCTTTACCATTGAACAATTTTCCACAAATATTTTTGTACATATTTTGGCAGCCATCCCTGATGTCAACTTTTTAAGTATTATTGATACTTTGCTATGTATCATAGCAAAGATAGCCTTGATCTAGCCCCTTTCTTTTTTTTTCCTTTCAAGAAGAGATCATTATTAAAACTGTAATAAGAGTGTTTAACATCATACCTATGTATCTCCTTTCTCCTAGCTTGTACTATAAATATTTTGGAGATGATTTCATTTGGTGGCATCTCACTCTAAAATCTCTGAAGTCTCTTTTCTCCTTTTTTAAAAAAAGTATTTTAGGAGATTATGTTGCTAATACTTTTCTGTCATGTTCCACAATGTTTTATAAATGAGCTTATAGTAAAAATAAGTTGCCAATGGCTGTGTTGCATCTTTGAGTGTCATGCAGATTAAATATTTATGAGTTCAGTTGGCTTCTGGGCTTTGTTATATCTATTCATTTTGATGACTATTTTTACATTGAAGTAAATTTCTCTTAAATAGTCAGCACCCTATGCAACTCTCTCAGAATGTAAGTTGTAGAGAAAGAACAGATATATATTTGGAGGAAAAAGTCCTCAGAAAGAATCCTATACCAATGAAATTCTAGGCCTGATAAACAAACAGTGAAAATCTCTTTAGGAAATGGTAATAGCCTGAACTGATGTTGCTGCTTTTGTCTATTTCCCACTTTTTGGAGTTCACAGCCTCCAATTTTTTGGAGTGGTACCTCAGAGGTTTAGTTTGTATTTCACTAATTATCACTGATTTAAGAATGTTTTCATATGGTTTTTTATATCTTTGATTTCTTCCTCTGAAAACCATCTGTTCATATCCTTTGACCATTTATCATTTGAGGAATTACTCTTATTCTTATAAATTTGACTTAGTGACATATATTTAAAAGTCAGAACTTTCTCAGAGAAAATCATTAGATTTTTTCCCCAGTTTCCTGCTTTTCTTATAACAGTAGGTCAATTAGTTTATGCAAAGTCATTTTAACATGATATAATCAAAATTGTACATACTCTACCTCATGTGAACCTCTCTATTTCTTATTTGATTATGAACTCTACCCCTATCCATACAAATGACAAGAAATTTCCTATATGCTTCACTATTTGGTTTTTTTTTCCACAGTAATTTTTGTCAAATAATAAATTCTTGCCACAATAGTTGGGACTTTTGGGCTTAATTAACATTAGTTTAGTGTGTTCATTTGCTTTTCCATTGATCAACTACTCTATTCCTTATCCAGTATCAAATTGTTTTGAAGATTATTGCTTTATAATGTAATTTAAGATTCATTACTGCTAGGCCCCTTTCCCTCATTCTTTCCCTTATTTTCTTTGATTCTCTGAATATTGGTACTGGAAAAGGAATAGAGTCTTGGAATTCTTTCTTTTCTGGCTGCTTGTAGCATTTATTCCTTGACCTGAGAGTTCTGGATTTTGACTATAATATTCCAGGAAGTTATTTGGATATATTTTTAGGAAATGACTGGTGGATTGTTTTAATTTATACTCTGCCCTCTGGTTCTAAAGTAT
The DNA here is from genome assembly GCF_003287225.1 of Phascolarctos cinereus. NCBI lineage: Eukaryota > Metazoa > Chordata > Mammalia > Diprotodontia > Phascolarctidae > Phascolarctos > Phascolarctos cinereus. Next base: position 209,480,564 of record NW_027555958.1, read on the forward strand.
TTGGGTAGTTTTTCTTTGCTGTTTCTTGAAATATGATATCTAGACTTTGTTGTTGTTGTTGTTGTTGTTGTTCATGGCTTTCAGGCAGTCCACTGATTCTTAAATTAACTCTCTTTTATCTATTATCTATGTCACTTCTTTTTCTGATGAGATATGTCATATTTTCTTCTATGTAAAATTTATAGCCTTTTGATTTAGTTTATTGTGTCTTCATATTTCATAGCTTCCATTTCTCCAACTCTAATATTTAAGTGTTATTTTTTTTTTCAGTGAGGTTTTGTACCTCTTTTACCATTTGGCCAATTCTAAATTTTAAAGAAATATTTTCTTCAATTTTTTTGTGCTTCTTTTTATCAAGCTATTAATTCTCTTAACATAAATTTTTTCATAGCTCTCATTTATTTTCCTAATTTTTCTCTACTGATCTTACTTTTTAATCTTTTCTTTTCCTCTTTTTAAAAAATTTCTTGCATTTCACACTTCTAGGAATTCTTGTTGAGTTTCTTTCCAATCTGCGTTTATCTTTGAGGCTTTGCTTATAAATAATTTCAAGTCATTGTCTTTTTCTGTTTGTGTTTTGATCTGCCCTGTCACCATAATTTTTTTTATGGTTAAAGTCTTTGTTCGTTTTCCAGCCTCTTTTTAACTTTGGGGACAGGGAGGAGAAGTGTCCTGAATTTCTACTTTTTATATAATTTTACTCTGTATGTAGAAGTTTTTGGTGCTTCCAAAATGGTGTGAGCCACGAAGAGTTCTGTTCACTTTTCTGGTCTGTGCTCTTTAAATTCCTGAATCAGGTTTGTTTTTGTTGGCTCGTGTGTGGTTAATTTTCTATAGACTATTGCTAAACTCAGTCACTGTTAGCCTGCTGGAAGTTTCCACATATTCAGGGCATCTGAACTTCTTTCTTCCCCTTAGTTTTTGTCTCCTCCCCTGGTTTGTTCCACTGTAGGCTTATGTGTGAGGCTAAAGGTTAGAACTGAGGTTTAGAACCACACAGCTATGTTTCTAAAACTTGTTCCTTGCCTTTTTCACTGGGGTGTAGGGGGAAGTAGAATGGGCCTGCTCTCTGATGACCACTTCTTTCTACCCTGGAACTGTGACCTGGACCTGAGAAATGGGCAACAGAGGCGAGAGACAGTACCTGTTTCTGCTCCCAGTGCTAGTGCAGGGGTCCCCTAGGATCTCTTTCTGTCCAGGTGCTTTCAGATCTGGTACTCAGTCCCCTTAATGTTCCTGAGCACTCAATAGGTTCTTACTTATGTGGCTGGTTCTGACATCTCCACTGTGTTGCACTGCTAACCAGCCCCTATCCCACTGTCTGAAGACATCACTTTGTTCCTAAGAGACCTTAGGCTAGAAAAGTGACTGTGTGACTTTTTCTTGGCTTTCCCAATCAGAATTGGGTACACTTTCCAGGTTGTTGTAAAGGACATTAGGGAGAAGCCAAGGCAAAAATGGAACTTCTCACTCTATCATCTTGACCTGCTACAGGGCAAAGTGCCATGAAACTCACAGCTTCCAGACTTTGTGTCCCCATCTGAGAACTGCTATTTCCAGAAAGATTTTTGCCACCTTTGACCTCTTCTAATGTCTATGGTATGTGTTTTTGTTTTTGTTTTTTTTTATCATCTGAAGGCTTTCTTATGGAAGCTCTGTGCTTGTGCCCTCACCAGATATAGATTCTTGAAAGCTAAAAGTGTCACTGGCCAATTTTTGCATTTACCAGTGATGGCTTTTCTGGTTGGCCTCCTTTCCTGTTGTCCATGGCATTCTTGCTGTCTTCATGTGTTTTGGAGCTGAATAAAATCAGGTATTGTCATTTTTCATTTGATCTTCTTTTGGTCTATTTTTAAGTTGTTTTTTTCAACTAAACTAGGTATGTGGGAGCCTTCCTCCATTCAAACTTGGATCCATTTTTTTTTCTTCCTGGTGATTAACTTCCTGTTAATTGAGTTCTCTGAATAAAACTTCACTGCATATAGATCTAAGAATCCGCTCGTAATTGGAAAATAACTTAGAGGTAATATGTCTCAAACATTGCGTATAAAATATTCTGAAAACCAGAGATATTAAATGGCTGGCTTATGCTGAGCATGTGGTGAAATAATAGAACTAGAATTCAGACTCAGCTTCCTTGCCTCCAAATCTACTCCAAACACACTGCTCTACCTCTTCTCCCTTGCCTTTTAGAATTCATGATTTCCTTCAAGACATAGCTGAGATGTTACTTTCCAGGATGATTTTCACAGTCCTAACTTAGCTTTATTCCTTTCTCCTATGAAATTGCCTTCCATTTTAATCTATATTTATGTACATGTTGTTTCCGCCTTTAGAATATAGGCTCCTTGAAGGCAAAGATTGCTTTGACTTTTTCCTTGTATTTCCAGAACTTAATTCAGTGGTTGATACATTAGAAGCACTTGATAAATTATTGCTGATTAATTAACAGACTTTTTCACCCCACCAGCTGCTGGTGAGTGTCTGCCACAAAGTCTATACATGTATAAAGCTGGTCCATTTTGTCCTAATAGAACCTGTGTTTTACTAGCATAGTCTTTGAGAACCCAAGGTCACATCTGTCCAACAACCAAGATATCTGAGTAGGTTTTTAGTGAAGCACCATGCACTGTGTCAGCATATTAAAAGAAGTTTCAGTTTTGTGTTTTGGTTGCTGAGAGCAAAGAAAAAGATCTCAATGGAGCTTTTATTGCTCCCTCTTCCTCTCAAGGTCAGCAATAACAACAACAAACATGCTACTGCCTTAGCCTCCAGTCAATCTGCTCTTGGGAGATGTACTCAAAAGTGGCCTTCAGATCAGTCATGTAAGTCTGGCATAATCCACCTTTTTATTATGTGGAGAGCTCTTATTCTTTTTTAATGATTCATCTATCTCCCTTTAAGACCTATCTCTTTATTCTCAATTTATCTTTATGGATGAATTCCAGAAGATTCTTGGCCCCAAAAAGGATTGCTAGCAGTTTTGAAATACTTAAACTTCCATATCTGATAATAGATCATGATTATTTAGTATCTCTGTTTTGCCATCTTGTTGAATGGTTGAACTTTCCCACAGATTTAATTCCATAATATTTACAACCATAATGTCAAAATATGTGTGTAAAGTCTAAAGTCTAGCTTTATGAGTCTAGCATGTTTATATGCTATTTTACAATTTAAAAGTTCTTTCCTTTCAACAGTTCTGTGAAGTAGATGGTACAAGCATCACTATTCCTATTATCGGATGGGAAAACTGAGGCTGAAAAATTAAATAACTTAGCTAAATTTCCAGAGCTAGTAAATGGAAATGGTCACATTCAAACTCATTTCTTCTGCCTCCAACTCCCGTGTTCTCAGGTGCTAGTCCCATCTTTGGCCACATAAAGATCTGCCTTCATTTACATCCTGACTATATATTTTGGTACTTAATTATCTTTAGCACTTTATCATATTTTATTTTGCATAATTCAGTAATTTCTTTGCTTTTGTTAAGTTTTTGTTTTTACTTTTGATCCCCCTCCCCCACACTCAGGATTCAAATAATAAAAGCACAATAAAGATATGAGTTGAAAGGCATACATGAAATCTTTATGATTGATAATTCAAAGTAAGGGAGGTAGCATAATATAGTAGAAAAGACCTTGACTAAGGAATCAGAGATTATGCATTAGATTATTACCTCTGATGCTTGCCACTTGAGTGGCAGTGAACAAGTCAGCAAACATTTGGTAAAATTAAGGTGTTGGACTATATGGTCACTGAGGTTTCCTCCAAATCTCAACAAATTATTCTATGGTCTTAGAACCCAATATGGGTTATCATTCCACCCTTGATATAGATGAACAAGATCTTGGGCATAATTTGTAATTGGTTTCTTCCTGTGCAAACTGAAACCTATCTATTCTTCTCTGTTTTTCATTCAGTGGTTTAAATAGTAATGGTATAATTTTTATAGGCCCCCAAAAATTAAGGAGTAAAGTCACTGGTTGAAAATAATGGGAAAAAAAGCATTTTCCTTATAGCATCTTGAAAGCCAATGATAATTTAAATATTCAACAATGTTATGAAAAATCTATTCCTTTCCTTAGAGCATCTTAACTTGAGATTCAGAGATAAATTATATACTCAGCTATGATAAGACTAATTCTAAATGGGAAACTACAAGTTGAAACTGTGCCAATGGAACAAATCTTTGATTTTATGGAAGGCATTATTCACAAGTCATACAGTCAATAGCCAACAAACATTTGTTAAGCACCTACTGTGTGCCAGGCACTGTGGTAATCATTGGAAATACTGAGAAAAACAAAAGATAATCCCAGCCTTCAGGGGGCTCACAGTGCAATGAAGTTAATACTCTCTTCCTCTTCCTAGAGTAAGGCAGCTAGTTGGTGCAGTGGATAGAGTGCCAGGCCTGCAGTCAAGAAGACTAGCGTTAAACAGACTCAGACACTTACTAGCTGTGTAACACTAGGCAAGTCACTTAACCCCATTTGCCTCAATTTCCTCATCTGTAAAACGAGCTGGAGAAGGAGATGGCAAACCACTCTATCTTTGCCAAGAAAACCCCAAATGGAGTCACAGAGTCAGATATGACAGAAGAATGACTGAAAGCAGAAGCATACCAAAATTGTTTATTAAACTATGGCAACTAGAGGGACAGCAATGTACTCCTCAACAATGGATGTATCTGGCCCTCCCCCATTACTTTGATGAGGTACTCTAGTCTTTACATTTTGATTAGAAGGGAATTTCCTCTCTCATTACCCCAGATTAGCCTTCCTGAGGAAATCTAAATGCTTTGATAAGTTCTATCAGTTCACTAGAATATGTGAGGTTGCCTTTCCAGCAATGTGGTTTGTTTCTCTTCCAGGTGGAGTCTAAACCACAGAGAGGTTTTATAAATCTAGAGAACTATTTAGGTGTGGGGGTTGGAAGATGGGACTCACCAGGAGGGAAGGAATTGCATTGATGATTTGTTTTTGGTCTGGACCTACCTATGATTTCTTTAGTATAAGGAGCTCTCAGTGAGGAAACTCACTCTACTAGTGTGGATCTGCAAATGCTATACAATTTATTGTCTATAGAAGCCTAAATAGTGTGATGGATTGAGTCTGAAGGAAAGTGAAGTGTCTGGGAGTAAAGATTTACTAGTGAGGACTAAGAACAAATTAAGTAAAAATGAGGGAGCAAAAGGTAAGAAAAAAACATGTGTATTGAAAGGATTGGGAGAGTTTGACATATTGTAGACAACCTTATAAAAGATAGGATCAGGTTTTATTGACCTTTCTAATTCTCTATCTTGATTTTTGTTTGTTTGTTTCTATCATCCTTTGGCAGATTGCCCGTCATTTCAATAGTGTGATGGCAGGAGGCACTGTAACCCTTCTTTCCCTGCCCTTGGCCCTTTAGAACTCTTTCCAAAACAAATTGTAATGCCATTCATGGTATGCTTTTTACACGCAAGTTACTGCACCATATGCTCCTTGCATATTGGCATTTGTTTCTTCATTTTGTTTCTGTGACTCAAGATCAAGTGTGGTATTCAAATGAATGCCAGGCCCCTCATTCCTTCTGTAAAAATGAGACAAGAATGAAGAAGGAATAAATTCAAAATTCATTTCTTTAATATCTCTGTATCTCTATTTCTCTGTCTCTCTCTGTCTTTGTCTCTCTCTGCCTCTCTTTCAAGCTGTCTCTGTCTCTCTGTGTCTCTCTCTGTCTTTTTCTGACTGTCTCTGCCTCTCTCTCTCTCTCTCTCTCTCTCTCTCTCTCTCTCTCTCTCTCTCTCTCTCTCTCTCTCACACTAAAGGCAGTGAACTTGGGCACTTTCAAGCTTAGTACTCATCTATTCCACCTGCCTATTGTCTGATGTTAGAGATGTTAGAGATGAAGAGACTGAAACTCAAGATCAAAGAACTTGCCTAGGTTATTTTGCTGCAGTCAGAAACTAGGTTTCCTGCCTGCCTAAGAAGTGGTCCTCTGCTACAGTGATGTCAAACTTAAATAGAAATGGCATGTTCTAAACCACACATAAGGTTTACTATGAACAGCATATTGACTTAGAAAACCATGCATTTATATATATATATATATATATATATATATATATATATATATATATATATATATACACACACATATATATTCTTTGTTAGTTTACTTATTTTGTTAAGTATCTCCTAATTACATTTTAATCTGGTTCAGGCTGCACTTAGGAGTGTTGTCCACTAGCTTTGTGTTTGATCTCTCTATTCTACTCCACTCATTCCTTTCCTCTTGTTCTGCCTGTTTTAGAAGTGGGTAATCTGTAACACTTTTTTTTTAGAATGTGGACATTGATTAATTTACATCAGTAACATAATCATAAAACACACTAATTTGATATGAAAAGTTTTGCAGTGTATTTCCTTCATAACAATCTTATGAGGCAGGCAGTGGTATTTTTGCACCTACTTTAGAGATGAGGAAACTGAGGCACTGAGAGGATAAATGATTATCCATGATCATATGCCACTCTAGTAAGTGAATAAAATGCCACTTGAGCCCATCTCCTATGTCTAGGTTCATCCTTTTATCCTTTATGTAATACTATACATTTCAAATAATCTAGGAATGAAATAGTATAGGCAGAAATAGGCATTTAAATAAACTATTCATTATGTTCACACACACACACACACACACACACACACACTCACAAAAGCTAAGGAGTAACTACGATTAACTTTATGTACTAACAATCATTTGCTTTCAGTTTTAACCCATCATGAAGCCACATGCTGAAAGCGTGATTTAATTCTGCCTGCTGAACCTTAGCATAAAAGGCAGCAGTGATGGACTGGATTTCATAATGACCAGGGTTCAAATTCTATATCTGACGATTACTCAATGTGTGACCTAGGCAAGTTACCGTGATTCCAGTGACTCCCCGGTTTTTAGCTTAAGTCAACAAGTTATTTACTAAGCAAATTGCTCTTAACCAGATGCTTTCCCTTTCCTCAAGGAGCTTACATTCAATCAAAGGTAATGATACGTAAACATCTCTTTTTGGCTATTAAAACCTGTTACAATCTAACTCCAATCTACCTTTCTACACACATTATACTTTATATCATGAATTTATCCGTCCAGCTCAAGTAACCTGTTTGTTGGTCACTCAACATGGCACTCTATCTGGCATCTCTTCCTTTGCTTTTGTTATTGTTATTTCTTTATATTTTTTTCTTGTTGCAAGCACTCAACCACAATGAATAAAGCCTGGCCCTCCCCTATTACTTTGAGTAACTCTAAGTCATTCTATTTCAATTAGAAGGGAATTTCCTCTATCTTTCCTCCATTGCATGTGTGTATAACACATGCACACATATGTGTATGTGTATACATATAAATGTGTACATGTGTATAGATATATATATATATATATATATATATATTTATATATATATATATATATATATATATAAAACACCTACAGATATACCTGGAACTGCGAAGGAAGCAACAAAACTTCTAGTTGGAATCTGTTCCTTCAACTTGTATGAGGTTGTAGTAAGTAGATATGGATTTGGTAACTCACCTTGCCCCACTACACAGCCTCCATTCTCTTTCAGTTCATTTGCACCGAAATGATCAATTAAGTACACTTCTGTCATGATGCCACCCCCAGTATCCACAATGTTCTTTTTTATCTTCCAAAGGGCTAGAAAAAATTACTTACCATTTTTTTTTCTTGTATTTTCCTATCAGAATTCAGTCTGGTGTATTTTGTAGATCTGTTCAAAGAACTATTCTTTCCTTAATTCATCTTCCTTCCTTCGTCTCTTTTTCTTTCATTCTTTCTGCTTTCCTTCATTTCTTTCCTTCTTTTTTTTCACTTTCTTTCTCTTTTTCTCTTCTGACTTACTTGGGTAGTTGCTAGTACTTCCTTTCTCCTCAAAACAACTGTTGACATTTGAATTTAATTTTCTATTTACATTTTTTTGCCAGTGTATGTAAAGTTCTTGAGAGTAAGGACATTTTTCTTTTCTTTCTTTTTTATATATCATAATCCCTAGCACAGCACCTGACACATTGAAGGCTTTTAATGAATACATATTGAATTGAATTGAAATTATATATGTATTTTAAAACCTGTTAGTGTAGGGAATTTTTACACCAAAACTTCACCACAAAACCAGAGGCATAGGTCCTTCTTAAGTCCCTTCAAGGAGCTAATGTAATTTCTGAAATCAAAGGATTTCCCTGTGGTTCAATTTATTACCAGACTATCTCTGGGTCCCATTAATTTTTTTAAGCAGTGGCATTATTGTGAATCACCATAAGGTGATTATAAATTTAGTCCTTAAGGACTTAAAGACCTGTGTCTCATAGTGGCTAGGTCACAGCTTTGGACATTAGGACAGATATCTCAGATTCAGGGATCCCCAGATAAAATATTTATTGTAATAGAGGCTATTCCATGTAGCATGTGTGAGGATAGACCTATGCTCTGGTCACTTCATATACATTACAAATTTAACAAAAAAAAAACCCATTATAAATGATTTTTCAACTAAATTATAATTAAAAATCATGAAAATGATGCTGATACAGAAGTGTTGTAGTAAAGTTGTAGAACAGTTGCTGGTTGATATTGGTAAAGAGCAGGGGAACTCCCCACAGGAATGAAGCCAAAGATTCAGAACAAAAGATATAGAGGTTGTCTTTAGAATGTGTTATCTCCTTCAACATTAACATAATTTAAATATATATTTATATAATAGAGATAGATAAATAGATGTCTCTGTAATAGGTATATTGTGTTTATTACAATTAAAGAAAAAAGTTATTGTCTACCATGTTGAAGAATAATTTCAGAATCCTTTGATAAAGGCCTTTTTTTTACATTGTTATTAGAAAGGCTAATCATCAATTTCCCTAATAGATTAACTGATGATTAAAGTTGTTAGCTCTCAAAAGTGTTGATCAAGACTGAATCCAGATGCGAAATTCTCAAATATAGATCTGGGAAATTCAACACATTTTCATTTATTTTAGACATTAATGACTTTGTTATTGACAAGCCATCTTAAATTGAATGATTAATCTTTTCTGTAGATTTATCAACAAAATCCTAAATTAAAAACTTTGTAGCTGTGTCCTCCTACAGCAGATTTTAGGCAGTATTCTGGCATTCTACTATTATATTGGGGCTTAGGTAGCAACAAGATATTGCAACCTAAGAAATACAAGGATTGGGAGTCTGATTGGTAAGATGACTAGACCAAAGAGATATCAAGGCCCTTTGATGGCCAAAGACCATGACCTAGAGTTCAGATAATAGAGAAAGGACACATTCACACCAAAAGTTGAGGGAAGCAAATAGATCTAAGATATTCAGGGGATAGCATAGGCAAGGAAGAACAGATAGGTTCAGGAAGATAGACATAGTCAATGTCAGTTCAAATAGGGATCAGGAATCTTGCCTAGCAGTCTGAAGATGCAAAAACAGAGAAAGTCTGAGTAGCACAAACAGGAGACATAACAAAAATGACCTTGATGTTTTGCTAGTGTCTCTTAAGGTCACTTATCCTTGGAGAATGAGTGAGTTTAAGCTCTTAGGTGTGGGCAAATATGTATACCTGAGTGCAGGAGCAGAGTGTAAGGCTGAGGTCCTGTCATAAAATGCTAACTTTAAATATTTTGCTGGGGCAAAGGGGGTTATTATTACAAGACAATGAAACAAAACCTTGAATACATTTTATAGGTTTATATGTAAAGTACATAATACTACTACTTCAGAATTTAAGGATTTTGCAATACTGTACTTATTAGTATGCTTCTTACTATGGCTACAATTGAATATAGAAGCACTAAATCTTGTGATGCATCTCATGTCTTGCTTTATTTTTCCCTTACTGTAACTATAAAAACATATTGTATTTTTTCTTGCACTAAAAATGAAAGCTTGAAAAAAAACCAACTAGTTTTCTATTACTTTTTATATTGTCTTCTTTGTCTGATTTTATAATTAAGAATACTAGACATACCTATGAACCTCATGATAGAAACTCATGAAACCCTTAATGGACTTTCCTATTAACTTTTCCAATTTCACTACAGAAATTGTTTCTATCGATATTTTAATTTCATGTGAGCTGAATGGCAGGAAGTAAAGAGATTTCAGCAGATGGCTGCCACAAACTACAGACTGCATTTCAGAATTAGTCTACAAAACTCGGAAGCTTGGCACAGTGTGGCAGAACATTTTACTGCCTGTTAATGCCAAAAGAAATCTGGCTGAAATGTGTGTGTTTTCCCAGTTTAATTTATTTCCAGACTTTATTAAGGACTACCAGACTTGATTTACTTATGTTTGGTTTTTCCATAAATTCATATTTATGAAGTTTATGGATCACTAAGTCAATGTTTCCATTCAACATTAAATGAAATTTTGTAACCTGTAATAGAAAATATGTAGGGAAATGGTCAAAAGTTTTAAAACATGCAGTGTTTATTTTAAAGCATTTTTCAGTAGATGTTCCATGAATGTAGGTGATGACAAGTAGTAAAGTACAAACAAATTGTGATAACATGCCACATGATATGCCATGTCTTTATTGTTTTAACTGAGACAGCATTTTATCTTCTGAAGCTATATTGGGTACCCTACCTGCATAGCTTTCAATAACTCAAAGGTGCTGGGGTTCCTCTGAGTAACCCATCTTTCACAGCTTTGGAATAAGCAAAAAAGAGACTCCATATATTACTTATCATTGCTACTTACTCAAATTAACCTCAAGCACCAATATGGTAGGAATCTACTACTATCACTAAAGAGAATAGAATGCTGTAGAAATCTTGGCAGATCTGATCCATTTTATATCTCTTTGTTGTCTTTCAGTTTAATCAATAAATGTTAGGGGTATGTTCTAAGAGGTATCGATTTATCCTTCACTGGAGGGTCTTTAAGCAGAAGTTTAATGACTCCTTATCTGATGGTAGGGAAGATTATTGCAGAGGGAATTCTGTGTGGTGCAGAGGAAAAGGTAGAGTCATGGACTTGGATTTCTGGCAAGGCTACTTACTATCTTTATCATTTCAAATGAGTCACTTAGTCTCTCTAAACCTCAGTTTCTTTAACTATAAAATGAAGAGTTAGGACTAGATCATCTCTAAGTAAGCTTCCATTCTAGATCTGTTATCTGATGTACAGGTTGAACAAAATGATCTGAAACACTGAGATTCCATGATTTTGCCCAGAAACTTTGACTTTTTAAGGATGAGGTTCCCTAAACATAAGTGTAAGCATGTGCTCATTAATTGTGATGGTCAAAGTATAAATGAAGCTAATGACTAAATTGATGTACTAGTGCTGTTCACCTTTCTATTGTGAAGGATAATCAGATTAGCTTTCATAAGTATCTGTTCTTTAACAACATAACTATAAATAAAAAAGTAAAATTTAAAATAGAAAATACTGACAAATTCAAATATCCTCACATGGCAATTCAAGCATGTTATAATTTATCTGCTTTAATATCACTAATGAGGGAAATCATCTTATTAAAATCAATTAGTCTCTCTACAACTCAAAGCATTATTTTTGTGAAAGGGAAAAATTCAGAAGTAATAAAAAAAATCCTTATTCTCAGGGTACTTACAATCTACAGGAGGAGAAGTATATACTCAATTTTTTTAATAATGAAAATCAATATGATTGACACAGACAACTAGTATCAGGAGGAAAAATAGCAATGTGCCTTCTGTTCATGGAGCAGATGAATTTTGAGCTGAATATTTAAGAATGGGAAGAAATTTGGTAAGTGGGAAGAATGGCAGAAGTATTCAAGGCAAAATAGACTAACTTGGATGTATCATAATATTTGCTTAGGTATATTGTTGGAAGCAGTTTTGTCAGGGTAGATTAAGAGTTTAGACTATTTAGTGAAGGACCTAAAATCTTAGCCTGAAAAAAGTTTAGATTTTATGCCGTAGATAATGAAGGCACTTAGAGTTTGGAACTAACAAAGCAACATTCTTTTTTTTTTAATTTTTAAATTTTGTTTTGTTTGTTTGCTGCAGAAAATGTTGGTAATTAAGTCTATGGGGTCAAGGAATTTGCTTATGTCCTTATGAATATAAAATTAATGAGATTGGAAAGAAGGGGATTGATATTAAAGGGAAAATCTAAGTAATGGAAACAGAATGATTAACTTGTTAGTATGCTTCTTGCCCCTCTTAGGGCATCATTTTATTTTTTTCTATAGGAATAGTCAACATTGAAATGTTTCCAAGTGATTGGACATTCTTTTACTCTTATCCATTCACTATATGTAGACATAACCATCAAAATACCTACCATACTGCATCATTTTAATTCCAGGTATGAAATTACTGTTAATATTAATAAAGGTCATACTACAGCTCAGTAGAACACAAAAGTACATAGAAATGAGACAAGCTATTGCCCCTCAATCTTCTATACTTTATAATATACTTCAACTAGCTTGCTATATCTGTATACGACATTTTCATGGGGAAGATATGACGATGGAGCAATCAATACTTAACCAAATGAATCAATACTTAACCAAATGAGGGGAGGAATATCATGTAATATAATAGAGGATTGGTCTTGGACTTAGGGAGACTGGCATTCACATCCTTCCTATGATATAAACTATGAGTAAAACTATAAGATTACAAATTAAGACGAATTGCTTTTCTGTTTCAATGGAGGGAGTGGCTTGATTATTCATTCATTCAGCAAACATTTATTAAATGCATATCATGTGCCATCCTAGGGCAGCTAGGTGGCACAGTGGATAGAGTATCAGATCTGGAGTTAGGAAGACCTGAGCTCAAATCTGACCTCAAATACCTACTAGCTGTATGACCCTGGGCAAGTCACTTAACCCTGCTTGCCTCAGTTTTCTCATCTCTAACTATAATATATACATGGAATGCAAAGACAAAAATGAAATATACCTCACACTCATTGAGCTTAATTTTTATTGGAGTAGGTGGGTAAGAAATTCCACATCTAGATGAAACCACAGGTCCAGGCTATCCTGACCCCAACCCCACAAAAATACAGTCCTACTTATTTTTATCATTTAATTTTTCATGCATTTGAAATGTTCTATATATTGTTTCATTTATCTCTTTATGGGTTATATCCCAGTGCAGCACAACGTATCAAGAGCTGGCCTCAAAGGTAGATAGACTTGGTTTGAAGTCTTACCTCTGACTCATAATGGCTATGTAACCCTGAGCAAGCCCTGTAAACACTCAGGACCCAAGGCAATTCTCTTAAGATTATAAATTGCAAATCACATTAGTATTAGCATTAATAGGAACAGTTTCTCACTGGAAGTTTTCTATACCAATGGAAAAATTGGTCCCATATCAACCCATGCATCCCCCCCAAAATAAAAAAAATAAAATAAAATCAGCTATTTATGCCAAAAGCCCAGAGTCTAGTCTTGATTTATGTCTTTCCTGCTTCCTTGATTAGTTCTGTGCTTAGTGTAAGTGGTTAATAAATATTTGTGGAATGGGGTTGATTATGTCTTTGTACGATAGGATGCTGTAGAATGTATAGAGAGCTGTCCTTGTAGCCAGAAAGAACTGAACTGAAGTATACACTGTGACACATAGAGACTGTGTGATCCTGGGAGAGTCACTTAGCCTTTTTGTGGTCTATTTTTTTTTTTAGTGAGGCAATTGAGGTTAAGTGACTTGCCCAGAGTCACACAGCTAGTGAGTGTTATGTGTCTAAGGCTGTATTTGAACTCAGGTCCTCCTGATTTCAGGGCTGGTACTCTATCCACTGCACCATCTAGCTGCCCCACTTTTGCAGTCTATTCAATTCTCTAAGATTAGAAGATGCAAGGAAAGTACTAACCTGCATTGGTAAAGGAGTTTTCTCGTCTGTGACTTTCTATACCAATGAAACCATAGATTCAGTCTCTATCTATCAATCTATCTATCTATTCCTATATATAAACATAATTCATGTCCTAATGCACTGAAATTCCGGACTGAAAGACATAGGCCCTAAAGATAGTGAGAGAACTTGGCAGGTGTTCCATGGAACAATGACGTACTGCCAAAGCATATTCCTCAGCATTATGCCTGATGGCACTTGAAGATGCCTGTAGAGTCTCACTCTGCCAGAATATTTCTCTGTTGTTATTTGACAGACCTTAATTTTGTGGAAACTTTATACCTTATGTCTTGTTTATTCACTTGTGGTATTGTGAGTGCCATCTGTTTCCTTTCTCAATTCTATCCCTGCCTTTACCCCCTCCTCAATCCATAAACCTATCTTAAGTCTTCTTCAACTTAAATGTGCTTACTGGTTTCTTTTTGCTCTTTCCTGGCTGTAAAGTTAACTGCTGTCTGGCTTTGGTTTCCCTTCTTTCTGACATATGCCCTTACCCGAGCTCTTCAGGAGTCATTATCTAAATTTGTTCTCTCTCAGGCTACACTTATATCCATAAGTAGACAGAAGGACAGTGGCGTCCATATCATTTCAAACAGCATCAGCAAACTGTTTGTGTTACTGGAGCATGTCTGGGTCATATGTTTTAGGATTGTTTTTCTTTCTTATTTTTTTTTTCCTGTACAGGAGATGGATTCTTCAGAAAATAAAGAGAAAATTACATTGTTTAGAAAAAATGTTCTTGAGATCAGTACTGAATAGTTCTAATAGCTAGCTCTTTAATTTAGATGCTGAAGAGCATCATTGTGCTGCTGGACACAGAAAGTAGTGGTTAAAATGGGAAGAAAGATTAGGAAACCTTTTTTTTGCTTTTTTTTTTTTTTGCATTTCTTCCCAGCTGAGTTGGCATAATGATTAGCAATGTTGTTCTTGTTCAAATTCAGTTGAGACAGGAATTAGAATGTGGGAATTTATGGATCAAATTCTGGATAAGTCCACTCCTTAACAGAGGCTATCATGATATGAGTAACCAAGCATAAAAGAAAGGCATATTTAGACTGTAACGAAAGCTTAGTGAGCATTCAGTTAATGAGTCAGTGAAAACCTATGGACCAACCTCAGAAATGGATCTTTAAAAAATATGCTTACTGTGCTTGTATAGACTTTCCTCCAAACTACTCTGGCCAGGTACCCAAAAATGATGCATGGTACTGGGGAAGGCAGGACTGTGTGGGAGTTGCCACAGTGACCAAAACAACAAATTGGAGGCACAGGACCAGCAGGGGGAACAGGGATGTAACAAATAATGGCATGGGCTGACTGAGGTGACTGTGATGCATAAGTATAGTGACCCAGAGGACAGCTCTTTGAAGAAAATAGCTTGTCATCCCACCAGGTTAATAGCCTAGGTCAAAGATGAAGTCATTCTGTCCTAATTATGATAGCATATTTCCTCAAACAACTAAGGCTAAGTAATATAATGGTTTTAATGACTTATACTTTCTGTTTTTATTTGGTTGCATTCTGTTTTGCTAAGTTCATGGAAAAGGGGAGAGCATCAGTTCATGGACGGAAAAGGGTAGGAGTGGTGCAAATTAATATATTCTCTTCCAATTTTTAGTTTTATTAGGTGAAAATCTGGAAGAAAACATGTTTGTTTCATAATATTTCCAAACCCCTCAAAATTTTTTAAAAAAATGTTTCAAAATTGCTTTGGAAAGTCAATGACATGAGGAAGTCCAAATAATATCCTATCTATTGTACTTGTCTTATCTCTTTCAATAATGCCAAAAATAAAGGAAGACTTTTTTTTTATTCCTGTCTCCTACAAAGTCTCCATTTCTTCATTTGCCAAATAGGGTTATAATATTTAAACTACCCAGATCAGAGTTATTTTGAATGTGTGTATATTTATATGTACACACGCATTCACATACACATATGTTTACACATACATATATAGTTATATATGTGCATATATACAAACATATGTGTGTATATATGATTATCTCCAGACTTGTGGTTTAATTGGGATAAGCAATAATCAGGTTTTTTTTTTTATATTCTCCACCATTACAGACTGGCACCTCATCTATTACTTAGTTCTCTGGGGCAATGAAAAAGTGTATGATTTGCCCAGGTTCACAAAGCCAGCATATGTACAAGGCAGGACTTGAAGTTATGTCTTCCTGACTTCTATCCATTAACCCACACTGCCTCTCAAAACGCTATAAAAAGGTTATTTGTTTTTATTATGTTACTCATCCTTGTTTCTAGCAAAGTCTTCCACACATTGGGTGCTTAACACATTTATTGGATAAAAGGAGTGACTCCAATGTTTTTTAGAGTATTTCTAAGCTAAACAATGACTAGGTCCCTTTTTATCTTCAAAGAGCATTAAACTACCTCTTCAATTTCTAGAGCTGCATTCAAATTACAATTAAAATGATTAAACTACAGAGCAAACATGCAAGTTTAACTGCAACCCAGCTCCACGTGCAGCAACTTGTGTATAAATAATCCATGATAGCAGACTACCTAAAAATTGTTTCATCGTGAGCTGAAATAGGGAACCAAAGACAGTCACAGAGGAATGTTGTTCTTGTTTTAAGGACCGCTGACTAAGATACAACTGCAAACACAGTTAAGCTAGAAACTTGTGGAACATAGGAGCTTTGTAATCGTAAAATAAATAAATTATCCTTTTCATGGCATTAATGCAATTTCGAGCCTAGAAAGGACCTTAAACATCAAACTGAGCTCCTGGAGGTCATGGATTTTCTCACATTTGTGTTTATTTCCTCCCAGCCTCACATAGTGTCTGACACATAGTATGCACTTAAATAGTTATGGACTGATTTGATTAAATATCAGCTATTGCATTCCTTTCATTTTAGAGTTGGGAAAATCAAGGCCTAGAGAAATAAAATGACCTGCCAAAATTCTTGGAGTTTTTATTAAACCAATTTCTCTTCACTTTTCCATCATTTATTATATTCCATTAAAGTTGGTACCATATCACCTAAAAAGTAAAGAAGGGCTCAAACACCAAGGTATGTAAATGTAGGCCAGCCTAGTTTTCTGAAATTTCCCTTATTGAATTCTGTCTTATAGTTTAACCTGCTGTCTAACGTCTTACTCACTCATTGCACATTTTTGTAGCAGGACTTCATGCTACACAGTCAGTAGCTTTGGAAAATACAGGCACATATATGCGCACAGATACTTAAACATGTATATGTAATGTTAAGACCTTAATTTCAGTGGTGTAGGGAAATTCCAGTGAGGAAATGAAAGATCAGCAACCTTTTTACAACTTAATGTCTTAAAGATTTACCTAGGGAAATGAGAGGTAAAGTGACTTGGCCAGTGTCTCACATTCAGTATGGGTTAGAGCACAACTTAAATCTAAATATTCTTGACACTGAGGCCAGCTCAAATCCAGTACAAATGCTACCTCTATGTGTAATCACATTACATGCCTTTTTCATTCATTCATTCATTCATTCATTCATTCATTCATTCATTCATTCATTCACAGTGCTTCCTTCTTAACATGGTACTTAAGAATAGTCTTCTAATATGCACAGTTGAAAATGATCATTAAAAATCTGAAAAATAAAATAAAAGACTCTAATGTTTGTTTACTTTTACATGACAAGCTAGGTAAAATGAACATTAAACTATTTTGTACATAGCTAGTCTGTGCCTTCTGCTTTTGCCCTAAATACAAAAATTCCATCTAAACAAATATATGTGTGTGTTTATATATACATTTATTTGCATATTTGCAATATATACATACATATGCATGCATATGTGTGTAACTTCTTCATTGGTATGTATTGGGTCTAATTAGAAAATTATTTTGGTCGATAGTTTAGCTGGTAGACCAAGAAGGAGATCTCTTTGATGATAAAGATAACGTCTTACCTCACTTTAGCAAGCTTGTTGGAACTGCAATAATTCTAATCATAGAGCCTTCTGTGATGGCTTTGTCAACTTTCCTTAGGGGGTGCCAAAAACACACAGACCCAACAAAAAAAAAGTCTGACGTATGCAGATGTTTATGGGATAAATGCCTTTTATCCAATTAAGATTAAATTGAATATTTTAAGCATGGCAGTAAATAGCTCAGTCAAGGTCACTTTATGGCAACTAACCCAGCAGAAATGTTCATTATGTAAAAGTGATCATTTATACTATATGTGAATTTTTATAATCCTATCTTTAAAAGCCTTAAACTATATTTCCTATCAGACTAATATACTTATGATATCTGGATGAAAGACTCATTTACACATGTGAGAGAGTTAAAGTCTTACATTTGAAAGTTGGCTTGACCTTTAAGCTAAAAGAGATATGAATTCCTTTAGCTTTTGATATATTGAAAATAAAGATAATAAAATATTAAAACTCATTCAAGTATAATTTCTAGTAGATTACATATTGACAAAATATCTATAAATTTTGTCAATGAAGATAAATCCTCCAATAATACAGGTCACAGTACTTCTTAGAATCCAATATTATTAGAGTTTCTATCACTGAAAAATTCATCACCTTATGATCCCAAGCTAATTATGGCCCTAGTTTAGGACTCAATCAAGGAGTTTTTTGGGAGGTTTTCAGTTTGGTAGGAGGCAGCATGGTACAATGGGAAAAATCTGGAGTCAGAAGGCCTAGGTCCAAGTCTTACCTCTGATGTGACCTTGGCAAGAACTTTTCTTAACTGAGGTTCAGATTTCTCATCTGTAAAATGAAGGCTTTAGACAGTGTGGTCTCTCCCTCTCTCCCTCTTCAAGTTATCTTGTATCTATCTATGTTTATATTATAGCTTTCAATAAAACATACACTGCTTAAGGTTCAAGATTTTTTTGTTTCTCTATATTTCAAGTAGTTAACACCTTACATAGGTTCATTAGTCTTATTATTTAAAATAATAATAATTGTTATTATTATTATTATTATTATTATTAAATTTGGCCAGAATTAATTTGAATGTACTAAAGCTGGCATTTGGTTCCAGGGGAACAAAACAAGAGACAAGTGAATAGAAACAAGGAACAAGGTCAGAACAGAATCAGAAATGAGGCTTTTAGAGTGAGGCTGATCTACTGGCTTAGGGGTTCCTTATATTCACTGAATAGGAATAATATTGATTCTAGAATGCTGTAGTGGACCTATAAATGAAAGTTACTTAAGTCCTACTTTCGAAGAGTCAATGCTGCAAGAGCAGAGAGCCAATATTATACTTCTATGAATGGCACAAAAGCTTCTTTAGTTCCTCACCCTACCTCCTATCTCTCATCTAAGCTATAACATGCATCCTTTTATCAGGAGACCTGAATTCAAATCCTGACTTTGCTACATATTATTATGACTATGACTTCTGTGAAAGTCACTTCCCCTCTCTGGACCTTAGTTTTCTCATCTAAAAAATGGAGATTGAGATGAATGACTATTACAGTCCTGTGCAGTACTAAATCTAAGATCTTATGATGATAGTTGAATTTTTATTTCATGATTTATTTCATGACTTTATTTCATGATTCAGTACTATATTAGAATAGTACGTCTACAGTTCATGCTCTTACTAGCTTCTATCCCTACTTTCACAAACATTAACAAGTTGGATCCCAATAAGGCAGTTGGCATCAGGGAGAACTTATGGAAAGGCATATGATGAGAGAGGGAATGCCATATGTATGGAATAGTCTAGAGGAGGATTTGGTTGGATTAGAGAGTGAGCAAATGTTAATAATGTATAAAAAGACTGTAGAGGTAGGTTAGAAACAGGTTATGAAATGTTTTGAGTGCCCAACAAAGAAATTCATACTATAATTTAGAGTTTTTATTTTTTGCCCATACAAAATTTGGACCTTGCTCAACCCAAGTGTTTGCTTAGTATATGCTGACTGTTGATTATGAGGAAGAATATTTTATTTTGAAACTGGTTGATGAGGTTTTAAAAAATAACTTATTTTCTAAGATACTGTGGTTTGAAGGATTAAAATTTTATCTTACCCAAAGACCGATAGAACTACATATGTATGGTGGGCATGAATAGGCTGTAGTTTTGAATTAATTTGAAAAAGAGAGGGAGCTGCAGAGACTCAAATGAAGATATATGAGAACACACTTCCAACTACTCCTTTGTGGGGATGGGAAGTTCACAAGTCTTACACATTATACTTCTTTTCAGAATTTTTGTGTACAGTGATAAGTTGTGCTGATGTTATTCCTCTCCAAAAAATACTTTTTGTTATATAGAATATATCTCTGGGAGGGGAAAGGGAGAAATGCTTGAGAAAACTACAATGATGTAGGAAATGTAAGATGTCAATAAAATATTTTAAAAAAGAAAAAGCTGCATAAAGAAAGTCATCAGAGAGATATATAACCAGAAAAAGAGGCAAACTAGTCATATGAGAGTGAGGGATATGGAATGTGCAGTCTGTGCTTCATTTCTAATCATATAACATCAAGCATTCAAAAAGAAAGATCCCACCAAGTATACCCCCAGATGGGGGTATAGGGAATGACAAAGACAAAGAGTTTGCAAAGTATAAAAGAGATATGTTTGTGTTATAACCTACACCATTGATTGGAACCTTCCACATGTTTGATCAGAAAAATCTATTGTAATTCTGAAGAAATAAATGTCACTGAAATTGATATATGGACATAAAATGAATACAAAACCCTTTAATAGTGGAAAAATTCAGAACAGTCATTGCAAAATAAAAACAAAACAATAGATTTTAGCATCATTAGGTTCCTTGAAAAGATGTGTGAGATTCAGCTTTCCCTCAAGGGAAGTAAAAGAAAAAGGTAATATCACTTAAAAATCCCAATGGATAGCATATCTTCCATTTTCTATGACCTGAAAAGATAAATGATCTTGCTTCAAAGGAAAGGGAAAAAATACAAACAAAAATTCCTAGAAACACTTCATATCAGAAAAAAATGAAATAGTCTGGAAAAAAAAGACTGAACCATTTTTGTTCATATTTAGTTGGAGGATGTTTACACAAGATAATCCAGATGATCATATCAAGACCTCAGATTGCTCTGGGAAACAGAAGGTGACTTACAGATAACTCAGTCTGTATGGGGGAAGAGGGGGGGAGGCCTAGGATTAAAAGAGTATTGGAACATCTGGAATGTTAACTTTTAGCGAGTGTTTCAATACTCAACTATCTTAATTCAGTAAATTCATTTCCCAACATCTGTTTCAGAAAGGAGCTGGTGATATCAGTAGTGATTACTATACGATTGTTTGCACCAGAGTAATATATTGAATTTTCCACATCAGCACTTAACTGTTAAATAGCAAACGATTCAGATCTTGGAGCAGTACAGTACCCAGGGAGGGAGAATCAAAATGTAACAAAATAGCAGTTTCACACATAAAGTAGTTCTGCTAGTGTATCAGCTGTCAACTGACAAGCTTGCCAAAGACAGCTATTCCCTGCTATGCAAAAAGAGCTACAGCTACCCAGCCACCCACCCCCTACCTTACAATATTCCTAGCTTACTATGAAAACAAGAGAGAATGTTTGATAGCCTTACATGATATCATTCTTCTTTTGATGTATTGGGTCTTATAGAACACTGCATTATAAAACATTCATTGAACTTCAAACAAATGGACTTTCTATTGTCACGTGAAGTTCATTCTATTTTTTTAAAGTGAATTGATATTTATAGTACTTCTTATTTCCACAAGTCAGTAAAAGTAGGTAAGAAAATAGTGAAGAAAAGACGTGAAAGACAATTACTTTTCCAATGAGAAATTCTATTTGATCTTGGAGAAGATTTTTACTTGAGAATTTAATGAAAGGTGTAATTGGTAGATTGGCCAGCCATTTAGTAAATCTGTGTGGAATAGGATAGAAGACGATGGCAACTAGAATGGTGGTTTCACCAACATAGGGAAATCATGGATGAATAAATTTCACCTGTCAGTGCTGGTTGACACCTTCTCTTCAATTCATATTCTTAGAGAGTTACCTAAACCACTGAGAAGCTAAGTGACTCACCTAGGGCCACACAACAAATATCTTTCAGCATTAAGATTTGAACTCAGATCTTGCTGGCCTGAAGGTCAGGTTTCTATCCACTATGCCTAGTTAGTTCTTCTATAGACAATTATAAGATTAAAAACATCTATTTTGATGATTGTAACTTAAAAGCATTTTTTAAAGTATTAGTATGATTAATAGTGACCATTTGCTTTTACAGGAAATCTTCTTTTACATAAAACTATCAAGATAGTGCATGTATATAGGCACAGTGACAGTACAGTGACACACAGATATGTATTGACTTGGATTCAGGAAGACCTGAATTCAAATTCTACCTTGAGTACTTATGAGCTCCATGGCTTTTAGCAAGTCACATAGCATCTCTCAACCTGTTTCTTCATCTTTGAAATGGGGATAATACTAGGACCTATCTCCCAGTATTATAGTGAGCTTCTGATTAGACTACACATGTAAAATGTTTGCCAACCTTAACATTCTATATAAATGCTAAGCGCATTATTTTTTACTAACTTAAGAGTATTCTGGGACCCCAAACAGTATAGTACAGTGGTAAGAATGACAGATTTGAAGTCACAGGACCTTGTTTCAAATCCTGAATCTCCAACTTATTATGTGTGAATTTGTAGGTGATTGACTTAACATCTCTCAGACACAGTTTTCCCATCCATAATTCTTATGACTCAGGCAAAAGCTGTTTATTGCTCAAAGTAGTGGCATATGTTTCTATGGCCAGGCACTACTGTCCATTTGTGACTTAATCTTGTTTCATGTACCCAAGCAAACCTAGAATTAGATAACTGGGTCAAACCACTGCCAATGGTATACTGATTACTGCTCCTGTAATCATCATTATGCTCAAATCATATTTGAGATTTGATTTTCATTATGTGTACAAGCCAGCCACATCTACAGGAGCAGCTCACATAATGGTCCTAGCAAAAGACATGTTAGGAGAATCGGTTTGACAAACATATCTAGTCAACATGTATGAATTGAATCCAGTGTCTAAAACAGTACCTGGCACATAGTAACTGGTGCTTTGTTGATGCTTTGTGATGGTTTAATTCATCCGTATACCTCTTGCTGAGTTCTTGAGACCTTGCTTCTTTAGCTTGTAGGAGGTATCACTAGACAGCACACTTGAATTTTTGATAGCACAGACCAAAATTTGGTTTCTCTTTGTATTGGTAGGTATAGCCAAACCACTATTTTAAATAACATTTTTTATTCAATTAATTATTTATTAAGCAAATATAACTTCCACAACTATTTTTACAATGCAGTTTCTGTAGTAGCAAAGAAATGAAAGAAAGTAGATGTCTATGGATTAGGGATAGCTTAAGTACGCTACCGAACAGGATTGTAATGAAATCGTAAGGTACTGTATGAGATAATAATAATTAAGAATATAGAGAAGCAAAAAAAAAAATATTTATATAAACTGATGCAAAGTAAAGTAATCAGAACCAGAAAACAATACTCATAGTGTTTACAAAAAAGGTAAATAGAAAGGATAATAATAACAAAAATAATCAAAATTAAATGCTATGAGGAAAAGAGGTACAAAGATTCCCAAGTGCAATCTTGGCTAAGCTGTGAATTTGTTTGGTCTTTGTGCAAAGCAATTATGCCCAGAAAGTTACTAAACTTTGACACAGCAATATCACTACTATTATATTCAAAGAAAGATGAAAATTATCCATAAATATAAAAATATTTATGTCAGCTCTTTTTTGTAGTGTCAAAAAATTGGAAAATAAGGTTTCCGTCATTTGAGGAATGGCTGAACAATTTGTGATATGGGAATGTAATTGTTCCCTAAGCAATGACAATAGGGATAGTTTTGGGAAATCCCAGGAAGATTTATGTGAAATGATATAGAATGAAGTGAGTAGGACAAGAAAAATTTGTACAATAACAACAATATTGTGAAGGTATAAAGCACTCTCATCAATGAAATAACCAACCATGATTCTGAGTAACTAATGATAATGCATGTTACTGCCCTCCTAAAAGTGAGGCGATTTACTCAAAAAGCAGGATGAAATATGTATTTTTGGTCATGATGAGTGTGAGAATTTGTTTTGTTAAAGTGTGCATGCAATAGATTTTGGTGAAAATGAAAACTGATTTTTAAAGAGACAGGGTAGTGTTTTCCTGGTTGTATTTTTTTTTGAGTAATTTGTTTTTGCATTTATATGATCTTTGCAGTATGTATCTTTAATACTCTTTTTAAGGTATTAAGATGGGACAAAACTATCCTATCTAAAGACAGTTGGTACATATCTCTTTGAAAGGTACAGAAACATTTAAAAATAATGAATATTGTATTATTAAAGTGGGTCTAAGGAAATGGAATTCAGTATAAAATCAAAATGTTCAATGTGAGAGAGCATTTCATAGTGAAAAAAAGTGACTTTGGAGTCAGAGAACATGGGCTTTGCCACTTATGCATTGTGTGACCTTGGCTAAGTCACTTGATCCAACCTGGATGTCAGTTTCCTCCTCTGTAAAGCAAGATGCACAATCTGAATTTCCTTTCAGTTCTCAAGTTATGATCCTATGATTTAAGGCCCATTTATCATATTGCTGAACAAATGTAGCTGGATACCTATTTTGCCTGGAATGCTCTCTCCACTCCATCTACTGATCTCCTTAGCTTCCTTTATTGGAAGGCCTCCCCATCCCCTCAGATCAAGCATCTTCCCCTGTTAATTATTTCCTACTTTTCCTACATAAAATTTTCTTTATACACACACACACACACACACACACACACACACGTGTACATGTATGTGTGAATATGTATAGATGGATGTATGTATGTATTTTTGCATATTCATTTGCATGTTGCCTCCTTGATTAGAAGTCCACCAAGGACTGTTGGTTTTGTTCTTGTTTTTTGTCTTTTTTGTATCTCCCAGCACTTAGCACAGTGTTTGTCAAATTGCAGTTTTTTAATGCATTTTTTTATTGATTGAAATTATCTTATCACCTTATAAGGAATGGGAACAGAGTGTGAAAGAGGGCAAAGAAGACAAAATTAGAGCCCCTTTCAATGTGGTACCCTTGTGGTGTTATTGACCCTCTTTGAAAATGAAAGACAAACAACAGCAACAGCTTTCACAATGACACAATAATATTTGTTACCAAGGTCTGATTTATAGATAGTCTGAGGAACTGAGTGTAGTCTGAATAGCTTGGCCCAATGAATACAGGTGGAGACACAGAAATTTTTGTGAGGTGCTACAATAGGAAAACATATGGATTTCTGTCCTTGGGTGTGATGAGTTTTTGTTGCTCAATAGTTTTCAGTCATGTTGGACTCTTTGTGATCCCGTTTGGGGTTTTCTTGGCAAAGATATTAGAGTGGCTTGCCATTTTCTTCTCCAACTCATTTTACAGATGAGGAAACTTAGGTGAACAGAGTTAAGTGACTTACCCAGGAACACACAGCTGGTAAGTCTCTGAGGCCAGATTTGAACTCAGGAAGATGAATCTTCTTAACTCCAGACCCAACACTCTATCCACTGTGACATCTTAGCAGCCCATTAAAATAATTAAATTTTGTCAAGTTCCTTGAATTGTGTCTGACTCTTCATGATCCTAATTAGAGGTTTTCCTGGCAAAGATACTAGAGTGGTTTGTCATTTCCTTCTCCAACTCATTTTACAGATGAGGAAAGTGAGGCAAACAGAGTTAAGTGACCTGCCCAGGGCAACACCACTAATGAGCATCTGATGCCACATTTGAACTCATGAAGATGAGTCTTCCTGACTCCAAGACTGGTACTCTATGCACTGTGCCATCTGCCTACTCTATCTTTCTTTCTATCTAAATATATTTTTGTCTACGTTCACATATACAAATGCAACTAAGATACATATGTATATATGTATATACATACATACACATATG
This sequence comes from Phascolarctos cinereus, assembly GCF_003287225.1. Lineage (NCBI taxonomy): Eukaryota > Metazoa > Chordata > Mammalia > Diprotodontia > Phascolarctidae > Phascolarctos > Phascolarctos cinereus. The sequence goes on from NW_027555958.1 coordinate 209,506,463, forward strand.
TGTGTTATATATATAATCTACTTTGTTGTTTCACGTCTGACTCTTCATGACCCCATGGACCATAGCACAGCAGGCCCTTTTGTCCTGCACTATCTCTCCAAGTCTGTCCAAGTTCATATTCATTGTTTCCGTGACACTATCTATCCATCTCATCCTCTGCCATCTCCTTTTCCTTTTGCCTTCAATCTTTCCCAAAATCAGGGATTTTTCCAATGAGTCCTGTCTTATGTGGCTGGCCAAAGTATTTAAGCCTCACCTTCAATTTTTGACCTTCCAGTGAAGAGTCTGAATTAATTAATTTTATGATTAGAATGTGCCTACGCTGGATAGAACTACAAATGTTATTGACTCATTAATCCATAGGCAAATTTGGTGGCTTAATCTAATAATCAATAAACATTCATTAAGCTCCTACTGTGTGTCAAGCACTCTACTAAAATCTGTAAATACAAAAATAAATAAAATAAAGTCCCTGCCTAATGAGAGAAGCACCAAACAAATAGATGTATACAATTATTTCTTATACCTCTGACTTGGTATTTAACCTCTCTAAATTAGTTCCTATTAGCTGAGCAAAAAATTTACTCATAGTACCTTTGGGGGGATTACGAGTAGTGGTATTGGATTATCAATTTTTAGGAAGATTTATAAGCTTTCATTTTTATTTGGATTATGGCATTCTATATGTAGTTTTGATGTTGTTCCCCCTAAAATTGTCATTTTACATGAACAATTGCCTCTGATAAATTGATGAAACTATTCTACAAATTCTTACACATCATTTTCATGTGTTATAACTAATTTCCTTTAGTCTCTTTAATTATATCTACTACATCCTGATTAGTTTTAATAAGATTTGATTTTTTAAAATGTAGAAATAATAGGGGAAAATTAAAATCAAGAAAACATTTATGAAATTAAATTCATAGAAATGTGATTTCTAGGAAACAAGGAGGAATACATTGCAAAGATAATAATTCTAAATAACTCAAAATTATTTATACATGCAAATATATCTACCGTGTAATTATGTACTTAATTCTGCTAAAATGCAGATGTGCTTGAATTTTGCATTCTCAGCTGATATTTTAAAAAATATTTGCTCCAAAAAATGTAAATGCAAGTAGAGAAACCACCTCCACTTTCCCAACCTGACTACCACTTTCTGTGCTGCTTTTTAAGCCCAATCAGAATTTGCAGATGGATATAAACTGATGGAAATAGAACAGTTCTCTAAATCTAAATATGCATCTTCCAAATAAGGCTTCTGCCAATATCAGGTGCACCACACCAAGTGCACTCAATTTTGTATAATTCCCTAAGTGCTTTTTAAGCATTTACTCTGCAGAAAGCCCTGGACAAGGCACTAAAGGGGATACAGAGAAGGGTAAGATGTAAGCATAGGTCTCTATGTGTTCATAATGGTGAAAATGTGACATTCAGGTAGTAGAGGAGATCTTAACATGAGGGCCTATAACTTTAAAAAAAGATATATTTGAAAATTAACTTAATTGGTTTATAATCCTATGTATTTTATTTCATATATTAAGAACACCATGCTGAGAAGGGTTTCATAGGCTTTACCAGATGGCTACAGGAGGTATATCACACACACACACTTACACATACACATACACACACACACACACACACACACACTGATAAGAAACCCTGGCTAATGAGACATGTTCTATCTAAACCATTTTTACTTTTATTCATGATTAATAAATCTAACTAATTAAGCTATGGAGGTGGGAGGAAGAAGAGGCTTTAACATGATAGGCTTGTACTAGATTGCCTTATTAGAGTGAGTTGGTTTTCTAGATATAGATTATTGACGTTGTGTAATGACCTACCTCCTAATGCCAATTTTGGAGTCAATTCATTGTTCATTAGTACCTTTAAGGTCATTAGATTTCTTCTTATCACTGAATACCTGCCTTTTTAAAGTGCAACATCTTAATTGAACAAGGAAAGCCATTTTCATGTGACTTAGCAAAATGACAAAGTTTAACCCTATTCTTCAAGGCTTGTAAGGGTAGGGATCAATCACTCCATCTCATTTAGCCCATATAACTTTGTCTTCTAAAGCGGCATGGTGAATGATTGGTTGGAGGGAGGGAGTGATTGATTGACTTAATCAATTGCCACTTTTTCACCTGTAAAAAAAAATTGTGGAAGTTTTGCAAGCACTATACTTGACTTAAGGAACCTAGAGGAAATTTGTTTATAGGTAGAGATGAACGATTTCATATCCACAGACAAAGAAAGGTTAATATAGACTTGCGTTAGCCATGAATATGCAAATACTAAATTTTAATGGTGCACTGTGATGTCTCCTTAGAAAAGGTCACTTTGGTAGGAACTTTTTTTTCCCTTTTCAATTTTAAACAGCAAGATTACACAGAAAGGAAATTTTGCTCAGTAACTCTTGCATAGAATTTTTCCATAGACACAAGTTATTGCTTGAGGCAACACCACTGTGAAGGAGAAGGTAGATATTCTGAGAAGGAAGAAATACTTAGTATAAGAATTGATTTGCATATAGGACAGAAACTCACAAAACTCAAAAAATCCTGTTAGAGCTTCCAATGAATCCTTTGTTTCTTCCATATGACTCCCTACAATGAACCTTTGATGTCCATTTAGTTAACTTTTAAACAAATGGAGCATTTAAATCCTACCACTTTCCATAGAAGAAAAACTAAAACAGAGGTGTCAAACCACCTGCTGACTGCATGTGACCCATAGCACTCCCAAATGAGCCTTCAAACAAATTAAAGTACAGTTGGCAAATATTTAACAAAATAAGCAAATATACAATAAAACAAAGATCATATGAACATGTGGCCCTCAGGAATCCTTATGAACAGTGTAGTGACTCCCATTTCTAATTGTTTTTGACACATGGAGAGCCAGCATTAGGTCCTCAAAGACCTGAGTTCAAGTGTTGCCTCTTTTAAATACAGGTTGTGTGATCTGGGTCAAGTCACTTAAACTCTCCAATTCTCCAACCAACCTACTCACCTACATTGATACAGGAATGCCTTGTACCACTAATATCAAAGGTCAAGTCCTTTTTTCTTTTCTTAGGAAGATTTTTTCCTATAATCCACTTAACTTTTACCTTTCTTCACTTCACAAACAGGCAGATATGGTAAATAATTGGTCTTTTACCACTTTATTTTTAAATAATAAACATCCTTTTTGTGCTTTAATAGTTATTGAGTTCTAACTCTATCTTATTTTTTTTTTACTGTTTCCTTCAAGTATCAAAGCGAAAAAATACATTCTTCTAGTCCCTTCCATTTCAATCTTGGATCATGGATTTAGAACTGGAAGAGATGTTGGAGAACATTGTACCCGACTTCTATATTTTGTGGGTGAGGAAATAGAGGCCCCCAGAGTTGTAATGATTTGCAAAAGGTCACCTAGCTAGTCACTGACAAGCAAGGATTTGAACTCAAGCTCACTGACTCCAAATCTAGGCTCTTTCAAATGCCTCATGCTGACCCCTCCTATCGGATTCTTTAGTCTTCGTGCATCTGTCTTCCCTGTACTAGGATGGCAAGAATAGAATCATGAGAGAAATCATCATCATCCCCTTGAGCATTCCTTTTCCTTCATTCATGTCATATGCTGTATTTTTTCCATCTCTAAATAGCATTAGTCAGTGCTGCCACATCTGAGTGAAGTCTCAATCTAATTTTTATTCTCACTTTCACCCCTGGGTCATCCCTTTTCAGAGATGACAGATGCTCAGCCCCTCTTGAATGTAAATGGTAATTTGTTTCCTTCCTACAAATGTTTCAATTCATAGCAACCATATATTTAGGAGTTGCACTGTATGTGAAGAATTCTTGCTTTCCTGGTATCATGTTTGTCACTGAATTTTAGGTCTCATAAAATATCAACATAAATGCTGAGTAGATAATTGTCATTACTCCTCCAAATTAAGTTTTGGTAAAAAATAATTTTCCTTTCATTTGAATCTGCAGAGCTTATCTCAGGAACTGGTACATAGTAAATACATAATAAATATTTTGTCCATTTTTGTCCAACATGAATTGGATGAATCAGCAACTCATTTAAAATCACCTCAGTTTAGCAAATATTTATTGAATGCCTACTGTATGCAAGACACTATGCCAAGTACTTGGTGATGCTTCTAAAATGAAATTTTATAATTTTTTAGTATAAAGTTAAAATCCATATTCTTAAGGTATTCATAGTCTTAGAGACTATATCTCTTCTTCTTGGATACTGATTCAGCTTTGAAATTCAATACCTCCTTAGAGCTCTCAGTTGTCAGCATCCCCCCCACCCCAACATACACACCTTTCAGCTTCCCTTTGTGTCTTCCCCCATTTGACTATAAAAATAGTAACAATAATAATAAATTTGTTTAAGTTTTAGAAACCATTTTACAAATATTATCTCATTTGATTCTCACAACAAACCTGAGAGTTAGGCAGCTATTATTATCATCATTTTACAGAAGAAGGAACTGATGCAGGCAGAGACTTGTCTAGAATCACATAACTAATAAGTGACTAAGGCTGGATTTGAACTTGAGTCTTCTTGATTACAGATTTGGTGCTTGTCTTTTGTTTTTATTTGTTTTGCTGGAATGTAACACAGTGCTTGGCAAACAATAGGCACTTATATCATTATTGAGCATTGACTGTTGAGAGATAATATAAGACACATAAAAAGCAATAGGGAACATGGAGAAGTGGAGAAAGCAATAGAGAGAATGAGGTGGCACAATGGATAAAATACTAGGCCTGGAGTCAAGATGACTTGAATTCAAATCTAGTTTCAGACATTTACTAGCTATGTGACATTGGACACTTAACACATATGTGCCTCAGTTTCCTCATCTGGAAAATGTGGATAATAATAGCACTTACCACCTAGGCTTGTTGTGAGGATCAAATGAGTTAATATTTATAAAGTGCTTACAACAGTGCCTGGCATGTAATAGGTGTTATACAAATATTAGCTGTTGTTATTATTATCCCATCTTGGAACCTATTAATGATGCGTACTCAAAAAGCCATTTAACTTCTCTTTACCTCAATTTCCTCATTGTTAATATTCCTAATTCTTAAAACTATGAGTTTGGACCTTATTGTTAAATTTTATTTTCAATCTATGATCATATGACCCTAGGCCTGTGGTATTGGGTGGAATTTCGTTTAAGTGCAAAGAAGATACACAGGGCTCTAAGAGAAATTTGAGGTGAGAAAGATCTTTTTAGTTTGGGGTGTGATGGAAGGCTTTATGGAAAAAGTAGCAAGGTCCACAAAGGGACCTTGAAGGAGGAGAAGGATTTCAACAGAAGGATAAATGGAATGTTTGCATATTTCTGGCTTAGAGAATGACTTGTTTTAATGAAGAAAGGCAGGAGAATGCAAGAGGAAATAGCTATTACTACAGGTTGGTTAAAATTCAAAATACATAATGGAAGAACTTTGGGAAATGTGGCTGAAAAAGTTAGTTGGGTTGCCTGAAATGTCAGTCTAAATAATGCAATAATCATTGAATATTCATAGTATACAGCATAAAAGTACAATTTATTAATTTAGCCAAATCTTTAAAAGAGTTTAGGAATCAGTTTTCATATACCTGGTGTCAAAAGAGAGATATTTTGTCTTAATTAGTAGACAGCAGTACTTAGCATAGTGCCTGGCACATAGTAGGCACTTTACAAATGCTAGCTGAGTGGCGAATGGAGTTGGGAAGTCACAGGCACAGGCTCCAACTCTTATATACAATGTCTGTGTGATCCTGGGGAAATTTCTACACTGCTCTGTGGCATAGGCAAATATTTAAGACTGTAAGGTGAAGAGTAGGAGTTGATCTGCAATGGTAGAGGAACTTTTCTCACTTGGAGTTCCCTGTTCTGGTGAAATTGCAGTTCTAGACTAAAATAACAACAACGGGAAAGTGTTGGAAAGACTAACTACATTCTGATGCTTTGAGAGATTCCTGAAAAACTGAAGAAGTGGATAAATAGATGCATAGAGCAAAAGCATTGTTTCTTAAATGCAACATTGCAAACAATTTGCAAATATTAGGCAGAGTAAAGAGTCAGAAGAATTGAAGAATGTATGAACCTTTTTTTCTTTCAAAGAAGAACTGACTGTCCTACTTTTGTTAACCTCATCATTCTCCTAGCCAGTAGTTTTTAGAAGTCTCTCTTTCCTCTAGACCAGGGTTTCTTAAACTTTTTTCCCACTCAGGACCCCTTAAGTGCTTCTGAAACTGTGGGTGGCAACCCCCTGTAGGGTCATCACCCACAGTTTAAGAAGTGCTCCTAGACTTTATATCCAATGGATCAATAGTTTCTGTTAATTCTTCCCACCTATTCTCTCTCTCTTTATATACATTTTTTTCTTGCTACCACCACCCTACACCAGACTTTCATCAATACAAACCTTCTTTCCTATAGTATACCACATCTTACAATATTCCTTGCAATATTCCTTTTCCTTAACCATCTATCTCTAGTTAATGCCAGTACTCAAAATATCTTCTGTGGTTGACAATGGGAATTACATAGAGGATAAAAATTCAAATTCCTTATCCTAGCATTCAACACCATTCATAACCCAACTAAAATATACCTTTATAAACTTAATTCACCAGCCTTCCCCATGTTTGCCAACAGAAATACTCTAATTCACAGAGCTTATCCCTATCTACTGCCTTCTCTCATTTCTACCTGATAATGCAGCAAGGAGGTACAGAGGATAGAACATATACTGAGAATCAGAAAGACAATTTCAAATTCAGCCTGTCACTTAGTATTCATGTAACCCTGGATGAATCACTTAACTTATGTCTTCCTCAGTTTCCTCAACTTAAAGATGGTGATAATAATAGCACCTACCCCTCAGGGTTGTTATGAGGATCAAATGAGATAATATTTGTAAACCACTTAACACAGTGCTTGTCACATAGTAGGTGTGTCATAAATGCATATTTCCTTGCTTCCTTAATATATTTAATAATATAGAATGCCTCTACATAGATCCAAATCCAACCCATCCCTCAGGGCGCTTCTCAAGTCCTACTTCCTTCATGAAAATTTCCTCCACCATTCAGGCCAACACTGAATTCCAGTTTGGTTATAAATTTATTCATATGAGAGACCATTATCATTTTAAGTGCTTCGTCTGGATTTCCACACAGATTACATATTATATTAAGGGTAGGAATGGTGCCTAATATTTCTTTCCTAATCCCCAATCCCTCCAGCAAAGAGCTGTGAATATGCAAACACACACACACACACACACACACACATACACACACATACAAACACATAAACATATATACATATATAAGTAGTACTGTAGGTACTTAATAATAGGTACTTAGTTATTCAAATATTGAATTGAAAGCAACTCAGAAGACATCTATAACTACAATTCACATGTTTGCTTTCTCGTTTCTAGAAAACCTTGATGAAAATGGTTAATACATGCATAGATTGTATCATCAATGAAAACATAAGAAGGAAACAAGAAGGCTTTTTAAGATTTTTCTTAATAATGGACCAATAATAATAAAAAATGTATGACAGCTAGCATTTATATGAGGAAGCTAGATGGAGCAGTGGATAGAGCACCAAGCCTGCAATGAGGAAGACCTGAGTTCCAATCTGGCCTCAGACACTTACTAGCTATGTGACCTTAAGCGAGTGATTTAACCCAGTTTACCTCGGTTTTCTCATATGTAAAATAAGCTAGAAAAGGAAATGACAAACTAGCACAATATCTTTACAAAGAAAACTCTGAATGGGTTCATGAAGAGTGAGAAACGACTATGTAAAAAAGAAACTGGGAAGACTTTATGGGCAAAGAAATCAACCTTTATTAAGAAGAGCAAAAGTGTGGTCTATAGTCCCCCCAGTACAGTCTGAGACCCCAAGATACAAAATTCACAGTTATTTATGGTCTTCTTCATTCATGTATGGTAAAAAAAAAGATTTGCTATTGCACAAATCAGTTCTCTTTTTTGTAGGCTCTTATGAAAAACAGGGTCCTTTCACATAAGAAGCTTAGGGCAAATTACCACATTTTAATGTAAAAATTAATACAGAGGTAAAATTATTATGGCCACATGCTTAAAATATACACTAAATGATTTAATTATACTTCTAAGGTTAACTAACACAGGAATTTCCCTGAGACTACATCATAGTTTCATTATACACAGGGTTTTTTTGCTTTTTTTTTAACCTGGTACTATGTCTTTACTATAACTCACACGGTTATTTCTTATGCTAATGATTACAGCTGATAAATGATTAGCAAGGCAATAGAGAGCAAAGCACTCAAGGCATTGATTATTGATCTTTTCCCTTTCAACTGAAGAAAACAATTGACTGATGACTGAGCATTTATATAGTGCTTAATATGTGCCAGACACTGTGCCAAACACTTAGCAAATATTATCTCATTTGATCCTCAAAACAACTCTTGGAGATAGGTGTTGTTATTATTATTCCCAATTTATTGTTGAGGAGATTGGAACAAAGAGTTTAAATGACTTGCCTCACACAACTAATAAGGATATGAGGTTGGATTTCAATGTGGATCCTCTTGACTCTAGGCATATCCACTGCACCACCAAGCTGCATCACATCTTCACAGTCACTTAATGGACTTTAAAGACATAAGAAATACAAGATTCCACTCTATTATCTGTCAATTTCTTTTTAAATCCATTTGCTATATTTGAAAACTACATGGTTTTGGTGGCTATTCCCCAACAGAATGAGTCATAGTTAAGCACAGTTAGGTGAGAGTGATGGACTTGGAATCAGAAAGACCCAAAATCAAACCCTGTGTCAGACACTAACTAGTTTTGAGAGTCTGCTCAAGTCTCTTCACCTTTCCCAGATCAAGTTTCCTGATCTGTAAAACAGGGATAACAATATTTACTTCATGGGGTTGTTATAAAAATCAATTGAGATAATATGTTTATTTGGTAAATCTTAATGTGTTGTATAACCAGTAGCTGTTATTATATTTGTTATTACCACTATATTGCATAACATTTTTATTTCTTAGATTGCCCTTATTCATTATTCTACAATTCAAGATATATTTCACTGGTGATTGTACTTAAGGACAAAAGGGTACTGAATGTCATAGACTGCACATTTAATTTTAGTAAATTCAGTGAATATTTCAATGTGTACCCACCCTGTGTAATAAAATGTGAGTTCCTTTGGAGCAGGGAATGTTTGGGGTCTTTTTTTTGTATCTCAGTGCCTAAATATATAATAGGTGTTTAACAAATACCAAATGAATGAATAGTTGGATGTATAGTTGAACACAAGACACTGACAGTTCTCAGAATATTGAAATGATAAACAGACTTTCCTCCCATTAAGGAGCTCACAGTCTAATATTAGGCAAAAACAAGTATGCAAGTAAGCATTTGGTGGCATGGGATAAGTGAAAACAGGTCTAGACAAAGTTTTTTAGACTTCTAAAAAGGTTGGGATAAGATTCAGTTGACAGGCTTCCTGAACTAAATTGCATCTGAACTGGATCTTGAAGGAAGAAGAGGATTGAAACAGATATAGGCATCAAAAAGTACATTCAGGCACAAGAGGTGGATGACTTGTCCCAAAGTATGGAGACCTAAGAAGGTAGATTGAAATAGAGTCCTCCTAGTGGTACCAGTTACATATTAGACAGAGAGGTGGCATGGTAGATAGAGTACAAGGCCTAGAGTCAGGAAAACTACTTCAGACACTTACTTAGCTATGTGACCTTGGGCAAATCACTTAACCTTCATTTGTCTCAGTTTCCTCAACTGTAAAATGGACATAATAATAACACCTACCTACCAGGAATGTGGTGAGGATCGAGTGAATCTATACTATAATTAATATTATAAGGCTCTTACCACAGAGAATAGCATACAGTAGGCACTGTGAAAATAATGCTAGATATTATAATCATTAGTACAGAGATTCTTAACCTGTGGGTCCATAAACTTTAAAGAAGTGTATGTGTGTGTGTATGTGTGTATACACATATACACACATATAAATAATATGTTAATATAATTTGTTACCTTTATAATCCCATATATATAGTCTGGTATACATTTAAAAGCATAACTCTGTGAAAGGCTTCATAGGCTTCATCAGACTGCTGAAGGTGGCTGGACCACTGTACAAAGCAAGTTAAGAAACTCTGCTTTAATGAATCTACTTCAAAGAATATGAACAACTGTGTTATTTGATCATTCTTTAGTATTATACAGGAGCCCACTACAACTCCTAACAGGATTATTAAGAAGTTGTGTCATTGTTAGCAAATTAACATCTGCTTCTTAGTTGAGAAAAACAAACAAACAAAAAGCCTTGTTTGGTATCATTTTCTCATAAGTCTTACTGCCTCATTGGACTTTAGTTTGTTGGGGGGTTTTTTTGTTTGTTTTTTTACCAGCACTACAAGTTTTGTGTCTTTAAATTATAAGCTTTGAATAATCAAGCATTTATTAAGTTCCTGCAATGTTCCAGGTACTGTCCTAGATAATAAGGATACAAAAATGGAAAAATCACGTGTACACAATTGTATGAAATACAGACAAAATTGTAAATACATTACAATTGTAAATGCACTGCAGTGTAATTTGGTTGGGGAGAAAACACAAGCATCTGAGGGGCATCAGGGCTATAAATATTATGTACCTAGATAACCAGTGTAGAATAATCAGCTCTATTGATGGAAGTGGGTTCATTCTGAATAGAACAAAATGCTATTAGCTTGATGGCCTTTTACTTTGAGTTCCACTTCTGATTTAAACTGTGGCTTCCATTAAATTTCTTTTAAGCAAGATTTAGAAGCCTTGGTGGCACAGGGGAATCCTTTCTCTGCATAACACTGAAATTTCTTAATAAATGTCGTGCATTAATGACTTTTCAGTAAGCAATTTTCTGTCTCCCCATGATACTTCTCCAAATTGCTAGCATTGTTCTGTATGTGAGGGAAATTTTTTCCCCATCTTAGTAAGCTGAACGTGAATGAATGGGGTGGTCTTAAAAACCCATAGCCATCCAGATGGCACAGAATGGCCTGTAAGCAGCATCTGATTCTCATGTTATTAAGATGACTAAGTGATGGAAATTACATACTGCTCTGAAAATCTCCTTAGGCCAAAATCATAACTGTTAGAAGAGCTGATATGGTTTACTTTTGACCTATTTCCATACCTGCTTAAGAATAATTGTAAATGATAAATATGAAGATTTGTATTATATATTATCAAGCATATTAATATTAACAGTTTTATTTGATATAACTTTATTCTACATCCAAGTCATTTCTGGCTTGGAAGGGTGCCCAAATTGGCATAGTCCTTCATATTCTCCAATGTAACTTTCTATTCCACTTTGAACAAGAAAAATACATTTTAATATATAATCTGGGTTAACATTTTAAAGTTGAATAACCAAGTCATGCTCTTATTCTTTTCTGGACCACTCCCTTCACTCAAGGGACCACTTCCTTTCCATTGATATTTTAATCCTTCCTCAATGTAGATCTGTGGTTTCTAGTTCCAATCACTTCTGCTGGGTGGGTAAAGAAGCTACTGGTTGTGGAATCAATAATCACATCACTTTGGGGTAGGGAAGGTAATGATGGAAATAAGAGAGACATTCTTTGTTAAAAGGTTGGGTATTTCCCAAAATTTACTTCCCTAAGAAAATACTGTCTACAACTTTCCCCCAACTTTCCAAAGAAGTTTATCCCAGGGACTGGAAAAAGCTTAAGAGAAAAATATTTCTACAAAAATTTATACATGTATATATATATACATATATGTATACACACATACATATAGTGTGTACATAATTGATATGTATAGTTTAAAACATATATGTAGTTTATATAACTAGGTGTTTTATATATATATATGTATATATATATATATATATATATAAATAGATATAGTTAAAAAGCCTTCTTTGTGTGTGTGTGTGTGTGTGTGTGTGTGTGTGTAATCTGGATATACTTCCAAATTATTCTGGTATTAATAGTCAAAAAGAAAGGAATATGCTTCTCAAAAAATTGAGAATCTAAATATATTTATATAAATATATAGTATAGGACATATATATATACACACATATAGTTTAAAAGCTTCCTTTTTAGTTTCTATGTGTGTGTGTGTGTGTATACATATGTATATATATATATAATATATATATATATATATATATATATATATATATTATATATATATATATATATGTATGTATATATAATCAGGATATACTTCCAAATCTATTCTGGTATTAACTACCCAAAAAGAAAGGAATAAACTTCTCAAAAAAGTGTCTTATCTAAAATAACCCATCAATAGGACTTAGATTTAAATTATCAAATACAATTTATAGCAATTAAGATTTCACAAGGCTTTTATATCACAGGTAGTTTAGAATTTGCTATATCAAAACAATGTATCCCGTGAATAGAAAAGGAAATAAATGTCACTGTCATTTTAAGAATTTTCACCTCACTGTGTGCAATATTGATTAAAAATCATTAGAACCAAAATAATTATCATGATAACTAATATTAATATGTTTTATAAAAACATGTAATTGTAAAATTTATAAAAACAGTTTTTATTATTTCATTTTAAGCTCAAATCAACCCTGTAAGGAACATAGGATAGCTATTATTACACCCATTTTAGAGATAAAGAAACTGAGACTAAGAAGTTAAGTGACTTACCTAGGGTCAGAGATGTTTCAGAGACAAAATTCAGAGCCAAATCTCTCCTGACCTCAACTCTAGTACTCTTTCTAACACATTGTCCTGTTTCAATATTTTGTAAGATTTCTTAGTGTCATATATATTGTGATGAACTATACCCTAAAAGTTTTCTAGTTCAACATTTTCCTTTTACAGATGAGGAAACTGAGATACAGAAAAGTTAAGTGACTTGACCAAGAGTATACAGGTCAAGTGGGTAAGCTGGGATTCAAAACTGTTTTCAGACTCTAAATCCAACAGTATTACCACTGTACCATATTGGGACCCAATATTCAGAGATTAATGGTGGACTATGCAAATAACCACAAGCTCCAAAACATTGCATTCGCCTAGGCATAATTTGATAGCATATGGCAAAGTATTCTATATACTCTACCCAGACACAGGCCCTTGTTATTCTAATAAAATGACAAATTTCTCAGTTCTAATTTCTAATCCCAGGTGGCTGCTGACTTTTTTTAGCTCAGCAAATTCACACCTCTTCACATTCTCCCCTATCCCCAGCGCTGTGAGGGACTAAAAAGACCCAGTGTGCAGCATTCTCAAAGTTATTGGGAGGAAAGGGTTTGCTTTTAAATGAAATGGGATTGTTCTTGCTTGCTCTCGTCAGCTTGCTTCAGGAGGAAGAGAGTTGCTTCTAAAAAAGATTTCATATTTAAAAAGAGTTTCTATTAGATGGCATTTGGTATAAAGGCAACATTTGGTTTCCTGTTTTAGTACCCACAAACTGCCAAGAGAATTTAAAAATAATAGCAAACAGTATAACTAAAAGAGAATGAAAAAGAAAAGCAACTAATTTTTCCATAGGATCAATATAAACACTAACGGTGAAAAATTCAGATCCCACCTGCCTCCACCAAATGAAGCCCCAGTAGCCTTCCTGTGCTTCAATAGCAGGAGAATTATTCTAACAACTGCCTCATCTTTACCCTTCATTTAACCTGTTTCCACACAGCTATTCTATCACTTTACCCATGAAAACAATGTTTTTCTCCTCTGGGGGCAGGAGAAGTGTAAATTAGAGGGTAGAATAAGGTATGTTTTCCTCTTGAGTTGGTTTACATTCCACATATTTTACACAAAGTAATCTTCAATAACTGTAATTTCTAAGAAAGGATAAACACATGTGTAGGAAAGAAAAGGGTCTTATTCAGTTGCTAAATGATGAATAAACTCAAACAAACAAACATGTATGGACTCATAAGATCATAAATTTAGAGCTAGAAGGGAAATGAAGAGTTACACAATCCAAACTCTTTATTTTATAGATGGGGCAAACAAAAATCAAGAGTAGGGAACTCGACTAAAGTCCAAGTTAGTAACAGGCAGAACCTGGACAATTTATAAGAGCTAGCATTTATTTAGCCCTTTAAGATTTTATAAAACATTGGTTTCCTATGTCATCCTCACAACAACCCTAAGAAGTAGGTGCTATTATTTTCGCAATTTTATACAAGTGGAAAGTGAGGCTGACAGAAGTCAAATGACTTGCCCACAGTTACATAGGTGGTAAGTGTCTGAGGCATGATTTGAATTCATCTCCCTGATTCCAAACCTAGTAATCTATCTACCAAACCCCATAACCCCTAGGTCCACCCACTCACTCTAAAGTCACCTTGTTTTGTAGTGTCATGCTGATTCATTTACATTGTATTTTGTTTCATGTTATCATTTTTTGTTATGAAAATTGGTCAAGTCATTTAACCCTGTTTGCCTCAGTTTCCTTATCTGTAAAATGAGCTTAAGAAGGAAATATTAAACCATTCTAGTATTTTTGCCTTTCAAATTTTCTTTGATTTCCGTAATCACTGGAAAGTCATTAATGTTTCCATCCCAGATTAACTCCCTTGGTTTATGTTTCCCTTTTATTAATTTTTTTAAATTTTTTTAGGAATGAATTTTCAGAGCAGTCCCTTCTTTGTCACTAACTTTCCATTTTGCCTTCATTGAAACTTCTTAAGTACAAACTCTGCTCTTTTAAAAGTTCAATATTTTTTGTTTTACTGCCCATTCTTCAAATATTCATCAACATTTTATACCCTGGAATATTATGATCCCTAAATCTAAAATGCTCTCTGGCATCAAACTTTCTCAGGATTGGATCCTTTCCAGTTACCCAGCCCAAAATAGCTTTGAGACTTAGCTGACTGTTATATAGACTGGACTAAGAAGCAATCCTAGACTGATTCATGGACACAACTGTTTCTCTGAATTTCTTAACTCATTTTGACTGAAATACAGCCTCAGTGATGTTCTTAACCCATCTGGGAGGAATAATAGCCAAGGATAATTTTTCACATTTTATAATCTCCTTTAATCCAAAAAGGCATAGCTGAAATTTAAACTCTGAATAGAATGTAAATTCCTTGAGGGTAAAGCTTTTTTTTTCTTCTTTAATCTTTACAGTTGAACTAAATTGAAAATGTTGTTAACTTGCATTTGTAGCACATGGGCTTCTGTGCTTATTCATCGAAATCTTGTCAGACTAGAGGATCAGGTCCCCAAGGAAAGGATAGCTATGTTTCACCTCAGGGCTCTAGGTATAATCACCCACAAGGTCCCATGAAGTGTAATCAGCAGAATTAATTACAAGTAATTTCTGTCCCGGTATCATCTTGACCAGCTGGATTTTTTTAAATATCAATCAATCAATCAATCAACATTTACTGCAAAGACCATAATGCAAAAACTTCTCAAACTAAGAGCCCATTCTTTTCTATCACCTCAGTCTCCGAGGTGGCCTCAAAGTTAGATTGGTGGCTACAAAAGCACCCCCTGAATTCAGCCTCAGTACGAAGTTTTCTTCTCAATATGGCATAACTGACAGACGAATAGCTTCCTTAATTGCATGATGGAGTTTCTCAGTAGTCTGATCAATTTATTTCTGTGCCATGTCAAGCAGGTTACTCATCAGCTCTGGCTCATTACTGGGCTCAGCTCCTATAACTACAGGCAAACTCTCCCATAGGCTCTAATTGCAGAAACTTTTCCAACATTTTGAAGCTCACAAGAGTATAATTTGGACTACTTTCATATTGATTCATTTAAGATAATAAGGTAAGAAAGAACACAACAGACACACAAAAAGAGTAGTTCCAAGCATTTTCGGTCACATGGCAGCCAGGTATCAGAGAAATAGGGCTTGAATCCTCCACGAACCAGAGGCCCATAAAGTTTCTTTTTTCTCACTCAAAAGCCACCCGGGAAGAGATATAACATTTGTTTCTTCAAATCCTCATTATACACTCTCTCACCATAGAATTTCTGTCTGCAAGGCTCTCCACTATTCACCCATTGATAAATTTCTCCTAGAACTTCCTTTATGTAAAGAAACTGAGACTGGGCCTGCCTTCATCCTGTTTCAGGGCCCATTCCAAATTTCTTCTAGAATTCAAAACCAGACTGTGTATTTTCACCACACACAGGCCAGTTTTCAGCTGCCTTTTTATTGCATTCCTGAGCTACTTGAGGGCAGAGACTTTCTTATTCCTTGTATGTATATATCTCCACTGCCCGACACGTAGTGAGCACCAGGTAAATGCTTGTTTCTTGCCTTTCTTCTTTTCTACTCTGGCCCAGCAGTCAGATCAAAATGTTTATTATTAACACACAGTAAATGAACAGGAAACAGCCAGGATAATTATGAATGCTCTAAAAAAAGGGAAAGGGAGCCTCTAATATGTAAGACTGGAAGCAAGTTCACTAAATCTCCAAATGAATGAGTACCTAGTATAGCATATTGTTCCTCTTTTAATGACTGGGCTTCCCTTGGCCTGCACCTCCTGATAAACATTCATTTATGCATAGCATTTGAGTACGTAGCATGTGTCAGAACTTTAGTTCTGCTAACATGTAACACAACTGTAAAATGCTCTGTTCTCTCCTAGCCCTCCTTGTTACCAGGCCCAAGCATTTTAATTAGAAGGAAAAATTTTTATAGCCAGTTTTATAATATAAGCCAACTGTGTTTCACGTATGGCATTTTACTTCACTGACAGCAATATTGATCTTCCATATTGACATATTACCAACAATTGCTAGTAATGATAATGGCACTTATAACACCTCATATTTCTATAACACTTTAAGATTTGCATAATATTTCACATTAAGCCATCAATCAACATTTATTACACACTTACTATGTGCCAGGGGCTGTGTTAAAAGCTAGGGACACAAAAAGAGGAAAAAGACACTTTTTGCTCTCAAGAAGCTTACTTACAATACTGAAGGAAAGATAACATTCAAAAATATATGCAGGAGAAATGGAAATATGTTTATTTGTTTTTGTTTTTGAATGATATTTTATTTTTCCCCAGTTACATGTCAAGAAAATTTTTACCATTAATTTTAACAAGATTTTGAGTTTCAAACTTGTCTCCCTTCCACCTCCCCTTCCTTCTTCTGAAAATGGTAGGCAGTTTGATATAGTTTATACACGTGCTATCATGTAAAACTATTTCCATATTACTGGCAGTTGTTAAAGAAGTAACAGATCAAAATTTTAAAAACAAACCTATGAGAAAGAATAAAATAAGTGAAAAAAATGTGCTTCAATCTGCATTTAGAGTCTATCAGTTCTTTATCTGGATCTAGGTAAGATTTTCCTTTGTGATTCCTTTGTACTTGTCTTGGGTCATTGTGTTGCTGAGAAGAGCTGAGTCATTCATCATTGATCATCTCATGATGTTGCTGATACCATGTACAATGTTTCCTGGTTCTGCTTATTTCACTTTGCATCACTTTGTATCATTATTTCCAGATTTCTCTGAAATCTTCCTGTTCTTCATTTTTTTATTGCACAATAGTATTCCATTACATTCATATACCACAGCTTGTTCAGCTACCCCCCAATTGATAGGCATTCCCTCAATTTCCAATTCTTGGCCACCATGAATAGGGTTGCTATACATATTTCTGTACAGTTAGGTACTTTTCTCCTTTTTTATAACCTCTTTGGGAGATCTCTTTGGGATCAAAGGGTATACACAATTTGGTTGCTCTTTGGACATGGTTCCAAATTGTTCTACAGAATAGTTGAATCAGTTCACAATTCCACCAATGGTACATTAGTGTCCCAATTTTTCCATATCCTCTCCAACATTTATCATTTTTCTTTTTTGTCGTATTAGCCACTCTGATAAGTATGAGGTGGTACCTCAGAGATGTTTTAATTTGCATTTCTTTAATCAAAAGTAATTTACAACACATATTCATACGCTTATAGATAGCTTTGATTTCTTCATCTAGAAACTACCTATTCACATACTTTGACCAATGGGGAGTGGCTTGTATGCTTGTAAATTTGACTCAATTCTCTATGTATTTGAGAAATGAGGCCTTTTTCAGAGACACTTCTAGTAAAGATTATTTCCCAGTTTTCTGCTTTCCTTCTAATTTGGTTGCGTTGGTTTTATTTGTACAAAAGCTTTTTAATTAAATATAATCAAATTATCTATTTCACATTTTGCAATGCTCTTTCTTGTTTCATCATGAATTCTTCCACTCCTCATCCATATGACAGGTAGACTATTCTTTGCTCTTCTAATTTGCTTATGGTGTCACCCTTTATGTCTGAATCATGCCAAAGGTCTGTCATATCTAAGTTCTCTAATATTCTATTTACCTCCTTAATTTCTTCTTTATTTTTTGTTTGGATTAATCTAGTTCTATGAGGTAACAGTTGAGGTCCCCCACTACTATAGTTTTACTGTCTATTTCTTCCCATAACTCACTTAACATTTTCCTTTAAAATTTGGAGGCTATACCATTTGGTACATATATGTTTAGTATTGGCATTGTTTCATTGGCAATGGTACCTTTATCAAGATGTAGTTTCCTGATCTCTTCTAAGTCTGTTTTTGCTTTTAATTTATCTAAAACCAGAATTTCTACTCCTGCTTTTTTTTTTGTTTCAGCATCAACTGAAGGATAATAGATTCTGTACTAGCCCCTTACCTTTACTCTGGGTGTGTCTCTCTGCTTCAAGCATCTTTCTTGTAAACAATATATTGTAGGATACTGGTTTTTGATCCTCTCTGCTATTCACTTCCTTTTATGTGAGAGTTCATCCCATTCACATTCAGTTATAATTACTAACTGTATTTCCAACCATCCTATTCTTCCTCCTGTTTGTCCTCTCTCTCCTTTTACTCTTTCTCTCTTCACCAGTGTTTTGCTTCTGTTTATCACCTCCCCCTGATCTGCACTCCCTTCTATCAGTTTCCACCCCACTCCACCTTCACTTGATGTCCTCTACTCTTACTTCCCTGTGGAGTAAGTAGATTTATATATTCAGCTGCTTATGTATATTATTCCCTCTTTGAGGCAATATTGACGAGAGTAAGGTTCAAGCAATGTTTGTTGCTCTCTCCTTTTATTTTCAGGAATTTCTATTTTGGTGTTTCATTGGAGATGTTTTATTTGTTCTTTTTCTAGATTGTTTTAGTTTCATGCCCAATTTATTGATCTGCTCTTTCTCTCTTTTTACTGATGTAAGTGTTTAGAGATATAATTTTCTCCTAAGTAGTGCTTTGGCTGCATCACATACATTTTGTTATGTTATTGTTATTATCTTTAATGAAATTATTGACTATTTCTATGATTTGTTCTTTGAACCATTCAGTCTTTAGTGTTAGATTATTTTAGTTCCCAAATTATTATTAATGCATGCTTCAAAGATATTTTATTCAATGCCATTTTTATTGCATTATGATCCAAAAAAGGTGCATTTAATGTTTCTGCTTTCTTATATTAGTTTGTGAGATTTTTTTATGTCCTAATAAATGGCCAGTTTTGTGAAAGTAAAATGCAATCTGAAAAATAAATATACTTCCCATTCAGTATTCTCCAGAGGCCTGTCATAACTAAGTTTTCTAAAATTCTAAGCATCTCCATAATTTATTTTGTCTTTATTTTATAGTAAGAATTAGGTCTTTGGGTAGTAAAATTGAAGTCTCCCACCAGTATACTTTTACTATTTCCTCCCATGACCCATTTATTTTTTTTCAAGAATTTGTGTGCTATGACATTTGGTACATGTTTGTCCAATATTGATATTAACTCATTGTCTATGGTACCTTTTAGCACAATATAGTTTTCCTGATTATCTCTTTTAATTAGATCCATTTTTACTTTTACTTTGTCTGAGCCTATGATTGTTAACATTTGACATTATTATGCTTCAGCTGAAGCGCAATAGATTCTGTTCCAGCCCATTATCTTAACTCTGTGCGTGTCTGTTTCCAGTGTATTTCTTGTAAACATATTGTTGGATTTGGGTTTCTAATCCATTCTGCCATCTCTTCCTTTTTTATGGGTTAATTCATCCCATCCAAATTCACAGTTATGATCACTATGTGTATTTCCCTCCATCCTATCTTCATTATCCTTCTTTTACATCCTCCTCAAAAGTTTGTTTTGCTTCTGACCACTGCTTTCCTTAATATGCCATCGCTTTTTTAATTCTCCTCCCTTCTCTTAGCCTATTCCTCTCCTATATCTCTATTGCGTAAAATGGATTTCTGTACTCTACTCTGTGGGTGTAAGCATATGTATAATCTTCCCTTCTTGAATCAGTTCACATAATTGTAAGGTTCAAGTGTTGCCCACTCCCTCCACCAATTTCCCCTCTCTTATAATAACTCTTTCTGGAATGTCTCTTTTGTATGAGATGATTTTCTCTATGTTTTTCTTCCTTTCTCTTTCTCGCAGTACACCCTCTTTCTCACCCTTTCATTCTTCTTTTGATAGCATACTAATGTAATAGACTCACACTTTTTCTTTCTGTCTAAGGCGATTCCTTTTTACCATACTAACAATAGTAAAGTTTTTAAGGTTACATATATCATCTTCCTATTTAGGAATGTAATCACTTTAAACTTGTTAAGCCCATTATGAGTTTTTACTCATTTTGACCAGTTTATATTTCTCTCAACTCTTGTGTTTAAATGTCAATTTTCATTTCACTCTGGTCTTTTCATCAGGAAAAGCTTGAAAGTCCTTTATGTTATTAAACACACACAGAGAGACACACCCATACCTAGGATTATACTCAGTTTTTCTGAGTATGTTATTGGTGGTTTTAATCCTAGCTCCTTTACCTTCTGGAGTATCAAATTCTAAGCCCTTCACTCCTTTATGGTGGTAGCTACTAATATTGTAAGATCTGGACTGTGGCTACATTGTATTAGATTCTTTCTTTCTGATGGCTTGCAGTATTTATTATTTGACCTGGGATCTCTGGAATTTGGCTATAATATTATTGAGAGTTTCCATTTTGAGATTTTTTTTTTTCAGGAGGTGACTAGTGCATTCTTTCGATTTCAAATTTTCTCTCTGGTTCTAAGATATCTAAGATCTGGTTCTAGGATACTCCAGTGTCTTCCTATTGCCTCCAGGATCAAATTATCTGTGGGCCAATTCTCCATAACCTGGAGCAATCCTACCTTGCCTGTCTTTTTACATCTTACTCAAAAACAGGTACTCTTCCAACCAGTAACATTGATCTCCTGGCTATTCCAGGAACTTTATAATTTGATGAAATAGGATGCCTAAGCTCTTTTTGTTGTTGTTGTTCATAGCTTTGTGGTAGTCCAACAAATCTTAAATTACCTCTCCACAATCTATTTTCCAGGTCAGTTATTTTTCTTATGAGATATTTCACAATTTATTCTTTTTTCAGTCTTTTACTTTGTTTTATTGTTTCTTCACAGGAAGACATAATGTGTTCTACTTGACTAATTCTAATTTTTTTTATAAATTTCATTATTTATTTTAAACTTAAATAAAAAATGAGAAAAAAATTGCCTTGTACACGACAGAACATAAGAGAAGATTCAATATAAAACAATAAATTTCCATTTCAAGAAAACCTTTATAATAAATACCACACATTATTTTCAAAGCTGCCCAGGTTTTCTTTGCTTCCTTGTAAGTTTTATTTTTGTTCTCTGCTGTGCACTTTTTATTTTATTTTTCCCCTCCCTCCTTTCAACTCCACCCTACAAAAGACTTCAATCAATCATGGACACACACACACACACACACACACACACACATGTACACACATATACATGCATACACATAGATAGCTATAAACATACATATATATATATACTCATACACATATATGTAAGGCTGTACTATGCTTATTTACACGTGTCATTGTTTCTCTGAAGGTGGATAGCATCTTCCTTCATAAGTACAACTCTTTCCATGTTTTTCTAAATTGACCAGCTCATCATCTCCTATACCACAGCAATATTCCAACCTAATCACATCCTGAGAGATTTTTTCCCCCAATTTCCTGTATTCCTTCTATTCTTGACTGCATAGCATTTATTTATACAAGAAAATTTTAATTTAAAACAATTTAAATTATCCATTTTATACTTCAACCATGCTCTCACCTTATAATACAGTTTAAGGTCTGATGTTGCTGAATCTGCTTCCTTTACATGTTTTCCCCTGGTTTCTTTGAAGACCCTGACATTTTGTTTTTCCATATGAACTTCATTATTTTTTCTAACTTGGTAATATTTTTTTTAGTAATTTAATTGGGATGGCATTGAATAAGTAAATTAGGCAAATTTATCATTTTTATATTGGCTTTACCTACCTATGAACAATAAATGTTACTTCAATTATTTAGATCTGACTTTATTTGTATAAAAAATGCTTTATGTTTATGTTCATATAGCTACTGCCTCTGTTTTGGCAATTATGCTATCAGGAATTTTATGCTGTCTAGTTATTTTAAATGGTCTAAAACAATATTAAATAATATTGGTAACACATAGTATAGTTTCCCAATTTTTCACTTTTCATTAAATCTATTTTAGCTTTAACTTTGTCTAAGATCATGACTACCACCCCTGCTTTTTTACATAATAAATTCTACTCTGGACCTTGATCTTTGTGTGTATCTTTCATTTTTATAGTGCTCCTGGTAGCGCCATACTGTTAAATTTGAATTTTTAATCTGCTATCAGTTTCCATTTACAGGTAAAGTCATCCCATTCACATTCTAAGCTATAATTATTTGTTGTATATTTTCTTCCTTCCTATATTTCCTTACTATCCTTCTTACTCTATTCCTATCCTCCTCACTCCTCTGTTGTATTCCTACCTACTACTTTGCCATACTGCTCCTTAACCTACTCATTCGTCCAAGAGTCCCTCCCTTATCTTCTTTTTTCTTTTTTTAACTTAATTTATTTTGATTTATCAACAATCACTTCCATAAACTTTTGAGTTTTACATTTTTCACCCCCTCCCTCCCCACTTCCTCCTCAAGACGGTGCACAATCTGATATAGGTTATACATATACATTCCTATTAAACATATTTTCACATTAGTGATGTTGTAAGTAAGAATTAGAACCAATAGTAGGAACCAGAAGAAAGAGGAAACAAAACACAACAAAAGAAAAAAGATAGCAAATAGTATGCTTCAATCTGCATTCAAGCTTTAGTTCTTTCTTTGGATGTGGATACCATTTTCCATCATGAGGCCTTTGAAGATGTCTTAGATCCTTGTATTGCTGAGGAAGGTTGAGTCTATCAATATTAGACATAAAAAAGTATATTCCTTTCTATTCCCATTCAACCTTCTCCAGAGGTCTACCACATCCAAACTTTCCAATATTCTATTCACCTCCTTAACTTCTCTCTTGCTTATTCTGTGGTTCAATCTATCTAGTTCAGAGAGGGGGATGTTGAGGTCACCCACTAGTATAATCTTTTTTTTTTTCCAGCCAAAGACAAAGTTCATTAGAACATCCATCATATTGGGCAGACTCTCAAGGAGTCTGAATGTTAGTGAGCTGTTAGCTAGATTTTAAGAATCTGAGCACCTTAATGGAGGCAAGGTGGACCTTATATACAGAAAGACTGTGGGAGGGATCTAGGAGTGGCCAAATAATTTGGGGTGACTGAAGGAGGAGTCTAAGGAAGATCTGAATGAGAGTGGCCAGTAAGCTGGGGTGAACAGAACTCCTGGGACCTGGACCATGTGGCAAAGGGGGAATGGAGTTTAGCTAGGATTAAGTGTGGGAAATGGCCATAGAGAGGTAAGACAATAGAGGGCTAGACTAGGTTAAGGGTAACAGAATTGGGGGATTGGGTATAGCCACAATGAAAATCCAGTTCATGGGATTATAGCCTCAGGGGAATGCCATAGATTTGGCCATGTGAGAAAGTGCAGGGTTTTTTTCTTTTTAGGGTCTAGATCCCATCCTTATCATTTTCCCCTCAAACAACTGGGACCCAAATTCTTTTGGGGTAAGGGGAAAAGGTCTTGGCTTCTGAAACTTCTTCCTGCTGGCAAGGGGCATATAGCTGTCCCTGCCTCGAGGGCATCCCAAAAAAAAGGAGGTTGACTGGAACACAGCCAGGCTGCATCCAGGGAATGATGGGGGAGGGGACACTGGCTAGTAACTGCTGTTTGCTATCAATTGTAAGTGAATGGCCTGTAGCCTCCAGACACAAATCTGACAGAAAAGACTGCAAGACCCAGATATGACAAGATAAAACATCCTTAGTTTGGATTCAGATAATTGAGTTTTCTAACCATGCAGTACCAAATCCACCTCATAACCAGACTCGGGAATAGCAAGATTGGTAACGTTCCTTTTCAAAGGAATATAATGGGGAAATTGAGTCAGGAGGATCCCATCTTAGACTGAAGCTAAAATTGTCCTCTCAGCTTTTCCCAACGCTGATTTACCACTAGTATCACATTCTCTGAGTAGCTTGTGGCATTCCTTTTCAGATGGTGGATTATTGATTATAGGTGGATTGTGATCCATTAGACAACTCAAAATAAAATCCTAGGAGTTTTACCTCAAACAGCAAGTTTCATTAAAATCACAGCTTAGGAAAAACTTTTCCATGATTTACATCTCAAACTTAAATTTGTCCTGGTGGAAAAAGCCCATCATTAGATATTTCTATAAAATTCTCAGCAAGCCACAACCCAAATAAGCTTTTCAGCTCCATGAGTATAATCTTGCTGTCCATCTCCTCCTGTATCTTCTTGAACCTCTCCTCCAAGAATCTGGATGCCACACCACTTGGTGCATTTTTGTTTAGTAATGATATTACTTCATTGTCTATGATGCCTTCCAGCAGGATGTAGTCTCCTTCCCCATCTCTTTCCATGAGATCTGTTGTTTCCTCTGCTTTGTCTGAGATCAGGACTGCCACCCCTGCTTTTCCTACTTCAGCTGACACATAATATATTCCCCTCTAGCCTTTTACCTCTACCCTGTGAGTGTCCCTCTGCCCCAAATATATTTCCTGTAAACAACACATTGCAGGATCATGTTTTTTAATCCATTCTGCATTCCACTTCCATTCTATGAGAGTGCATTCCATTCACATTTACAGCCATGGTTATTGTCGATGTCTTTCTCTCCATCCTTCCCACCCCCGACCCCGTTTGGGGTTTTCTTTCTCCCTTCTCCTCTTCCCTCCTCACTATTGTTTCCTTTTGACCATAGCCTCCCTCAGTCCCCCCTCCCTTCTATTAGCCCACCCCTCCCTTTTCTTCCCCTTTACCCTTACTGCTTTTTCTCTCCTTTCTATCTCCCTTCTTTTTTCTTTCCCTTTTCCCCTCCTACTGCCCATAGGGCAAGTAAGATTTCTATACCTAACTGATTATGTTATTTATATTATTATTATGTTATTATTCCCTTCTTGAGCCAAATCTGATGAGAGGAAGGTTCAAACAATGCTCATCTCTCTCCCTTCTTTCCCTCTGTTCTAATAGGTTTTTGTACTTTTTCCTGTAATGTAATTTACCCTTGTCTACCTCCTCCTTTCATTTTCTCTAAGTACACTTTTTTAGTTAGATCAGATTAATCCACTTACTTGGATCCATTTTATCCACTTGATTAGATTTTTTTTGTCATTACTTCAAAGTCAACTTATATCCACCCCCTTTATGTATACCGCTTTTACATGGTATAATAACAGTACAGTTCTCAAGAGTTACAAGTGTCATCTCCCCTTGTAGGGATGTAAATAGTTTGTCCTTATTAATAACATGTTGTTTCTTTCTGTCCCATTTACCTTCTTATGTCTCTCTTGAGTCTTGTATTTGAAGATCAAATTTTCTGTCCAGCTCTGGTCTTTTTATCAGGAAAGTTTGGAAGTCCTCTATTTCACTGAATATCCATCTCCTCCCCTGAAAGATCATACTCATTTTTTGCTAGGTAGTTGATCCTTGGTTGTAATCCAAGCTCCTTTGCTTTAAGGAATATCATATTCTATGCTCTAAGGTCTTTTAATGCAGAAACTGCAAGGTCCTACATAATCCTGACTATGGTTCTGTGATATTTAAATTGTTTCTCTCTGGCTGATTACACTATTTTCTCTTTGACCTGGTAATTTTGGAATGTGACTACTTTGTCATTTTCAATTTGGGACCTCTTTCAGGAGGTGATGGGTGTATTCTTTTTATGGCTATTTTACCTTCTGGTTCTAGGACCTCAGGGCAGTTTTCCTTCATGACTTCCTGAAAGATACTGTCCAGGCTCTTTTCTTCATTGTGATTTTCAGGTAGACCAATAATTTTTAAATTGTCTCTCCTGGATTGATTTTCCAGGTCAGTTGTTTTACCAATGAGGTATTAACATTTTCATCTTTTTTTTTCATTCTTTTGTTTCTGTTTGACTGATTCTTGCTCTCTCATAGAGTCATTAGCTTCCATTTGCCCAATTCTAATTTTTGACAACTTGTTTTCTTCTTTTTGTGCCTCCTTCCCCATTTGACCAATTGTATTTTTTAAGGACTTGTTTCCTACAGTTAATTTTTGTCCTTCCTTTTCCAAGCTATTGACTCTCTCTTGCATATTTCTCATTTCTTTTCCCATTTTTCTTCTACCTCATTAGACTTTTAAAATCCTTCTTGAGCTCTTCTAAGAAGGCTTTTTGGGCTTCAGACCAGTTCATATTCCCTTGTGAGGTTCCAAATGTGGGTTTGTTGACAATGTAGTCCTCTTCAGAATTTTTGCCTTGATCTTCACTGTTCCCACAAAAATAATCTATTGTATGTTTCTTTTTGCTGATGGTTTTTACTTATTTCCTGGCCTTTAAAGACATTGAGCTCTCCTGCTAGGGAGCAGAATGCACTGACCCAAGCTTCTTCTGTTGGGAGCCTAGGGTCTAGTCAATGGCTTTGTGTGCTGGGGCCTCCGATGTTGGCAGTTGGAGCACTGCTTGCCTTAGTTTTGCATAGGCACAGGGAGAACTGGTTGTTGTAGAATGCCAAAGCTGGTTTTCCAAGCTGGTTTCCACTGGTTCCCCTATTGCCACTGAGGCATTTGGGGGTATTGGTGTTTGCCTGCTCCACCACCTGGGTTTCAGGATCTCCTCCTGGTATACTGAGATTGGGCTTTCTGCTAGCCTGTTAGGATGCCTCCCATTCTGTACTGCTCCCCTTCCCCCAGGGCAAGAGGATCCTTTCCCATTAATCCCTCAAGCTACCTGGGCTACTGTACTGCTGTACCCCATCTTTCTTTTGGTTCAGCTGTTCCAGGATTATTCCTGGGGTGATATTTTCTGGGCTTTCAGAGGTTAATAAGGGAGGGTAACAGCAACTTACTTTTTACTCCACCATCTTGGGTCCCTCCTCCCTTATTTTCTCCCCCAGACCTATCCCCTTACCCTCTTTCTTTCTGTATATAGAAGACTTTTATACCTTTCTAAATATATATGTTGTTCCCTCTCTAACCCATTCCTAATCAGAATAAGGTTCCATCACTACCCACCCTCCCCCCTACTAACTTCTTCTGTATCATTTTTTCCTTTTATGCCTCATTTGTATGAGATAATTAAACAGTCTTTTTCTCCTTATACACTTTTGCATCTCTTCCTAATCAGGTATTTAGTTCTCCTACCATCCTAATACTTATTTACTGCTGTCTCTTAGTGCTGCTGTCACCACCACTCAAAGCCAATGCTGCTTCCACAATGCTATACTCCCCTCTGCTTCACTCCTTAGTACTTGCAGAACTCTGTCTTTCTAAGTTGCTCTGGGCTGAAAATAGGACTCACTATGACTTTTTCTTGGTTTTCCTGTTCAAAATTAAGTTGTTTTGCATATTTTAAGGTGTTGTAGAGGGGGATGAGTTGGGAGAGCTTGACAAAAAATGCTAACTTCTTTCCATGATTTTTTCTCTAAAATAACTTTCTAACATCACACAAAACTAGCTCCTATGTATCTTAACACTATCATTCTCAGTAGACTACAATGATCTCTTGAGCTATTTCCCACATTTTTCTTGCCTTTAATGCCTCCATTAATTAGAGGAAAAATTCTAAAAATTCAATTATAATTGCCTGGATCCACACCCTTATTGGCACAACTGATTCAGGAATTCTAGGATAAAACAAGTGTTTTAGAATTGTAGAGTGGTAAGGAAGATAAGTGGTTGCCATAAAAGGCTATTTGAGCCAGATGCATGATCAACTTATCCATCATGCGCTCATCTTTCCCTATGATCCAGTTATAATCTTATACCCAAAAACACTATTCTAGAAGCTGAATTTCCCACTTCTCTTAGTCTCTACATTTTAGCACTTCAAAGACATTCTGGTAATCACTTGATCTAGCCATTAGAATTACACATGTGCAAATATCTGTTTACATCCCTCATCTCTCTGCAGGAAGAACCTGTAATTCCCTCGGCCCAGTACTTGCCTAATAAACAACAAACACCCAGCATCCCCCTGCTGAACACAATACTGAAAAAGATATGTTCTGCTCTTATAATAGCTTTTCTGAGAAAGTAGCAGTAATTCAAAATTATATCCTTCCCTTCAGTAATCATATTTCTTGTCTAATATGTGTAAGGTTTAGAACTCTGATGACAGCAGAATTTACCAATACCACTGCTTTCTAAACAAGATTGGAATTGGCTAGGATCAAGGAACACTGAGGAAGCAAAAATCTTTAACTGAATCGGAGATGAGATGTGCAAGGTCCTTTCAAAATGTCTTTTTACTACTCACTTCCTACTTCCTTCCTCACATATATCACTTAACCTCTGAGTCTATAAATGGGTTTAATAATTCTTGTTCCCTTCATCATTCAGAGAGGTACTATAAACATGGGTTTGTGAATGTTTGTAATGCACTTAAGACTTCTTAGATATCATAGGTTAAATCTATATCAGGTTTTAGGATTCTGTTAATTTTGACAAAAAGAAAGATTCACCCTTGTTTAACACTATAGATATGTGTTCTTGGAGAAGGGGAAAAACTTATTTGTTATTTCATTTTAACCCAAATTTTATCTAGCACAAATGTCCTTTAAACAATATCAATATATGAGAAGATAGTGGGCAGGGATATAACCCATACTTTCAGCGGTATTGGAAACTCCTGAATAATAAAACTTCCTGAACCAATGCAGATTGGCAAATTCTTTGCAACATATAGTCTTAGAAAGTTGCCTAGAGCACTAAGAAGTTAAAGGTTGGACTTTGCCAATTGTCACATAGCCATGAATCATCTGACAATCTTGAAGTTATATCCTTCCTAAGAATAACTAGTATTTATAAAGTGTTTTAAGGTTTGCAAAGCATTTTGTGTGTTATCTCATTTGATTCTCACAACTCTTTGTGGTAGATGCCGATATAATTCTCATTTTTCAGATGTGGAAACTGAACCCAAGAGAGGCTAAGTGATTTACACAGGATCACACAGCAAGCAAGTGTCTGAGGCAGGATTTGAACTCATCTCTTCCTAATTCCAAGTTCAGTATTCTCTCCAGTACTGTGTACTTCCCTCTTACCTGTTTTCAGTTTCAATGTCTATTCTTTAGTCTCTGAACCAATATTTTCCATGGTAGTTATTAGCTTTTTTAACCTCTATGGAGGCAGTGTGGTACAGATTGAAAAACACTGAATCAGGGTCCAATCCTTTCTTGGACACTTGCTACTTGTATGGCTTGGGCAAGTAATTTAACTTACATATGCTGTAGTTTCCTTATCTGTAAAATGAGAGGGCTTGACTTGATGGGCTCTGAGATTGTTTCCATTTCTATATCTATGAAACTAGTGACACTAAAGAATTAAACGTTTCAGATATATATTCTTTCTTCTGGTTTTAATTTGTTTTTATTTATTTTGGTTTTTAATTTATAGAATAAAACAACCATTTCCATAAAATAGTATAATTAAAAAGTGATTACACATGAAGCTACAAATCTTTTATGTACAACTTGCTATTCCTTTAAAATATATAATAAAGTCATCATGTAAATTTCTTCTCTTTTTAATTTTTTTTTAAGCTCTACCTGTGATTTTACTGATATAGAGAACTTCTAAGGAGGACATTCCTTCCTTCTTTGCAGATTGAAAACTTTTCTAGATCCAATAGTCTTGCAAGGTTGTCTGAGAGACCAAATTATTTTCTCAGGGTTCAACATCATTCTCCAAATGCAGACCTAATATCAACATATTAAGAATGTAATTTGCAGTAGTTCAGGAGTGAACAAATGTAAATAAGCCCCCATATAATATTACCTTGTCTTTATGAAGAACTAAGCAGCTAGGTGATGCAATGGATGAAGTGTTAGTCCTAGAGTGAGGAAGCCCTAAGTTCTAATCAAGCCTCAGAAACTTATTAGCTGTGTGACCCTACATAAGTCACTTAACCTCTCTTTGCCTTAGTTTCCACACCTGCACAATGGGGATAGTAATGGCACCTACCTCTCAGGATTTTTGTGAGGATCAAATGAGATAATAATTGTAAAGCACTTAGCACAGTGTACGGAACATAGTAATGCTATAAAATGTAAGCTACTAGCTACTCTGAAACATTTTTAAAAACACACAAAAAATCTTATACATTATTTCATTTTGGACTCACAAAGATCCTATGAGGATGACAAATCATTATTATATTCATCAGATAAGAGGAAATTTGATAGAGAAGTTGCTTGTCAAAGGTCATACAACTAATTGGAGAGAGTGGCAAAAGTGGAACCCAGATCAGTCAGTCAGTAAATAACCTTTTATTAAACACCTGGGTGGTCAGCATTCTGCAGATTTTCTGAATCTGAGACTTGTGCTCCTTCTATTCTACCAGGCTAATGCCCAAACAAATCAAAGTTGTTTCTTCACTGTTCTGCAATTGTAATATGTTACATCTCCTAAACTCAATAATAAGTCTCAAAGTGACCTATTTGAAATGCCAATTCACTCTCTAAACATCTTTCAAATTAATTATTACTAAAGCACAGGCCAAACCCTGTTACTCACTCTTCTCTCTGGGACAAAACACTTCTTTTCCTCATCCCCCTTCCCCTCCTCCCCATTCTCCCCATCTCCCTCTTCCCCATTCTCCCCATCTCCCTCCTCCCCATTCTCCCCATCTCCCTCCTCCCCATTCTCCCCATCTCCCTCCTCCCCATTCTCCCCATCTCTCTCCTCCTCCTCCTCTCCTCCTCCTCCTCCTCCTCCTCCTCCTCCTCCTCCTCCTCCTTCTTCTTCTTCTTCTTCTTCTTCTTCTTCTTCTTCTTCTTCTTCTTCTTCTTCTTCTTCTTCTTCTTCTTTCACTTCTTCCTCTTCTCCTCCTCCTCTAACCCACATGCTGAGAAGGGCCCATGTGTTGTGTAGACATGTCCCTATGAGGATCAAAGGGAGGCAAAATATACTTCTCCAGCATCTTCTTCACACCAACCTTCTCCAAGGGAGACTGCTATTCCTGCAAAGAAGTAAAACAAGAGGTTGGGGCCTGAGGCCACTAATATGCTCTCCTGAGAGAGGTAAGGTACTGATTTTAAAATATATGTATCTGCTTTCTTAAATACAGTTCACCTAGGTGATTAATCAGGTTATATTTAACTTCTGATCACTTTGTCATTTGGAGGAAGGAGAAACTTTTCCCACCTCATATCAGTTGCATAATAAACACACAAAGCAAATAGCAAAGAAACCCTTTTATCCAAATCATAGCAAAACAGAAGAGTTTACATAGGATAATATATACCAGATAATACAGAGTGAAAGGGTTCTCATATTGAGAGAGAGAGATAACTCAGCCCAACCAAGAGACAGTGTCCTAGATCTCACCCAAGGGATAACTCCCTAAAGTCTCTAGAGTAGCAAGCTGGAAATGGGAACGTGATGCAGACTGCATGTTCCTCCCACATCTTCCCAGAGTCTTTTCCTTCAGAAACCTGAAGTGGTGTTGGCTTCTTCCATCTTCTCCCTCAAAGCATAAAGCCAACTTGAGACCCAAAGAAAACTTGAAGCTTGACCAGTCCCAAAGGAGAGGGATTGCTGAGAACTGAAGCTCTCTGTCTCTTGCTATCTCTTCCTTACCCCAGTGTAGGCAGGGCCTTCATCTCCATCAATAAGGAGAGAGCCCCGTACCAATGGGCTTTGGGACATATT
Source organism: Phascolarctos cinereus (assembly GCF_003287225.1). Taxonomy (NCBI): domain Eukaryota; kingdom Metazoa; phylum Chordata; class Mammalia; order Diprotodontia; family Phascolarctidae; genus Phascolarctos; species Phascolarctos cinereus. Next base: position 209,538,689 of record NW_027555958.1, read on the forward strand.
TTGTTTAGGATTTAAAGCCCTTCACGATTTGGCTCCAGTCTAAATTAAAGCCTTATTTCTCATTATCTTCTCTTTCTCTGGCCCTCTCTTCACACATACATACACACACACACACACACACACACACACACACACACACACACACACACACACACACACACACGCACTACATTATAGCCAAGATTTTCTGTTGACTGTGACTCATATGCTTTTGCCTAAAACACCCACCCTCTTCACCTCTGTCTCTTAGAAGCTCTGTCCCTTTTCTGGATTATTTCCAAGGACCATTTCCTACACAAGTCCTTCCCCAATTCCATTAGTTTTCTTCCTGCCAAAATTGCTTTGTATTTACTTTATATTTGTATACATATATCACCCACTTGAGCAGAATGCTCTTTGGTGATTGGGGCTATTTTGTCTTTGTCCTTATATCCTTAGCCTTACCACAGTGCCTTGCACTTAGTAGATAATTAATAAATGCTTGTGGATATTAACAACATTGAACTGAACAAACAAGAAAAATTTTAGACTTTAACAGTTTTTTTTGCTAAAATACACACATATTATTTCTATTAGAGTACTTTATTTTCTATATTACCCCAAAAATCTCCTATGTACAAATTTCTAGCCTGTAAATTACTTGGAAGATGAGAGAGGCAAAAGAACCATAGATCTCTGATGTACTTAATGATGCTGTGGAAGTAATGTTCACAGTAGTGGAGAAGATAGCCAATTAATGGCTTTTGAGGTTCACTAAATGCTTGAGTAAAGTTGAGATATTTAATAACCACAAAACCCATTTGCTATAAGTAGGCTCCTAATACACTAATCATGATTCCTATTATTTGTGTGGATTAAAACACGTACAACAAACCAATACATAAATTTCTTTTTAACAGGTCTGTTTTCTCTTCTAGGGAGTTTGTTGTTGTCATCATTATCTGTCTGATTTCCCCCCCCCCTACACCTCCCAGTGACTTTGCATCCAAAGAATGACTAGAATGGGTAGGATGACAAAATAAATCTGTATTTTGCCATACGATTATCTTAGAGAAAGGGGGTCTAAAAAGAGACAAACTTTGCACCAAATTTTTATAGCCAAATCAGACTGAGATCTGAAGGGAAGAAGAAAGGGGTAGAACAAGAGAAATAGAATCCCTATATTTTATCCTTACAATTTGCAAGTGTTTCCCTCCCCCACTTCCCCATTTCTCTCTCTAACACACACACACACACACACACACACACACACTTCCAAAGAAATGAATGGGTGATTGTAAATGAACATAGTGAATATTTAAGGACATAAGTGCAAATGATAAGATTAATTTAAATTAGGTCAATCACTCAACAAGAAATTATGAAACATGATGTAGCAGGCTCTCAGATACAAATATGATAAGGAAACAAGTCTTATTCCTAGGAGTTGAGGAACAAAAAGACAAAGTTTTAAACAAAACTAACAAAAATAATAGTAAACTATACAGGAACCAGGTCATCATCACAGATAGAGCTATTATTCACTATTGCTCAAACCAACCAGCGATCAATACATTTTTTATAGATATAGTTATTCCAAATGCACATAATTTCCAAAGTGTGTGAACTGAAAACTTCAAAATATAAAGATTTAGTAGAAGAACTCAAATCATGTGGAAACAGGATCAGGTACATATTGCACATGTCAACCTCTCTACTACTAGAATGGTCTCAAATATGTTTTCAGTATGATTTCAGAAGATAAACTTGCATCCTAATGCTTTGATTATTAAAAAGTAGTATTTTGTTGGCCAATATGATTGTCAATTTAACATCAATTTTAAAGGAAGATAGAAACTCATCCTAGAATGATTTCTACATGAGCTCTTCAACAAATACTTCACATGCTGCTAAACTGCTATTGTAAATTTAATGGCTTGGTAGATACTCTGTTAATATGAGAACTTCAAGTGTAGTTATAAACTAATTCAATTGACACTTCAGTTATACAATTTAAGTTCCTCTAGGAGTCAAATATACAAGGCACTGTAATATTGTAGGCTGACCTTAATTGCAAACATTTTGATGTTTAGGCTGACATGAAGGTCAGTAGAACAAGTGGTATTCCTTCATCATCTCCCTCAAGAAGTCAAGCTATATTGAGACAAATTTAAAAATACCAACATCCCATGTACTGGAAGTGCTTCAGTAAAGATTGTATTGATCACCAAAGTCGGCAAACAAGAACATATGAAGTGGACAAAAAAATATTGATGATTGATTGTGACACGACTGCAAATAGATTTTGCCAGGTATAGCCTGGGCTTCATATTGCTTTTGTTAATGGTATCCTCAGCTCCAAAACACACAATAATATATTGCAGAAGCATGCAGAACATTCAACAATAATTACTTCATTCAAAAACCTTGATAATATTAAATAGGAATTTAAGATGGAGAGCAATTTATATTCTGAAAAGGGAGAAATTAAGCAAAATTTTAATTTTTGAAATTAGAAATCTTCACTTGGTATAAATCCTAGAAATGCTACATGATAATAAAAGATATGAAACAAATAATCCCAATGTCTCAAATGAATTTGAAGGAAAGATAGTCATATGTAGACTGGAATACTGAAAAGTCATTTTTCAGGTTGATAGCACAAATCCATCCAGCAGATCAACTATACCAAAACAGTATTCAAATCAGCTGGCTTTTGCTATAATCATCATGTCCAAATGCATTTTCCCATAATATTTGAAACTAGAATAAACAGGTGTCAATGCACAATTAGAAAAAAATTCTTTTAATTTACAGTCTTTTTTCCATCTGTTCTAATAGACTTTAAATACAAGAAATTTCAAGTAAATATTATAATTTTACTTTGAAATAAATATTTTCATCATGCTATCTCTATTTCCTTTTCCTTATGAATAAAATATTTCATGGCCTCAATTTATTGCACTTGATCCTTTGAGGTAATCTTAAATTGTTATCCTTTTGTTGGTAGAATATGTAGAATAGTCCAGGACCTGCATTCATCAATACACAAAGTAGCCATCGCCGTTGTAAGAACCATAGGAGAAAATGCGGAGGAATTTAGGTATACTACCGAGGGCTTTTTTTCCTCCTGTTTAGTTTTTCTACCTCATAGTTAAATGAGCTTACAACACTGGATCATGACTCAGCCAGCTCAAGATCTGTGAGATCTGACTTTGGAGATTGAGCAGAATATTTATCCATTGGTTCTACATTCCTTCCCTGATACTAATTGCAGCTTTCTAAGTTAAGATTACAACAAATCTACATCTGTCTTTTGTGGGAGAATATAGTCTATATCTTCCCATAAAAATGCCAAAATAGATCAAACCATCATACTTAGTATTTCCCTCTATATCCTATGAAATTTTTATTTCCATAGAAGATACAGGTTTTTGGCCATGATTACTCGGACAGTCCTTTCATTTTTCCAGTCATACACTTCTTTGTTATCATCTTTTCACTGGTTCCCCAATTCAGTCCTTTAGTTGTACTTGCTTACTGTCATTCACCATATGCTTCCTGACTATACCACTTTAATTTTTCAGATACTGTAATGTTCCCTGACTCACTCACTACTGAACCCCCACTAAAACATTGTTTTATTTTGTCACAAGTTTCAAAATTTCACGAAGCAAAACAAAGAAATATAAACACTGCTAAAAGAAAAAAAAGTTTCCAATTGTGAAATTTTTCAGGTTCTCTTTCTCTTGAAGAATAAAGGGAACTAATTATCTAAATTTCCTAACTTAGAAACCTCAGTCTGTGCCATGTGTCAATCAGGATGAATGTGTCTTGATTTCCTGCTTTTTTCCATACATTATATGTTTTTTTATCCAGTTCAAAATCATGCAGATTAAAATATGTGTTGTGTTGGCTCAGAGATATAATCTCACTAATGTGGTATAATGTCAATCGAAATTCATTTGAACTAGGTTTATTTACTGAAACAATCAAAAAAGGTTTCTGTCTAATTTTTTTTACTTCATGTTCATGCTTCATTTCATATATCTTTGAGTTTGTAAGAGGGGCTGAATCCCCTCTGACCTACTTATTCAGAGGTTGAAGAAAACCTGAATTTTCTTCTTCCTCATCTGGCTTGGGACTGCATTTTCTACCTCACGATGTTCCTTCTGTCTACTTTTCTTGTGTTGATGTAACTTTGCCTTTGGTGGCAAGAGCTATAATCATTTTGTTGTATGTGTGTAGTTCCACTGAGTGTCCCAGTCACAGAGGAGGGCATTCTTGCAGAAAGAAAGAAAAAAAAATGGTCACTTGCTGTGTTGAACAGACCATCTATCTAAACCTGTCCTTATCTGGCACCTATGCCCAAGTGAAACAAGCTTCCCGATTTTTATGTGGGCATAATGCCATTATAACAGACGGACATGAGTGTAGGTAACTGGGAAATTATGCGTATATATTAAATATGGGTACTAAGAGCGTGAATCCTATCTAGGAACATCAAAACATCTGTCGGTTCTGAGCCTTTGTGTATACTGTTAGTACCATATGCCATCTCAGTGGGAGGCCCATGTAGAATGGGCAAAAATGAATTCTCATGAATTTCATGCAAATTGTTTCACTGGGTGCATTTTCCTCACCACAGGCAAAAAGCCTATGGAACAAGTATTGTGAATAAGGACACATATCATTGAAAAGTAATACAAAGGGGAAAAAAAGCAACTAATTTTAGAAATTTCAAATTAAATTCCTTGTGGTATCATGGAACACATAAAGGAATTTTTAGATGGATGCATGCTTAATTATTTCTGTACATAATCCATAATATTATATATAATACATATATATTTAACATAAAAGTCTTTACATTTGGATATTTTGATATTTATATAGGCATATATTTTTATGATTTAATATTTGATTCATTGTCATACTGGGTTAATGTTATTTTAATTCTTTTGTCTAAAAACAGCCACGTATTATAATTCTTTTATATCACCTTAACAATTTTGCTACCACAATTTGAAACTAAGTGTGAAGAAGTGAACTATTTCAGGAAACTCTTCTTGATTTTTTTTAATTGAATGTTGTTTTGTATAATAGAAGCAACACCCCCTCTATCATTTGAAGGATTTTATCTCAGTATGCTGATACCCATTTTAAGAGAATAAAAAAGTTATTCTATGGATATGTTTCACTTTTATCTACCAGAAATGTCACCCTCACAATACAGGCATATTTTATTTTTAGCAATAAATCTATTTTTTGGAAAAATGTATAAAATTTTATGGATGAATTATTTCTCTTTGGTATGTATGTATCATGGTAAAATATTTATCTCTGGTAGTCTGGTGAAGTCAATAAGCCTATTTTTGGAATTTTTTTAATGAATAAAATAAAGTGCATGAGATTATAACAAAGCCAATTAAGTGCAATTCTAAAAAGATATTTTTATTAAAAATTCATGAACCTCAAGTGAAGAATTTCTTGTATAGAGGCAACATGGCAAAATAGAGTTTGGGACCTAACATCAGGAGGACTTAAGCTCAACCTCTACCTTATATACTTAAGATATAACTTTTGAATATGTATCACATATGTATATGTGTGTATTTTAAGTAGTTTATATCTGCATCAATAAGTTTAATTTGCAAAAATAATATGGTTCATGAAACCATACTTAAATACTTCAGATATACTTAATGAATGACACAACTATTGGAATTGTCATGCTATTCAACAGTCATTTAAATTTGGGGAATCTAGTTTCATCAAATGTTCTGTCCAGTGAAGAATGCTGCCTTCATGACAATGTCTTACATTTGTTCTTGGGTATACTTCAGGATTTGGTATATCTCAATTATCAACAGTATTTTTAAACATTAAATGTGATGCCTAGAACATTGCCAAAAATTAAATATTCAACAGGATGTTCTATCTTCAACTAAAGTCATGTAATAGTTACAAAAGATTAATTCACTGCTAGGCTGTGCTTAATGAAAAGATTGAAGTAAGCACTGCAATACAAAATTACAAAATCAAGTTTTAGAACATTATGTTTTTGGTCTCTAAGAGGATGTATTTACAGAATGTATATGTAGAACACTTTGCATATAAATATATGTCATATGTGTGTTTATATCTATATCTTTATATCATCTATTTATGTAATTCTGATCTGGTCATATATTTCATCGGTATAGAAGTTTTCAATGAGGATTTTATGTGTGTGTATGAATACATTTGTACACATAATGCCTATTTGTACATACATATATGAATACATTGTACACACAATGCCTATTTACACATATTGTACACATACTACTTATTCATATATGTATATGAATAATGCTTATGCATATTTGAGTAGGCATATAATTTTGTAACTACCCTCACTAATGCAGACTGTAGTACATCTATGTTTTTTAAGACCACTGGATTCTTTCTGTAAGTCTGTCCTTGAAGATATCCAGTAATCTGGAGGCACTCCTTGAGTTCTTCAAGTATTTTGCTATCACAACATTTGGATTATCCAACTGTTAAATATTTTCAGCATTCTGATATCACTATCCCACTTCTTTTTCCATTCCTATATAGTTTCTTCAACTTTCCATAAGCAGTTTGTTGACAATATACTGTAGCTTCTTTACTCCAAATGTCAATCTTTTGGCTTCTTCTTATGCAACATGTGATTCTGATTTGTTTTGGAATTATAATGTCCCATAATCTGCAACCATGGGTTATCATCAGAAGATGATTAGTCTTAAAAAGATGAACTTTTGTGGCAGGGCTCAGCATAGGACCATTGAAAATCCTGTCCAATTTCTCAAATGATACCCAGCCTAATCTTGTCTTATTATTTAATTCTGAACTTTTTTCCTTGACCATCTTCAGTGCATGCTTGTGACATACATAATAATGAACTATACTGCCCATCATAGCACATGTCATACTGTTGGCAATATGTTTTCCCCATCTATTTTTAATGTTGACCGCTATATGGAGCTCTTTTGCATGACCATGAATCTTCAATGAGGAAATTCTATTTTATTCATGTTATGACAATAACAGCAATATTAATATGACATAGCATTAGATAATAATAAACTAGTATATCATGTTTTAAAGTTTTCAACATGTTTTACATATATTATCTCAAGTGATCCGTAACAATCCTAGGAGACAGGCATTGTTTTTATTTTCCTCATTTTATAGATGAGGAAACTGGGTCTGAAAAATATTCATTGATTTCTCCAGGGTCACACAGCTAATAATTATCTGAGTAAAGTCCAGTGTACTAGGCAGTCTAGGCAACATATCATATTTGATGTAATTAGTAACAACAGGATCACAAAAAAAAACCTCACCATTAATAGACAATATATTCTTTTTTGTTTGTGCTTTACACGGGACATCCTTCCTGATACTAGCAAACACTTTTTTTATAAATGTTGCTACACTTTCTGTAGGCATTATTTCTTCCCTTCCTTAATTTTTATTTTTTTTTAATTTGGTATTGATTTTAACCTATACTTCACCTAATCAGTGATAACTTTGCACAGTTAACTGATCCTTAATGGACCTGCTGATAGAATGTCATTTCCAGTCTATTAATATGTAGCTAATTTTCTCTTTTGGTAGTACTTGCATGTCAAGCAGCTTCTGATTTACAAGAGTTAATTTATTCAATAGTCTTAAAACTTTGTTCTCCTTCACTTTTTTCCTGAGTATATTTTAATGTGTTTTTGCTCCCTTCCCCTGGATATGCTGGAACCAGCTCGAAAGAATTTAGAAGAACCAATTGTTATATTTTCAGTCTTAGAATTTATACCTTGGAAATAAATGGTACAAACCAGTGTTTGATGTATTGCTTTATTGATTGTCTATACATGTTGTTCATCCTTCCTTCTTGAAGAGAACCGATGGCATCATAAGTATGATGTCTTGACTTGCTCATGAATTGGATTTAAGTGTGGCCCAGCTGCAAAGTCATCCGCCTCACTCTCTCCTCTAGTCATCAGAGCCCAGTGTCAAGATAAAGGTCGAGTTGTCTGGTGATGGCCTAGGATGTAGTGTATGACCTTTAAGAAAGCAATGGAGGAAATGTTAGTACTACAGTTTTGTTTTGTTTTCCATAGAGTCAGTTGTTAAACATTTACCCCATCCAATGTCTAGCTTTACACTGAAGTCACCAAGTATCAAGTAATAAGTTGGACTAGTTTGGAAGATTTTGTCAAGTTCTTTAGAGAATTTCTCTTTCTCTATTCCCTGCAACAGATTTGGGCACATAAGCTACCATTGTCTTCTTAGTAGGCTTTTTGCTTAGGTTTATCATGGGCAACGCAAGGCAATATGGCTGAAGATTCCATGGAATGGCTTATTATTGCCTTTGAAGAAACTTTGAACCCTAAGACACTAACTCCTTTCTGAGAGAAAACCAAAAACCAGTTAATTATGCTAATTACCTGCAACTTGTTTATGTATCCCTAATCAGTGTACAGTGAGAATGTCAACATGTTTGTTTCCATTCTGTGAGTAATGCTCCAGCTTTCAGCACATTAGTCAAAGATTTAACATTAAGAATACCCAACACTAAGTTAATACTTATCAATGATGTAAAAGGTATGAAGCCTGAGGCCATTCTGTCTGTCCCCTTTTATTCCACTATATCAGCATCACTATAGAAATAAACTATATAGTCCCGATGGCCATTTTGTGTGTTTATATCATGTGTTTCCATAGCCAAATAAATCATAACATAGTGGCCAATCTTCTGGTGATGAACATCTGGGTACTTAGACTGGTTCCTAAACATCAAATACATTCTATTCCTGGGTCCATACTCAAGCGTTTCCAGTTTGGCAGAAACTCCTAGGCATTTTGCTCTTTTGGCATAGCCTTGAAGAGCCTAGAGCACTTTGGTAAAATACATCTTGAGAGTTAAATCTGACCTGCTGCCTATTTTTGTAAGGCCCAAGAAGTAAGGATATTTTTTACATTTGTTTGTAAAAATGTAAGTAGCAGGCTAGATTTGGCTATGGGCAATCATTTACTGACCCTTGCTCTTGACCTTGTCTCTGACAAAAATGTAAATAAGGACTTTTGTGAAGGAATCAGATGCTTGAAGATAATGTATCTTCACAATGTATATATCTTTTACTAAATCTCTTTTTGGATAATCTGTTTATTGGCACATCAGTCCTATTAACATTCAGATATTGGGATTTGGGATATAAGGCTTTTTTTCTGATTAAATTAAAAGCCATGAAATTGAATTTAAAAGACAGTTAGAACTTTGTCACCTGTAAACAGTATATTACTGTTAAATGAAAACCAAACAAGTGTAAGAATTTCAGCTTCCTTAGAGATATTGAGATAGTAATGCCTTGAGGGAGAAATATATAAACAAATGATTAATAGATATTTCTTAATGATCATTCTTAACCAGAGTTTGCAATTGGTTTACTTATCTTACTCAATCCTGCACTTAATAATAATAAAACTAATATACAACTTGAACTCTTTTACTTTTTATGAAACTCAGAGAAGAAAGAATTTAACATTATTTGTCTTATTATTGATCCTCCACAGTTTTACTTCTGTAAAAGAAGAAAAACTCCTCAGCTTTACCTCTGCCTACTCTCCTGTATTGAGTTGTTCCAGATGAATTATGCTATTTAGCATCATTTAAAATGCTTTATTCTCTCCTACATCCATGATTTTGCTTATGATCTTCCTTATAACACACAGTTTACAGAATCTCTGAATTGGAAGGGACCACAGGAGCCATCTGCTCCAAGCTGAATCTGAACCAAAATACCATCTACAATACTTCCAAAAGTGGTTATAATGACTTTACTTAATGGCCTCCAATGAGAGGTAATCTACTACCTCTAAGCTAGTCCACTTAACTTTTAGATGAAGCTGATTACTATAATGTTGTTTCTTTTCCCTAAAAACTAACACAAATTTGTCTCATTACAACTTCTACCATTTGCTCCTATTTTGTCATCTCTGGAACCAAGCAAATCAAGCCTGATACAGATTCCACTGGACAATTTTTCAAATGACAGCTATCATTTTCCTATTCAAAACATTTACCTCTTCAAGCTAAATGTCCTTAGTTCCTTTAGATAGAACTTGTGTGGCATGATCTCAAGATGCTTCACCATCCTGTTGGCCCATATGTAGATACTCCCCAGCTTGTTAACAACCTTCCTAAAATGTAGTGCCCAGAACTGAGCTCAATAGTTCACATATATTACCAAAGCACAGTAAAGCAGCCCTGTTACATGCCCTAGACATTAAGCCTGTTTTAATGTAGTTTAACACAATTAAATATGCATTTATGAATGTGTTACATACTAGGCACTTTGTTCAGTGTTGCAGATACAAAGACAAAAAACAAAAGAGTGTTTGTCCACAAGAAGACTACATTTCTCCTAAGGAAAATAGTAAATAAAACAAATACATAAAGTTAACCCAAAGTAATTTTCTGGAAAAGAACATTAATAATGGGAAGGATAAGCAGGGGCCTGATATAGATGATATTTGCCTGAACCTAAGATCTCATTACCTTAAATGGCAAATATACCATGTTACTGACTCATTGATTTCACAATCCACCACACATATCCAGGTTTTTCAGACAAGAAAACTACTGCCCACCATGCTTTTCCCATCATATTCTTATGGAGTCTCTTATCTGTCAGTTCCAGCTTTGTATATTATCACAACTTTAGATAACCATTTTATCTATGCATTTGTTTGACCATTAGTAAAAACGTTATGTAGTATAAAGCCAAGTGCAGATTACTCTGCAACTGTACTAGAAATCTTTCTCCAAGTTAACACTAAATCATTAATGACCACTCATCCAATCTGGTTTGTCAGTAAATTTGAAATGCACCTAACTGAACTGTGCCATGTTTTCCATAAGGACAGCATGACAGACTGTGTCAAATGTTTTACAAAAGTGTATTCACAGCAGTCCTTAAATCTAGTCTAGTAACCCTGTCCAAAAAGAAAAGAGAAAAGGAAAAGAGGTCAGTGTGGCACAACCTTTTAAAAAAGAAAATATTCTGTGATTGAAACCTTCAGTGACTGCTGAATGAAACATTTTGCCCTGGTAGTTCCATGTACCTCAGCCATGAAGAGAAAGGTATGTTTTGTTATCTTTAAGGCAAAGCCAACACTGATTTTTTAGGCAGTCAGAGTTTAACTTCCTCTTAGTAATCTTTTCAGCTACATTGCTATAGTCATTCTGTGTATTATATTCTTTTCATTCTGTTATTTTATTTTACTTTCATTAGTTCATAAAGATTACCTTTGTTTTGCAGAATTCCTAACATTCCTTAGTTCTTATTGCCCAATAATATTCCATTATATTCACCTATAATATTTTTAAAGCTATTCCCCAGTCATTGAGCACCCACTATGTTTCTAATTGCTTAAATATGGGACTTTTGGATCTACTTTTGCCCTCCTTGTGATATGTGCTTGACAGTTCTATCTTTGGATCAAACAGTATGAACAGTTATTTTTTTTTACTCTTAGATATTTAAATAGATTTCAAGTAATCATTTATAGTGTGCAATTCTTCTTTTGAAAATTATCTAAATTCTTCAAATATATAGCTACTGGGAACTGGCTGTTAGTCATGTATTTGTGTTAATCCTCTATGCATCCTGGATATCAGATTTTTAAATGAAAATTGAAACAAATATTTCCTCATGTGAAAATTCATTGTCTTTATGGTTTTCATTTAATTTATTAGTGAATTTTTTAAAATTTCCTTAAATTGGCTATCGTATCTTTTTTTTTATCTCTGCCTTTCTCAAAAGAATGTCTCTTCTAATCATTTTTGTGCCTCTTCCTAATTCTCTATTTTTTTTTCAAATTCAATGACCTTTAATATTCAGGCAACATATCTAATTTAAGTTTACTATGGTAGAGGATATAAAATGTTAGTCTCAAATTCATTTCTGCCAAAATTCTTTTCCTTTTTTTCCCCAGGCAGTTATTTAAAAAGGAATGTATGGTCTTGGATTTATCAAACTTCAGACTAATGTTTTTAATTGATTCTATTTCTTTTTTATGTAGCTAATCTACTTTTTCATTTTTTAAACCAATGTCACATATTGTAATGACTACTGCTTCATAATACATTTTGAAGACTATGAACACTTTGCCCATTTTATTCATATTTTTCCTGTTAATTCTTCTTGGCCTTTCATTGCACCAATTTAATTTTGTCTTCTATAAAGTATCCATTTAGTAATTTGATTGATATATTTCAGATCTACAAATTAATTCAGATAGTATGATTTTTTCATTTTATTAGATCAATATCCAGCCATATCTCTATTATTACATCTTCCTTGTGGATGGGCCTTCTTGAGGATCCTATGAGTGTCTTCTATGTAGATTTATAAAAATCTTACATGGCAGTTTGAATATAAACTGTACTACTTGAAGACCTTTGTGTTTTGGTGGGTAAACAAAAGATATATTTCATTTATATTGTAGTCACTTCTAATGTAATTTCTCTTTTTATTTCCCCTTTTTTGTTTTTGTTCTTGTTAGTTCTATAAATAAGCATTAATTTTTATTGTGGATTTATTTTGGTATGCTGCTAATTAGATGAAGCTGTTAATTCATTGGGATTTTCTAAGTAGATAGTAATGTTTTCTACAAAACACCTTATTTTGTCTCATCTTTGCCAGTGTTTCACTATTTAATTTTGATCTCTTGTTCTATAGTGGATTTCCTAGTATATTCTTGGATTTCCAGAACTATGTAAAAAAAAACTAGAGAAATAGAGCACCTTTTTATCCATTTATGTACTGTAAAAAAAAATCTAGTGTTTCCATAATGCAGACAATACTTGTTCTTAATATTAGATACTGTATAGAATTTTTATTATACTACAGAAAGAACACTTCATCCTTGGTTCTTAGAGTTCTTAATATAAGTACTTTATTCTGTCAAATGATGTTTTCTGTAACTATTGAAGTAATCATAGTTTTGTTGTTTATATGTTTGATTGTACTGTTTTCTTAATGCTGAAGCATCCTAGAATCTCTGGTATGAATAAAAACTTTACAGGATGGCAGGACAGTAGGTTTAAAGATAGAAAGAACCTCAGAGGCCATCTGCTACAACTCTTTCATTTTATAGATTAAGAAACTGAGGTTGAGAAAGGTTAAGTGACTTCCACTGTATCATACACCATGGTTGTTTCAGAGTAAGGATTTGGAAACTGTGAAAGCAAGATTGGAAAAGAAAAAAAAACAAGTCAGGGAAGCAAATTAACTACACTTTTTCTAATAAATTTGAACCAGTTTTTCATATATTTTAGAAAAGAGAACTTTATCTGAACAATTTTCCTAAGATTTTTTCTCTATTGTTTCCCTTTTGACATATTTAATTTATTCATTCAAAAACATTTTAATTTTTTGTGATAAAAATTATTCATTTTATCTTCTGTGATCTTTTCTAGTCTCTCCTATCCACAAATCTATTAGGTATTTTTCTTTATTTTTCTCTACTTTGATGATGAGACCTTTTATATTTAAATCATGTCCTTATTTGGAGTTTACCTTTCTGTAAGGTTAATTTAAATCTAATATCTTCCATACTACTATCCAATTCCCAATAGTTTTCGTCAAATATTGAGTCATTATCCCAGTAGCTGGAGTTTGTATGTTTACTGAATACTAGGCTGATGGATTCATTTGCTTCTGTGTATTGTGTATGCATATATATATATATAATATATATTATATATATATATATATATATATATGCATGCATAAATATACATATATATTCCAGATAACAACTAATTTGAAAATGGAAATGGAAGCAGTTCTTAAATTTGAACACATACCCTTCAAATTATAAAAAAAAAAAAATATGACCAAAAAAAAAGAAAATGATAGATGTTGGAAGGGCTGTGGGAAAATAGGCACATCAATGTAATATTGGTGGATGTGTAAATAGGTACAGACATTCTATAAACTAATTTGTTGTTGTACATAAAAAGTTACTAAATGGTACATACTCATTGGGCCAGTTATACTACTGCTTGGCTTGTGCTCAGAGGAAATCAAAGAAAAAGTAGAAGGTCCTTTATTTACAAGAAAATTTATAGCAGCAATTGTGTTTTGGTGGGAAAAAAAACCAACTGGAAACTAAGAGGATGTCCATCAAATGAGGAAGGACTGAATAAACTACATGGATAAGATGGAATTCTATTGTGTTGTAAGAAATGAGGAAATTGATGACTTTTAAAAAGACATGCAGGGGCAGTTAGGTGGCACAGTGGATAGAGCACCAGCCCTGAAGTCAGGAGAACCTGAGTTCAAATACAGCCTCAGACTAAACCCTTTACACTAGTTGTGTGACCCTGGGCAAGTCACTTAACCCCAATTGCCAAAAAAAAAATACATACAAAGACTTACATGAACTGATACATAGTGAAGTAAGCAAAACCAGAAGAACAATTTTTACTCTAGCATCAATAGTATAAAAATGAACAACCACTTGACACTCAGAAGGTGTATGATCCTGTGGAAGTCACTTGACCTCTCAGCTTCAGTTTCTTAATCTATAAAATGAAAGGGCAAGAATAGATGGCTTCTGTAATTCTTTCCATCTCTAAATCTATAATTTTACTTTCCCATAAGACCTTAATTCTTACCTGGGATGAAAGAATAGTTCATTATTAGGAAAACAGTATAATTAAACATATAAAGAGAATTTTCAATATTGAGCAAAAGTTGGATTAATTCATTAACTGCTAAATGTTAGGAAATGGATTCAAAGGTGCATGCAACACATCCCTTGGCCTCTAGAAGCTGAACGTGTAATGGCGGAAATGAAATGCGTACATAATTAACTATGAAATATATATATGTAAAATAAAATACAATCAAGGGAAATATATGTTAAATATCTCATTTCAAGAGAAGTATAATATCTGGTTGAGCTGTCATAAGAATTAAGAAGAGGAAACAATTACTTCTTCCTGAAAGTATTAGACAAGTCTTTGTAGCAATGAAAATAGTGATAATGATGATGATAATTATATCTAATGTTTATATAGGGCCTTTATATTTGCAAGTGTTTTACTTCTGTTAACTTATTTGATTTTCACAACCACACTGTAGGCTACAGTATTTGAGCTGGGTATTGAAATATGAGTAGGATTCTAACTGAGGGATTCAAGGTGATATTGGTGACAGTTTGAGAGAGTAAAAGGCACAGGGGAAGGAAAGAGAAAAAGATGCTTGAAGCATAAAGAAGTAGTTCAATTGGAAGGAGGGAAGGAAAAAAGGATTTATTAAGCATCTAATATATACTAGACACTATATTAAACACTTTACAAATATTATCTCATTTGATTCTAGTATTTTCACTCATCCCCTTCAGCTCATTGGTTGAGGTGGGGGAGTTGCCATACTTCTTATTCCCCATTGCTACTCTGAGGTTCTTCCCCTACCTCCATTACTCACTAACCTTTCCTCCTTTGAGGCTCATGCAGTTCATATCTACTACTGTCCTTCAAACACCTAAACACTCACTTCCTCAGCCTACTCACCTCCTATGAGTAACTGTTCCACCCCACTTCAACCACATACAAAGATAGTCATACCCTTGATCTTCTCATCACCCATAAACTCACCAATCTCCATGTTCAAGAATTCCAAAATCCACTTAACTCACCATACTCCACTGGATTTCAAGTCTCCACCTGATTTCCCTTGCCAAAACATGTTCTTTGTCTTCAGCATGACTTTCAATCACTTGACACCCTCAATTCTCTCTCCCAGGTCATCATCCTTGAACTAGTCCGTCTTTCCTCTTTTCCCCATCTTGACTTTTTGGTGAACCGGTTCAACTCTACATCATCCTCTTCTTTTGAGTCTCTAGCCCTATCATCATATTTTTTATTGTACTTTGCCAAGCCTCAGCCTTGGATCACTTCCATCATCTGCCACTTTTGTGCCTACACACACACTACTGGACAAAAGTGGAGAAAATCATGCAATTGTTCTGATTAGGTCCAGCAAAAATTTATGTTACACAACTTCAATGCTGGGCCCTCACTGATGCTAGGAAATACTATTATACTTTCCTTATCAACTCATTATTTTTTTTTCCCACAGTAGTTCTTCTAAACCTTTTCATCCCTACTCAAACATAACATTCCTCTGCCTGCCCCCTCCCTCTCAATTGAGAATCTTTCCTCATATTTTACAGGAAAAAGAAAGGAGGTTATCTACCAAGAAAGCCTTTTTCTACCCTCTTCTTTATTCCATATCACTCATATGCCTTCTGCCATTATCTCCTTCTTCACCTGTATCTCACATGAAGAGTTGGCCTTACTTACTTACAAAGGCTAACCCCTCTACCTATACAAGTGATCCCATTCAATCCTATCTCCTCCAACCAATTGCCCTTTCTATCATCAGATAGCAATAACTTATTTTCAGTTTTTCCCTATCTACTAGTTGCTTCCCTAATGGCTACAAACTTACCCATCCATCCTCATCCACTCAGAGGAGAGTTAATGCAAAGGCTCAGAAAAAGAAGTTTCATGTGCAAGGGACAGCAACTAGGTTACCATTGTTAGATCTTGGAGTGCATGGAGGGGAGCAATGTATAAAAAAGACTGTGAAGTTAGGGAGGGGAGCAGGTTATGAAGAGCCTTAAATGCAAAACCAAAGCCTTTTTATTTGATTCTGGTGGTAATACAGAGCAACGAACCTCTCTACTGCCCTTTGGGGCTTTCTTAAATTTAAAGCTTCTGAAAATGTTATATCATGACTCATTGCTCTATATTCATTGTTTTTTTATGATTTGGGGGGGGGGGGTTAGGCAATGGGGTTAAGTGACTTGCCCAGGGTCACACACCTAGTAAGTGTTACGTGTCTGAGGCCATATTTGAACTCAGGTCCTCCTGAGGGCCAGTGCTCTATCCACTGTACCACCTAGCTGACCCTTTTCATTGTTAACTGCAATAAATATCATTTTTAAAAAGATGGGCTGTCATTCAAGGTTTGGGTCAGTACTGTGTAATTTCCTATGATTGTTCAGTTCTGGACCCAATTCATTGTGTATTTGCAACATGTATTCACAATGAATCCATTATTAAATAAATAAATATTGAATACCTATTGGATATGGTGTGATTAAACTCTGACAGGGAGAATGTAAACTTTCAACATAAGCAGTCTTTTATTGATGACAAACTAGTGTGAGCTTGATCCACTTTACTGAAGCCTTCAAAAATATATATAGAAAATCAGCCCATTTAGTTAGCATTTTTTTAACCCTTTGCCTTTCATAAAGGGAAAGAGGAGTTCAACAAGTTATCTTTACATTAGTTAGTGTAGAAAAACCAAATGATATCTATTTATCCATTCATTTAATCAAAGGAATTATTATTAATTTCATTTATGTACTCTGTAACATATTTCTTAAGAAAATATTTCTGTACATACTTCTATATTTCTTAAGAAATATAGATTAAATATAAATTTTGACCTCTGAAATCTTGCTAGATATCTTGGGGTTTATGGGCTAAATTTCTTTTTTAAGGAACATGCCTTAGATCTAAATCACTCTGGTCCTCATTGATTGAACAACAATAGGTGCCAGCCTAAGCCTTACTGGATTATTATTTAGGTTCTGATGGATCAGAGTGAGTATAAATAGCACTTGTTTTGGTTTTGGCCAGAAACCCTGAGGGTCTTCATCTCCCAGACTGATTATTTTTGTTTTGTTTTGTTTTGTTTTTGACTGGATGAAAGAGGCCACTTTTGCCTCATTTCTTACCTAGCCTTAGTCATTGAATGGGCATTGCTTCAGTCAAACTGAGACCTGTTGTAAAGACCTTAGCTTAAAAGGGCCAAGGTCTCCCACTGCATCCAGGGCCATCTCTAGTCATCCTAATCTATATCTTGCTACTAGACCCAGATGGCTCCAGAGGAGATAGTGAGGCTGGTGACCTTGCATTGCCTTCCCTCCCTTACTTGTGAGTCTTGCATCATCTTCCTGATGTCATGGTCCTCTTTGAGAATAAAGGACAAACAACAAAAATGCCTTGCTCTTAGCACAATGCCTGGCAAATAGTAGACACATAATAAATGTTTATTGACTGACTATCTTCACAACAAACCTGGGGGTTTGGTGTTATTATTAACCCTATTTTACAGTTGAGGAAATTGAGTCAGGCAGAGGTTAAATAACTTATCCAGGGTCACACAGCTAGTATGTGTCTGACACTGTATTTGAACTTAAGTAATCCTGACTCCAGGTGCAACATTCTATCTACTGTTGCTACCTAGCTGCCTATAGTACATGCACTAGAGAGTAGTGGTTCTAGGGGGATGGTTATAAAACATAGGTAGACCTAGTCCTCTTTTGAATTCCTCCTATTATATCCTTGCATGATACTCAGCTTCCCTCAATAAAGAGGATTTGATATTCTCTGATACAGAAATCTTTCCAATACATCTTCTCTAATTAGTCATTTTAGTGGTTTGTGGGCTTAAAATTTCATTTTTGTGTTCAATCATTCCATTGTGATAATTCTACCTACGTCCTACTCCTAGCAGATTGATATAAATGTTTTCTTTTTCTTTAGTTCAATTGCTGTTTAAATGTGAAAACTAAATGGTAAAAAGTGAATAATATTTGACTTGGTTAGAAATCTTAATTATCTAGTATATGGGCCTACTGTCAGCCAACTGTCTAAAAGTCTATTTTCATTATCATCAGATGCTTACAGGAAGTAAACAAAAAATCAATGTTATTACAACTGAAAAAAAAGACTGAAACAAGACTATATTTTTTATAAAAACTATTTCTGGAAGATAAGTTTAAGAAGTCTGGTGACAAAACTTAATTTTGAACCTATTAATTAGCAGAAGAAAAGCAAATGTTAATATTTGTATATATGCACCTTTCTACTCATAGTGCCTTACACAGTTCCTTTACAGGCAATGAGTACAAACTTAAAAGATGCTCCAATATTCACACACACACACACACACACACACACACACACACACACACACACACACACACACACACACTATGCCTTTCCAAATATAAAACTCATAGATTTAGATCTAGAGGGATCTTAGAAGACAATAGGTTAAATACTCTTATTTTACAGATGAGGAAATTGAGGCAAAGTGACTTTAGAGTCATACAACTGCTAACGATCTGAGGCAAGATTTGAACTCAGGACTTTGTGCCGTCAGATCTAACATTGTACTATATTATTTTGTCTCTAAAATATTCTGAAATAAAAATAATATTTTAATGCTAAAATGTTTTGTGATATTGATGAAACTGTAAATCTGTAGTTATCAAGAGTAACAATGATATTGTTCAGGCAAGCTTTTGATATTTATTGCTTACTTGCTTTCTTTAATGAATAAAAGTAACTCAGACACTGTATTAATATATCTATTGATTATACTAGTTTGCAAATTTCTTAAAAACCAAGACACCAAGCACACTATATAAATGGCAAATAAGCTTATTTCTATTTCATACCACCATAATTTCTCTTGTTTCTTAAATCTTCTTTAGCTAATGGTGAACAGAACTATGACTAAAGCAGGACAATCATGGGGCACCAGAATTGAGAGCATGCAAAAACAAAAAACAAACAAACAAACAAAAAAGAATTAATTTAAAATTTTGTTCAATTTTAGTATATAACACAGTGTCTGACACACAGTCAGCACTTAATAGTTGAAATTCCTATTGTTGTTGTTTTTAATAAGTTCTTGTGTTTTCTCTTTGTCATTGCTTTTACTGCTTTGGCAGCATAGGAAGTAGTTACGGAGAAAAAAAACAGTGTCTCTAGCATTTGCTTATAAGTGTTGTTTCATGGCATACCCTAATGTTTGAAAAAGATTTTTGTTTTTTTTCTTTTTTTTAATTTGATATTTTGCATCTCATTTTTAAGGTTTTTACTTTTAAGTAAAATTCATTTGTTAATTAAAATATAGTTATTATGTATTAGTTATGTTAATTTGATTGATGGATAAAATGTTTTCATTAATGAAAAAGTAAAAACCCTTCAGTGCACTTCCTAATATAAGTGTGTGTCTTTGCTTGCTAGCTATGTGATCATGGATAAATGACCTCCCTGAGTCTCAGTTTCTCCATCTATAAAATTAGGATATTAATAGCTATGATTTTAATGAAGATATCTAGAAAAGAACTTATAGATCATCTAGTAGAAATCAGATTCAGAAACTGAAGGCCAGAGAACTTAATTGCTTTGCTCCATGTGTAGTAAATACCAGAGCCAGTATATGACGCTAAATTCAGTTCTCTGTACTACACCCCACAGAATTGTTATTATTACTGTAAGATGCTGTAGAACAAAAAGTTTAGGAAATGTACAAATTCCTTCTACTGTGGTTTAGGTTTTACAACTCTAGGTCTTTCACATCAAATAACATTATTTTTGGTTTTCTTTTTTTCAGGATTACAATGATGAAATTCGCCAGGAGCAATTGCGTGAGTTATCTTATTTGAATGGCTCAGAGGACTCAAGTCGTGGAAGAGGTATTAGAGGAAGAGGCATCCGGGTACCTCCTACAGCTCCTTCAAGGTACATTTGTTCATTCTGCAATCAAAAGAGAATTTAAAGACTGACACATACTCACTACATGCCTCTAGACAAATCTCTATGACTAAAATTGCAGTCAGTGGTGTAGATTCCAGAGAAGCTAGCAACCTGCATTAGGAGAAGGAGTTTCCTGACACAGGGTTTCCCTGTATAAATGAAATCACAAATCCAATCTCGGTCTTGCATCTATACATGCAGTGATGTTCCAATCTGTAGCAGGTTCAGGCTTTCTAATGAGACCTAGCAAAAAGATTCAGAAGTCGTAGACTAAGGACACTCCTTGCAACTGGCAGATCACTTTCATCTCCAGGGATTCCACACCATATGGGGAGGTGAAAAAATTATAAAATGCATACTATATGTCAGTAAAAGGGCAGCTAGGTGATGCAGTGAATTAAGCACTGGGCTTAGAATTAGTAGCACTCATCTTCAACAGCTCAAATCTTGCCTCAGATGCTTATTAGTTGTGTGATCCTGGGCAAGTCATTTAACCCTGCTTTCCTCAGTTTCCTTATCTGTACAATGAGCTAGAAAATGAAAGGGCAAACCACTCCAGTATCTTTGCCAAGACAATCCCAGATGGAGTCATGAAGAGTTGAACATGACTGGAAAATGACTGAACAACAGATGGGCCGGACACTAGCCTAAGCTCTGAGGATATAAAAGCAGGCCTCTACGAACTTGCATTTTACTCAGACATACTATGTATGCCCCCAAACTATGTGTGTCAATCCTGCTGTTGGATTTTTAAGCTCCTATTATGTATCTGGAACTTCAATAGGTATTAGAGGTTCAAAGACAAATAGGAAATAGTCTCTACCCTCAAGGACTTTATATATGGGCAGCTAGGTGATACAGTGGAGAGAGTGACAGGCCTGGGGTCAGGAAGACTCCTCTATCTGAGTTCAAATTCAGCCCCAGACTCTTATTAGCTGTGAGATCCTGGCAACATCCTGTTTGCCTCAGTTCCTTATCTGTAAAATGAGCTGGAGAAGAAGACATCAAAACATTCTAGTATCTTTGCCAAGAAAACCCCAAAAGGTATCACAAAGAATTGGACATGACTGAAAAACAACTCAACATTCAACATATTCCGGACACTGTGCTAAGAGTTCTGCAAATATCTCATTTGATCCTCACAATAATCCTGTCTTATAGATGCTACTATGATCCCCATTTTACAATTGTGGAAACTGAGACAGACAAAGACTAAGTGAATTGCCCAGGTTACACAGCTAATAAGTATCTGAGGCCAGAATCAAACTTAGTTCTTCCTGACTCAAGTCCTAGTACTTTATCCAGTGCACCCTATAGCTAGCTAACATAACCATATCAGGGGAAAAATTCTTGCTATGCCATGCCTTATTGTGCTAGGAATGCCAGTAAAGATATGGTAGTAGGAAGAACATTGAATTTGTTTGTATCTGAAACCGCTGCTGAATCAGTTTAGACTTAATAAATATATTTACAGAAGCAATTTCAGAAAGCCAAAAGAAATGCTCTTTCATATATTATTGCTGAAACCACTTAGAAATTCAGATATATTTCACATGGGGGGGGCGGTGTATACTGGTGTTCAGGGAAGAGTAGTACCTCTGTTGTAAGGACTGCCAAGCCCTTTGCATGACTGCTTTCTATCTTTGGTGTTCACTTGCTATCAACTCTCATTTGTGACTCCAAGAACCTGTAGCGTGCTCAGCAGCCATATTTCAATAAACATTCCAGCAGATGTGCTAAACCAGCTTGAGGAGAACTGAGGGGCATTAAACCTGTCAGTGAGTTGGTGGTGTCTACCCCAAGCATGTGAAGACTTCCCTTGCTGGAATGGGTAGATGAGAATAATTTATTCCAATGGCCACGAAGGAAGCTAAAGCAGGCATTGTGGAGTGCTTGGAGCTTGATTAGATATTGAAAAAGCCAAGGTCATCCACTGCTTTCTGGGACATTGCCAGTAGTCTTGACTTTTGTCTTTTCACTGGACTCCAATGATTCTGGACTCCAATGACTTGAAGAGGGAGTGAGGCTGACAATTTCATGCAGCTCTGCATCACTTCAATCCAATATATGCATGAGTCAAAATACATCACCAATACTATTTTACAATTTTCATTCACCTCAAAATCCTATGTTGTGGATAAGTAATAAAGCACCAGATGTAGATACACTGGGAGTTGTAGTCATTACCCTGAGCACAGGTGGCACAGGCCATAGAGTTATCTTCTCAATGGACTGAAGGAGCAGTGGGATTTAGCAGCCCTCTGCGAGTATGAATAGCCTTTTTAAAGGACCACATTGATCACTTGCTAGCATAAGGAAAGGGCTAAAAAGGGCACCCTAAAAATTGTCTGCTTCACCTAACCTAACCCTGGATTACTTACTGAGGCATGTGGGGGTCCTACTCTGCAGATGAAACACAAAAAATGAGCAAAAACTTTTTCCACTCACTGTTGGTACATGGAATGTTCTCGTGCTTATGGACAACACAAAATCCAGTAGACATGAAAGACAAAAAGCTCTTGTTGTGAGAGAGCTCAGCAGGTATTGTATCCAAATAGCATCCCTGAGTGAAAGAAGATTGGCAAATTAAAGTCAGTTTACCAAAGTCAGAGCTGACTGGCTCATGACAATGCAATTGCCACTTGGAGGAATGCACCATGTCACCGTCATCAGTGTTTATGCTCCCACCCTGACAAAGTGTGATGAGGTCAAAGAAAACTTTATGAAGACCTAAAGACCATCATCATCAGTGTGCCAAAACAGGATAAGCTTGTAATTCTGAGTGACTCTAACACCAGAGTTGGCACAGATAATCAGACATGGCAGGGAATCCTTGGGAGGAATAGTCAGAAACAGCAACAGAAATGGTTACTTGCTACTGAAGATTTGTGTGTCTCATGACCTTCTCATCACAAACACTATCTTTCATTTACCTAAAAGCAATAGAACTCCATGTATGCACCCTCATAACAAATATTGGCATTTAATGTCTATTAAATGTCACTGTAAAAAGAAGAGACCCATAGGATGTGAGAATAACAAAAATGATGTGTGGTGCAGAGTGCTGGACCAATCATAGGCTTATCCTCTCTAAGTTAAATATTCACATTCAACACAAGCAGTGGCCCCAAGGCAAGATGACTACCAGAAGACTTAATGTCAACTGATTAGAGTGCTTCTCCTTATATCAACATTTGTTGCTAACCTGGAGAGAAAGATGAGCCAATACACGGTTTGCAACGGTGTAGCAGAAAAGCAGTGGGCAGCTCTCAAAGATTTGGTATACAGTATTGCATTTACTCATCTGGTACAGGACACTCACAAACATCAGGACTGATCTGACAAAAATGACAGGTGAAATTCAGAAGCTGTTAAAATGAAAAACAAGAATTCCACAGGACTTACCAGGCAAGATAGTTTATCTGTCTCTAAAATGTCAGCATTTAACTCCATCAAAAATAAAGTGAAAGTTAATCTTGGAGAAATGTAGGATTCTTGGCTCAGTAAAAAGGCATATGTAATTGTGCCTTTATGTTTTACGTTGATGGTAACAATCCAAATCACTTTTTGATGCCCTAAAGTCTATTTATGATCCAAAGACCTATGCTACATCTCAAGTACTCAGCCCTGATGGAGCCACATTGATTAGTGATAAAGGCATGATCCTGGAAAGATGGGCTGAACACTTTCATAGTATTCACAAAAAAACAATGCTGAAGCTACTAACCATATATCTCAAGTTGAAGCCAGTTCCTCTCTAGCTGAATTTCTAACTGAAAAAGCAGTTTTGAACACAATTAGTCTAATATTGTATTGAAAGTACCTGATTCTGTTCTGGCTGATGTTTACAAAGCAGAGGACTCATTGCTCATACAAAAGGTAACTGAAATCTTCTGGATTATATGGCAAGAGGAGGCTGTCCCCCAGGAGTTGAAGGGTGCCTGTGTTTTCCATCTCTATGATGGAAATGGAAATGGCTTGTCCAGTGAAAATCACAGGGGAGGTCATTCTTTTACTCATTGCTGGAAAGATTCTTGCCAAAGTTCTCCTAAGAGGCTAATTTTTCACCTGGAAGATAGTCCTCTGCCCAAAAGCTTGTGTGGCTTCAGAAAAAGAACAATCGATGTGGTATTTGCTACCTGACAACTCCAGGAAAAATGCCAGGAGCAGAAGAGAGGTCTGTATGTAATGTTTTTTGATCTGACCAAGGGCTTTGATACTGTCAGTTATGAGGGATTAGGGAAGATCCTGGCCAAATGTGGTTGTTCAGAGAAGTTCATCAATATCATATGCCAGTTCCAACACAGTATGCTTGCACAGGTTCTGGATAATGGATAATGCTCCTGCGCTTCACTAGTCATCAGTGGAGTGAAGCAGGGATGTGTGCTTACTCCCATTCTTTTTAGCCTGATGTTTTCAGTGATGTTGTCCGACACTTTCAACAAAGACAAAAATGGCATCAAGGTCAGCTACCAGGTTAATGGTAAATTATTTAACTTGAAAAGGCTGCAAGCCAAGAGAAAGATGGAGGAAGAGTTGGTGAATGACTTGCTGTTCACAAATAAGTATGAACTCAGTGCAGCCTCTGAGTATAGATTAATTCTCTGCCACCTGTGCTAATTTTGGACTGAAAATCAGTGCCAAGAAAACAAAAGTTCTCCACCAGCCAGCACTGCACCATCCAGTTACATAGAACCATCAGTTACAGCAAATAGAGAATTTCTGAATTCTGTGGATAAGTTCACTTACCTTGGCTATATGCTTTCCAAGGTTGTATACATAGATGAGGAGGTTGATGCATACATTGCCAGAGCTAACTCAGTGCTTGGAAGGCTCCAAAGGAAAGTGTGGGAGAGAAGAGGTATTAGGCTGCCTAACAAACTGAAGGTGTTGCAGAGCCATTGTGCTGACCTCCTTGCTGTATGCCTGTGCAACCCTGAACAGTATACTAGCACCATGCCAAGTAACTGAATTGTTTCCATTTGAATTGTCTTAGGAAAATAAGGTACTGCACACTGAAGTCCTTTCTTGAGCTGAATTGCCAAGCATTAAAACTATACTGCAGATAGTGCAATTCTGATTGGTTGGCCACGTGACCTGAATGCCAAATGTAGGTTTGCCTAAAAAATTATTTTATAGAAAACTCCCAAAAAGCAAACATTCACATGGAGGTCAGAAGCAGAGATACAAGGACACTCTCAAGGTCTCTCTGAAGAACTTTGGAATCAACTGCATGACATAGGAGACAATGGCACAGGACCACCTAGCATGACATGCCCACATCAAAGAAGGTGCCTATGCTCTATGAGCAAAGCAGAATTTCAGTAACTCAAAAGAAACATTAGATGCACTGATTTAGAAACACTTCCACTTCCAATGTTCACAATGTTCTGCCTGACCTGTGGTAGAGCTTTCTAAGCTCATATTAGGTCTGATCAGCCACAATCAGACACACTGTACCTTGACCCCAACACAGTGATTTCATTTTGGTCCTTCAGCATGAAGGACAACAAGCAATTGTGTTTGCATAGTGGAATCTCTTGGTGTCAAGTATAGTTTGTGGGATTATGATTTTTGAAGATTTTCAAAAGAAATCACTGGTGTTCAGAGAATCAGCATAATAAATATATCTCTTTTCATAGACAACATTCTCAGAAATGCAATTCAGTTATTGCCTATACTCCTTCAGCAGATGGTCTTAAAATCCATAAAGATGCAGATATGGCAAATTATTTTCTGTATCATGTGGAAGTATTTGCCCCAAAATATATTGACATAATATGCAGGCTCAACCCAATATTTGAATTTTATCCAAGGATATTTTTACAATCTGTATCATTTCCTTGTAATAGTCTAAGTTTCTAATTTAAACGTCATTTAAGTACAAGGAAATATATGGGCAAAATTTGACTCCATGTAACTGGCAATTTAGAGCTGACCAAAGCAAAGTTTTCCTGAAATATTCAGGATTAGATATTTTTTTATTTCGTCTGAATAAAGAAAAACACAAAAATGAAACGCAACAGCTGTTTTTTTTTTCTTACTATACAGAAGTACTGATCCATTAATGACTCAGTGGCAACTGTAGCACAGGGAAAAATACATTACATCAGAAAACCTGGATTAACTTCCCTGCTGTGCCACTTATTCATTTTATAACCTTGGACATGGCATTTCATCTGGATGGGGTTTGTTTTCTTCATCTGCAAAATGGGATTATTAAAATTGATGCAACTTTTTCATAGTATTGTTGTGAGGAAAATCTGTTATAAGCCTTAAAATACTACACGAATGTGAATAACTCTGAAGGAGAAAGTAGATGTCCATTTTTGGGAAAAAAGACTGAACAAATTGTGGTACATGGATTTAATGGGAAAGTATAGGAAATGATGAATATGAAAAATACACACATGGGAAGTCATATGAACTACTATAAAATGAAGCATGTGTAACCAGGAAAATAATATATACAAAGTTTACAATGATTAAATGGATAGAATGATAATAATAACAAAAATTGAAACTGAATACTGTGTAATTTTAATGATTAAGCTCTGCCTTAAAGAAGAGATATAAGAATTTAAAGTACCTTCATTCTTTGCAAAGGTAGCAGACTGTAGGTGTGAAACAGTATGTGACCTTTCAGACCTGGCTGATGTGTTAGTGTTGCTTAATTTGTTTTGTTATGTAGGATGATTCTCTGAGTGGGAGAGAATGTGAAATATATGGAAAATGAAGGCAATGTAAAAACAAAAGCTATCAATCTTCCCCTCTCCTACAAAGAATGTGAACAAATACAGAAAGAACTTACTTAAGAGTATCTAAGTATGCAGTTTTACTGTGGATCCAGTGACATCAATATTTATTAAGTGCCTACTTATGTGCAGTCTCTGACCTCAAGGAGTTTACAATCTGACAGAGAAAGACAAAATACAAGAGGCTGAATTTGGAGAGCAGTGTGGGGAAGAAAGCACAGTGGAGAAGTGGGCCAAAGAATTCCTAAAGTAGTGAAGCCCGATGAGAAATGAGGTGCTTTAACTGAGTTCTCTCAAGTTGGACATTTAAAATTAATGACCCCACCCTCCAATCAGAGAAGCAGAAGGTAATGAAGAGGTAGAGTTCTAAGGTCAATGAGATCTTACTGGATGATGGGGCTCTCCCAATACTGGACTTCCTGAGGCATTGTGAGGAAGTCAGCCAAAGAAGTCTCCAAGTAGTGTAGCCAGGTGAAAAATGAGGAAATCATATGAAGTCATGTGACGAACTGGTAAATTCTGAGAGACAACATAACCCTAGCAACTGAGGGAAGAGAGTACACCAAGCTATGGTGTTTTCTTTCTGAAATGGATGGCTTTAAATTGGAGGTGACTGTAGAAAAGATATTTGCTCTGAGTTTCTGCTCCTATACTTTATTGCTTAGAAGCAGAATTTGAATTTTTTCGATACTGTACTTTTCTGGCTCATTGAAAATGTTAAATCAGCATGCAAATGCATATTGCTATGTTATTGATGCTCTTTAATGCAAATAGCAAGTACAGATTGGAGTGAATTACATAATTACTTGGAAATGAGTGAATTTATTTTCTCTCTGAATCTGTCATAATTCTAAAGTTTAGTGAGCAATGTCTCATTGAGCTTTCCTTTTAAAATACTTGCCTGAACAATAATTTCTTTTCAAGCATTTTTTGTTTGCTTGCTTGCCACATAATTGTATGGCATCTATACATCTGCCAACAAGAAAAGGGACTCAAAGTTAAATATTTTGAAGAAAATTTCATTAAAGAAAAGGAAAACAACATATTAATATTCTGGCACAATTAACTTAGAGTGATCCAGGGTCTCTCAGAATTTCACAATGTCTATTTTCCAAGTTAATTATCAGTCCTTACATGAGGAGCAATTTTGTAAGAAGTACACTCCTTTGCTCACACAAAATGAAGTAAGGTGTGCTACATGTGTACTGGAAGGTGTCTTTTTTCTTCCCTGGTATGGTATAATACTGTCCTCTTTCATCAGATGATGTTTTTTCCTAGCAAATATGTCTTAGAAACAAATACTAAAATTTTACTTTCAAGACTTCCAGTGCCAAGATGGAGGAGTGAGGAAGGAGCCCTGTGAAACCCTCCTAAAGAAAAACCACCTCAGGAGTGATCTAGTAACATGGAAGCAACTTATTAGCCTGGCAGGAAAGGTTTGTCTCACTGTGGTAGGAAAGGAGCCCGCCTAAGACCAACAGCAGCAGCCCCCTGAACAGCAGAAGGCCTGCAGCAAGGATCCAAGTTTGGGGCAAGGCAACCACCTAGGCAAATGATCAATCTGTGCAGCACAGCAAGGCCCCACCAGCTACCTCATCGCAGCACAAGTCACCAGCAAGGCCTTGACCCCATTGCTGACCAGTAGTGAAGCCCCAATCCATGGCTGGCCAGCAAGGAAACCCCACCCCTCGGGACTGACAGCAGAGAATTTTGTTTCCATAGCAACTCAGCAGCAGGGCCTAATAAGATTTCTCCTCCAGGGTCTTCTAGCAGAGAGTCCCTGTTTCTATAGCAACCACGCAGCAGGGCATCACCCCTGGGGCAGACTAGTAACAAGATTCTTCCTCCAGGACCAGCCACCAGAAAGACAGTGTTACAATAGCAATGTAGCAGAAAGGCCCACCCCTGGGGCCAGCCAACAGCCAAACCCAACATCCAGGGAAAGTCAACAGGGAGGCCCCACCCTCAAGTACATGCAAGAAGGGTAGCCTACCCTGCAGTGAAAGCAAACAGCTTTGTATTAAAGCCCAGCGAAAGCCAGCAATAAAACCCTAAGCCCCAGCACAAAAAGCTTGGATAAGTTCAGGATCAGAGCCCAACTCTCACATAAAAACACTAAGTCACACGCACGCGCACACACACACACACACACACACACAAGGGCGGGGACAGGAAAATGAACAAAAAAGAAGAAATTGACTATAGAAAGTTATAGTGACAGGGAGGAGCAAAGAGTAAACTTAGAAGAAGACAATAGTGTCAAAATAAATGGCTAATGTGAAGCCTCAAAGAAAAATGCAATTTGATCTCAGGACCAAAAAGAGCTCTGGGAAGAGCTTAAAAAGGATTTAAAAAAAAAATTTAGAGAAATGGAAGAAGAACTGCAAAAAGAAGTAAGAGTAATGTCAGAAACTAATGAAAAAAGTCAATAGTATGGAAAACGATATATCAAAATTTAATGAAGAAAATGACTCTCTAAAAAATAAAATTGGCCAAATGGAAAAGGAAGTCTAAAATCACATGGAACAAAATAATTCTTCAAAAATCAGAATTGAACAAGTGGAAGCTAATGATTTTATCAGACATCAAGGTACAATAAAACAAAATTTTAAAAAAGTAAAAAAAATAGAAGAAAATATGAAATTTTTCATTGGAAAAATAAATGACCTAGAAAATACATCCAGGAGAAATACTATAAGAATTATTATACTACCTGAAAGTATTGATTAGAAAAAAAAAAGCTTGTATAACACAAATAGAGTTTACCTTAAATGATAAGTATTGTTTATCTAAAACCATCAGCAAGCATTATCTGTAATGGGGATAAGCTGGAACTTTTCCAATACAATCAAGGGTGAAACAAGGATGCCCATTATCACCTCAATTATTTAGAATTGTACTCAAAATGTTAGCTATAGGAATAAGAGAAGAAAAAGAAAGGAAAGGAATTGGAAAAGACAATGAGGAGAAAAAAAACTACCACTCTGCAGATGTTACAATGTTATACTTAGAAAATCTTAGAGAATCAGTTAAGTACTTGAAATTTTTAACAACTTTACCAAAGTCGCAATATCAAAATAAACCCATGTAAATCATCAGCATTTCTATATATTATCAACAATGCTCAACAGCAAGAGACAGAAAGAGAAGTTCCATTTAAAATAACTGTAGACAATACAAAAAACTTGGGAGTCTACTGGCCAAGACAAACCCAAGAAGTATATGAACACAACTATAAAACACTTTTTACACAAATAAAGTCAGATCTAAAAAATTGGAAACATATTAATTACTCATGGATAGGTTGAGCCAGTATTATGAAAAATAACAATTCTGCCTAAATTAATCTATTTATTCAGTGCCATAGTAATCAATTATCAAAAAAAAGAGATATTTTATAGGGATAGAAAAATGTTGACAAAATTCATCTGGAAGAACAAAAGCTCAAAGATATCAAAGAAATTAATGAAAAAAATATGAAAGAAGGTGGTCTAGCCATACCAGATCTCAAACTGTATTACAAAATGGTAATTACCAAAACAATCTGGTCTTGGCTAAGAAATAAAGTGGTAGATCAGTGGAATATATTAAGTACAAATTACATTAGAGTAGATAACCATAGTAATCTACTATATGATAAGTGCAAAAATCTAAGCTTTCAGGACAAAAACTTATTATTTGACAAAAACTGCTGGAAAACTGTAAGACAGTATGGCAAAAACCAGGTATAGATCAACATCTCACACTCTACACCAAGATAAGGTCAAAATGAGTACATGATTTACATATAAAGGATGATAACATAAGAAAATTAAGAGATCACGGAATAGTTTGTCATCAGATTTATGTATAAGGAAAGAATTTAGGACCAATTGTATAGAGTGTATTACAAAAGATAAATAGATAATTTTGATGACATAAATTTCAAAGATTTTGCACAAACAAAACCAATGTCGCCAGAGTTATAAGGAAAGCAGAAAACTGGTGGGAAATTTTGCAGCAAGTATCTCTGATAAAGGCCTCATTTCTCAAATATATAGATGGAGAACTGAGTCAAATTTATAAAAACGCAAGTCATTACACAATTGACAAATGGTCAAAGGATATGAACAGACAGTTTTCAGAAAAGAAATCAAAGTTCTCTATAACCATGTGAAAAATGCTTTAAATCGCTATTGATTAGAGTAATGCAAATTAAAGCAACTTTGAGGTACCACTTCACAGCTATCAGATTGGCTAATATGACAAAAAATGAAAATGTTGGATGTTGGAGGGGATGTGGGAAAACTGGGACACCAATGCACTGTTGGTGGAGTTGTGAACTAATCCAACTGTTTTGGAGAACAATTTGCAACTATGCCCAAAGGACAATAAAACTTTTCGTGCACTTTGATCTAGCAATACCACTGCTAAATCCCTAAACCCTAAATCCCAAAAATATATGAGAAAAAGGGAAAAGGACCTATTTGTACCAAAAAAAAAAAATTTATAACAGCTCTTTTTTTTGTGGTGGCTAGGAATGGGAAATGAAAGCGATGCCAAGCAATTGGGGAATGGCTGAACAAGTTGTGGTATATAAATGTAATGGAATACTATTGTTCAATAAGAAATGATAAGCAGGCAGATTTCTGAAAAGCCTGGAAAGTCTTACATGGATTGACGCTGAGGAAGTGAGGAGAACCAGGAGAACATTGTACATAATAACAGCAACACTATATGATGACTAACTTTGATAGACTTAGCTCTTCTCAGCAATGCAACAATCTTAGATGATTCCGGAATACTAATCATGAAACATGCTATCCACATCCAGAGACAGAACGATGGAGTCTGAGTACAGATCAAAACATACTATTTTCCCTTTTTTTCATTTCTCATGGTTTTTCCTTTTTGTTCTGATTCCTCTTTCACAATTTGACTAATGTGCAAATATGTTTAATATGATTGTACATGTGTAACCTATACCAGATTGCATGCTGTCTTGGATAGAAAGGAGGAAAGGAAAGGGGGGAATTTTAGAACTCAAAATTTTATAAAAGTGAATGTTGAAAAGTAAAAATAGATAGATAGATAGATAGATAGATAGATAGATAGACAGATAGATAGATAGATGATAGATAAATAGATAGATACATAAATTACATGAACCGATGCATAGCGAAGTGAACAGAACCAGGAGAATGTTGTACACAGTAACAGTAATATTGTACAATGAAGAATTGTGAATGGTTTTCAGCAACACAATGATCCAAGATAATCCCAAAAGATAATGATGAAAAACACTGTCTGCCTCCAGAGAAAGAACTGATATTGTGTGAATACAGACTGAGGAATTTTATTTTTCTCTTTTTTTTCTTTTATTCAAGTCTTCTTGTGCAAAATTATTAATATGGAAATGTTATACATAATTACATATGTATAACCTATATCTGATTGATTATCATCTCAGGGAGGGGAGAAGGGATGGAAAGAGGGAGGGATAGAATTTGGAACTCAAAACTTTAAATAAAAGTGTTTTTACAAATGACAAAAAATATAGGGTATCCCAAAAGTCTCAGTTCATGCTAAGTCTTTTGGCGCCACTAAACCTTTTTGGGACATCCTATGTAAGTGACTAAATTGCACTGTTGAATTTGGAAGAGAACATATAGAAAATGTTGCTATTGCTTTGATAACATGTCTGTTATTTTTCTAATGAAAACATAAAGAGATTAGATGTAAAATCTTATTTAAACATTATTGATATTTTGTTTATTTTTATTGATTGTTATTGTTATTTTTGTCCATTATTGAAGAGGATAATGACATCAAGAAGGTGACGTCATGACTTATAAGTGAATTGGATTTAAGTGAGGGAGGACTGTACAAAATCACCAGCCTCACTTTCTCCTCTGGAGCCATCTGGGCCCAGTGGCGAGGTATAGATCAGGATGACAGATTATGATAAAAGAAAAAATAGAATGGAAAAAAAAACTACTTTCAATGTCAACTTGACATTATTGATGCAAGGAACCAAATGGTGTTAAACTATTTTCTATTTCAAAATAAACCAAAAAGAAGTTGGATTATTTAAAATGAGAAATTAGGAATGTATCATTTTCATACTTCTAACAAAATATTAGAAAAGGAAAAAATACAGATAGGAAAGTACTATATATCCTTCAAGAATGCAAATTAATACGTAAAGATGTCAAAGTTGAAATATTAGTATAAATGTATTGAATCATGTCTTGAAGGTCATTTATTTTAGAATCATTTTCTTTGACAACATTCATACAAAAGATCTAATATTTTAGTGATGATGCAAAAGAGACAACCAAGTGTTCACTACATATGTTAATGTGATATGTACTACACAGCTGATGAAACCATAATTTGACAATTCTTCAAATAGCCTGTAGACAAATTTCTTAGAGGATTTTTCATCAGATGAAAAATTCACCGATGCTGGGTGAAGAGGTTTGTAACTTGGCTCAGTAGATAGCACTTCAAAAGCATCCTTATAGTTTGAAGTTGGAACACTAAGGCATGATAGATAAGGCAAGGCAAGTGAATCAAATGTGGAATTCTAGCATTCTAGCATGGTGTTCTCTGAGTCACTAAACTTTTCACAGCTTGAAAGGACCCAATAGATCATCTAGTCAAATGCTGATGTTTTACAGATGAGAAAATGGAGTTCATCCTTTGAGGAAATAATCAAAAGAAAAATAATCTAACTCCTCACATGTTTCAGAAGAATATGAAACCTCTGAATATCATAAAAGTTGGCTGATCCCATTTGATCTGCTGCTTTTAGAGAAAGTAGCTTTTGTGTTAATTCCTATGGCCAAAAAGAATTTAGTGATTTTCTTAGCATGGTTTGCTGATGAGTTTCCCCAGCACCATAATTACAATGAGATGAGCTATGGTTCAGGTTATACCTTTGGATGGTAACTTATAGCAGAGAGAGCTACTAGGAGAGAGTAAAATTAAATTGAAATTTCAGATAATTACAAATACACTGCAATGTAATGCAACAGAGTAATCTTACTCTAATGATTAGAAACTTTAGTAAAGTTAATTTTAGTAACTTGTGAAAGGCAGTATGATATAATGGATGGAGAAACAGCCTCAGGGTCTAGAAGACAACTTGAATTCAAGTCTCATCCATGACTTATAATAGCTATTCATTCCTAAGTAATTTGATTAACCTTTCCAGATCCAAGGAAATTTTCTTAAATTGTAAATTATATGCTAGTTACTATTCTGTATCATTTGAGGGAATTTCCATAATGAGAGCTCCTCTTTGCTAATGACAGCATACATCTAGGCAAAGAGAATGGGAAGGGTATTTCTTTCATTGGAGAGATAGTAGCAGTATCCATATTCAAGACTAGAACTATAGATACATGACCTTGACATATCACCAAGTATGTAGATAATTGAACAGATAATGTAATATTAATAAATAGTTCTTTTTCTATATTGTTTTAAAGTTTATGAAATGATTACCTCACCATAGCCTTTTGAAGTACATAGTGCAAATATTGTCATCCCTAGTTTATACTTGAAGATACTAAAGCTCATAGAGGTTACATAATTTCCAAATTTACACAACTAATAAGTGACAGAGTTTGAATTCCAATCCAGTACCACTGACTACAAATTCAAGGCTCCCATCAGTATATACCCAGTCCTATCAGATGTAGATATTAGTTTTGGATTGACATGGTGTTATAATTCTTTACCTTGATTTTCCGTGTTACATAAATGGAATCCCATGTGTGGTAAGTGCATTAGAAAGAGCCGTGTCATGGATGTGGGTAGGTGCATTAGAAAGAGTTGGTGTCATGATATAGGACTGTAATTCTTGCTACTGGGGAGGCTGAGCCTGGTGGATTACTTAAGTTCAGAAGTCTGAGCTGCAGCACGTCAAGTCAATTGAGTTTCTGCACTAAATTCAACATTAATATGAGAAGCCCCTGAAAATACTGGGTCATCAGGCTGCCTAAGGGGGTGAGTGAGTAGGTGGGTAGGTGGAAGGCTTAATCTGGGCCACATTACAAAAGGAACATATTAAATTTCCCATGTTGATCTACAGTAAGATTGGGATCATGAGTGGCTCTGTACTTCCAGCCTGGGTAAGATAGAGCAGATTCATTCAGAAGAAGAAGAGGAGGAGGAGAAGGAAGAGAGGAAGAGGAAGACAGAAAGGAGGAGAGGAAGGAGGGGGAGGAGGAGAAGAAAATAAAAAGAAAAGAAAAAATACTGAACTAGGAGGTACAGTGCCTGAGTTTTAAATCTTAACTTTGCTATTTACTATTTTATGACTTCAAGCAAGTCACTTCATCTGTAATGCTCTTGGTTTCATTTGCAAAATGATCTGCATGGGCTAGATTGGCAAGAATCTTCTAGCTCTAGACCTATTCTTTTATGATCCTATACATGATATTTGATAGCCTTCAATCTTGTATCATCTTTGCTCATTCTTCTTTTAAGTATCATTGGTATATGAATTTTGTTCTCTAGGGGCCGTGGGGGTGCAATTCCTCCTCCCCCACCACCTGGACGAGGTGTTCCAGCGCCCAGGGGGACAACTGTGACACGTGGTGCTCTTCCAGTACCCCCAGTAGCAAGAGGGGTTCCAACTCCTAGAGCAAGGGGAGCTCCAGCTGTTCCAGGATACCGGCCACCCCCTCCCCCAGCCCATGAGGCCTATGAAGAATATGTAAGTACAGTTAAGGCATTAACCATTCTTATCAGCTAAATTGCTTGAACAATCATGAAATAACTTTGGCTTCAAAGACATTAGAGTTAAGAATAGATCTGTTAATGCCTATAGTTGAACCTGATTTGCATTGCTCAAAGTTTATAGAAGTATATTTGATACAATGGAGTCCAAAAGGTTGTGATTTAAATGATTAAACATTTTTAAATGAGCTTTATTTTTGTGAGTATCCATGTGCTTTTTTACCTATTTAAGGTATAATTAGCTTAATATTAAGGACTGGATGGGATACCAAGATTCTCATTACATAGCTTCCACGAGAACCTAATGTTTCAAAGTGGAAACAATGATGCAAGGCATAAATTCAAAGCATTCTGTTCTCTTCTCTCTCTCTCTGTCTCTATCTCTTTCTATCTTTCTTTTTTTCATTCTCTCTCTCCTTTTCCTCTCCCCTCTTTATTTTTTGTATCTCTCCCCTTGCTCTGTCACTATATCTCTGTTTCTCTCAGAAATGTATAAGAAACAAGACTCTAGTATGTGGTAGAAATGTGATAGAAACATATCAATATGTCCATTTACATGGCTGATTCTCTATTTAAATGCCCTTAATAGTTTTGCCCCTATTTATTCATAGATCAGAAGAAGCTTAACATTCTTTTCGGTGAAAGTTTAGTTTATATGTAAATAAAGCGACAGGTGATTTTTTACAATGAGAAAATTCTTGACTCTCTATTGCTTTCCAGAAAGTAAAAATTTCCCAAAGATCCAAATGATAGGAGACCCACATTCCATTAACTCTAAATCATTTGAAGAAGATGTTTTCATTAGATGCTGTGTGAGAGCTTTTGAAAGAAACACAAAAGCTGTCATGAGTCCATACTTTGAGAACATTTCTTAGATAACAGTGGTCTTCCAGACATCTCTCATAAAGTTTCAATACTGTATAATAGCCTTTATTTTCTGCCAATTCTCCCATAGAGTTTTCATTTCAACTGGGTAAAGTATCTAACCATTCTCCAAGACAAAGAATAGTTTTCTCTGAGAACTTCCTCTAATAGCTTTAAAAAAAAAAAGAATAGAACTTTTTCATTCACTGATCCTCCTTCAAAACATTACAAAGTTTACTTTGTCCATGCAGGTGTCCTGAATAAAAATGATACAGATAAAATTTTTTGCTACTTTTTTTAACCTCTGTACTTTTTTTATCTCACCTAACACCATGTACACATTCTATACATAAAATAACTGACATTTATATAGTGCTTTAAAGTTTTCAAAGCACTTTTCCTACAGCATTAACTTTGTTCTCCCAACAACTACATGGGGTAAGGGATAAATTATTATCATACTCATTTTACATAGCAGTCTCAGAGAGGCAGCTGGTAGTTCAGTAGATGCACTGGGCACAAAATCAGGAAAGACTGAGTTCATATCATGTAGTTGAGAGAATTCAGGAATTAGAGTTTGATTATATGAGTTTTAATTCTACCTCTGATACTCACTAAGAAGGTGATCCTGAACAAGGGCATTAACCAATCTTGGGCAAGTCACTTAATCCATGTTAGCCTCAGTGTCTTCAACTATAAAATGATATTAACAGCACCTATCATGCAGGGTTATTGTTAGTATCAAATAAGATATTTGTAAAAAGTGCTTTGCACAGTTCCTGGTATACAGTAGGTACTACACAAATATTTATTCTTTTCCCCTTCGTTGACTTGCCTGAACCAAGTTCCTGATACCAAATCCAGAACTCTATTTACAACATCGCACTCACTATATTACCGATATCACATAATCTGTACTACCCACTGTGTATGAATGCTTACAGTATATTTATTATAAATATTTATTATAATACCTCAGTTTAATATTTACAAAACACTTTCCTCATAATAGTTCCTTGAGGTAAATAGTAGCTATATTTCACAAATTTAAAAAAAAAAGATACACAGATTGGTTAACGCCCTTGTTCAGGATCACCTTCTTAGTGAGTATCAGAGGTAGAATTAAAACTCATATAATCAAACTCTAATTCCTGAATTCTTTCAACTATATTTATATTTATTTAGATTAAAGCACAATATTCATCTACATAGGAGTTGGCAAACTACCACCCACAGACCAAATCTGTTCCATGTCTTGTGTTCGTATGGCTTAAAAAATGGAATGACTTATCTTGTAGGTTATACAAAAACAGACAGTGGACCAGATTTGACCCTCAAGCTGGAGTTTGTTGACCCCTGGTTTAATATGTAAAAATAAAACATTAACTAACGTTAGTAGCTGTAGTATCTTTAAAAATCAGATGCTCTTTACATTTTATTTAGAAAGAATAAAAAGTTTATTAATAAAAGTTAGCTTGTATTCTTCAACACCAAGTATCAGTGCATGAAATTGTTTTATTGATCCTGGTTCCCTACAAAATAAAATGAAAGCTATGTGAAACACATGTGCATGTGTGAGTGTGTGTGTGTATATATACATACATTTATATACATATATATGCATATATATGTATATAGATGCATGCATATATTTATAAATTCAAACATATATAATAAAATAAGAAATTAACTTTATAATCAAAATATAAACAGAAAATTGTAATAAAAAGGTTTCTCTTTGTTTACCCCTTTTACTGTTGCTTTGTCTCTAGGTGTGATATTTATAAGTTGTATTTATAATAAACATTTACCTTGTTTCTAATAGCTTCTGTCCTGATATGCTTTATTTTATTTTTTTGTTTTGTTTTGGCTGGGCAATTGGGTTAAGTGCCTTGCCCAGGGTCATACAGCTAGTAAGTGTTCTATGTGTGAGGCTGGATTTGAACTCAGGTCCTCCTGAATCCAGGGCCAGTGCTCTATTCACTGTGCCACATAGCTGCCCCCATGATATGCTTTATTGAAAGAATCATTAAAATAATGGATATCTTCTCATATTTTAATAACCCCTACAGAATCTTCACTGTCATAGGTATAGTAGCATATCAGTTGTTGTTAGAGGATCATTAATAATTGAAAACAGTAACCATCATTTGTGCTAAAGGGGGACCAGAGAGTGCAGACATTAATAAAGTATACTTGCCTCCTCCATAAAAAAAAAAAATTGGGGGGGGCAGCTAGGTGGAACAGTGGATAGAGCACTGGCCCTGAAGTCAGGAGGACCTGCGTTCAAATCTGGCCTCAGACCAAACACTTGACACTTACTAGCTGTTTGACCCTGGGCAAGTCACTTAACCACAATTGCCTAAAAAAAAAATCAGAGGGGGAGAAAGGTCTGATCAGATATTCCTAGATGCTTAGCAATTGGAAAAAATTATTGAGGTAAAACATAGCAATTCAGAATAAAATGCCAAGAATTCTTACTACTAGGCCAATTCTTAGATTATTGATCTCTCTGCATGAAGTAAGAAAAACAAAAGTTTAAGTATCTCAATCACAAAATAATATCAATATACTGAGTTGACCACAAAATCTCACAGGTGTCCTTTATTTTACAATGAAGTCTTTAGGAAAGGTCCTTTAATTTTAATTCATACCACCAACCAACCCTCATCTTAGATTTGTCATTCTCCTCTTCTGGGCCTCAGAATTAAGGTTCTGACCTCATAGCAGGTGTATAGATAATCAAATTCATTGCTTGTCTGGCAAGAAAGTATTTTACTGTAAATGGGGCTCTTTGAAAAGTGAGTTTAGTGTTTAGCTGAGTCTCAAGCAGTGTGAAATTTAGTTTGAATCAATTACACTTAAAAAACATTTTAAAACACCTATTCAGCATATGGCAATATGCTAAGTCCCAGGTAATTTAAAGGTGAATAATTACATAGTATATAACTGCTATGTCAAAGAGATTTCAATTTAGGACACAAATATTATACAGGTTAAAATGAGAAAGGTACGTATGAGAAACCAGTAAGACATGAGAGTTTGGGGGAGGGAGGATATTTTTGTGGTGGGGAGATCATAGGGGTCCTCATGAAGGAGGAGTGAATTCCCAAGGTATGCTGTGAAATAGAATGATTTTTTTAAGTAGATTCAAATGTGC
Organism: Phascolarctos cinereus; assembly: GCF_003287225.1. NCBI lineage: Eukaryota > Metazoa > Chordata > Mammalia > Diprotodontia > Phascolarctidae > Phascolarctos > Phascolarctos cinereus. Next base: position 209,578,845 of record NW_027555958.1, read on the forward strand.
TGGATCAGGAGCCTGGAGGGAAGAGAATGTGGAAAGAAGACATTCTAGAGATGAATGATGACATATACAAATGTACAAAGCACTTTGAAGCAGGACAATGTCCAGAATTACTAGAAGTCTGTTATGGCTGGAATGTAGCCTAGAGAAAGTTGATCATATAAATAAATTGAGAGTTTAGTTAAAGCCAAGCCTTAGAGATGATTCATGGTAGGACAAATTATAAGCTAAAAACACAGGCCACATTATTGTGCATGGTACACTAGGGAAACAATGATAATTACATTTTGATTGGGGTAGAGAGTTTGGATAAAGGAATATTTGAAGCTTGAGGTAAGTTTAAGGACAGGTCATCTCAGGATAACCTCATTTCATTGACTTGAACAGTGGTATATATGGCATATTTATCAAATTTGCAGATGTCATAAAGCTAGTAGAGAAATTTAACACATTAGACCATAGAATCAAGATCTAAAAATATCTTGGTATTTCTGAGGTTCTTTCTAACTTTGAGTTTCTGTAATACTCTGTGAATAAGATAATAAAAGTTAATAAGATGAAATTTAATAGAGATAAATATAAACTCTTGCTTAGGTTAAAAATTAATTTCACAAGTAAAAAATGATATAGGGATGGCTAGACAACAGTTAACCTAATAAACATTTGGGTATTTAGTGGATTGTTAAAAACCAATCTGAGTCAACAGTGTCCTATAGCAACCAAAAAAGGAGGAATTTTTTGAGGGTAATTAATTTAGTCTTTTTTTCTGTACATACAAGTAGATTTTGTTCTTTTTTAAAAATTTTCAACATTAACTTTTGTAAAATATTGAGTTTGAAACCTTTTCTCTCTCTTGCTCCTCCCCCACCCCTCTCCTTGCCCCCAAATGTCAATCACTCTGATATAGGCTATGTATGTATAATAATGTTAAACATATTTCCACCTTAGTCATGTTATCAAAGAAGAATCAGAACAAAGGGCAGGAAATGTGAAAAAGGAGATGGGGAGGAAGAGAGAGAGAGAGAGAATAGTATGTTTAAACCTGCATTCAGATTCCATAGTTCTTACTCTACATGGGGATAGAATTTTCTATCCTGAGTCTTTTGAAATTGTCATAGAACATTATATTGCTGAGAAGAGCTAAGTCTATCAAAGTTAGTCATCGCACAATGTAGCTGTTACTGTGTACAGTGTTCACCTGGTTCTACTCACTTCGCTCAGCATTAGTTCACATAAGTCTTTCCAGGTTTTTCTGAAATATGCCTGCTCATTATTTATTATAACACAATAGTATTCCATTACATTCTACAACTTATTCAATCATTCCCCAATTAATGTACATCTCCTCAATTTCCAATTCTTTTACACCACAAAAAGAGCTGCTATGAATATTTTTTGTACATGTGGGTCCTTTTCCATTTTTTTTATGATCTTTTTGGGACAGAAGGAATATAATTTTAAGCTGTACAGAGAAACTAAGCAGATAATAATCTTCCTATATTCTGTTTTGATCAGATTTTTTTGTCTAGAATATTGTGTTCCATTGTAGATACCATATTTTAGGAAATTAAAAAATTCAAAGGAGAGTAAACCATCATAATGGATCTTACCATTAGATCCCATGAAGATTGATTGAAGAAAGTGCATGTGTATAGCTAGAAAAGGGAAAACAGGGTAGACTGAGAGAGATTATCAAATATTTGAAGGGTTATCATGGGGAAAGGTAGTTATTAGATCTGCCTTTATTTAAGCTCTAAAAGATTGCTAGTTCAGTAATGAGTGGGTATTATAGAGAAGCAACTTTAGGCTTGATGAAAGCAAAAAACTTTGTGACAAATAGAGTTATCCAAAAATACAATTAGCAGACTGTGTTTTTCCTCACTGGGAAGGGATGTCTACTTTCCACTTTACAGAGAATTTTAAGTCAGTTGCATGAACTATACAATGAACTACAATCTCAGATATCTGAAATCTTTTATTGCTCTTACGTTCCATGATTCTGTTTTTAAAGAGGTAGAAAGGGACTGGATTGTGAAAGGTTTTGAATTCTATGTTAAGGAAATTTTCTTTCATCCTATTACATTACATTACATTGAAACTCATTGAGTAAAGCAGGTTATGAGTGGCAAAGACTGTTTTAGGAAGATTATGCATTGTCAGCACTATATAGCACAAATGAAAGGGAAAGACAAGAGCAAGGAGATCAGATGGGAGACTGTCAGAAAAGACCAAATTTTTAAGGGATGAGTGTCTGAACTATTGTAAGTACAGTAGAAATGGTCAAGAAAGGATTGATATTAGAGATGTGATTAAGAATAATTTTTAAAATTAGTAAGATGAATAGGGAGGAGTTGAAGTTAACTCAAAGATTTCAGGACCAGGAAACTATCTGGTACCATAGAATGAAGTAAGTTCATCTAGCTGGAATAAGGTCAGGTTTGGGGAACAGATAATGAATGGCATAGGTATATTGGTACATTTAGTGAGCGTACAATGTACCTGTGAATATATCATCTTTTAAATTAACTTTATGATTGAATGGGAGGATTAAATGTACTATTATAAGCAAATATGCTTTAATGTAAAGGTTTGCAATTGGATTTTGTTCCCTACAACATGTTTTTGGAGAAAATATATTTATTCATTGGCAATTTCCTTTGACTTACGTATCAGTATATCGCAAAGCAAAAGAAATAAATCATCTAAAAAAACATAATAATAGAAGAAGCTGAACTTCTGACTTTTCTAAATACACTTGTGCATTTTTTTGTATTTTCCTTCAGGTAATGCAAAGATATCAATAAAATATTATCTTATACAACAATATTCAAAGGAAGAGATTAAAATTCATTTCAACCCTATCCAAGAAACTTTGGACTAGTACAATCAACCATGCTAACCTAATTTATAAAATTCATTCTGACAAATCTTTAAGGAGCTTTTCTTTTCATTAGTCTTAGCTAAGTCTGTTGGCATTCCAGCCCATCCTATCATCTCATTCAGGCTCCTTCCAGGAAGACTAAGAGAACTCTGCAATTCACTGGGAAATCAATAGCCCTCAAAAGTCCCATAAATGAATACAGGCATGCCAACTTTCAATTTCATGTGTACAGTATGATTTTTAGACAGGAGAAGGAAATACACATTAAATGATAATTGGAATCAATTCTTCTGATGTTTTTGTGGAAGGAAAGATTATGGTCCTAATCTATAACACATTTTGTGGGGTGCCATACTCTGTGGCTTTTTGTGAAATAGCCACTTAGCTATCACCGAGAGGATGGAGTTTTAATTAGGATTTCTGAATTACCTATCTGTTGCCTATGAATGAATATTTCCTTTGGGAGTCTTACAAACTTATTTCCCCTTCTTGTATACCTATATTTTCACAGAAATTTATATTGCCGTTAAAATTATATCCATATTACCCAATATCTTCATGTTAACATCATTGTGAGCTAGATGATGATGATAGCTGATTAATGTGGGTCCATAAATTTAAGTCTTTTTCAGTTATTTTAAGGATTATTGAGAAGTATAGTGACATAAAGAAAACAAAGCTGCCCTCAGATCCAGGAAGACCTAGGTTATTGTGTTGCTTCTGACATATGGCAAGTAGGTCACATGACCTTAAGTCACTTAAATTCTCAATGTTCTTTGCAACTTGCTAAAACTATAAGCTGCAGGGACACCTAGGTAGCACAGTGGATAGAACTCTGGCCTTGGAGTCAAGGAGACCTGAGTTCAAATCCAGCCGCAGGCACTTGGCACATTAGCTGTGTGGCCCTCAACAAGTCACTTAGCTCTGATTGACTCACCAAAAAAAGAAAAATTATAAGCTGCAGAGATAGTGATGAAATGTATTGGTGGAGGGAATTTCATTACCCTAGAAGTCTGCATACCAATGAAATCAAAGAACTAGTCACTTTCACTAAGGATCATTTCTCCAAAATAGCAGAGCTTGTCATCTTTTGAGACAATAAGGTGGTACAGTGGATAGAGTGCTTGGTCTAGAGTCAGGAAGACCTGAGTTCAAATACAGCCTCAGAGACTTACTAGATGTGGGTCTTTGGACAAGTCATTTAACATCTATTTACCTCAATTTACCAAACTGCAAAATGAGGATAATGACAGCAGCTACCTTATAGAGTTGTTGTAAAGATCAAATGAAATAATAAAGGTAAAATGTTTAGCACAATGTCTGGCACATAGTCATGTGGTATAAATGTTCCCTTCTCCTTGAAAAATGTGTGTTTCATTCTACTTTGTTGTTGCTTCTTAATTTGAAGACACTGTTGAAGAAATTTCTCTTCATCAGATATAATCTCTCTCAGAGCTTAATATTTCACAAGTACAAAGGGGTTTACCACTTTGACATAAAACTCAAAACTGGGTGTAAATCTGGCCACTATACCAATCTTATTCAATAACCTCTTTAATTATACTGATGATGCCCCATTGCCATTATTTCAACATGGTGGCAATATCACTTTCTTGTCTCTGACTCAAAGAATTAATACAAAGATTACTAATAAAGCACACTTTGATTTCATTTTCTTATAGTAAACATGCTGCTAAAATATTTTATGTAAAGCAATTGCTTCATGTCAAATTATTTTTCCTTGTGACTTTTATTCGAAATTTCAGACCTTCCCAGTGAAAGAAAATCTGTCCTTCTCTAGCCATAATTAAGCCTGACACTTTACTCATTTGATGAAATATTGCTCAACTTGTTTTATCCTCCTTTTATATTTTTTGAATACTATGAGTCTTTTTTGTGGGATGAAGGGATGGGGTACATCTTTAGCTTATCAAAGACTTTTGCTTTAGTAAAAATGGATTTTGGAGGCAATTAACGTCCCCTAGCCATACTTTAACAACTTCCTATCCAGAAAAGGATTATACAATCTTACATCAAAAGAACCTTAACAGTTATCTAGTCCAACCCTCTCAATAAATAATTTGCTTCCTTCTATTTTTATGTTACTTTCATTTCTGAATGTGTGTGTGTGTGTGTGTACACACACATTTATGCATTCGCGTGTGTCTATGTATATATGTATGTGTGTATATATGTGAATGTATGTGTGTGTGCGTTTATTTCTATGTATCCCTCAGCCTCCTTTTCCCAGTAAGCCATATCTTATGACAAAATTTTTTTTAAAAATGCTTCAGTAAATGTGACCAATAAACCAACCTTGTTTGACAGTATTTGCAATGTTTCCAGAAGCACCCATTCCTCTTACCTCTAGCAAAAAGGGGAAAGAGGTATATTTTCTCAACTCTTATTTTAGCCTAAACTTATAATTGCAAAGATTCTAGTTTTATCTTTTTAAAAATCTATTTAAAATACTGTAGTGTTTGAATATTATTTTTTCTGCTTTTACTAACTCCCTACAACATCAGTTTTTGTTTTCCTATATTTCTATACTTCTTCAATTTTTTCATATTCATCATTTCCTATACATTAATATTCTATTTCATATACTACAAGTTGTTTCTCTGTACCCCATATAATTAGCATCTACTTTTTTTTCAAATTCTTTGGTACCTCAGAAGAGTGCTTCTATGAATATTTGGTATATATGAGACCCTTTGGCCTCTTTGAGGTATGTCTTTAATGATATCTCAGGGTGAAAAAAAGATGGAAATTTTAGTAGTTTTTTGCAAAATTTCAAATTGCCTTGCCAAATGATTGAACTAATTTACAGGTCCATTAATAGTGTAACAGTGACAGTCTTTCTATTGCACTTCCAATGTTAATCACTCTTACCTTTTATCATCTTTACCAATTTTCTATGTGGGAAGTGAAACCTTAAAGTTATTTTATTTTCTGTTTCTCTTCTTTTTTGTTAATTTTGTACAATATTTCATGATGTAGCTAATATTTTTCAATTCTTTAAGAACTGTTTATTTCTTTAGATCATGTACTCGTTGGAGAATTAGGCTTCTGGTATTAAAGCATCTTAAATTTTATATTAATTTTCTATATATCTTTGATAGATCCTTACTAAATATATTTGATTCATTTCTCCCTTCTCAGCTGCAATAATTAGTTTCTTTTTTAAAAAAAATCTGAAAGCTTTTAAATTTCTTGTAATAAAAAATATTTGTTTTATTTTGATTTTGATTACCCTTGGTTTGATCATAAATCCTCCCCATAGCCATATTTTTTAATGGTATGAACATTAATATTCAGGTGTTGTATACATTTTGAGCTTATTGGCATATGTCATGTAAATTACTGATTTAATTTTTTCTTTTCTTTCTCTTTCTTTTTTTGACCATTTTTTTTTCTAGTTTGCCCAGTAGCTCTTATCACTGAAGGAGTACTTTATGTTAACAAGTTTAGGGAATTCTGGGTGATTGAATTTTATTCCAACCTCCTCATTTTATAGATAAGAAAACGGAGGCTTAGAGAAAGGAAAGATTTGATCATGTAATATAGAGTTAGAAATCTTATAAATAATTTGGTTCAGAACCTCCCTTTTTACAGATGAGAAAATTAGGCCTAGGGAGGACAAGTATCTTGTCCAAGGTCACAGAGGTAGGCACTAATAATTATTCATGTTTATGTAATGCTTTAATGTTTGCAAAGCACTTTGTATTTGTTGCCTTATTTTTCATTAAAAGATAAATGCCATTATTTCCATTTTATAGATAAGAAAAGTGAGACTGAGAAAAGTTAAGTGATCCAAGTATTTATGCTCAGTAACTGAACAGGATTTTGAGCCTGTATCTTTCAATAGAAAAACTACAAAAATTCTTGATCAAGATGTAAGAGCACTTTAAGAGTCAAATTGCAATTATTCCTCCTAGCAACTTATAACATGTATGAATCATTTACTACATTTATTTAAAAATTGAGGAAAGACTTTCATTAGAGCAAGTCTCCCAACTGTTTTGAAACAGATGAAGCAGTTCACCTAACCCTCCTCAGAAACCAACTAATATAGCAAACGGCACTTGACAGCTCCTGAAGATTCATTCCATGTATAAATCTCTTCATTCTTTAGCAGAGCTTGTTTCTTTAACATAATTCATAAATACATGACAATAAATTATATTTTGTGCTATCATTTAAATCAACATGGCTAGCTAAAATATGAATGCATTTGGATGCATAATCTGAAGGTGTATGGGCCAGTCTAAAGATCAATCCATTTTTATCTTTTCATCTATTATATCCTGGTCTAGAACTGTGTAAATGTACCTTTTGAAACTTTTTTTTCTTCTTTTTTGAGTAGGTGGTGGGGGAAGGAAAAAGTGAGTCATATAGGGAAAAAAAGATAGTGCTTTTCACTCATGTTATTCAGTGTCAAAGAGTCAAATTTGTCTGGTCTAGTGGAACAGAGAATGGCCTTCAGAATCAGGAAGAACAGTGTTAAAGACCTGTTTCTGACATATATTCCAAAAATGATTTTGGCCAAGTCATTTAAACTCTCAGTATGCCTAGTTAACTCTCTGAGAAATGGTTTTCAAGCTTTTATGCTCTTAAAAACTTTTAAGGACACTCCACATAGAGCTTTTGTTTGTGTGGATTACCTCTATCAGTATTTACCAGGATATAAATTAAAGCATCTTAGTATTATTATGAAAATAGTTCTGAACTTCTGGACTCCCTGAAAGGGTCTCAAAGATCTTTAGAGCTCCCCAGACCACACTTTGAGAACTGATGCTCTAAACAATAATTTCCAGTATAGCTGCTAATACGTTGATGGGAGTTTCTTCCCAGAGTTCCCTATATGGTTGAAATCTCAGCTTTATATCAAATTCACTTCTTTCTCTGTGTTGTGTATATCTGCATTTTCAAGAGTTTCTGGGTTAAATGAAACATTTGGATAATATCTCCTTTGTAGAAAAATAACCAGTCAAAAACCAGGGCTTGTTTCACTTTTGCACTGGTAGTCACATAGTTCAAACACATAGGGAAAGAAATTTCTGCCAATTAGATAAACTAAAGTGAATTCTAAGTTAGTCCCTGTGGTAAATACATTCACATTTCCCAGCTCCTAAAGCAGATGTTTGAGTCAGAGGGTGGCATCATATCCTAACCTCAGTCTGCCACAGTTTTAGCTGCAAACACTGCCACTCTAGCATTTCCAGTTCTCATGCTGCCATTTCTACTGTGTTTACAATCTATCCAACTTTCTACCCACCTGTACCACCTCTATGAAGGGGGTGGTGAATAATATGCCTGCTACTTGTTTATTTTCTTTTTTCCTTTGGTATGACATACAGTTAACAAAAATCAACCATAGAACTTTCTGTTCAAAAGATCACGTGGCCAGTGATAAAGGGGATTTTAGACGTTATCTGGGCAGGGGTACTCAAACTTTTTTGATCATGGACCTTTAGCAGTAAACAAACCAAAAAAAAAATGTGCACAGATCTTCAATAGTTGCCTATTTACTTATTTATAAGTTACATAATGTACTACTATACTCATAATTAAAGACAGTTTGAAACTTATAAAATACAGAAATTTTAAAAAGATTAAATTATATCTGATCCTTGAGTTAATGGTGAGCCCCCAAAGTTTATCAAATGGAGGAGTGGCATGGTTGGAACTCTGCCTTAGGAAAATCACTTTGGATGCTGTGTGGAAAACAGATTGGAGATGGCGAAAATGTGAAGCAAAGAGACCAAACAGGACACTTTTGTAATATTCTTTGCCACATTTCTCAAAATGTTTTGATCTCAGGACCATTTTATACTCTTAAAACTTAATGAGAACAGTGTAAAGAGATTTTGTTTAAGTGAGTTATAGCTATCTATATTTGTACACTTAGAAATTAAAATGTTTTCATATTATGATGGAAAGAGTTTTGACTTCATGGGACCCCCAAAAAGATTTTAAAGACCCCAAGCATTCCCTGAACCACATTTTGAGAATTGTTGGCCTAGTCAAGAGTTTCTGACGGACTAACCCTTGGAAGTGGCTATGTAAGAAGAGGAAAGCGGCAAAATGTTTTTTTTTTCTGTTTGTTTAATTTAGGGGGGTTTTCTTGGGGGGTGGGGGTTGCAAGGCAATCTGGGTTAACAGACTAGCTCAGGGTCATACAGCTATTGACTGTCGAGTGTCTAAGGCCAGATTTGAACTTCTGACTCCTGGGGTGGTACTCTGTACCACCGTGCCACCTAGCTGCCCCTAAAAGGGGCCAAATGTGAGAGATGTCTTGGAGATAAAAATGACAAAATTTAGTAATCAGTTTTACATGTTAGTGTGTGAGAGAGTGAGAAGTCTAAATTAACAATGATATTGCAGATTGGAAGAACTGGAAAGATAACAGTCACCTCAACAGTAATAAGAAACAACAGGTGAATTTAGAGGAAAAGATGATGTAATGATATCTGTAATAGAAATCAAACTTATCTATACTTGCTCATGAAGGATAATTCACTTTATCTCGCCAAAAGAAAAAGTTCAATGTTTATAGTGTGTGAAGGAATAGGACAGTCTATGATATAGAGGCCTCAGATAGAGGGATATTTGCAACAGCCAAAAGTTTATGTGGTGACCAGGGAGGGTGATTCATGAGAATGGAGTGGGGGATTTTGCTTATGTAGCTTTGAGAGTGTCTGGGTCCTACTTAGGTGATAACCATCCAGAGGGGCCAATGCACAGATCATTCATGTGAAATAGAAGGGTCCAGAGTAAGAGAATAATGTGTGGTAATGAGTAAAGGAATGGCATAATCATGTTGTGTATAAGGTGTCATTGGACTCTTGATGGAAGAATGGTAGGCAGCCTATGTTTATATCTTCTGACTGGTTGATCATACTCCTCCATACCCTCTGCCCCTGGACTCATTCTATGGCCTGTTCTGGGTACATAGCTCTGATTTTGGGGACAGCTAGACTGTATGACCTAAGGTCACTTCCCATATTAAATCTATAATTCAAAAAAAGAAAAGTAAGTTTAGTTTTTTTTGTGTGTGTGTCAAGTAAAATATATTTTAAGATGTAGATAATAGAGTAAAAACTAGTTTAGGCATGATATAAAACCATTTAGATGCCTAAAATTTAACTCAGTGGCTGGCACATAGTTTTTTGTTTTGTTTTTTTAATTTTTGCTTTTTGAGGCAATCAGGGTTAAGTGACTTGCCCAGGGTCACACAGCTAGTAAGTGTCTAGTGTCTGAGGTCGTATTTGAACTCAGGTCCTCCTAACTCCAAGGCTGGAGCTCTATTGACTGTGCCCTCTAGCTGCCCCACATGGTTTTAATAAATGCTTATCAATTGAATAATTGAACAAATCCACCAAACCTTCTTCAAAGGATTCTGCCCTGAGGTTACCACATTCAAAGAATTTATATTCTAATAGATGGCTTACAAGACATGTACCCAAATAAATATGATATAAGATAGACTATGTTAAGAGAAAAGAAATAGGTCAACGTGCTCTAAGAAAATTTGAAGAGAAAACGATCATTTCAGTTACATAAATTGGGGAAGTCTTCATGAAGTAATTTGTACATAAACTGAACCCTGAGAAGATCTCAATTAATGGAAATGTAGGGAGAAAAAAAACCCCAGAAAGCTCCAGATCTGGTTAAATGCATGGAAGTGGGAAAAGCCTAAACAAGATTTAAAGCGCATACACACACATACACACACACACACACACACACACACACACAGAGTCTCATCAGTAAGCATTTACCAAATGCCTAGTATATGCCAGGTGCTGGGGATACAAAGAAAGGCAAAAGAGAGTCTACCCTGGAGGAGTTCACAATCTAATGGAGGAAACAATACATACCAAAAAAAAAAAAAGCTATATTCAGGGATTAATAAGAAATAATTAATAGAAGGAAGGCACTAGAATTGAGAAAGATTGGAGCAGGCTTCCTGTAGAAGGTGAAAGTTTAGCTGAGACTTGAAGGAAGACAGTTTAGCCAGGAAGTGGAGAATGAAGAAAGAAAGAATTCAAAGCATGGAGGACAAAATGTGAAAATGCCCAGGGCCAAAGATTGAGTGTCGTATCTGTAAAACAGCAAATGGAACGGCATCACTGTGACACAAAGAGCAATTAGTCCATGGTAGCTGGAAGACAGAATATGTGAAAGGCAGTAGAGGGAAACAAATCAGGAAAGAGAGATTAGAGTGAGTTTTAAATAGCAAGCTAGCAAGTTTTACTTTATCTTCTAAGAAATGAGAAAGCATTTTTTGGGGTGGCAAATATTTATTGATTAGTCAATTTAGAGGCAGCATGGTTTAGACAGAGGGCTTGTCCCACCTCTGACACCTACTGGCAATGTGATCCTCTCACAGTTCAGTTACCTTATCAGTTCTCTGGCTAACTCTTTAAAACTAAAAACTGCAGAGCATTTGGTGGAAGGAATTTCCACAAGGGGAGTTTCCTATTGGAATGAAACTACAAGTCCATTCAAAAGAGAGACAGAGACATATACAGAGAGAGACACTATTTAGCACCCAACCCATTTGAAAGCTTGGTTGAAGTTAGAGAAATATGAGGCAGAAATAATGTGTGATAAGCAATTATATTAATCCAGGAGAAAAGTGACTGGGTAACCCTTTGAGGCTTGTAGTATAAGTAAAGAAAAGGGGGTAAATGTGGGAGATATTGTGGAGATAAAATTCAACAGAACTTGTCAACTTAATGGATAGAGAAGGCTACAATGATGAAGAGGGAAGAGTCAAAGGTTACTGTCAGTGAAACGGGAAGGATGAAAAATAAGGAACTTGAGAAGTTAAAAAGAGAGATGATGAGCTTAATTGTGGACATGTTGAATTTTAAATTCTTGATAAATATCCAGATAAAGAACCAGCAAGCAGTTGTAGCTGGGGGCATGGAGATCAGGGGAGAGATTGGGATTACATAGAGAAATCCAGGAGTCATTTGTGTAGAGGTCATCTCTGTACCTATGGTTGCTGATGAGATAAGCAGCAGAGAGAGTATACAGAGGGAATAAAAGAGTTTAAAGACCAGAATCTTAGGAAATATTCTTAAGGCACAACAGAGTGAGAATAAATGGAAGAGACTTAAAGGAATAGGATAAGTTTCTTTTTTAAAAAATGCATCCGACACACATACATATATGACATAAACATTATAGTTTATATGTATATATCGATATTTACATATGTATGTATCTATATACATGTGTAAATATATATGCAGAGAGAGTTTGGGAAATGGGGTTACCTGACCTTTGCGTTTTGAGCATATATGTAAGCCACGTTAAGCAAACATCAAATCCTTGGGCCTACCTCCAGAGAAGGACCTAGGTTGTTGGTAGGCAAAAATGATATTTAAAAGGTTGCTGATTTTCAGCTACAGAAGTCAGAATTCACTATTATTGTGTAGCCAGAATATTTTCTTAATAACAAATTTTGTTTCAAAGCCAACTGTACCTAGCAAGACGGTGTAGTAGAAAGAACACTGAATTTGGAATGATAGGCCCTGGGTTTAAACTTCTATTCTATCAACTAACTGCTTATGGCACCTGAGATGAATCATTTTAACCACCCAGGTAAGTTTCCTCATTTATAAAATCATGAGGTTAGGCTAGATGATCTCTAAGCACCATTCCAACTCTAAGACTATACTATGTGGGCTCATTTTCCAAGTGTGGCCATGCCATGCACATACATGTAATGCTAAAAATCTCAGTTCTTTTTGGAATGGGCAATTAGGTGACAAATTAGGTTTTTCATCAGGCTTCCCTCACTCCAATTTTTTAGCCCTTTGATGATTGATTTTATAGGACATTTGAGTGAAGAGTAAAAAATTAATCCACTTGTCTTTCTAGATAGTGTCCATGTATGCTTCTATCAAATTAAATGATTTTACACAGGATAGGGAGAGGTGTTTTATCTTTGGAACATTACTTATTACCACTCTTACCCCCAGCTTCCTCATCTTTGGAGCAACAATAAAAAAAAAAAGCATGTCTTCTTCTCAGGTTTGTTGTGAGGATCAAATGAAATAATGTATGTATGTGCTTTGAAAAATATTAAGCACTGCAGAAATGTAATTTATAATAAATTATCATAGGATGACAGTCCTGGAGTCAGGAAGACATGAATTCAAATACATCCTCAAACATACATTTACTAGCTGTATGACCCTGGGTAAGTTACTTAACATCCATTTGCCTGAGTTTTCCCCTCTATAAAATGGGGATAATAATAGCACCTACCTCCCAGGATTATTGTGAGGATCAAAAATAATTTGTAAAGTACCTGGCTTATAGTAAGTGCTATATAAATGTTATATAATGACTATGATGATGATGATGATGTGTTATGCAAAGTAATCCACATTTATGCATGAGGCACTTAATAGTTTAGAATGGGAAAATACCTGAGAGGCAATGGTATTCCGTCTCTGTTGTTTGCCTACTTTTTTGACATTAGGCAAGTCATTTAACATCTCTAGGTCTCAGTTTCCTCATCTGTAAAATGAGAACTATATAAGATGGTTTCTTGGGTGCCTTTCAGCTCTAAATATATGATTCTATAATTCTAGTCCAACCCCAGCATTTTTAATTTGAGGGAAACAAGCTGCAAGGAGATGAGAACCAGGGTTAAAACTTAAATTCTCTGACTTCAAATCTATCATATTCTCTACTATGTCTAACTCCTCACTATTTATACATATAGATATGCATGTATATATGTATGGCAATGTGAACATATTGTATATATGCATGTATAAATATATACATACATGTATATGCCTACATTGATATATACTTTATGTATAACTGAATATATTATGTGAATAAATACATATGTGGATATGTGCATATATGTACATGTGTATATTCCTATGTTTGATGACTAGACTATCATTTCATGTACATATATGTATACAATTTGTGTGTATAAATGTAGATTATATATAGAATATGTGTGTATACACATACTTTAGGAATTATTTTTATTTTATTCATACAAAGATGAGAATGTACATAATTTATATATTTCAAATGAAAATAAATGACATATCACAGACTTAAAAGCTACATTGTGCTATTGAAAAATGATTGGTAAATTCTCAGTTTTATCAGCCCTTTTGCTTTCATTAGTTTTAATTTTGAAAAGTTGAAGTATCATTGTATAGCTGCATTCTCAGTTAAACTTATGCACTGTAGAATTTAAAGTGGAATGTCAAAAAGGCCAAGGTAATTCATGTCCGTGTTCATTTTGGCCTCATGGATGGAGTATTAGAATGTGAATCAGAAAGATCTGGATTCATATCTTGCCTCTGATACTTACTAATGATGTGAGCACAGTCAATTCACTGAACTTCCCTGAATCTCCGTTTTCTCACCTATAAAATGGGGGCAATAATGCCAGTACTAATATCTTTCTCACAAAAGGCTCAGAAGGGTTAAATTATGCATTGAAGAGCAAATTCCAAAGTCCTTATAAAGGTCAACTGTAACTGTTTCTCTAACCCCTGTAGGTGAGACTATAAAGTAATGATACTTTTTTAAAAAAATTCCGGAACCATCTACATTTTGAAAGTTCTGTTGTATATTTAAAAGGAAAAGCAAGTTATGCTTAGTAGACTGTACAGTGTCATGTACAATTATCTTTTTATTGACCTATGTTATGGCAATCTGTTTTATTCATAAATTAAAAATTAATTTAAAAATTAATAATTAAAATTAATAAATAATACTTTTTAAAAATTCCAGGAGCCATGCAGAGAATGGAGCTAGCATCCTATTTCCTTAAACTACTTTTCTGAAGTATAGAAATTGAGTAAATAAAAATGTTACCTGTCAGCAATAACCAGGCTATTTCAAAGCATATTCTGCTTGAATGCCCCTGGCTTCAAACTATTGCTTCGAATTCTTCCTTCTCGTCTCCCACCAAATCCCTTGGTACAGCTTTTTTCCTGAAACATAGCTTAATTTTGTAGTTTCCCATTTGGTTTCTTTGGATCATTCTTTTCCTCAGGAGGAATATGGGGGGCATAGCAGATAGAGCACTGGGCCTGTAATCAGGAAGACCTGAGTTCAAATCCAGCCTCAGACATTTACTGGTATATGGCCCTGAACAAGCCTCTTAACTTCTGTCTACCTCAGTTTCCATGATTGTAAAGTGAAGATAATAGTACTACCTGTCTCCCTGGGTTGCTATAAGGATCAAATGAAATATTGGTAAGGCAATGCCTGGAAATAATAGATTCTTAATGTGTACTCCTCTTTCCATTTTCCTCTGGGATGTTCTTTCCCTTAGGCCTGAATAATTCCCGACTAATAAATTTGCCTGACCCCACCTTTCCCCAGAAGGCAGGGAAAGCATGCCTCTAGAAGCTTTCTTTATGACTTTTAGAGCCACACAGGATAATCTGTAAACTTAATTTACAGTCATAGCTTTTTTATCCCCAAACACTATATTACTAATTTTTTTCATCAGTTCCTCTTCTCCACTCATTACGCTTTGCTCCAAATATATTTTCACTGTTTCAAAAGATCATTTCATCTTCTCTGATAAAGATTCTCCATCACTAACAATATATCTGTATCCATGTCCATATCTATCATATCTAATCTACATTTATGTCTATCTATATCTGCATTTACATCTATATCTACCTCTATACATATATTTGTGTGTAGATGTGTGTACATGTACACTTCTGCCATTGAGACACTTATTTTTGAGTTCTGAAGATGCTTTGAGAAATATTACAACAGTCATCTAGCCCTAAGAAGTGCCTAGTTTAAAAAATGCCTCTCCTGATACATTTCTGTAACAAATCACTTTCACCAATTTTTAGTTACTGCACATATAGTATTCTCCCCCATACTTTCATCAGAGGCCTCAAGTAAGTCCTACGCTTGCAGAATGTACCTTAGCATCTCAGCACAAATTTCCACCTTTTGTTGGACCATTATCTCAAAGGAGACAAGAATCTGTCATCGGTTGTGTGGTGTGGTGGCATTGTTTTTGTACGTGTGTTAATTGAAAGACCCTAAATGCCAGGAACTTTAATGATTCTGCCTTTCTCACCTGAATGGAGGTCTGTTTTGATTCTCCTTATGTTTCCTCATGTGCTATTCCTATGATAATGCTGCTTCTAGTCCACTGAAGTTAAGGCTTTAGGTGGTCTGCATTCATTATCTTGAAAAGCCAACTGAGAGATGAATAATAGCTTTGAGCTACAAAATTAAGCCTTCAGTTCACTTCATTTCATTGAAATTCATGGGAAAGTGGCTTGATAAGGTTAAAAGTGCACTGACTATAAAGTCTAAGTATTTGGATTCCAACCCTCCTTCTTATATTTATTACCTATGTGTTCTGTAGCAAGTTGCTTACTTTCTACGGGCTTCAATTTCTTAGTGAAAAAATGGGAATGATGATAACACCTACTTGACATGACTGTTGTAAGGTTCAAATGAGATAACATATATTTAGTAATAGTAGATGATGGCATGTTGCTATGTGATACAAGTGAGCATGATTCCTTTTTATTCACCCCCTCATCTTTGTGTGAGTTAAGCTATTCTTCTTCAGCCACTCTCTTGACTATTTGCTTCAAGTCTGATCTTTTCTCCATCCATTTCATATGCTCCTTCCCTCTGAACTAGTGTTTGTTTGTTTGTTTGTTTTTGGTTAGGCAATTGGGGTTAAGTGACTTGCTCAGGGTCACACAGCTAGTAAGTGCCAAGTGTTTGGTCTGAATCCTTATTTGAACTCTGGTCCTCCTGACTTCAGGGCCGGTGCTCTATCCACTGCACCATCTAGCTGCCCCTCAGTATTGTTTTTTGTTTTGTTTTGTTTTGTTTTGTTTTTACAAATACTCATGGGAAACAATGAGGAGGAAAGTAGTGAGGACACCATATCAAATATTTGCTCAGGTAGTCAAAGACTGTTCCTTCCACATCCACCAGAAAAAAAAATGATGACTTATTCATTGCCTGGAGAATTATCTTGATAATCATCATCATCATCACCATCATCTTTCTACAGCTCTAAGCCCCAACCCAGATAAGTGCTCTGGTAAAATACCAAAGTTGTCAATCTCTCTCTTATTTGAGGTTCTCCCTGATGGTCCCTCTCTAGTTAATTGATGCAAGGATGCACATAGATTAGTAACGAAATGTGGAACCATGTTCACATACATACACAATTATATTTGTCATATATGTATGTATGACAAAATAAACAGAAAGGCAAATAAACTTTTGTGAAAGAAAAAATATGGGGAAAATATGCACACTTTCTTGGGAGAGAGAGGGAAGGAAAGAGATTTAAAAGAAAAAAATGACGGAATCACCATCTTGACAAGTCTGCCATCCAGGGAGTTTCACTGATGTAGTATCTGTTCCTGTACTCCTCAACTATGATCCACAAACACTGTCCCTGTTCTGGAGTGCAACAAGGAGGATCTCATAGATGACATTGCTCCCTCCATGAATCCTATTCTCTTGCTCTATTGTGTGAAGGGGTATTTCCCGGGATGCTCCCAGTTTTGTGTCCTCACCACATTCTTTCAGTTCTTACAGGGCTTCATTTGTTGGCCCCAGAGCATAGAACTGCAAGCAAAAGTGGAAGGTATGCAGAGGCAGATTTCTGTTAAATGTTATTATAACTAGCTAACAGAGTTATCAAAAAGTGAAGTGGGCTGCCTTGAGATACCTATCCTCCCAAACAAGGTAGGCCTTCAAGCAGAACTGAATGACCATGGCCACTTCTTGGTATGTACCAGATGAGATTCCCATTCAGGAATCCTTAGGCTAACTGGGACAATGTCTGAAATTCTTTCCAGTTCTATCACTCTGGCCTCTGGAATTTTAACAACTGGCACCAACTAAATAGGGATGGCATTTCCCCATGATAGTTTTATCCTGGTTCCTTACAGCTTTCTATTAAAAGTTATATACAATAAGGAAGGTGGTAAAAATTCCAAGATGAAACCACATTGATGGGTCTCAGATTTAATAATTTGAAATGGATTATTTTGATATCAAACACCCCACCTGTTTCCTTTTTAATTAAAAGAGACACACATTATGCAACATATTATTAAGTTGAAAATAGAAGCATGTAGATGCTGATAAAAAGAAATAATAAACTTATTTTTAAACAGAAGCAATGACTGGTAGCTGACATAGGTATTGCACAGGGTGAGCATTTGGCTAAATGATAAATGATTTTTCTTCCTAACATTTTTCAGCAGGATGCAGGTATAATAATACTGAAATTCTACAAAGTTACCTACTGTTGATAAATTCTCTAGTGTCACTTCTCCAGAAGTCCTCAGTCTCTGACATTTGCTATAATGGGGTATTTTCAGCTCACAGTCGCATAAATACTTATAGAAGAACGTGACTTGTTTCCTTCTGAAATACCTTGTGAACCTTCATGTGTTATGAAACCACAAAACTTTAATGCATCTCTTTAAAAATGTATTTTGCAGTAAAACTAAAATGTTGTGAAAATTGATCTTGATATAAAATTTAGCACAACATTAAAGACACTTTGAGACTTCAGTAATCAGTAAACCAGAAAGGGAATAACTGAATTTCAAAGTAATGGTATGGAGGTCATAAAATGAGAAATTTGAACACATTTCAGAAGGTGATCATTCATTTGTCAAATTGTTTTGTTCTGGGATAGTAGACAAGAATAAAACAAAATAAAATATCAAAACTTTCCTTTCTGAAGTTTGAAATTGGAAGAAGGTGCTAGTACTGTGAATCTTGTTGCTAGGTACTCAAGTTTCTCTAGGAAAAAAAAAATCAAAGCAAAACAAATAAATGATAAAAACAAACAAATATACCAAAAACCTAATAGTAAGTTATATCATATTACCCCTCCTTGCATATTTAGCATTGTACTCAAACTAGCCTAGTTGTTGTTACTACAATCTCCAGGTCTCTCTTCCACTTCTATGCCGCAATTCAAGTTGTCTTCCAATGTTTAGAATCAATCCTCTCCTCACTTCCACTTCATAGTATCCTTGGCTTCTTTCCCAGGTTCAATTCAGGGGTACCACATTCTACAGGAACTTTTCCCTAGTCCTACATTTTGGTAGTGACCCCTAACATTTTGTATTTATTTATTTATGCAAATATTGTACTCTTTCCCCAAAACACAAAAAAAAAAGTGTAGGTTCCTTGAGGACAGGGATTTTTTAAAAAATCTGTTTTGTCATTGTATCCTTGGAAACAAGCTGAGGGCTCGGTAGATAGCTGTTAAATTTTAGTGGTCCATAGAGGACAATCTGTATTAAGTTGTGATGTTAATTAAGTTCATATACTGTAAAGGAATAATTTCTTTTGAATTCAGAGATGAAGAAAGTTCAGATTTGCCAGCCTGAGAATTTGGGATTAAAATATTGTAAGTGAAGAACTAAATTAACTACCATACTGACAAGAGGGCAGAGGTTCAAAAAATTTTTTACTTCGTAGTTTCTATTTTTAAACGTGAGGCTATAATGAGCATTCTTAATGCAATAATATCATTCATTGGCTTTATCCGTCTATCTATTTATCTGCCTATATATATCCATGTATATATTTTAACTTGGAACAGGATTATATTTTCATTAACATAGGGAACTCCCACTCAAGAAACCCCATCCTGAAATGCAGTTTGGCACCTTCTTTATAACTGATATTCTGACAGAAGAGAATCTCAACTTGGGTCCATGATCTTTTACGTGTATGTATGTATGTATGTACACATACATATACATATGCACACATACATATACATATATGATGTATATGATGACATTTCAATATAGTTTCTCTTATAATCTTACATATTTTATTATACTCATTTAATCTTTTTTTTCTAAGAGGAGTTCATAGGCTTCACTGTACTGTCAAGGGGGTCTAAGATATATAAAAAGGTAAAGAACCTATGTTTTTAAGTTTCCCAGGCCCTGAAAGGTTAAGTAGCATATACACATATATGTATTATGCATATGAATATGTGTAGATAAGCATATATTCATGTATCTGTGTGTGTATATATATATATATATATATATATATATATATATATATATATATATATTATATATATATATATATATTATATATATATATATATATATATATATATATATATATATATATTACATACACAAAGAGTCAGTGTGTTTTAGAGGCAAGTTTCAACCCAGCTCTTCTTGATTCCAAGGTCAACTTTCTATCTACCACATCCTGTTGCCTCTCAGTATAAAAATATATCCAAAAACCTGACTAAGCCCTCATTAGCCCTTGATTAATGACAGATAGCATTAGTGAAAAGTAATGATTTAAAAGTCCAATAAAGCAATATATTCCTCAGAGTAAGGTAAGAATTATCCTTGACAAGACAATGAGTACAGTATCAGAATCAGACCACAGGTAGGTGAGATTCAATTCAATTCAACAAGAATTTACTAAGCTCCTACACTGGGCCAGGTACTGTGGTGGGCAGACAAAGACAAAAACAAATGACCTCCCTTCAAGGAGCTTATACTGTATTAGAGATTTTCCTGAACCTAAATTTCAGATTTAAGTGAAGTTTTCATCAGCTGTTCAGTTATACTGCTTTGTTTTTTTTTTTTTTTATGGAATTTAAAGGCTCATCCAGTGAATAAAAAAGACTTTTCCTCTGAGACAATTTTGAAACACCCTCAGACAAAAAGTTGTCCCCTCAGCATATCTTATTTAATTTAGAACTCTCTCCCCATACCCCATACCAGGGTATGGCATCTTGAAAGATCAAGTAGACCAGGTAGAATAGCTGTCCCTATCAGACAGTCAGACTGGAGACAGGTAGCTAGAAATGTGCCGCATCTTTCTCTTTTGCTCTCTCTCCTTTTTTTTTTCTTCCTCCCTCTCAATTATGAACTCTCAAGCATCTGAGAAATACAATATCATTTTCCAATCCAACCCTCTCATTTATAAATGAGGAAACAGAGGTCCTGTGACTTGTCCAAAATTGTTTCCCAAGGAGCAAAGCAGAATTCAAACCCCAGTCCCTTAATTCCTAACTTCAGTGGTCTTTGACTAACATATTCTACAGTTCCATTTTCTTTTTGTTCCCTGTGTTTATACTTTAATGCTCTACTTTTCAATGCTCTACTTTCCATCATATTCCATGTCCTATTTTTTTCATCTATTTGATTTAATTAAGCATTTGTTAAGCAAAACTATGTGTCAGGCAGGGACTGTTTTCACTGCCATTGTTTGCCCTCATCTTCAGTGAGAAACTGAGTCTTGAGAGAGAATTCCTTTAAGCGTTTATAATAATATAATGCAGATAGGCAGCATGCCATTTTGGTGAAAAGGTGGAGAGTCACCTCACAATGAGGAAGACCTGGGTTCAAGGCCTGCCTCAGTCTCTGTAGGGACTTGAAGAAGTCATTTTGCTTAAGGTGGTATCTGTGTTCCAGGCAAGATAATATAAAAGCTCACCTATAGGATCCCAGCAGCCAAGGGGCAGAATGGAAGTTCTTGTGGGAAGGAGATGAGAAGGATGACCAAAAGACAAATATATACATAGTCCTATTCGCTTAACAGGTACCTATTTGTTTTCCCTTAAGACTTGAAAGAGGCTAATTTTATGAGCCATTTCACTCACATGGAATATTATGTTTTCAAGTCTACATCAATTTAATTAAATATTTACTAGGCACCTACTATGGACAAGACACTGTGGGACACAAGTACTCAGTTAGTTTATCATTTTAATAAGAGATAGTGACTGACACATTTTTTTAGTCAGTCAGTCAATAAACATTAAGCACGTACTAAGCTTCAGACACTTTGCCTGGCATGTTGTAAGCACTGAGATTACAAAGAAAGGCAAAACACAGTCCCTGTTCTCAAGAAGTTCACAGTTAAGAACTTAGAATCAGGATACCACCACACTTTCTAACCATTTCCAAACCATTTGACTGTACTGACATTTACATCATCATTTTTTAGCCCCCTTTGTTGTGTTGACTTCCTCCATTAGAATTAAACTTCTTGAGAACAGAACTGTTTTAATTGCTTGATTTGTATGCCCAGCAGAGCGTCTGGCACATAGTAAATGCTTAATAAATAATTTTCCATTAAATTATTCATGTGTACATGGAAGAAGGAGGAGTCTATGCAAAAAATTCTATGGAGTCTCCTTAGAATAATAATTTTTTTAAAAAGATTAATCTTAGTTCCAAAGAGAAATTAAGATGGAGGAATTCAGAGAATAATGATGGAAAGGAAAAATTACATCTAGGGTACTGACCCTGATTGTGGAAAAGATGGGGAAATCATGCAAATGTTGACCCATTTGACAGCAGGTCTACCTAACAAAAAGGAAGATGTAAGATTGGTGCCCTTAGGTTTGTTCATTCATCCTTTCATCCTCCAAATCTTTTCATGTGTGTAGATTTCCATAGCAATGGCTAATGTACTATAGAAATATCACCTAATTTAAATTTATAATTTTAGCAGAGATAGTCAATTAGATAGGACACACATATACTCACACACAGAGGGGTGGAAATGCCATTTATCTTCATTTGAAAGAAAAAAAATTCATGTTGTACTTGATCTTTCGGGGAAGTGGTTTATTGGACATCTGAGCTTCCAGAGGTTTTTGAGAGCAGCTGTCTGCAGAAGATGATTTAGAGTGGTGCCAGCATCACCCTACTTGAGGTTTATGCATTGATACTTTTCCATCAGTGCTGAGAGTTTCAAGGTGAATCTTTGTAGATGAGTGGCTGTGGCTCTCAATGTTATCAGGGCAAAATGCCCTTGCTTAAAGACATAATGATCCCATTTCAAATGATACCCACTAAGCAGTGAATGAATAATACTATTGTGTAGCACCCCTGAAAAGACTGAATAGGGATGCCAATCAAGGCTCAGGGAAAATATTTCTGAAAAGAAATGTTAAAAGGTATTCGACAAACATGTATTATGTGTTCTTACTTTGTGTACATATAAGATTGAAGGTATCCTGGCGTAATGAGTAGAGAGAACTTTAAAGATGAAGTCAGGAAAATCTGATACTTACTAACTCTCTGACCCTGACCCTATTTAACCTCTCTGATCTTCAATTTCCTTATCTGTAAAATAAGGTAATAATAACATCTGTATCAACAGGGTTATTGTAAAGATAAAATTAGATAATATATAAAGCATTTTAAAAAAGAATTGTAGCAGTCAACATGATGTATGGCAAAGAAAGTTAGCCTTGAAGACAACAAAACCTGGCTTCAAGTCTGGAGTCAGACTGGCTGTGTTACCCTGAGTCACTTAAATTATTCAGTGCTCTAGGCAACTCTCTAATCCTCTAAATTATGGAGAAGGTACCAACTTGCATTATTAAAAGAGCAGTTGTTTGCCTGGGAGTTCCCTACCTCTGAAATTAAAAGTTTAGTCCCTATCCCTAAAGCGCTCTAAAAATGTGAGTTATTATTGTTATAGTTCACCAGACTTCCAGAGATCAGAAGATGTGGGTTCATTTTCTGCCTTTGATAAATTATATCAATGAGTTGTGTCAATAAGTTATTTAACTTCTCTTTGTTTCCAGGTAGCACTTCAAGAGTATAAATTGCAAAGTTACTATTCTGTTTAACTGAAAAGAGTTTTCATACCAACTGATAAAATCAACTTGGATCCATGCCCCAGTTGTACTTTCCTTGCCCCTTCTGCAAATCTGTAAAGCAATGTGCTAGACCCTGGGTACTTTTCTAGGTATATATAATCTGCCATCTATATGTTCTACCACATTTATTTGGGCTTTTTTGCATTTGCTATTTTATAAGTTATCATGAATGCATGTGGATCACTCATACTATTTTAAAAGGTAAAGATGTAATATTCTGTATAGCATAAAGAATACTGAAAAAGCTAAGAAGTTATTAATGTAGTTTTCCCCCTAGACTTCATAAAACAATGCAAGCCACATCCTAAGGACCTACATAGAAAAGTCATGGCATGATAAAGGTATTGAAAAATTTTGCTAGGAATATGTTTGAGTATGCTGCTCAATCTTTGAATCAACTTGCTTTACGCAAGTAATAGACCTTGAAAGTGGACTTTTCCATGGTGTTACACCTTTGGATCAAAAATTAGCCAACAATAGACTCGTAGACTTAGAGCTAAAAAGTCATCAATGCCCTCATTTTACAGACATAGAAACTGAGCCCCAAAGAAGTTAAACAGCTCGGCCAGGGTTTTATAGGTATTAAATGACAGAGCTGGTATTTGAATTCAGGTCCTGTGACTCTCAATCTATCACCCTTTGATTGACCCAAACACATTTCCAATTTACCTCTGAAATATTTAAGTTAAAAGAATCACTAGAATACTTAAGTCCTCAAGGTAAAGGGGTCCCTTCAGGATGGATATCAGCTTCAAGAAATTCACTAGTAGAGGTTTTTTTGTTTTGGTTTGGTTTTTTTCTGGCATCTCAAAAATCATTTTTCAAATGTGTTATGGTGTAGTATACCACTAAGCTTGAATAGTCTTCCCATAGTGAACCTTTTGCTATAGTGCTGGGAATCAGTGACCCATTTTGGTTGTTTGTATAGCGAGGTCCCTATTAGTACAAATAATGAAGCACCTAAAGTGGACCCATTACTAAAATTTACATTGCCTATTCCCTTTAGGCTGGAATTAATGTTCATATTTTATATAATTATAAGTTTGAATAGTGTAGCTTTAAATTCATACAGCCAATTCAAGGGAATTCATTATTTATACTGATCAGACCTTAGCTATAAAGAAATATTATCATAGATGATCATAATATTCTAAACACAGAAAAGTCATTAATCCCCCATTGTTCTCAGACTGGAACTACACACAGAGGAAGAAGGACCAAGAGAGTTCATACATTATACATCAAGCTACAGGATATCTCCAATGCCATCCCCCTCCTTCCCATAAAATAGAACTTGACCCTTTTCAGTGCCTGAGAGTTTCACTAGTTTTTGCTATTGAGGTCTTGTAAAGGGCAATACACTAGAGCAAGAAAGCACACACACACAAAAAGACAAAAAAAATTAAAAAGCAGGGCAGAGCAAACAAAAGAAAGAGAAAGGCGATCCCTTCCACCATGTGACAAAGAAATATAGGCAGAGTGACCTTAGATGGAAGAATGACTCCTCAATATTCTGAATCTGCCCTCTTCCAAAACTTAGTGGAAAGAAAAATCTAAAATATTTTGTTAGAAGTCATATTTTGCACTGAATAGAAGAAATAGGCCTCAATCACAATAATTTTAGAGTATATAGAGACAAATTAATTACCAACAATCTATTGAACCTTTAAACATCTGTGAGTCTTATCAGAACTTTAGGACTTCTTCAATAATAGCCATTTCTTTAGTCTAAAAGTAAATTGACAAATGACTTCTGTCAAGAAAAACAGATCAATTCAAGTTGTTTAATCAGCTTGGCATAGTGTCCAGCTGTGGTTCAGATAAATCATAATCTTTATAAGCAAAAACCACAATATTTTTACTTTCTCAAATCCCACTTTCTTGTAGTAGGTCTTGAAAACTATAGTGGAACAAACTGATGTGATGCCATTCAGGTAATGATTTCTACTATTAGGTGGTGGAAAAAGGTCAGGGGGTAACCACAAAAAAGGACCAGAGGAAGAAAGCTGAAAGTAGGAAGCTGATATTCAAGTACAGAAAGCTACAAGTCATCTGTTAAAAAAAAAAAAGACATGAAAGGAAAAATAAAGCAGAACTCATGTTATAGAGTGAGGGTAACTATATAGGCCACTGGGCTAACACAAAGAATGAGAAAAGCTTGTAAGCCAGAAGAATCTCTGTATTTGACATCTGAAACTCTTGTATGTTTTGAGAGTGTGTTATAGTGAAAAGTTCATTGGACCAGCAGTCAAGAGACCTGGGCTCTAATCCTAGCTCTTAAGCTGACATGCTATGTAATTATGAGGAAGCATATACTTTCTCTGAGCTTCAGTTTATCCATCTGTAATATGTAAAACATTGAGGAAATTGTTATTATTAATGGAAAAGAGAAGAGTGGAAAATTCTTTGTAAATAGTTAAGGGCAAAATAGCTAAATAAATATAGTTTCTTGTGAGTGTAGTAGTAATATAGACCCATATGTGTGTATATACATACTCGTGTATATACATACAAATTTTACAATTTTTTAAAATGAAACTTTAGTGAAAACTATAGGAAGTTCAGTGAGAGGAAAAGGAGAAAGAGGATGATTTTTTTTTCAAAGGAAAGAAAATAAAAAATATTACTCTGAAAATTTATGTATACAAAACTGTTTTGATTCTTAGAAGTGTTTATAGATTTTTTGGATGAATATGGATGAAATTCTTGTTCATTGTCTTAGGGAGTTTGTAAGACTACAAGAGGGCCAGCTAATTGGTAGAGTGGATAAAGTCAGAAAGACATGAATTCAAATCCTCAGACACTTACTAGTGTCCTGTTTGCCTCAGTTTCCTTGTGTGTAAAATGAGCTAGAAATGGAAATGGTAAAACATTCCAGTAGCTTTGCCAAAAAACAAACAAACAAGAGTTGGCCATGACCAAAATGACTGAACGACAACAACACTATGTAAAAAAGAATATGGTTAATTGGTAAGTAGAATCACAGCTTATGGGAAAACTTTCCCTTTCAAATCTTCCTTCACAATCTCTTCCACCAGTAAATCCAAAATCAACTAGTTAAATAGAACTATCTAAATTATCTTTCTTTGGGACAATATTCATCCTCCAGAGCAAGGACAGTATCTATTTTTGCATTAAAAATATTATTAGGAAGTACCTTTCCCCCTCTTGGCAGCAAAAATTATGCTATTACAAGTGAATGTAATATGCTAAGAAATAATTTTTCCTAAGAATACTCTGTATAACAACTTAAAAAATAATGACCATTTCTTATGCACAAAGGTTGGTATTTGGTTAATTAGGACTACATATCTTGCAGTTGCAGTTCTTAAAAGTTTGATATCTTAACTGCTGGTTGAAGTAATATGTGAGTATCAGTGAGAAATAATGAAAACTTCTTTCCCTAGAAAAATAAGTAAAGAGTAACCCTTCTCACTTTGTTTTTATCAAAGTTTCTGTTCAGTCTTTTTTCCCCTTGTGATGCAATATTTAAAGTATTTTAGACCCATTTTTTTTTCCAGACCTGCCATTTCTTCAGCTTAGAGAACTTCAAGAGTGTGAAACCCCTCCCCCTCATGAAGATACCCTAATCTATGAAACTCTTGGTGCTCCAGAGTTGCCTCAGGTACTGAGAAGTTAGATACCTTGTTGATGTTCACAGGAAGTTTATGTGAGAGATAGGTCCTGAATCCAGCCCTTCCAGTTTCTATGACTATCTACGATTCTATACTGCTGTTCATTAAAAATTTAAACTTTAACTTTCAGCTAATTTCCAAGATTGCCAGCAATTTAGTCATTAGAGAATCATGGTGTGTCCAAAAACAGTTTAAAACTAAAACTATTAATTAACATCTATATGACACTATATTTCATTTGTTTATACATATATACATATATCTATGTGTGTGTGTGTGTGTGTGTGTGTGTGTGTGTGTGTGTATAACATGTATGTATTTCTCAATCTATTAAATGAAATGTTTTGGGCCCTATGCAAATAGTGATTTAAAGAAATAAAAGTTTTCATGTGACAAACAAGTAGAGGACAGATGCTAAAATAATTAAGGACTGCAAATCAAGGTTATAAAAACCAAGAAAGAAACACTTTGAAATGAGAGAAAAGGGGGAAAAAATCAACGATGCAATAAAATTGATGTGGCAAAGAACAAAAAAGACTTGGATTCCATCATTGAATCCCGATATTTTGGAATTTATTTTTCATAGACAAAATTCACAGGCAGAAAATAAAGCCATAAATTAAATGTGGTCTGAGTATTCTGTACTTTGGAATTAAGGTATGTTCAAAACTTAATATTCAGTCCAGACCTATGGTTCAAGATAATCGTGTTGAATTCAATGGACTTTTTCATCTTCAAGGTCATCAGACTAAAAATCTCAATTCATCTTCACAAGGCCAAGGATTTAGAAGAAAAAGGGGGGGCAACTATTTTTTTTTAGAACTACAGAATCATTACACTCATAGATTTAGATCTAGAAGGAATCAGAGACTATCAAGTCCATTTTATTTACAAGAGATCCGAGGCCCATGGAGGATGAGGCTTGTTCAAGTTTATATAGGAAGAGATAATAATTATACAATTCTTAGAACAGTGGCTGGCATACAGTAAGCTCCATATACATTATTAGATAATCTCAGAGACAGTATTTGGACCCAGATATTTTAACTCCCATACCATTATTCTTGCCATCATGCCAAACGCAGATATTGAGAGAACAGTATAATACTGTTTCTGAAGGATATTCATTAGTGAAACATTTCAGCTTTTGGACAAACAATAGATTTAAGGAAAATAAATTTAAAAATTTCAACGTTAATGCTTCTTAGGGTGGGTGGATTGCATCATGTCAATAAATCTGGGTTTGATATCTTTAAAACTCACTATGGGAGTGCTAATCAAATGTAGAGGAATTCAGATGGTGTACTCTTAAGAGGATCAAAGATTTAGAATTGGAAGGGAGTTTTGAGTTCTCATCCAAAGAGCAATGTGTTTAGAGCAGAGATTCTTTCTTTTTCTTTCTTATTAATTTATTTCTAGTTTTCAAAATCACTTCCATAAGCTTTTGAGTTTAAAATTTTTCTCCCCTCCATCCCTACCTCCCTCTTCAAGATGTTGTGCAATCTGACATAGGCTCTACACATACATTCCTATTAAACATATTTTCATCTTAGTCATATTGTAAAGAAGAATTAGAACAAATATGAGGAACCACAAGAAAGAGGGAACAAAAGAAAACAGAAGAAAACAGCAAATAGTATGCTTCAATCTGCATTCAAACTCCATAGTTCTTTCTCTGGCTATGGATAGCATTTTCTATCATGAGATTTTTGGAGGTGTCTTAGATCCTGGCACTGCTGAGAAGAGCTAAGTCTATCAATGTTAGTCATTGCACAACATGGCTGTTGCTGTGTACAATGTTCTCCTGGTCCTGCTCACTTCACTTAGCATCAGTCCCTATAAGTCCTTCCAGGTTTTTCTGAAGTCTGCTTAGAGCAGAGATTCTTTAATTTATTTTCCATATCATGGATCTTTTTGGCCACCTGGTGTAGCCTAAAGAGCAGTTCTCAAAAGAGTGATTTTAAGTAATTGATAAAAATGCCAAATTTCAGGTTGAGGTTAGCTAGTTAAAATAAATGTGGTTTTTGTTTTTCTCATCCAATATTATGGACCCCCTGAAATCTATCCAAAGACCCTTTACGAGTCTACAGATTTCAAGTTAAGAGTCCCTCTTCTAGAGTTAGTTGGGTACACATCCCAACTCTGATACTTGTTTCTTTTGTAATCTTGTTCAAATCAATTAACCTCCATTGGTTTGAAGTTCTTCATTTATACAATGAGGGGGATAGAGTAGAGAACCTTGGAGGTTCTTTGCAGCTCTAGATAAGACAACATTAGTGAAGTACTTTAAGATTTACAAGGCATTTTATACATGTTATCTCATTTGATCCTTAAACCAATCCAGTGAGGCAAGTGCTATTTTTACCTCCGTGTTGCAGAAGAGGCTGTCAGAAGTGAAATGAATTGTCTGGGGTCACACATCCAATAAGTGTCTGACACAGGATTCAGATTCATTTATTTCTGACTTCAAGTCCAATACTCTATCCTCAAAAGCACTCTGCCTCCAGTTGTATGATCCCATGATCACTATTTTTATAAATAAGGAGTCTTAGACCTAAAAAGGTAAAGTGACTTATTCAAGTTCACCAAGAACTGAGATTCAAATCCAAGTCTTCTAATTCCAAATCCAATATTTGTTCTGCTATGCTGTACTGGTTTCTGGCTGCCATCGTTTTGTGTGTGTGTGTGTGTGTGTGTGTGTGTGTGTGTGTGTGTGTGTGATCAATCATTGACTACACTTATGCAATAGTTCCTGAACATTTTGGAATTGAGGAGAGAAAAATGTGTGCTCATTGCTGAAATATTCAATTTTAATCTCCCATTTGCTTCCCATTTGGAAGAAAATTCAAATGGGAGATGTATAGAAGAATATCATCATTATCTAATTATAGGATATATTGATAGGTCATGTAGTTTTAATGGGACTTTGAACATTCATTTTTCACCAGTGTCAACCTTCTGTCTCCAAAGCCATGCATTATGATTGAAAACATCATTCGTCTTGTCATTATATAAGATTGATTCTTGGCTGTACTAGAGGTAACTCCTAGAAACACAATTGATGATATGGCAATTATCTCTAAAAGATGGACACATCAATATCATCCAGGCAGATGCAGCCAGACTGAAGTGTTGTTGGGGAATTGCTTTCTAACGTATACTCAAATACAATGTCATTACAAGAAGACTAAAGGGAAAGAAAAATGCTGATTTGACAAATATTTGAATGACATTCAAAATTTAAGAAATTTGATCAATGAAAATATTGAATTTTGTGCTTGATTTGATGACACATTTTTTAGAGGAGAATAGTCCTAGGTATATACATATACATATACATATACATATACATATACATATACATATACATATACATATACATATACATATACATATACATATACATATACATATACATATACATATACATATACATACACATACACATACACATACACATATACATATACATATACATATACATATACATATACATATACATACACATATACATATGCATGTGTATGCATACATATATACACATATACACACATGTATACATGTATACACACATATACATATGTGCATATATATGTGTGTGTGTGTGTGTGTGTGTGTGTGTGTGTGATCTCATCACATATTAAGGCAATGCCACTCCACTGAATTCAGAGTCCTTGTTTTTCAGAGAGTCGCCTTCTCAGGGATTGCCCACCCAGGTACTAATTTTCATCATAGTTTTTTATTTGCCTGCCACATGAGAAATAGCAATTATTTTTCTAATGGAGATCCTCACAAAGC
The DNA here is from genome assembly GCF_003287225.1 of Phascolarctos cinereus. Lineage (NCBI taxonomy): Eukaryota > Metazoa > Chordata > Mammalia > Diprotodontia > Phascolarctidae > Phascolarctos > Phascolarctos cinereus. The sequence continues at coordinate 209,609,863 of NW_027555958.1, forward strand.
TTATCTTTAAAGGTTTCTTTTTTTGTTTGTTTTTAAGTGCACAGCTCCACTGTATTAACTTTAGCAAATAATATCTTTGACACAGGCAAAAGTGTTTTGACTTACTTCAGTCAATCTATTCAGTTTATACTTCAGAGCAAAGGCGAATATGTTGTTATAATCACACACCCTGAACCATGGAGGTAGTATGGTGTAGAGGAGAGAGGGCCTGATCATAGAGTTGGGAAGACCTGTGTTCAAATCCTGTCTTCTACATATACTCACTACAAGACTATATGTCCACAAGGCCATGGACAAGTCAATTAACCTATCAGTGACTCAGACAATACTGTAGCACTCAAAAGTTATAGACAGTGAGTTGCTATTATTCATTAGTGGAGTAAATTTTTATATACAGATATTGAGATGGAGATTGATACATATAGAGATATCTATCTCTATTGAGATAGATTAGATAGAAAGGTAGACAGATACATAAACAGACATCTCACAAACATCACATAACACAAGACTAAGGCATAATTTCATTGACTCATTTCCCATGTATAACATACTTTTTGCTGATTACAAACACTCTAACTAAATGATTATTACTTGAAGTTCTGTGTTCCTTCTGATGCCTTCCAATTTGATTTCGATTTACTCACTTAAAGAAACAATAGAAATTTAGCCTTATGCTGCAGTTCTCTAAGGTGAATAATATTATTCTTTAGCAATACCATCTCTTCTCTCTGTTATAAGCTTTGTATGGTGTAGAGTTTCCTGTTCTAACCATAAGGTTAAGATTAGTTCTATTAAACCTTTTAGCACAAGGGACACTTTAAGAGTTCTTTATCCTCTATAAAAATTCTAAAGAGGTTTAATCATGGCCTATGATTCATATTTATAATGCTTTATAGCCCTCATTGAAATCTCCTTCTGTGTCTTCGGGAAAGATTTAGTTTTTTTTTTTTTCAAATCTCATTTCTGCGAAGGCATTTCTTGTGAGACCATTTACAATCCAAAGTCAATGTTAAGGACAATTACAATCTACTAGAGCCTGTAAATTCACAGAGGAATTATTTTCTCATTGATAATTAATGGAACAGTTCTAGGTGATAGTGTTTCCTCTTATAAGGGTTGTTTCTTATACCTTGTATATACAAAATACATAAGCACCTGGTTATGTTGTCTTCCTCTGTAGAATACAAACTTCTTGCTGTCTATGACTATGTTTCTTTTCCTTTATAACCAAAGTGTTTAGCACAGTGTCTCAGACACATTAGGATCTTAATAAATGCTTGTTGATTGCTTCATCTCTTTTACATATAAATAAGGGTATGTTTATTTCCCACACCCACGCAAAAAAGATACCCAGTCTAGGAGTAATGGGGATGGTAAGAATGTGAAACAAAAAGATAACACTTCCAGATTGAACAAAGTTGAACTCAAAATAAGCAAATTTGTTTGAGTTGAGTTTGGGAATTAAAAAAAAACTTTCATTTTAAAAGTCACCTAATTATTTTGTATTAAACAAAAAAAAACAATAGAATGGCAGAAATTGCCATTGCATTTTAGGACCAATCATTCATTAGTTCATTCAACAAGTGACCTATATGAAAGACATGATACCAGTTTCTATGACAGGTGCTGCCCTCTGTCATAAGTAGCTTATAGTCTAGTAGGAGAGAAACACATGTTTTTTTTTAAATATCTACAAATACCAGGCAGAATGTAAGTGACAAAAAAGAGGCAAAAACAAAGCAAAACAGAAAGTCATAGGAGTCCAGAGGAGGGAGAAAGGAATTCTGACAGGGAATAAGGGAAAGCTTCATAAAGAAGGTTAAGTTGAATACTGGACAGGATTTCAAAAAATTAAAATTTGTAGGAGCATTTTTCAGGTGGAAGGACAGTATAAACAAAGGTGAGGGGTGGAAAGTGTATGTAATGTCAAAGGACAGTGGAGAGCCATGAAGGGCTTTTTAGTTGGGGAATGGCATGATCCAAGTATGTCTATGGAAGGTTAATCACAATCTTAAAGGTGTTAAGAATAGCATCAGGGGCTATATAGTTCGACTCATACCTGAACAAAAATTCCCTCTGTAGCACACTTATCCAGTGGTCATCCAACATCTGTTTTAAGACCTCTTAGTGAAGGGGAACCCACTACCTCCAGAAGCAACCCATTCCATTTTGTGAACTACAACTGCAACATCAGGCCAAAATGTGGCTCTTTACAACTTCTTGCCTTTGCTCCTACCTCTGTTTTTTCAGGCCAAATAGAGCAATGTTGATTCTCCTTCCGCATGACAGTCCTTCACGCGTGGGAAGATAGCTATCATTTCTTTCCCAAAGTTTTCTCTTCTCCAGGATGAATACCCTCATTTCCTACACTCAAACCTTATATGATACAATTTCATGGGCCCTTCTCATCATCAGAAAGCTTTCTGGTTTATCAATGTCATTCTAAAACTTTGGGATGCTGAACTGAAAAAAACACTCCAGATGTGATCTGACTAGGCCAAAGTACAAAACAAATATCATCTCCTTGCTCTGGGATTCTATTCTTCTCCTCACAAAGCCATGAAATACCTTTGCTTTCTTGGCTGCTATATTTTGTTGATGACTCATTTTGAACTAGCAGTCTGCTTTTTTTTTCAGGCAAATTATTATCTAATCAAACGTCTTTCATTTTATGCTGGTGAAGTTGACTTTTGAACACAAGAGAAAGACATAAAATTTATCATATTATATTTCATCTTCTAAAATTGGGCACAATGTTCAGGTCTATCAAGACATTTGGATGCTGAATCTGAAATCCATTGTATTAGTCATCTCTTCTCAATTCACATCATCTGTAAATGTGATAAGTATGCCATCTATGCCTTTGAGACACTGATAAATAAAAAAATTAAACAACACAGCACAAGCATCAATCCCTGAGGCTTTCCATTTGAGTTACAGTATAAGAGAGCTATCACATCCCTAGGTCTGGACATTATATCTCTCCTAATACAGAATTAAATAATATCAGATTTTCTAACATGAGTGTGCAGGAGGGATTGGAAAAGAGAGTGATGAGTCAAGGAGGTCAATTAAGAGGCTATTGCAGTAGCCCAGGCATCAGGTCCAGGGCATGAACTTAGGTGACAGCATTTGGAATAAAAAGAAAGGGGCAAATGCCAGAGTATTTGTTAAATATTAATGTTGCTTTCTGTAAGTAATGGAGAAAAGTATTCTTCCAAGACCGATGAAATTGGCTTACAACAGTTAAAAAAATAAAGTGGTAGAGTACATAGAGATAACAAGAAAGAATATGCAACAGTTTCTGCTTGTACAAACTTTGCAATTGGTTCATAAGGGGGCAGGAATGAAATACACCAAAAAAAAAAAAGGCTAGAGAGTGGATCCCACTTACAAAATCAAGCTTCAATAAAAAAAAAATCACAACAGAATATAGGAAAAAAGAGAGTTTTAATTTGTCTACTTATACCTTTCAACAAAAAAGAGAGATTATCTGAAAATATTGGCTGTCATCAATTAGTTATCATCTTTCAAATAATGGTTCTGGAAAAAAAACAAAAAAACAAACAAAGAAATAGTTCTGAACATAATCATTAATTGGTTATATTCAAGATTTTAAATTATCTCTTACCAAAAGGTAAACTGAGGCAAACTGAAACCTTCCTATTTTTATAATCATAAATTCTGTTCAACTTAATCATAATCTTTTTAGTGATAAATGGCATTATTCCCTAAATTAAGATATTTCCCTTAATAGGAAAATTACTATTTACATTTATATTAATTAATCACGAAGTCATGTTCTCATCATTAAATATTGTTTTCCTGGAAGAATATACATATGTGATAACCATCTGATTTAGTCTTTAAAAGGAACCAAATCTGATGTCTCTATAACAGTCTGAATTTAGCAGACTTTCCCAAGAATTCTTGTAGCCTTTGGAAGTTTAATATGTTTATTAGAATCCAGAACTTTGCATTCCTGGTGTTAGGGGCTGATGTTGCCACTACCCAAGATCCATAAGGAATGCCTCACAGATTGTCAAAGCATTGAATCACAAATCAAATCAACTCACATTGCTTAGGGCCTATGTAATAATTACAACATTTCCTAGCAAAAGTTGTAAATTACATTTGCAATCAATTTATTTTGTTGCTTAATTTTTCAGCTCTAGCTTTTCAAGCATAAAATACCTTTTTCAGATACAACAGAGTTAATGACAGAAACTCATTGTAGCTCAATTCTTTGAGCTTGTTCCCAGGGTGTTGACATAAGCAGCTCTGTGGAAATAACTGAAAGACCGCAATCACAAATTCCAACAAATGAAGACAATAGTAGATGCTTAATAAGTTTTGAATTGAATTGAACTGTTCCATCCCCAAACATGTTTTCCTGGTTGGGAACAACATCTGATTGAGGGATGGCAGAAATATAGGTATATATAGGAGGCATTGTCCTTTGTAGTATGTGTGTTGGTCATGTGCTATGTGTGTGTCTAAATTGTTTTGTATGAGATTTATATGGAGTCTTTGATAAAGATCTATGGAATATTGCCTACCCCACTCTATTCCATCCAGGAAAAGAGTAAAAGAAGGGGCCATGAAGCTGGCCTCTATGTTCTCCTCAGAGAGGGAACATATAACTATAAATAGATATAGTTATAGAAATATGTATACATATATAAATATATATATAGAATATACCTAGTATTCCAACCTCTAGATATTACTAATCAAAGGAAAATTATCCACTCCAAGCAACTTTTCTAGTCACTATCTCTTAAAGAGTCAGAGGTGTTTCAAGCTTATATATGAAGACTTGACTCCTTTTTACCAAGTGCCAGGTTCAGAGGGATTTAAGAGAGAGTTGGGTGGTATGAAATTTGATGGACTGTGTGTAGATTACTTTTTTAAAATAGTTGGCCCGTGAAAGTAAGAAAAGGTGGAGTATTTACATAGAGTAGAAAGATCAAAGTAAGACTTCTTTTTTCAGGATTGGAGGTGTATGTAGCCAGATTGAAAAGAGCCAGTGGAGAAGAGATGAAAGATTCAGGAGATAGATGTGGTGAATATTGCCAGGTCCTGAAGAAAGTAGGAGGGATTTTAAACAAGACCATAGGTCAGGGTTTGCTCCCTCAAGTTATAGGAATAATATTTACACTGAGAGAGGAAGAGGTGGGGAAAAAGGTGATGACATTGAGTGAGATTGGGGAATTAGAACAAAAAGAATAAATATAAATAGGATGTAGATAGTTGAGGAGGGGTATTACCCAGTCATTAGAACTTACTCAGCAGAGGAGAAAATATACTCAATACGATCCAAATTCTAAATGAAATGCAGACCACTGACTTCCAGATGTTTTGCTACCCCTTGTTGATGGTGTCTTTGAAGATTCCAGGTAGGGAATGAAGTCAAGTAGAGTACTACAGGAGATCCCCATGTTCCTGCAGATACAATCCCCTGTATTTGAAGTGCTGTTCCTCCAAAAGTCCACCACTTGAGACCCGTAACATTCTTCAAGTTCAGCTCGTGTCACTTTCCTGTCTTGATATTCCCAAAAATATTTTAATTTTTAAAATATACATTTTTGTGTCTACTTATCTTAGTCAATAAACATTAGGCACCTTCTAGATGCCAGGCACTGTGTTAAGCTCTGGGGATACAAAGACAGTCCCTTCCCTCAAGGAACTCACAATCTAATGTGTAAAGCCCTGTTGTCTTCAACAGAATTTGAGTTCCTTGAAGGTAGGTACTGTTTCATATGTTTCTTTGTATCCCAAGTACAATCTCTGGCAGATAGAAGACATTTAATAAATGTGTATTGATGTAAATTCAGTTTAATTGCATCTCATCCCAAGGCATTCTATTGCCCATTTTGATAACTCAAAGTGAAAAAAAAAATTTCAAAGAGTGAAAAACATCATGGAAGGTATTAATTCCAGAAGAAAGCAGCCAAGAATACACTGGTAATGACTTATCCATAAACTTATTTTCTCATCTACAAAATCTTTATGAGTATGGTCAATATGTACATTGAGGGTATACTCAGTGAAATAGGAAAAAGGAACAGATAGATTTTTTTATAAATTATTCTCTGCAATTGAACACATTTTCAAAGTCAAACAAAAGACTGAAATGTGGAATACAAGATCCCACTATATTATATATTGATTGCATCAACCACAAAGCATTCACTGTATTAAAGTAAAGTAGAGAGTTAAAGACTCTCTTTCAACAAGTTGTCTCTGATTCTCACCTTGATAGAAATATATAGATAGATAGATAGATAGAGAATTTTTTTTTCAGTAAGTATATGTTTGTGAATACATAACAGGAAAATCTTGCTGTCAAAGGAATGGGCTTTTGCAATGGTGAGCAATTTAAGGTCAATGGAAGTGTTGCAGTTTTCTATGTAATTACTCCTGATACTCAATTTAAAAACATTTTTTAAAAATATACATCCCACAAATCAGACCACATAGTTGAATTTAAAATAGCTATGTGTATAGACATTAAAAAGCATAAGCATTAAATACAGTCCAATGAATCTACTATTTTATTATCCTTGCCTGCTCATTCTGTGCAAATTTCATCTGTGTAGTCCCATAAATTCAACACGAGAGGTCTACCCAATTCTTCAGGATCATTTTTTTTTTAAATTTTGTTTTCCCATTGCATAGATAACCTTGTAACAGGTATACTGTCCTTCAGTTCCCTTCAATTTGACTATATGAACCACACATTTTCTTTTCTGGTCACATTGATTCTAAGGATGTCCTTTATAAATGTTTCTACTGAATAATTCATTTGAAATGTCTTATAGCCTGTCTATGTTTGCCGTATATTTCTTCTATCACCTGCTGAGTTATCCTTTACTTCAATTCTCTGGTGATAGTAGTATTTCATGTCATAAACATGTGCAATCCAATGTTAAGTATAGTCATATTAAGAAAATAAAACTTTATTTCAAAGGAAGTCTGAATACATTGGGAGAACCATGCAAGACCATCCAGCCTGCTCAACTTCTACTGAATTTTAAGCTCAGCCTATTGCAAATTTGTATGTCTGTTTCAGATGCATCTGTCAATGGACAAGCTCCATAGGTTATTCATTGAACTGCATATAATAGTCTGGACACAACAGAAATTCTTCATCCACTTGATTTTTTTCTGATTAAATAGTTAAACTGCACATGAACACAAAAATTAAAATAGTCCTGAAAATAATCCTTGATCTAAATATAAAATATAAAAAAAACAGATAAAACAATGAAAACCAAACCATTTTAATGTTGGAAAATGATTTTAAAACAATTTAACTAAACTACTTTGTTTTATGGATGTGAAAAAACTTAGTTTAAAGTAATTTGTACAAGGTTGCATAGATTCTTAATAGTATTACGTAAAAAAAAATCATGTAATAGTATCATAGATCTAGAGCTGGAAGAGACCGCAGAAACCACGTATTTAAAAAAAATTATACTTGAGGAAACTAAGTCTTGCAATTCCAAAAGTATTAAAGGGAGCATTTGAACCAAGGCCCTCTTACACCAGAGCCAAAATTCTTTGGTCTGTATACCAGATTATTTTTAGATTCCTATGCATTGGAATATGCACTTTTTAACCATCTCACATCATTTTATGGTTAGTTATATGAATTGGTTATAAATAAATAGAAATCACTAAAATTTTATAATTAAAACAAAATAAATTAACAATTAAAACAAGTAAAGCTACATAGATTCACCCTGTTTCATAGAACTTTTGAAAGTCCTTATTCAAATAACAGAAGGAAAATAGTCACAAACAACTCTCAATTTCTCTGGTTTTCTATGTATCTGTCTCTTTTGAAGAAATTGATGGGATCATATATTTAGAGATGGAAGGGATCTCACAATTTATCTAGTCCAACAGTATCATTTAATGAATGAAGAAACTGAAAAAGAGATATAACAAAACTTTTCCAGCATCACAGAAATATTAATAAATAGCAGATCTGGCATTTGAACTCAGATCTACAGACTCTAAATCCAACACTATCTATCCATTGTACCCATGGGTTGCTGATTTGTTACTACTTTTTTGTATTTTGTTGCAAACTGGTTTCTTGATCTAAGACAACATGAAATCATAGAAACAAAGAGGTAAAGAGCAAAAAGGGGAGTGGTTGTTGTATAAATTTTGGTGGGTTCGGTGTGTGATTTGATAATTGAATGACATTTACTATGCACAGGGTTTTTAAAAACATTTTCTAAAGCTTATGAAAACATTGATTTTCAAAGTTCATTCATTCTGACTATATTTTCTTAGAAAATAACACTGCATTTCTTTCTGTAATTCACTAATAACTACTATGGATATAGTTGTGCCTTTAACAAAATATTAGACATATTCCAATGAATCTTCATATTCTAAACCCATTATTTTCTAATTCATCAGCTTTGAGTAATTGCCTAAAGTTAAACACACAGATACACACACTCATATATACCACAAGATAGAGTGAAATTCACTTTTTATCTCAACCAACTGTTCAACTATTCAATTTAATTCAACATGCATATATTAATCACATGTTATGATCAAAAAAGAGAGGTAGCATGGCAATTAATAGAGGGGCTTGCCTTAGAATCAGCAAGACTTTGGCTTAAGTCTTATTTTTGGTACATACTATCTATTAAGTTAATGGTCAAATCACTTAACATCGCAGTACCCCAGCTCATTCTCTCTGACTAAAAGTTACAAACAAAGGCAAGGATGTAGGAATTTCTGCACTGAGAGTCCCTTATATCAATAAAAGTACAAGTCTAGACTCCTCGCTCTCCATCCACACTGCCTTAAATAATTGTTCAAGGCACCCTTTTAGGCACTAGGAAATTACAGAGAAAAAAAAAAAGAAACTATAGTTTCCTCAACAAGCTCATACCATATGTATGTAGATATTATATGTGTATATATGTATATAGATTATTAATAGTTTATTAATAAAATATTTGGACAGTTCACACCCCACCCTTTTTGTCCTAGACTTGTGCTTTTATTTGCATAAGGAACTTCCCCAGTGACAAAACTCCCTCCATCAATGTGACTCAGCAGTTGTTCTGTAATTTATAATATTAGAGTTACCATGGACACTGAACAGTTAAATAATTTTTTTCAAGGGCAAATATCCAGTATGTATCAAAGAAAGAACTTGAACTCAAGTATTACTGGCTTCAATACTCATTCTCTATCTACTATACAATGGTGACTCTCTGGATTATTCCAGAGACATATTCCAAATGAGAAGGTACATATCATGGAGAGTTATCATAAATAAAACTTAAATTGGCTATTTATACCTAGCCCTCAAATACAAAACTGTGCTATTATTGTTTCATACTATGACTAGTGTCAGTAAAGTCATAAGCCTTAAAAAAATACAGTTATGAGGAAATCATTAGGCATCACCCAAAACTTTCCCTGTTTTCATATGAAACATAGGTCAAATATGAAAAGCTAAAGTCCTGAGTGCTATTGCCCAAAATAAGTTTGGAGTGTGGCTTAGATCTTATTCAATCCTGAAACCATGGCTCACACAGCTCTGATCCCAAAGCCTGTCAGCAAACACATCAGTAACCAATTTGCTTTTCCACACATGTGTCATTGGGATAGTGCATAAGTAATAGCAATCCCTCTCTTTGTGCTGAACAGGTGTTCTGACCTTGTTTTGTCATCAGAGGCAGCACAAAGAGACTGAGTGTCTTTCTGAGAGGGGAGCTGGGTAAACACTGCCTCTTGTTAGAATACAACAGGAAAATAATAAGACAGCAATTTCAGATGTCATAAGAGCCAAGAGCACACAGGATGAGGTACATTTTCTTTACCCAGCTAAGAACATGAAGGATAGACATTTTTTTTTTTTGCCTATAGGATCCCTGAGAAAGATGCTCAAATAGCTTAGCATTGTTTAAGGCTCATAAACAGCAGCGATAAATCAGTAAATTAGCTAATGATTGCCTCCAGGTGGTGTTACATGATGAAAAACAAATGAGGAAAGGTACTCAAGCATTGCACTTGGAAGCAACTGAAAAAACTGAAATTCCATCTTCACACACACACACACACACACACACACACACACACACACACAAGCACACACACACACACAAACTCACACAAACCCTGTTACAGGGATGTTACTGAAAGTTGTACTCTAGTAGTAGAACAATTACTACTGCAAATGAACATGTTTTATGATAAATGTTGCTATATCAGATGGACTTCTCATTACTAACCATTGTAAATGATTCATAAGATTCCCACAAAGACATAACTGTATTGTTTCTTCGGCACTATGGAAACTGTAACTTTTACTTAGCAATAGAATTAATAGTTGGCAAACTCTTCATCTACAGTAACCAGAATTTTGTGAAATACTCACTGAGGTGAAAATAAGTATTTCATAGTGATGATGTTGAAAACATTGTAAAACAATATTAACATTATCTCTAAGTAAAATCAATCTTCTTGATATTGGACATTTCTCTGATTACTTATACCTTGTTGTGAAACATTATTTCCAAAGTTTAGGTATAATTGTATTTATTCAGCTGTTCAACAGCATGGTACAGGAGAAATAATATTGTTCCTGGATGCACAGAACATATGTTCAAATCCAAACTCTGATTTTTTACTATCTGTGACTTTGGGAAAGATATTTATCACTTCAGTTTCCTCATCTTCTTCCCCTAAAATCAGGGCATTGAATGAGATGGACTTTGAGGCAGAGTTGAAGCTTGAAAAAAAATCAGTATCACTGGAATCAGAAAACTTGGTTTCAAATCCCATCCAAATACTATATGAATAACCACAGGCAAGTCATAGTCCCTGGACCTCAGTTTCCTCATGTCTAAAATGAGGGGATTGAGGATAGAAAATGAAAACAGTGCTCTCTCCTAGTTATGGATCTATTATCCTGTGATCTCTAAGATTCTCTCCAAAATAAAAGCATTTCACTTCCCAGGATTATAATTTCTCAGAAGAAATATTTTATACACATATATATATATATATATATATATATATATATATATATACATGTATTTATATCCGTATAAATACCCTTTAAGGTTACAAATCATTTTACATACATTATCTAATTTGAGTTTGATAAGAATTCTACAAGGCCCATGCTATGAACATTTTACATATGAAGAAACTGAGACTGAGAGGTCAAATGATTTGCTTAGTATCATAACTAATTAAATATCTAGAGTCAGATCTTCCTGAATCTATTTCCAGCTCTCACCTCTTAGTGATTTACCTATCTCAAAATTATTTACCTCTCTCTCTATAGATAGATATGTAGATATATACTCTATATATACTTAATTTATTATATTCCTATAAATTATGTATATAATATGTATATAGCAAAAGTTTGATATGATATGACAGTTGGATATATTTATACGCATATGTATTTATTATATATGTATGTCTTTGGAGAGACAGACAGAGACATAGAGACACAGAGAGACAGAGACAGAAAGAGAATCATTTAAATCAGAAGAAAATTCTAGATAGTGCTTGAATAGCAAATATTAAATCCAATAGCAATGAAAACATTTTTATGGGCTAATACTAGGAGACATCAAATTCCCTTGTATTGTAGAATGAATAAGAAGGGGGAGTCTATGTCTTGTCATGCAGTCTAGATATCTTTTCATAAAACATAAATTTCTTGTCTTATACTTTGTCGATATTTATCTATATCTTATCTGCCTATCTAGACATACAAAATGATATATATACATATATGTGTGTATACATTATAAGTGTTATATATAATATATACAATAAACTATATGTGTATATATTGGCACATATATGTACATATGTAATTGTGATTTCTCTTGTGATCTATACACATTTACATGCCTACACTTATACATTTATATTAAAGTAAATTGCAATTTACTATATAACAAAATGAAGCAGCATCATTGAGGTTACTCTTCATTCTCAGACTTTAATGTCTATATATGAGTAATATCAAATATTTTCCAGAATTATATGCTTTGTAAAGAACTAACTTGGCCTAGTGACTAAAGTATCAGTATCAGAGAGTAGTGGATTCAAGTCATGCCTTTTATTCATCATACTTGCTACGTAACAATGGGCAAGTCTTAGAACCTCTAAATACCTATGACAATTCCCTAAAACTTTAAGCTGTAGAAGAGTTGTTCATCTGTATAGGAAATTTCCACACCAGGATTTCACCACAACCATGTAATCACAGACCTAGCCAGAAACAAACCAAAAAAAAAAAAAAAAAGGAAAATTATTTTTCCCCTCACTGTAAACACAGGGCCTAAATATTGCTTTCCATCATATAAAATATCACCACTAAAATCCTGGATGCCATCCTAAAGATTTGCCATGGTCCACAGCTGTGGAATAAGCCAATGATTATATCTCAGTCATTACCATATGCCACTACACATGCCACTTTGGCTGAGAAAGGTCTATGCCCCCTCTGTTTGAGTGGGCACAGTAGTTGTTTTCTGTCACTACTGAGGTATTACCTCACTCTATAGCCCAGGAACTTGAAGAGAAAGTCAGCTCTGTGTAAGCTTTCTGTGTCTGAATATCCTCACCCTAAAGCACCTTGCCAAAATGGAATGGAAAGTCTTGTTTTTTTCAAGTTTCTCTGCAAGACCATATATTTGAGATTATCATCAGGATAACTAATAAGTGAAACTGTTTCCCAGAAAGGAGATATTTTCTTTCAAGTCTAGGTTTTGACCATGTATACACAATGTATTTTATTGTAAAGAGAGAGACTGCTGATCTTTTAATGTTTTAATAAAACACAACCCCAAAGCTGTCACCAGAGGTAATATGTAGTGTGATATAGTAGAGTCTTGGGAAATATGAACTGGGATGTGCAAGTAATGAAACTAAATCAGTTTTATATTAGTCTGTTTTATAAGATCAAAAGCCATGGTATTTAACCATGTCAGAAAATAGGAGTCCATGTAAAACTTCCCCATGGCTGAGAAATCAGATAGTAAGTATTGACACAAACCAAAAGGTATATTTTTTTTCTATAGCCACAGGTAAAATCCTTTTAAAGGCATACGTTTTGGCCTTATTTTATGCCAAATTCATTTGCTGCTTAAAATGGAGCTATTTCTATGAATTTTCCCCTAAAATATCTTGAAAATTGAGTTTTTCATGGGTGGTGTTGAGTTGGTTCTAAAAAAGGAAATGTTTTTGGGTTTTGTTTTTTGTTTGTTTCTTTCTTTCTTGTTGTGGAAGAAATTCTGTGTGAATGCAGTTGAGTAAGGCTATGTCTGAGCCTGGCTGCTTATTTTGCTATTGTTGTAATATTATGAGGTGGATTGCTTTTTCTAACAGAAAGTAAACAAGTTGCATTTAGCCATTAATGCAGGAACAATGAGTGGATTGTTTTCCTAAGATGAATTTGTTTGCCAATGTAGAGGAAATGGAGAAAATATTCACTTGCATAAAAGGCTGTCCCTGTCTACTCCATGCAATTACGCTTCTCATTGAGAATTTCTCCGGACTCTAGAGTTGGAAAATAGGTTGGAATTGACTAACTTGAAATTTGTGGTGATTCAGTTGAAGGTTATGCTAGAGTTTACCTTTGCATACTCAGTGAGGAATAGGTGTGCTATGAAATTATGGTAGAAACATAAACAAAATATCAAGGGGAAATATTTTAACTACTGAAGAGAATGTGGAATTTTTAAACCTCCTTATCAGCATGTGAGGAAGAACCATAAAAATGATCAGAGTATAAGGTATGACCATAAACTTGCCTTTACAAACAGTGGTCCCCCCATTGTAACAGCATACTGTTGAAACTAAAAAGACTTTAAAGAAAAATAAGATGAAAAAAATTTAAAAAAAAGAAAAATAAGATGATCAGTCAACGTTTAAAGTAATAGATTCTTTTATTTGCTGCATTTATTGAGAAGCCTAAAAGAAAAGACCACATTTCTAAACTTAAGATACTCAAAACAGCTTGGGGCAGGGACAATAAGGGAAGAGTACCATGGTGACACAATGAGTCCCTCAAATTGGGGACAACAGCTTCCAACTAGAGCTGCTCCTGAATCCATTTACGATGAAGCTAGTACAGATACCCCAAACCAGGACAGCACTTCAAACCTTTCACGCTGATGTAGCCTTAATAATACTAATAATATAATTATAGCTAGCATTTAAATATTACTTTAAAGTTCACACAGTATTTTAAATATATTTTCCAATTTGATCCTCACAACAACACCACATAGATGCTATTATTAACCCCATATTATGGAGGAGGAAACCAAGGCTGAGAAAGTTTGTGACTTGTTTAGATCACACAGCTAATCACATCTGCAATAAGATTGGAACCCAAGTCATAGTGACTCAACATCCAGCACTCTACTCATTACCCTTCAACCTCTGAATAGGACTGGGCAGGACGACCAGTAATGTTGCCAGTGAGTTTCAGAAATGATATTTAGGTCACAGCAGGAAGAAAGTTAGGTATGATTGATTTCTACCACTGAGGTTATAGGCAAGGAAGCTTATGATCATTTAGAAAATTGTCTATCTTGGGGCAGCAAGGTGGCACAGTGGCTAGAGCACCAGCCCTGAAGTCAGGAGGACCTGAGTTCAAATCTGGCCTCAGACCAAACACTTGACACTTACTAGCCATGTGACCCTGGGCACATCACTTAACCCCAATTGTTTAAAAAAAAATGTCTATCCTGAGAAGCTTCCAGATATATAAGGTCTAAATATGGAGACTTTACAAAAAAGGAATAGGGCACAAGGGAGGGGACACTAGGTAAGATAAAGTGAAACCTAGAAGATAGATAGCCTGTTGGACAGATAAGGATTGAGCCAGGGAGAATAGTTTGCTTTGTTTTGTCTTTCTCTGACTTACAACATCTGAACAGACTCCCTCCTTACCTCTGACTATATGTACCCACTAGAATATAAGCTCCTTGAGAATATGTTATGTGCTTTGGGGTTTTTTGTTTGTTTGTTTGTTTTTCTTTGTATCCCTATAGCCTAAGACACTTTAATGCATTTGGTAGACATTTACTAAATATTCATTGAACTGAATTTGTTTAATTGAATTGAGATTGGCCTCACAAGACACAATTGGAAACCAGTCTCATAGCTATCAACACCAGCTGGGCACACTTGATATGTTAATCACATCATTCTTTAAAAAATCTCATAATGAATGACAGAGTCAATCCAACTCATCCTCTAACTGAATAGGAATCCCCTCTACAACAAAACTGACAAATGATCATCCATCTGGGTTTCATGATTTATGCCTGTAATCCCAGCTACCATGAAAGCTGTAGCTGACAGGGCTCTTGAGCTCAGGAGTCCGAGCTGCAGTGGGATATTCTGATTGGGTGGCCCCACTAAGTTCACCATTGGAATGATGAGCCCCCTGGAGCAGGGGGCCACCACTTTACCTAAGGAATAGGTCACAATTCCAGATGGAAAACAGAAGAGGTGAAAGCTGTCATGTTGATCAGAAGTGAGATCAGTCCATTACACACAGCTGACTTTCTTTTCAAGTTCCTGGGCTATAGAGTGAGGTAATACCTCAATAGTGACAGAAAACTACTGATGTGCCCACTCAAACAGAGGGGGCACAGACCTTTCTCAGCCAAAGTCCACACTTCAAATGTGGGTAAGACGGAGAGAGTGCTAATGTTCTATTCTTGCCAGATGTTAACTGTTTCTTGCACATTGTCCAGATTAGACATTGTCCTTATAAATGATTACATTTAAAGAAATAAATATGAGAGTAGGGGGTCTGCCAAAGTGACTGTGGTAAATAAAGCTAGGAGGACATATTTGAGAAAACTATATGACTCCTTTCAAGGGAAAATTTTTTTTGAGGGAAGACATAAGAGGAGTAGAAGGCTTTTCTTGGTTGTATGTTCCCCAAATCAGACCATTTTTGATAGCTGTAATAGGACATGTGTTCTCAATACAGGTCAAAATCTGTCTCTCTATAGCTCCCAGACAATGTTCCTGGATCAGTTCCATGGAGCCAAGTAGAACAAGTCTCATCCCTTTTTCTGCACTCTTGTTATATCTCCTGAGTGCCAGTCTCCGATTACTAATTGTCTTTTGGAGATCTCACATTGGATATTCCATAGACATCTCAAATTTACCACATTCAAAATGGAACTCATTATTTTTAACCTGAAACCCTTAGTTCTTCTGAATTTCCCTGTTACTAGAATGCACGTCACCATTCTCCCAAGTCATCCAGGCTTATAACCTTGGTGTCATCTTTTCCTTACTCTTACTACACATTTAATTAGGTATTAAATTTTGTTGTTTCTCTCTGTCTCTCTCTCTCTCTCTCTCTCTCTCTCTCTCTCTCTCTCTCTCTCTCTCCCCCTCTCCCTCTCTCTCCCTCTCTCTTTCAGTTTCCCTCTCTGTCTCTGTCTCTCTGTGTGTGTCTCTCTCTTCTATTTCTCTCTCTCACACACAAAAATACACATTTACATATATGCATACACACATATATATGTATATATGTGTATTATATATATATATATAATAAGTATAATATGTTTACCTAGTTACTTACTTGTTGTTCCCCTTTAGAATGTGAGATCCTTGAGGTTATAGCCTGTTTTACTTTAATCTTTGAATTTCTAGTGCTTAACACAGTGCCGAGTACACAGCAAGCACTTAATAAATGTTGCTTACTGATTGAATTAAGCTAAGTATTGCTTTTACAGATATTTTTAAAATATATGTGAATTATTTTAGATATTTGTAATAATGAAACTGAATTTCATTTTTACACTTGTTGCAAATTCAGATTGACCCCAATTAGTTGGAATTAATGAAGTTCTGTGGTATGTGTAATGTTCATGTAATGTAATGTAATTGCTTGGTTTTTAAAAATAGCATTTTACTTATAAACATTACTTAACTCACAAGAAAAGCACGAAGAATCTGAAAAGGAAAGGCCTTTTAATAATCAAATGAACAGAAGAGTTAACATATGAGAAGAGATTAAAATGAGTAGGATTCAGTCATGGAAAGATCAAGTCTGCATCATCAAAATCATGACAAATATGTATCTAGAAAGCATAAATCTCCTCAGATTCTGGAACACTAGGCCTAGGGAGCACTCTTGGAGATTGAAAGAGGAAAATTCAGGAAATGTTACCAGGATAAGGAGACATTTTATATGTTTCTCTGTGTGAGCTCCCATTCCCATTTTTTGTTTTAACTCAGACCCTGGAAAAAAAGATAGGCACAAATAAGTGGCTTTTTGTATACATAGGATTGAAGTAAAGTATACCTGCATTTTAAAAGGATCCTTAGATTAAAACTATGTTGGGTGGTTTCAGAGAGGAAAATTTCCAAAAGAGTTAATGGTAGGACTAGGAAGCCAGTAGCAAAAACAAGGACAATATGTTTGGGAAAAATAGCCAAATGCTTTTTTTACCTTACCTTCCTCTCCTTCCTTTTCCCTGCTACATCACTAGAGATAGTTTTACATTTGTAAAGTATTTTGTAAACATTAGAGTGCTACATAAATACTAGCTATCATCATCTTCTTCTTTCTCTTCTCCTCCTTTTCCTCTTCCTCCTCTTCCTCTTTCTTCATCTTCTTCTTCATCATCTTCTTTTCTTCTTCTCTTCTTCTTCTTCTTCTTCTTCTTCTTCTTCTTCTTCTTCTTCTTCTTCTTCTTCTTCCTCTTCTTCTCCTTCTTTCCCTTCCTTTTCTTCTTCCTCCTACTCATTATTATTATTCACTACCTCCTATGCCAGGTCAGCCACAGGATTTCCCAGACCTAGGGCAAGGAGATAAGGAGAAGGAAGTTGAAAGACAATTAACAAGATTAGTTTATTGCAATTTAGACTTGCTGTTAATACAATCTAATCTGTTACAATTCAAAATCTGGAGGTGGAGATATTTAGCCTGTAAAGAAAAGACATAACAACAATCCTCAAATGCTAAAATGGTAGACACAGGGCAGCTTCATGGTGCAGTGGACACAGCACTGTCCCTGCAGCCAGGAGGACCTGAGTTCAAATCTGTCCTCAGACCAAACACTTGACACTTACTAACTGTGTGACCCTGGGCAAGTCACTTAATCCCAACTGCCTAAAAATGAAAGGGTGGGCACTTGGAAGAGGAAGTAAATTCTTTCTGTTTGACTCCAGAGAGTGATACCAGGGACAACAGATGGAAGTTGCAAATAGTTGGTTTAAAAATCTTATCAGGAAAAACAAAACTTACCAACAAGTAGAGCACATGTTGAGAGTTGGGCTTCCCTCATTGGAGGTCTACAAGCATATTAGGAAGGTTCTAGAAAGGGATTCTTGTTCAGGTATATATCTGGCTTTATGTCCATAGAACCTTCTTCCAATTCTGAGACTGTGAGTCTGTGAACATTCTATATTAACTTCCAATATTTCTTTTCCCAGAATCCTTGTATTTTTGCATTCATCTTCTTAGATTTCATGTTGTACCTGGGCCTAGCTCTCCCCTTTATTCACTGTACCTAGGACATCTTTCAGTTATCTCTGTAAGAGACAGGTTCTTAACTTGTGGTCCATGGACTACCAAACAGTATGTGGAAAGATTTTAAGATGTCTGTGAATGTCAGGGATTCTATGAACTTGAAAAATAATATATCTTTATTTTCACTAATTGAAAGTGTAGCATTTCTTCCTGTTGTGATTAAAAAATTATTCTGAAATAATGCCACCAAAGAGGTCTACAATGCACACAAAGACTAAGAAGCCTTACTATAGAAGAACTTGCTATAGAAAAATATATCAAAAACCATTTATTAAGCAATTATTATGTACAAGGCACAAATGCAAATATTAAAACAATTCTAACCCTCTTCAAATAGCTTAAATTATGAATGGGTGTACACACACACGTATGTATGTATGTAGTATATATATTCATATACATACACACACGTACATGTGTGTATTAGGGAAAACAGATTCCATATTGATATTCTATATATAATTTATAAATATATTAGTATATTATTTACACACATATATAAATGAATGAATTCCCAATTTATAATGAAAAATACATATATGTACATATATATAGATATACAAACACAAATACATGCATACAAACTAAATAAAAGAATAAATTGGAGAAGGGATTAAGAAAGGCTTCATATTTAATCTTCTGGATCTCTTCACCAGCACTTTAATAGCTAATAAAATATAGATCTTAGGGTTGCGGATACAATGAAGAGCAGTGATACGTTAGCAGCTAAGTTCAGAGCTTTCTGGCTGTGATTTACTTTTCAGAATGCTCTCCCTTACAGCAGTAGAAGTTTAAGGTATCTTTCTAGGTTAAAAAAGGATTGTCCTCTGTTTGGCATTTAAATCTCATGATGACTTGGTCCCTTCCCACCTTTTCACTTTTCTTACACCTTATGATCCAACCCCATTGGCCCCTTTGCTTTTACACACACACACACACACACACACACACACACACACACACACACACACACACACACACACACACACATCACACCATACCACCCCACACCACCCCACACCACACTACACATCATCCTACATTCTCCATGCCTTTGTACGAGATGATCCAGTGACCTGGAATGCTCTCTCTCCTCATCTCTCCATCTTAATTTCCCTACCTTTCCAGTTTTAACTCAAATCCAACTTTCTATAGGAGGTTTTTCCTGATTATCCCAACTTCTAGTTCTTTCTTCTTTGAGATTACCTTATATCAACTCTCTTTACATCTTATATATACTGATTTATTTGCTATCTTCCCCATTTGAATGTGAGCTCCTTGAGGGCAGGGATTATTATTATTTTTTTTGTTTCTGTATACATCCCCAGTGCTTCTTAGTATGATGAATGGCACATATGCTCTAAAAAGTCTGTTGATACACTCACCGATTGGCAGTCATTTCCATATAGTGAAATCTTCAGAGCAAAAGAGTTATACTAAATTACCTTCAAGGCTTCTTCCAGTTTTAAAACCTATGATGATATGAACTTTGTTTAAGACCTTTCTCTGGGCAAAGGGGTCAGAGTCAAGATGACAGAGTGAAAGCAGTGACTTACTTGAGTTTTCCCCCAAACCCCTCCAAATACCTATAAAAAATGGCTCTAAACAAATTCTAACGCAGCAGAAACAACAAAAAGACTGAGTGAAGCAAATTTCCAGCCCAAGACAACCTGGATGGTTGATCAGAAAGGTATATCTTGCCGGGTAGGTAGAGGAGCGCAGTTTGGCGTGGGTGTGCAGGCTGCAGCAAACCTGGTTCAGGCCTCAGTGGACTGAATCTCAGGGAGCTGTGGTGGTTTCCAGACTTCTCAACCCAAGAACATAAAAGACAACTTAGAAGGTCAGTGGGAAAAGTCTGTTTCTGTGGTGCTGAGAGAGAGCAATGTGGTTTCAACTTCGTTCCCCAAGCACGGCCCGGGGTCGGAGCTGCATCCTGAGCTTCAGGCCCACAGACTGAGGGGGAATCCAGTGGCTGATCAGAGGAAGATTGCAGGGATCTCTTTGCCAGTGCTGAGGCAGGAATCCCTTGCTTTGCCTGTACTTGGGTCTGGGTCAAAGTTCTGGGTGGCAATCCTGGGGCAAGGAGGAGTGCTGGCGTGGTAGAGCTTGTAGCGGCTAAGGAGAGAAAACCCTCCTCACAGTTCCAGGACAGAAAGGAGTGTTTGTGATCACTAATAGACCAGAGCACAAGCCAGGAAAGGAGTAAACACCTCACTCCTTATCATACTACCTTGGAAGAACTGAAAATTTACAAGTGCCTACAAGTATCTCTGAAAATAGCTGCACAAACCCCCCGAAGCTTGGGACAATGCATTCTCCATATTGGAAGCAGACTCTTACCTTAACAAAGAGTTTAAAACTCAAGTAATTGGCTGGGATTATGAGCAAGCAGTGCAAAAAGAGTCAGACTATATTATCTTGCTTTGGTGACAAAGAAGATCAAAACATGCAACCAGAAGAAGACAACAAAGTCAAAGCTCCTACATCCAAAGCCTCCAAGAAAAATATAAATCAGTCCCAAACCTTGGAAGAGCTGAAGAGGGGATTTTGAGAAGCAAGTAAGAGAAGCAGAGGAAAAACTGGGAAGAGAAATGAGAGTGATGCAAGAAAATCATGAAAAACAAGTCAACAGCTTGCTAAAGGAGACCCAAAAAAATACTGAAGAAATTAACACCTTAAAAAATAGCCTAACCCAAAAGTCAAAATAGATCCAAAAAGCCAATGAGGAGAAGAATGACCTAAAAGGAAAAATTGGCCAGATGGAAAAAGGAAGTCCAAAAGGTTACTGAAGAAAATACTTCCTTAAAAATTAGAATAGATTGGAAACTAAACAATCTAATTCTAAAAAATGATTGGGTCAAGCAACAAATCATAGTAACAATCAATAATTTAATTCAAGAGAATGACAATAATGAGACAACATACCAAAACTTATGGGATGCAGCGAAAGCATTTCTTAGGGGAAGTTTTATATCTCCAAATGCTTACATAAATAAAATAGAAAAAGAGGAGATTAATGAATTGGGCATACAACTAAAAAAACTAGAAAAAAACCTTAAAATCCTCAACTAAACACTAAATTAGAAATATTGAAAACCAAAGGAAAAATTAATAAAATTGAAATTAAAAAACTGTTGAACTAACAAATAAAACTAAGAGCTGGTTTTATAAAAAAAAATCCAATAAAATAGATAAGCCTTTGGTTAATTTATTTTTAAAAAAAAAGAAAGAAGAAAACCAAATTACTAGTGTCAAGAATAAAAAGGGTGAAGCTACCACCAAGGAAGAGGAAATTAAAACAATAATTAGGAATTCTTTTGCCCAACTATATGTCAAGAAATTTGACAATCTTAGTGAAATGGATACATATTTACAAAAATACAAATTTCCCAGATTAACTGAGGAGGAACTAAAATACTTAAAAAACCCCATCTCAGAAAAAGAAATTGAACAAGCCATTGATGAATTCCCTAGGAAAAAATCTCCAGGGCCAGATGGATTTACATGCAAATTCTATCAAACGTTTAAAGGACAATTAATTCCACTACTATACAGACTATTTGGGAAAATAGGTGAAGAAGGAGTCTTGCAAAATTATTTTTATGACACAAATATGGTGTTGATACCTAAACCAGGAAGAGTCAAAATAGAGAAAGAAAATTATAGGCCAATTTCTCTAATGAATATAGATGCAAAAATTTTAAACAAAATACTAGCAAATAGATTGCAGCAACTTATCACAAGAATAGTACACTATGACCAGGTAGGATTTATACCAGGAATGCAGGGTTGGTTCAATATTAGGAAAACTATCAGCGTCATTGAGCATATCAACACCAAAACCAACAGAAACCACACAAATCATCTCAATAGATGCAGAAAAAGCTTTTGATAAAATACAACACCCATTCCTATTAAAAACACTAGAAAGCATAGGTATAAATGGAGTCTTCCTTAAAATAATAAATAGCATATATCTAAAACCTTCAGCAAGCATTATATGTAATGGGGACAAGCTAGAAGCATTTCCAATAAGATCAAGGGTAAAACAAGAATGTCCATTATCACCACTGTTATTCAATATTGTACTGGAAACATTAGCTTTAGCAATAAGAGAAGAAAAAGAAATTGAAGGCATTAGAATAGGCAAAGAAGAAACAAAGCTATCACTCTTTGCAGATGACATGATGATATACTTAGAGAATCCTAGAGAATCAAGTAAAAAACTACTTGAAACAATAAACAACTTTAGTAAAGTTGTAGGCTATAAAATAAACCCACATAAATCATCAGCATTTCTATATGTTACAAACAAAGCCCAACAACGAGAGATAGAAAGAGAAATCCCATTTAAACTTACTGTAGACATTATAAAATATTTAGGAGTCTACCTCCCAAAACAAACCCAGGAACTCTATGAACACAATTACAAAACACTTTTCACACAAATAAAATCAGATCTAAATAATTGGAAAAACATCAGTTGCTCATGGGTGGGCCGAGCTAATATAATAAAAATGATAATCCTATCTAAGCTAATTTACCTACTCAGTTCTATACCAATCAAACTACCAAAAAATTATTTTATAAAGTTAGAAAACATAATAACAAGGCAGTAGTGGTCGAGCCTCTTGGTGGCCAGCACATGGGGTCTGTTTGTCCTGCAGCGCTGCGGGGTGTCTTTCAGCTGGAGGATTGTGGGACCCAAAGAGGATGGTGGGCACAGAAGGGCCATGGCACTGGCAGAAATCCTCAATGGGAAGGTGGTCTCCGCGTTGGAGATAGAGATGATTCAAATCTTTATATAAATATGAAGCTAAAAGCTGCTGAGGAGGAAAAATCTACACTGATTGGAATCAGAGCCACACATATTAAACTACCAAGAACCTCAACTGAGGCAGAGATTGACTAGTGTCAGTGCTGGGAAGCTTGCTAGAGGTGACCTAGGAAATTGTTTTATTCTCTGTACACCTAAAAGGATTCTTGAAACTTATCAGAGACAGGTGCAACAGACCTTTCCTGCTGATCTTTTAAGTTATTTTCGGTGTCTGTGGGCTGAGAGATCTGGAAACTGCCACTGCTGCCAGTGATTCAGTTACTTCTGAGGCCTGTTCTGGGTTTTCTGGAGCCAGGTCTACACTGCCATGGCCTGCACTGGACTGGTGAAGTGAAATCTGGGTCTCTCATTTTCTCAGGAGCCTGGCCTTTTAATGCCAGCTCCTCTGCCTTAAGCTGGGAATTCTAACTTCAAAATAAAATGAAGGAGGAAATGCAGCTGCCATCCTGCCTTTGGCTTTCTGGGACAGGCCCACCCCACACAAATCATCTCCAGGAGCCTAAGGCAGGGAAGCAAGACCACAGTCATGGATGACTTGAAATGTTGTGATTTTTGTACCTTTGCTCCTCAGGCAAATTAGACATATCTCTTTCTATCCAATTTTTCTTCTTGGATTTTATTTTAAATGTATCTTTATGTTGTGAAAAAAAATATTGTGGTAGCAATGTTTTCCTGCTTCTCCCCTCACTCTGTACCAGTTCCTTTAAGCCTTCCCAGGCTTCTCTGGATCCTTCATGTTCATCTTTTCATACAGTGTAGTAAAATTCCATCACATTAATATACTATGATTTGTTTAATCGTTCCTCAATCGATGGGCACCTACTTTGTTTCCAGTTCTTTGCCACCTTAAGTGGTGCTGTTTTGAATGTTTTAGGGATATGTAGAACCCTTGGAACTTCTCAGGTCATAGACATTTCTATTTGTGTGTCAAACAAATGGGGAAAAGGACATATGTACAAAATATTCATGGCAGCTCTTTTTGTGGTGGCAAAGAATTGGAAATTGAGAGGATGCGCATTGATTGGGGAGTGGCTGAGCAGGTTGTGGTATATGAATGTAATGGAATACTATTGTGCTATAAGAAATGATGAACAGGCTGACTTCAGAGAGACCTAGAAAGACTTATGTGTTCTGATGCTGAGTGAAGTGAGCAGAACCAAGAGGACTTTGTACAAAATAACAGCCATGTTACGCAATGACTAAGATTGTTAAACTGAACCCTTCTCAGCATTATGAGGATCTAAGACATCTCCAGAGGCCTCGGGATGGAAAATGCTGTCCACATCCAAAGAAAGAACTATGGAAGCCGAATCGCTATCACTTATCTTTATCTTCTGTTGAGTTTTGTTTCATCTTTCTGATGGTTCCTCCTATTGGTTTTAATTTTTACTTACAACTTCACTAATGTGAAAATATGTTTAATGTGTATGTAAATGTAAAGCCTATATCAGATTGTGTGCCATCTTGGGGAGGGTGGGGGGGGAGAAAGGGGGAGAAAAATTTTCAACTCAAAAGCATATGGAAGTGTTTGCTGATAAATCAAAATAAATTAATAAAATTTAACAAAAAGAAAAATATTAAGTGAAGAACCCCCCAAAAAATTAGAATAGAGCAATTGGAAGCTAGTAACTTTATGAGAAATCTAGACATTATAAAACACATCCAAAAGAATGAAAAAATAGAAGTCAATGTGAAATATCTTATAGGAAAAAACAACTGACCTGGAAAACAGATCCAGGAGAGAGAATTTAAAAATTATTGGACTATCTGAAAGCCATGATCAAAAAAAAGAGCCTAGACATCATCTTTCAAGAAATTCTCAAGGAAAACTGCCCTGACATGTTAGAACCAGAGGGCAAAATAGAAATCGAAAGAATACGCCAATCTCCTGAAAGAGATCCCCAAAGGAAAACTCCTAGGAATATTGTAGCCAAATTCCAGAGTTCCCAGGTCAAGGAGAAAATATCACAAGCTGCCAGAAAGAAACAATTCAAGTATTGTGGAAACACAATCAGGATAAGCCAAGATTTAGTAACTTCAACATTAAAGGACCACAGGGCATGGAATATAATGTCCCAGTGAAGATAGGACCACAACCAAGAATCACCTTCAGCAAAACTGAGTGTAATCCTTCAGGGGGAAAAAATTTGGTCATTCAGTGAAATAGAGGACTTTCAAGCATTCTTGATGAAAAGACCAGAGCTGAATAGAAAATTTGACTTTCAAATACAGGATACAAGTGGAGCATGAAGAGGTAAACAGAAAAGAGAAATCATAAGAGACTTATTAAGGTTGAACTGTTTACATTCCTGCATGGAAAGATGATATTTATAACTCAAGAGACCTTTGTCAGTATTAGGGTAGTTGGAGGGAAAAAATTATATGTATGTATACAAAGAGATAGATAGATAGATGGCATAGGGTGAGTTGAAGATTAAGGGGTCATATCTGGAGAATAAAAGTAAGGGATAGGAGAGCATTATACTAGGAGAAGAAGAAAGGGAGAGGTAGAACTTGGTAAATTATCTCACAAAAAAACAAACAAAAAGAAAAGGCTCTTACAGTGGAAGGGAAACGGGAGAAGGTGAGAGGGAAGGAGTGAATCTTATTCTCATAGGATTTGGCTTAAGGAGGGAATAACATGCACATTCAATTGGATATGGAAATCTGTCTTACCCTACAGGAAAATAGGGGGAGAAGGGGACAAGAGAGAAGGGGGATGATAGAGAGGAGGGCAGACTGAGAAAGGGAGTAATTAGAAGCAAATACTTCTGAGGAGGGACAGGGCCAAAAGAAAGAATAGAATAAATGGAGGGGGGGCAGGATAGGATTAAGAGAAATAGAGTTAATTTTTCACAACATGTCTAATATGGAAGTGTTTTGCATAACTGCACACATATAACCTATATTGAGTTGCTTGCTTTTTCAATGAGGGTGGGTTGGGACAGAGGAAGGGAGAAAATTTAGAACCCAAAGTTTTAAAAACACGTGTTTTAAAAAAAAGTTTACATGTTCAACTGGGAAATAAGAAATACAGGAAATGGGGTACAGAAGTCTATCCTGCCCTACAGGAAAATAGAAGGGGAAGGGGATAAGAGAAGTGGGGGAGAGATAGAAAAGAGGGCAGACTAGGGGAAGGGGTATTTAGAATGCATGCCATCTTGGGGTAGGGGGAGGGGCAAAATGGGGTAAAAATTTGGAACTCAAAATCTTCTGGAAGTAAATGTTGAAAACTAAAAATGAATAAATTTATATTTAAAAAAGACCTTTCTCTGCCCCCCTAAATTGCAATTCTGAGGGGAAAGAATTCTGACAGCATAAAAGACTTCAAATTTTATATTTGATCAAACCTTGAGATATCAGACAATACATTTTTATATTGAATATTTTTTGGGAGAAGAGATCGGAATTTAACTTACTCTTTGGATAAATAGTAGGTACATGACAGTTTTGCAGTTCCTTCCAGCTCTGCATCTGTGATGCTCTAATTTGTTACCTCCTGATGCTAATGTAGGTATACATAGCCAGACTTCCCAAAAACAGATCCATATTTTAGATCATAAGACTCTCAACATGGTAGCTCTTTTTGACATTTCTTTCTGTGTTAAAGTTGAAGCTTATTTTGGAATTCCACCTAATTAGAGCAAAACTAAGTAAAGTAATGCTATCATCAGTTTCAGCCAATTGACACTTACTTCAGTGTTACTAAATAATTGAAGGGAGGTCGTAGAAACCCATCTTATTCCTCCTGTTAGTTACAGCACTGATATGTAAATACAAATTAGATTCATTTTTTGCCAGACACTGCAAAGCAATCACAGAATTTTTCATGATACAGTCACATTTTTCTTATTTATTGGAAACATTATAAATGTGTCCCACCTAATTTTAAATGAGGAGGTAAATAATAAAACATGAAAAATATAATGAAAGGAAAAATTACCAGGATGCCTGAACTTCTTGTAACTTAGCCAGAGTCTCTTCTTCTGTCCATTACTCATATATATCTTCATGTAAAATGTCATATTTGCTTCATCTGGAGTTCTGGATAACAAAGGATACGTCTAAGGGTAGGTAAAAAGACACAAATAATAGTAGAGCTATTATACTGATATGGTATTCAGAGGTTTCTACGAATGCAAAGGATTTTTCCACATGTACAGTGACTAAATGATGCCCAGAAAAGTTTGTCCTCTACCTTTTGTTTTGATGAAATACCCATGATCCTTCCTTCTTATATAACATTATTGCTATGTTCAATAAACTCTTCTAAGAACCTAAATACTCTGCCACTGTATGATTTAACCAAAAGTTTCAATTAAATTATTTTTTTTAAAAGCAGGTGTGTTCTCACCAGGGAAGGGTTAGCAGGACTATGATCTCCTTATTCCTGGATGCCATTCTCCCCATAAAATGACAAGATTACGGTAGTTTTCTTGACTGTCATATCTCACTGTTGATTCTTGTTTAGCCTGAAGTCTACTAAAATACTCAAATCTTTTTTTTTCAGATAAATTACCATCTAGCTGTTTATGTGCGAAGTTGATTTTTTTTAAAAAATTCAAATTCAAGACTTTATATTCATCTGTATTGAATTTCACTTTATTGGATTTTATCTAATGTCTTTGTCTGCTTTTAATAATCACTCTGTCTTCTAATGTATTAGCTATCTCTCTAAACTTCATATCATTTACAAACCTGATAAGTATGAGATCTGTGGCGTTATCTAAGTTATTGATAAAATTTTAATAGCACAGATCCCTGAAGCACCTCACTGAAATCATTATTCCAAATTTACAAGGAAATATTAAAGATTACACTTTGAGTTTCTATATGATGCTCCTTTCTACTCACTCTATGGTCCAGCCATACTGGCCTTCTTGCTTTGCTTTTTCAATAGTGAGCCAAATCCCGTCTCCAAACCTTTGCACTGATTGTGCTTGAAATGTTATTTCTCCTCACTTCTGTCTCTTGGGAGCCCTGGTCTCCACCAAGCAACTCAAATGCCAAGTTCTGCATGAATTCTGCATAACTTACCCCTCTAGACCCCAGGATAAGGGCTTATGAGGTCCAAAACACTCAGTCTACAATAAAAGAAACTGAGGCAGAGTTCTGAGCCACTAGCACTTTACTAAGGGGACTTGGCCCCCTCTAATGAAATTGACCTCAGATATTCCTTACAATCAGATTGCCTTTGTCCTAGAGCCTTGCTTTCATAGCACTTGATACCCAGATATGCAGAAGGTACAAAGTAAAATACAGTCTCATTGGTTGACAGACCTTGCTCTTGATCTTCCAGGAGGGCCAGAATTGATGTATCAACATGGATGGCACAAGATGGACAAGGCAAGGGTCATCTCCACTGAAAGGTCATGAGTGCCTCCTTATGTTGGGTAAGAGAGAGTAGTCCAGAGGTACAAAAATAAGTTGGGGAACTTTCCATATCATGTCAAGACATCCCACCCACACTGGGTTTAGTCACAGTGATTAAGCAAAAGAGGGTGAAGGTCTGGAATCCTGTCGTCCTCTCACCTATATTGGCATTGGTCCTATAGGCCTAAAGGGCAGAGGTCCCTTAGTCAGCATTCTTGTGGTTAAGCAAATGAACTTTATAACAGGTCATTGAATAGTGAAACTGTAGCCTATAGTTTAAAGTTTGGGGCTTATTGTGAGAAAGAATCTATCTTGCCTAATTATCCCTAATTATAATATATGTAAAATATATATTAATACATGAAATTATTATACTAATAGTTGACTAGGCAAGGTATATATTACCGTTACTAGGTAAGTATAACATTAATAATCATCTACCCCTATGGAATCACACTAAATTGATTAATACTGATTGGAATAAAATAGGGATCTAATTAAAATCATCTATCTCAGGCTAAAGTAAAAACTCTTTGGTAACTAGTGGGAGATATTTTTCACCACTCTGAGAAGTGAGCCTCTCTTCTTCTCTAGTACAAGTAATGGAAGAAGGAGCTGCTAAATATGATAGTCACATGCTCCAAGGAACCATTGAACATGTAAATGATAATAAAAATATATTTTTGCCTTTATGATAGTATGTCATATTGGTTAAGGCATTTCTTATCCATTTTCTCATTAGAAGCTTATAATAACTCTGACATGTAGATAGTATATGTATATTTATACCCATTTCATAGATTTAATGTGAAGCAAAGTGAGTAAAATTACTTATCCAAAATAACACAACTATTTGATAATTAAGTCACCTGCCTTGTCCAGTGCCCTTCCTTGGCATTACTATTATGGTAAGAAAATAAACTAATAGAAAATCGATATGTATAACTCCTTGAGATCCCTCCCCACTAAGATTTTTCTCTCCCCAAACAAGTTATCCCAAATTCAGAGAAATCTGTAAATCAACCTTTCTCCCATAACTTTTGATTAAAAGCCCTCAGTGGTGCAATTACTTTTACTAGTCAGTCAGAAGGTGTAAGTAGTTCAAAGCAAAGACATACAATGAAATATCAAAATAAGAAAACTAATCCTCATATTCCTTCTCCCTACTAGTCTCATGTGGCATAAATTTTATTTCAAGTGTGTAGTGATTACCAGGCACATCTCTACAAGAATTGCTCACTGCTATTTTTTAGGGTCACTGTCAGGCAATGTTCCACTGGTCCTGTGGTTACTGCTTATTTCTGTTGACATGGCTTTACTATATACAAGTTTATAGAACTTCTCTCTGTTTCATCCTCTGGTTTCACTTGAAATATAAAGCCAAAGTGAATAAATGAATGGGGAAAATTTTTCCTCCTTTTGAAAGGAAAGGTAAGCTTTTCCATCTTTCTTCCAGTTTATATCCCAGAGGCATAATCTATACTTCTTTAAAAATAAAATAAAACAGGACCCTCACAGATCCAGGAATCAGATTAAGGAAAAACCCTCACCAACTTTTCTCCTTCATAAGGAGAGTCTTTCAGTCCTCAAAGCATTAGCTGTAATAGGCATTACTCTTCAAAAGGTGAGTCTTCACCTTAAGGGGCTATGCTCTTTCAATTCAGGGCATCCAGGAACCTAGATACTACTTAATAGATATTGCTTTCTTCTTCTTCTTTTTTTTTTTTTTTGATTTCCACTTTGTGTTCACCAAGAAGAGGAAGGAATGTCTCTGTCTCAGATCTCTAGCTGACCTAGTCTTAAAAAATCTTTGTAATTCCCTGCTTAGTTTATGATTGTCAAATGGTATCTGTTTAGTGTGATTGCAGGAGTTGTCTTTCTTTCCAATTAACTACCAAGAGTATGAATTGATTTATAAGGTAATAAATAGGATCATTGATCTAGAACTGAAAGATTAAAGAGACCTCAGAGGCCAACAAATACAGCCACCTTTTCCCAGAAAGGAGATTCTTTTTGGTCACCTATGTAAATGAATGGTATGAAGAAAGGAGCATAGAATAAATCTATAGATTTAGAGCTGAATAGGATCTTAGAAGCCATAGAGTCCAACTCCCTCATTTTATAGATAAGAAAAGTGAGGTCCAAAAAGGCTGAGTGCTTT
Source organism: Phascolarctos cinereus (assembly GCF_003287225.1). NCBI lineage: Eukaryota > Metazoa > Chordata > Mammalia > Diprotodontia > Phascolarctidae > Phascolarctos > Phascolarctos cinereus. The sequence goes on from NW_027555958.1 coordinate 209,640,829, forward strand.
ACCCAGGATCACCTAGCTAACAAACATTTTGGGTAAGATTTTAATCCAGGTCTGGGCCCACTGCACCGAGATAGAAAAGCAAAAGGCCCCTTACAATGGACATTTTGAGGTGTCTAAATATGTCTTATTCACCTCAATTCTTTGCTCAAAATTCCTTATTTTATTGTACCTATATGACTGGTATCAAGCACTTCTAAGCTCAAAGGAACGCCTTACTCAGGGAATATTAACATAAGTACAGTGAGGCTGCTTTTCCTCTATATTCCCTTTTTGTTATTACAGAATGAAGTTGTAGCCCCTGCATACATTAGTCAAAATGTCAGGAGTGAGTGCATCCTGGCAGTACCTCTGCAGATTTCAGAGCTCCAAAAGTGCAAATGATCAACTAAAGTGCTTTTTCTACATTGTTCATCTAATAGGCAGCCATAAACACCTGACAAGGGCCCAGGCTGAGATAAATGTAGCTGGCACAAACTCAGAGAGGAATCACAATTAAGAGAATCAATGGGGAAAAAAAAGGAATTTTTTTTATCAACATCTCATTTATTTTTTCTATTTTTGAATTTTTAAAAGGAGTTTCAATGAGTCAAATTTTTATCGGATCTTATGACTAGGTAATATTGATTTGTGTTAACAGTAAATATAAAAGCAATTTCTTTCTCTCTTTGATTTCTTTTGAAGTTACTTCATGTTTCTTATCAAAGAATTAAACATTAGGAATTAATTTATTTGATATTGATAGAAATTGATTGAAGAATTACCATTTGCCCATGCTTTTTTTTAGTTTCCATATTTTTAAATTTTATTTCTTTTTGACATTTTTCTTTTTTACATTTTGAGTTCCAAATTCTCTTCCTCCCTTCAGCCCCTCCCCAATTCATTGAGAAGGCAAACAATATGATAGCAATTATACATGTTAAGTCATGCAAAACAAATCTCCATATTAGCCACATTGCAAAAAACAAAAACAAAAAACCCCAGAAAAACAAAGAAAATAAAAAAAGTATGTTTCAATCTACATTCAAAGTCCATACATTCTTTCTCTGAAGGTGGATGGCATTTTTCATCATGGGTCTTTGGAACTGTCTTGGGTCATTCTATTGATTAGAGTAGAGATATCTTTAGTTCAATCTCTTGTTTAAAAACAAGCTATCATTGTTAGCTATTCACTACTAGGGTGTGTGTGTGTGTGTGTGTGTGTGTGTGTGTAATTTATTGGTTTGCATAAAAATAACATAGAAAAAGGGGAAAGAGTAAAATAGCAATATTATTCCATGTGACTGCAATGACTAACATAGAGTTTATATGCAAAGAATGAAATGGCCAGGGATATTCATTAAAGTCAATCTGTCATCCAAGTGATGGATAGAGATCAGTATACAGCATTGATTGTGTCAATGATTGAAACAAATAGATCTTCTTCTGTTCCACATCTGTACATGGGCACAGTCCAATTCTAGGTGGCACACAGAAAAACTCACTCAGAATATTTTTGGAAAGGCTCAAATCAAGGATAAAGAAAACAAACATATTTTATGTGGAAAAAAATAAGCATTCTTGAAACTTCTCTGGGAAACATGTATTGATAACTTATTTCAAAAACTCAAATTTATTTCTCTGTTGGGTATTCTGGCATGAATTCACTATAACATGGTATTTTTCGCACCAAAATGTTTAGAACTGGGCTTGCCTTTAGACCAGTCTTATTGAATCATTAATAGCTGTCTTATCCAACTACCTTGAATGATGATAAGAGAGTGTATGATTGGATCTCATTTAATTTGTATTTGGATAGTATGCTACATGTCCCAACTAAATGCCTTCCAAATAAACACCTTGTTGATTGATGGAAAATGCCATGAGACAGAAGGTTCTTTTGAATTGGGGACGTATGATAGAAACTGAACATATGGTATTATATAGGAAAGGAAAGTCTTCCAAAATGTGTGAATGAAGTAGCATTTTCAAAGCTATTTCAAAACATTACATTTTAGGGATAGTAGCAATCGCCCATCCTAGAATTTAATCAACAGCAAAAGCCTTGAAAAGACTCCAGGACAGAGAAGGTGGGTAATGTGAAAAATGTCACTCAGGCCAGAAAGCATTACTAACAAATTGTCAAGTCTGGGAAACATGTAACGTTTGCCCTGGTGTCAAGTAACGGTTTACACTAATGGCAATTTCATAGATCTTACAAGATGGCAAATGTAAACAATTTACCCATTCCGTTCCATTCATAGAAAATGCAGTTCAGTATTGAAAAGGAGATGGTATTTCATAGCAAAGTCATAGCAATAAGCCATTGGATCATTTAGAGTAAGATTATTTTGAACATGTTTAGCTTTAGGTACATGTATCTTTCCAAAGAGTACCTGGAAAGTGACCCAAATGTTGTAAAAGGGATTTAATTTCATTGCTTTTCAGCAAAAAAGAAAATTAAAATGAGAACTAATTTTTATTCTGCCAAGCACTTAACACATATGCCCTTCTGCCTCTCCAGCGCCCCATTAAAAGGTAAATGTATTCCCTGCAATCAGCACCAAAGTATTCAGACATCAAAGGGCTTGACTTCTCCCAACCCTGAGCCCCTGACTGGGTTATAGTCAGGGTCAATCATGCAAATGCAGTGGATTACCTGGCATATTATCCTATTCACATCTGTCTCTTTCAAACATTCCTGAATGGGCTGTCTCTAATCCATGATATAATAAATAATCATAAGAATTTACTATCTTCCACCACCGCAGAGCTGGGGTGAGGTATCTTTCTTTAATATAAAATTGTGAACTTTTACTTCATAAAACGTGTCTATATTAACGTGAAGTTAATAAAATACCTTGCTTGTTTGGCTTATGGTAGAAGGGTATGAATACAAATTTTCATGAAGGGGGGAGGGAAGACTTCAAGATCCAATAAAAATTTCTTTAGAGAAGAGGATTGCAAGCTTTTTGTGTATATCATGTAAGCTTTTCGCAGCATATGAACCCTTCTCAGAATAATGTTTTTAAATGTATAAAATGCAGAGAATCAAAAAGGAATTTTTTTTGTTTGTAAATTTAACTAAGGAAACTCTATTGAGTTTCTTGAGAAATTTGAGACCCTTTAACAGTTTGGCAGGGAAGAGAATTTCAAGGAAATGGTCTCAATCACTAACCCCCTCAAATCATACCACCCAGCTACTTAATCTTAGGTGGAAACAAAATGAATTATTAATTTAGAGATGAAAGGAGTCATCTAATTCAATTCTGTAATTTTAAATATGAGGAAACGGAGACCCAGAGAGTGTAAGATACTTGTCCAAAGTCATATAGATAATAAGCAACAAATGTAAGATCTGAATTCAGATTTTCTGATTTTCTTTTTTTCACTGCAATTCCATATTGCTTTTTTGTGTGCATAAAATACATGCTTCGAAAGAACCTAAATTTAATGATAGTAGGTTGTCCCTCCACTAATTCAAATCATTGCCTTTCCCTAGTTCATGACTTTTTGTGTTTGAAAATTTTATTAATTGGTGGTCAACTTTCTGGTAATATTTTTAAGTGACATTTTCCCAAATTACATGTAAAAACAATTTTCAACATTTTTTTTTAAATTTTGAGTTTCAAATTCTCTCCTTCAATCCCTCTCCTCACTCCTTCCTGATATGGTAAGCAATCTGATATAGGTTATACACGTACAGTGATATAAGATATTTTCATATTTGTCATTTTATGGAAGAAAACTCAATCCAAATAAACAAATGAATAGAAAGACAATTAATAAATACATAAAGTGAAAAATAGTATACTTTGATCTGAATTTAGACTCTATCAGTTCTTTCTCTGGAGATGCATAGCACTTTTCATCATGAGTCCTTTGGGATTGTCTGGAATCACTGTATTGCTGAGAATAGCTAAGTCATTCACAGTTGTTCATTGTACAATATTCCTGCTACTATACACTATGTTTTCTTGGCTCTGCTCATTTCACTCTTCATCAGTTCATGTAAGTCCTTTGAGGTTTTTCTTAAATCATACTGCTCATAATTTCTTATAGTACAATAGTATTCCATCACAATCATGTGTCATAATATTCAACTATTGCCCAATTGATGAGCATCCCCTCAATTTCCAGTTCTTTATCACCCCAAAAAGAACTGTTGTAAATATTTTTAGTACAAATAGGTAAATTTTTTCCTTTTTTAAAAAAATCTCTTTGAGATATAGACCTAGTAGTGGTATTTCTGGATCAAAGGGTATACACAGTTTTATAGCCTTTTGGGTGTAGTTACAAGCTGCTCTCCAGAATGATTGGATCAGTTCACAACTCCCTGGTGATGAATTCTCTGTACTTCTCTTTACTTGATCCTGAATAGTACATGTATATAGTGCAGCACCATAATATTAGTCTTTGCCATTTGGTAGGCCATCATACGTTGTTGAATTTAAAATTGGAAAGGACTTTAAAGATGAGAAAGTTTCCAACATAAAATATTTAACAGATGCCTATTATTTCAATAAGAACAATAATTGAGATTCACATAGTTCTTTTGTTTGTAAAATAATTTACCTACTTTTTTTGATTCTTTGATTCACACAGCAACTGTGGGATATTAGAAATGATAGGTTTTATTATATCCATGTTACAGATGAGGAAACTGAGGGTCAGAAGGGTTGAGTGACTTTATGGTCACACAGGTAGAATTTCAATCAAAGTTTTCTTGATTTCTGGTCCAAAACACTATGCATTGTACCACACCCTGTCATCAATCAGTCCCTAAAGGTGTGTGTGTATATGTATATATGCATATAATTATATCTATTGATATATCTATATGTATGTATGTATGCATGCATGTATGTATCCAGGGCCATATAGAAGTAAATAGCAAAGCTGGGATTCCAATCCATGTCTCTTTAATGATCAATTCAGTGTGTTTTTTTTATTTGTTTGATTGATTTTTGTTTGATGTATGTTTTCACTGTGCTATACTGCATCATGTTCATTCAGGATGTATTTTCTAGTAAAGCCACTTAAAATCCAGAGTCACTTTCATTCAATAATAAAACATAAGTTTAGGGAAAAGTGTGATTTGATTCAAAGGACTTGAATTGAGAAGACCTGGGTTCAAATTCTGGTTTTTCTACTTAACTAGCTATGCAACCTTGGGTAAATCACTTCACAGCTCAAGACCTCAGTTTCCTCATCAGTAAAATGAAGGGATTGGACTAGATGTTCTCTAAAGTGTTATGCAATTAGGTTATCCTCAAAGTTATTCCATATTTGCATATATTGAATAGTTAGATAATTTCATTTTCATCTATAAGAAGGGCCTTTTTCTGACTTACATAATTAAATTATATTGACTACAGGATCAGAAAAAAATATTTTGAAAATTGTTTTAAATCATTATGGTCACATTATGTTCATTTTACATAAGCTATATTAATTAGCCACACTCTTACAGATAGAATAGCCCCCAACTTACCTGTGGATTGTGTCCTTAATGTTCACTTGTGATTAAATTTTTTTGGAAATCAAAATGCATTATTTCATTGATACAGTGCTATGAAGAGTAGTTAAGTTTTTATCATAGCCAACAAGGGTCCATTGATACCATAAAGCAGTTGAACATTTAGGTAACCTACCCACCATTTGTTATATTGTACTTCTAGGGAAATTTATTCCAAGCTCCAAAAAAGGATGCCAGCAAAGCATCTTTATTTCTCTCAAACAACACTGATTTGGTTCTGGTAGTAGATTTCCTCTACAACACAGGGCAGCAACAAGACGGGTAATGCTCCTGAGGCTCCCCTAACAAAGCAAATGCCGTAGCCACTGTGATGAGATATCTTTTAACCAGTTGTTAACATGTACCAGATGTGCATAAGTAAAGGACTACTTGAATTTCCATGAGGTCATCCCAGAAAGGGACAAATTTAGATTCCTTTGCCTTTGTCAAATAACTTTCTCTCTCTTTCTTTCTTTCTCTCTCTCTCTTTCTTTCTCTCTCTCTCCCATATATGAAGTTTAAAATTAATAAATAGGAAATTGGTGCTTAAATAATTTTTTGGTATTGCAAGAACCTGAATTTAGAAAGACATAGGAATACAGAAGACAGACCACTGACCTTAGTGTCAGGAGATCAGAGTTGAATGACTGACACTGACTTGTAAGTCCTGTAATAGTAAAGAATTCCCTTAACCTCCTCTGAATCTCAATTTCTTTCTCCATAAAATGTGGGTGATATTTGTACTGTATTTATAACCTATGATTGCAGGAAGATGTTTTATAAATCTTGAAGTATTATATGACTCACTGGGGAGTAGTAGTAGTAGATGTAGTTGACTAGTAGTTTATAACTAGCAATACTTTACGCAAAAGTGACCAAACACAATTAGTACATTTTTAAACTGCTTGAAATTATTTAGTGTACAAATAGCACTTTATAGCCTGCAAAGTGATTTACAAATATTATCTTACTGTAACTTCACAATAGTTCCAGTACATAGGTGCTGTTAGTTTCCTGATTTTGCAGATGAATAGGCTGAGAGAAGTTAAGTGACTTGCCCAAGGTCACACAGCTAATATGTATATCTGGAAGGATTTGAAGCCAGGTCCTTGACTCCAGACTCCAACACTGGGACAGCTATCTATTTCTAATATTGAAGAGACTACTCCCAAGAAAAGGACTAAATAGGCTATTTGGTAATGTCATAAAAGGTATAGGAAAAAGAACACATTTGTTTACACAATAGTTTATTTTTGAAATTTTGAGAAAAATTATCTTTAATGTTAACTGGTTAATTTGGTGTTAAAAAAACACTGAATATGCTCTGCCATTTTTTTCACTTTAGCCATTATTCATTTTATTGTTCATTGCAGAGAAACAAGACATTTAAATAAAATATTCCAGAAAAGGATGCTATGATTTACAGTTCAAGTGTAAAGCTTCATCATAATTTGCCACTGTGTTTTGCCAGTGTACAACACATCACTGATCAATCCATATTACTCTGAGAGTAAAATAATACAACATAGTGGTCATCATAAATATTTCTTATGTTCGGTTTTGGTTTTTTATATTCAACATAATGTTTGACAATCATTAAAAATATATAATTCTATTATTTCTTACATAAAGCAAATACAAAGCAGTGAAACATACAAATTAAACATAAATCTAACATTTATGAAAAAGAACAAAGAGACTGCCTTCTTTTTTTTGTGAGGTAATTGGGGTTAAGTGACTTGCCCAGGGTCACACAGCTAGTAAGTGTCATATGTCTGAGGCCAGGTTTGAACTCCTGATTCCAAGGCCACAGCTCTATTTCACCACCTAACTGCCCTTTTGCTATTTTTTAAAAGTCTAAACTAGTAACAACAACAACAACAACAAAGTTCTATCATCTTTCACAGAGAAAACTTTGAATTCTTATAATTTGACTATTTTTTTCATATAAGTTTGAGCATATAGAAAAAAATAATATTTATCTGGGCTGACTATTCTCAAATGTGTGGATTATCTTGGTCCCTTGCTGCTCTTTTTCCCTCTGGGTAACCGGCTTTAGGCCATTTTACTGCTCATTAAGCCAGGAAAGGAAGATGAAATTCAAATTAGTCAATTTAGCTACTAGTTCGCAACATTTATCAAGGATTTGCTAAAGGGGAGAAGTTAAAATTTAAGAATTTGTTTCAGTGGTCTGTCCAACTATGCATATCATTCCTAGCTCTGATGATTGTGAATAATCAAAATGTTAACGTGTATAGTTACCAATAAACTTTAACCAATTTCTAGTTGCTTTTTCTACTAAAAATAGAAATGAGAAACAGGATTAGGTAATTTCTACATCTATGATTGAGGATTTGACTTTTAAGTAAGACTCAGGCTACATTTAAAATAAAGCCTGATAAGCAAGAATTAAGCTCTTTAATGGGGAAAGGGGGAAGGGGGAGGAAAGGGCTATTGTCATCTTTGGTGACTCTTCTCTTTTTCTAAATTCTCCTCAACGAATAGGACTCTGTGCTCTTCCATACTTCTCCCTTTCATTCAGGATCTTAATATAGATGTCACAGCTCACCCCATGTCAGTTGGGCTGTTTTCTTGAAGGTGCAGCTTTGTGACCCAGGTTGTTGCAACTACAGAGTAGATACAGACATAACTACTGATTGAGGGAAAAAAATAAACTAGGACATTGAGTGTCTGCATGAGGGGAGAACAGATTTATTCAGAGATGTTTGGATTTTTCTCTTCCTACTGCCTCTTCTGAAATGCTCCAACAATCTCTTTATGCAAGTTCTTCACTCGTCTCACAAGGAAATCAACACTGTGGTTTAACTCTCTCTGTGTCAATTAGAAGTAAACCAACTTCCATCATTCATCCTTGATTGCAGTTACAAGGCTACTAGTCAGGATAACTGTTCACTCAAGCCAAGGGGGCAGAGGTATTACACAGACACAAATCAGACTGCCATCCAATGTTGGCTTCCTCCACCTCTGTAAAAATAAAGAAATAAATGTTATTATTTTCTAATAAGCAGTGTTTGGCTTCTCATTTGCATATGTCTTTTTAAAAAGCATATCTATGATTTAATATGTATAGAGAACTTCTGCTAAGGAGATTACCTTTACCAATGCAGGTCAATATCTGCTCTGCAACCTGCAATCTTAGAGGGGTTTCCTGGGTCTCTGAGAAGTTGAGTATATTGCCCAGTGTCACACAGCCAATATTTCTCATAGATTCCCAGAAATATGTAATATATGTAAATAGTCTTTCATATCAAGATAGAAGTGACAGTGAATTTTCCTATAATTTTTTCCACTTTAGAAAGACTGCCTCAAATGATAATTCCCTGTATTTTCATAGAGGAAAGAATGTGCCTACTATAGAATATGATTGACTTGATAAATAGTGTGTAATGGCTGGAACATCATTTTACAAAAAAAAAAAATTCTAGCTTAAAATCAGTTGAATTCCATATTCCAAATATAAATTGTCCCTTTTTCAACAAACTTTAGCTTAACAAGAGAATTTATGCATTGATCTCACCTGAAATATAATAAATATTGCACTGAATTTGCAATAAAAAAGCTGGATCTTTATAAAAAAACTTTCAAGATAAGAATAGTGAATTTCTAGCTTCTTTTTGCATCTGATCCATTTGTGACACAGTTTAATAACGTCAGGAACCGGATATTACAAACAACCTTCTTTTCCAACTACATTATGTTACTCAAAGAATTCCTTTCATTTTTTAAAGCAACATACTTATAAGTATGATTTTAGTTAAGTTAGCATAGCCCCCAAAAATGATTTGCAGTGAGGACCAGATTCACAGTTCATGGTTGAATAATGCCATTGTACTGTCTGATGTCAATAAACATCTTTTTGTTGTATTTTTCCTTGCAACTGCTAATTTTGCAATTTTTTCATGTTGAGAAGAACTTGTGTGGACTAGTTCAACATGTTTGACCCTGGAATATTTGAAGTTATTCCTGTAATATAGGTAAATATATGCCCGACACGTCAATGAGTCTGTGATCTCATTAATATAGTCATCCTTTCCAGGGACGAAGACTGCAACCTATTTATGCCTGCTGATCCTGTTTAATTCTCAGCTTTGTACTCCCATAATTTCACCAGGTTAGGCTACCCAATGTACAAAGGGCCTCCTTCAACTTGTATCAATGCCAATGGAATCTGTAGACTATCCATTGGTTGTTCTTTATTATTGGTATATGACTGGCTCATTGTTTTTTTTTTCTCATAATAATTTTTTCTGATGATATCTTTTGTCATTTCTCCTTTGTAATTCTTTATTTAGTAGATATTCAGGAATGCAAGCTTACTGATTAATAAGATGACATAATTCAACATATTCAGAACTTTATATACTAAAACCCACACACTGGACACTCTCAAAAATATTTTGAATGTCTTTGTAATGGTTTTTTATGTATATTAATGAAAGAAAAAATGAGTTTTCTGGAAAAGTCCAAAGATAAAATTAATTTTTTTCATATTGTTCATAAAATAAACTAACAAAAATTTCTACCCAATTTAAGTTGGGTTTCAGATCTGATACACTGAATGCTATAGAGCAAGCTCTATTTCTTCATTAGCGAAATAGTACACGTTTTACTGATCCCTAATACCTTGATATTGCATTATTTTTCTCTAGCTTATAAAAAAGTTTTTTGGAAACTTTAAGTTGGAAGAACCATCACCCTGGTCACATTGAAAATAAAAACTAGTATGCCTAGAGAAAATATAAATTGTTCAGAAAAAAAAAAAGGTTGCTTGCTGGACTTGGTGCTTGCCATAATGGGAAGTAAAATAAGATGCATAGGAAGCCATATATAAGAAATTATGTCATTGTGTTAGTTTATTTGACACCTTCCTATTCAGGAAATATATACTAACCCTGATAGTTGTGCTTCTCTAGTTGATATTTCTCTGCCTTAGAGAATTCCTTGCTTTGTTCCAATATAAGCTCAAGTTCTATCTCCTAGAGGAAACCTATCCTGGCCTTCCAGGGTACATGAACTTCTTCCAAAAATTACTTTCTTTTTAATTTTTTATATATTTGGTATTTATTTTTCTGCATACATGTACAGGTTAAATTTCCTCAATATGATAAAGTAGATAGAGTAGGGACTGTTTCTTTTTATATCTTTGTATCCCAAATGACTAGTAGAGTGCCTGGGCTGCTAATTGCTACTGAATGAATGAAATAATATTTTTTCACGCACCTACAATGTGCAAAGCACTATGGTAAGAGCTAGAGATATACATTGAAAAATAAAACAGTTCCTGGTTTCAAGAAGCTCACAGTCTAATGGGGGAAGCAACATGTTTAGGCGATTTCATCTATAAGACAGATGGAAACTTCCCTTGGTCTTTAGGGAACAGAGGCAAAGACAATAATAACATCCTTTTTAAATGTTATTTCCACTGATTAAGTCATATCAGTTTATGTTGTTGAACCATTTAACAATGCCTAAGACTATAGAAGAAAGAACTTTCTCTTCTTGGTTTTTTATATCTATGGCTGCAGCACCTGCAGAAATAATTGGCAGGCCACATTAGCATGAGGGTACTTTCTGTGATGATGACTGGAAGCAGGACTGAGGCTGTTCAGGATGATTGATAAATAAATAAGTGTTAATGATGATAACCTCAAGTCACTGCAAGTCCCTAACATTCCCTCAGAATGATGGAATAAGGATAAACTCTCTATTAACTTGAACATTTAATTAACATCAATATACCTTTCCTAAAACAAAGTTGTTACTATTGAATGGATTCTATTTATTTGGTTAGCTTATAAGAAAATCTGTCACATTTTTTTAGATACAGGAATATTGTGACCCAAGCATTAATTGTATGCTCTCCTTTTTATTCTGAAACTACTTTATGAACTTTGGACATGATATCGCTTAGTTTAGCTTACTTTTATTTTTTTCCTTAAAACGAAGCTATGGTTTAGAATTTAGAGTTTTCATTATATACTGTAAGTACACTAGCAAATAAACATCCAGAAAAGGAAAAATATGGTCAAATTGTTTGAACTGTGGGTCATGCTAATGATGACATCTGATTGTCCTCTTGACTTCCAAATAGACTGAAAATCTTGCCCAGGTGAAATGATTTCAGGAGTCTTTAGAGGTATAATCAGATTCAGATGAATTTTCTTTGCACTGGCTTCCATGCTTGCTGCTTGGAGTGGCTCCAACTCAGAGTTGATTTGAAAGGTCTAACTCATAGTACCGAATGAAAATAAGCTCTCCTCCCATGGGCTTCTGGGAGCTCCCCCTACCGTTGAAGGATGCATTTAGGGGATGCAGGGATGACCATAGAAATCAAGACTGCCTCATTGGTTTCACTGGCAACTGGTGGATACTTCTGGAAACATCTCAGTTTGCACTAAGTACTGTTTGCAGATGCCAAAGCCAGCATAACAGGGCTACCTCAGAGCAACAGGTATTGCCAGCCCCACTGAGAATGGGCTATTATCATAGCCTAGAGATGATTCAGTGAGTGAATTGGCCAATCAAGTAAATCAGACTCTCCTGCATTTCTATTTTCCCTACACAATCTGATCAATTTCAATCATATCCAAATGATGAGGTAATCTGATTATTACTACAAAATCTAAGGTTCTAGCCAACACAGAAGTAGTAGTTAGATAGGGACGTAGAGTACAGAAGCTATAAAAAAAGTCAATTTGTAATATTTGAGAAGGTTGTATTAAATTATGTCAGTGGTTCCCATAGAGAAACTATATAAACTAAGCTATATCAGTGAAATCATTTAGTCTTAGAAAGCCAAGGGGTCTTTAAATGACTTCCTCATGATCAGCCTGACTCTCTAAGACTAGTTGCTATTTCACTGATGTTGATATTGTCTCCAGTGGAATGTGGATATTCCCTCCAATAGGATGTGCACTTTATCTCCCATGCAGTCATGCCCATCTTTGCCTTTACTCTGGCTTCTCCTAGAATAGCAATATCCTCTCTTTTTCTTATAGAAATTCCTAGTTTCCAACATGTAACTTAAATACTATCTTCTACATGAAACCTTTGCTAATTTCCCTCAATTTCTATTGTTTCTCCTCTCCTAATCACCTTGTATTCTTGCTTATCTCATTTGCAGACATATATAAGCTGGGCTTGGATCTATGAGGTAATGCAATATAGCCCAGATTTATCATGTTTATGATATGGTTCAAGTTTTCCCCCAGTTAGCAGAACTTACTAACAATAGACTGGGGTTTAAGGTTCCAGCCCTGTACTAATATGTAATATATACACACAAATATAGATATAGATATAGATATACACATGCATGCACACAAACATATATATGTATGTATATGTAGTTTGTCCTAATTAGTTCAAACCACATTATTTTAAGTTTTAATCATGTAAAATATGGTAATTCATTCCATTCCAAGAAAATATGCAGTGTGAATTCAAATAATATGACTTCTTCATTGGATTGATTATTTGAACTACTCAGGACCTGGTTATGAATACACACACACACACACACACACACACACACACACACACACACACACACACACACTGCCTCCTCCATTATAATGTAAGGTCATTTAGGACAGTGACTGTTTTGTTTTTGTCTTTGCATTCCTAGTATTTAGAATAGTTTATGGCACAAAGTAAAACATTTTTCTGTTAATCTACTGAATGACTTCCACAAACTCACCACAAAAGAACTAGTCAATGCACTAGGACCCTCCCTTATATTCTCATTTTGTAAATGCTACTGGAGTTGTTGAGGACATACTAATAATTTATCCTTAGTAAAGGAAGTTTTCAGACTGAGACTTTCCTAAATGGATTAAATAATATGTCCAGACCCCATGGAAAGAAAGAAAGAAAGAAAGAAAGAAAGAAAGAAAGAAAGAAAGAGAAAGAAAGAAAGAAAGAAAGAAAGAAAGAAAGAAAGAAAGAAAGAAAGAAAGTGAAAGAGAGAGAGAGAGAGAGAGAGAGGAAGAGACGGAGGGAGGAAAAAAGGGAGGGAGGGAGGGAGGAAGGAAGAAAGGGAAAGAGGGGGGAGGGAGGGAGGAAGGAAGGGGGCAAAGAAGAATGGAAAGAAGGAAGATACAAACAAAGAGAACTATAAAGGTCTCTCTTGCTAACATAATAGATATATCCTTAGCAATTTGCAAAGTAGTACCTATAGTACATTCTAGAAAGTGTGACGTGCTCTTTTTTGTTTGGGTTTATTTAGAGGTTCAAATGTTTCAGCCTGTTGAAGGAAGCTTAACAGCTTGAGACTATAGAAATTGTTGGTGTTTGATATAGGATGCCACATTGACACCCCTGGGCACCTCACTACCCTAATTACAGAAAGTCTGGCTCTTCACCACTGTTCTAACAATTGATTTATTTCCTGTTCAATTTGTTCAATAGAGGCAGAGTTAATTGGTTTTCCAAATGAATGTTAAAAATATAAAGATCTAGCTTCATTAAGGGGTGGCTATACTGATTATGCACAAGCGAGTCATAAGTCATGTAAAGGTAGGTTTTAGTGGGGTAAGATTTCAAGGCTTTGGCCATAAAACCATATATTTGAATTCCTATTAATATGGCTAATAACTGTTAAACGTCCATCTGGAGTTGATGTCAATTTAAAATAAATTAAGGAGAGAAGTTATGTGAATCCAAAATACCCCCAAACCAAATGTATTTAAACAGGCCATCTAAAAGCATTGCATTGTCTTTTTCAAATAAAATTCATTTTATTTTATTTAAGAAGAGGTATCAAATCTTTTCTGTAGTAGCAAAAAAACAAACAAACAAAAAAACAGCAAAAACTTAGCCTGTATCCTGAAAGATATCTGAATAAACTCTTGGTTTCTAATATTGTGCTTAGCATTTCTATAATCAGTTTTCTTCTGCACTGTAGCAATATACTTAATGTGGTACTTGACATCGTAAGTGACAAATGGGGACATAAACAAAGAAAGTTAATGTTCATTGGGATATTTCTGGACTCCTATATGGGCACACATATACAAATACACAAATATAGGAATGATTTCCATCCTGCTACTTTCAGAAATAAGTGTTATTTATGTGTTAACCTAAAAGCCATCTTCCATAATGCTGGTTTCATTACTGCACAAAGTATTTCTCAAAAATGTCATCAGCATATTGCCACAGAGCTAAGAAGCTGGGCCAGTATTCACTTTGTTTCAGGAAATCAAGAAATTCAGTCTATGTGTAGTTCAGGAAAAATTTACAGGTTAAAAACCAAGGTCATCAATAAGTTTAAGTACTCTTTCTCATACACTTTCATACAACAATTTAAAAGACCATGGGACCATAGATTTAGAACTTGAATGGACTTCAGAGACCATCTAATGCAATGTCTTCATTTTTCAGAGTTCAGGAACTGAGGATGGTAGACATTGAATAACTCTTGCAAGATTACACAATTAAGTTTCAGGGCTTAAATTTGAACCCAACTCATCTTAGCTGATTCAAACATCATAACATCAGTAATTCAATGATTCAGTGCCATTTTTTCTGAAGATCCTGATCAAGTGCCATTAATTTCTTTGTTAGAGAAACAGTCAAATTGAAGCGGTTTGTTGTCCCAAAAGTATACAAATTATAGAAAATATGTATGTTAGAATGTAAGTTCCCAGAAAACATACATCCTTTCATTTTTGTTTATTCCCAATGTAGGAGCACATGGGTTACTTAAGGGAGGACTAGCATCTCTGGTGTGAGGGTTGCAGAGCCCCTTTTAGGGCTGCTCACCCATATTTGGTGTCCAATCAGTCACCCAACTCTCATCTGTGGCTTCAAGAAATGGTAGCATACACAGCAGCCATATCCCAGTAAAACTGATTCGGCAGAAAGACTAAACCAGGTTGAGGGTAACAAACAGGATTCAAACCCATTGGTAAGCGAGGGGAATATGCACCCCAAAGGGTGTGAGGTCTTCCCCTGGTGGAATGAGCAGATGGTAGCAATTTGTTCCAACTGCAAGGAAGGCTGACAAAGCAGGTGCTATGGAGCACTGAGAGCTTGGTCAGACATCAAAGACACCAAGGTCATCTGCTGCATTCTAGGCCATCGTCAGTCTTCCTGATTTTTGTCTTGCCACTCAATTTCAATAACTCTGTAAGAGAGTGAGGTTGGTGACGTTGTGCA
This sequence comes from Phascolarctos cinereus, assembly GCF_003287225.1. NCBI lineage: Eukaryota > Metazoa > Chordata > Mammalia > Diprotodontia > Phascolarctidae > Phascolarctos > Phascolarctos cinereus. The sequence continues at coordinate 209,656,505 of NW_027555958.1, forward strand.
ACTCTTCCCATTTAAATCCTATTCAGGAGCAAGGGAAGACATCACAACATGATGGCATGGTCCTCTTCAAAAATGAAGGACAAACAACAATTTCCAGTATAAAATACTTGTTGATTGATTAAGTGATCAATCTTTCCGTGCAACAGTTATATTGATAGCATTGATTCCACAAAGTTCACATGCAAAAGTAACATTTCACTTCTCACCTGGCCGCACTACTTCGGTACTTACTCTGACTGATTTCTCCACCCTATTCCCCAACCTCAGTCCTTCTCTTCCAGCTTCCTTTTGTGTGTCATCTTCCCAGGTTAGATTGTAAACTCCTTGAGTGAAGGGATTCTCTCTCTCTCTCTCTCTCTCTCTCTCTCTCTCTCTCTCTCTCTCTCTCTCTCACTCTGTGTGTGTGTATATATATATATATATATATATATATATATATACACACACACACACACATATGTGTGTGTGTCACTTAGCACAAGGCTAAGCACATAGTAGGAATTAAATATTCTGATTTTTTTTCATTTGTTCTGATTCATCAGAAGTAAACAAGTTGGTTTTTCATTCACGTGTGGCAAATGAAAAGATCATCTCTTGTAGCTAGCAAAGGGGGAAGTCAACATTTCGAAAACAGCAGGAGGCGTGACTCTATAGCAATGGTAAATTGATCACCATAAATCTTATGGGTGAAAAGGGAGATTATTCATGCAGCATGATATTCTCTGGCCTTCTCTCCCAGATCTGGGCTGCTTCATCTGATCCTTAGCTGACCTATCTTTATTGCCATTTGCTTGAACCCTCACCAGCTGTGTGATCCTCATTTTTAGAGGTCAGTGACTAGTACCCTAATACCATTTAATAAATTAACATCTACTAGCTTTTACAGGGATATTTACTTCAAAGATATAACAAGAACAAAATAGAATTTCTTTCCAACAACTTCGGTAGGGGGAATGGTTATTCTCCCCTAACCACCTTGATCTCTCTATATAGTAGTGTCTTCCATATGGAAAGTTTGCTTCAGCTGAGAAAGCTGAACAGGTCTATATATTTGCCATACCCCCAATACATTTATTTGACACTATGAATTTCCAGCCATTAAAGTAATCTCTCTTCTCCCTTTGTTCTGACAGCATTGGTTCCTCCTCTTTCCTCCTTTCAATCAGTTTTTTGCTCAGCATTTAATCCAATCTTAATTGCATCACTCTTGGGAACTAGATTAGGCGTTCACTGCTCCAATTTTTTTTTTTGCTTTCCATCCACCTCCACCTACTTGAAAATTTGTCTAACACACACTAGGAATTTGTGCTTATTTTCAATTAAATTCAATAAAGATCTATTAAGCACTTACTACACTCAAAACACTTAAGAATATCTGAAATTTCATTGCCTCCTTTGGGAGAATGACCACTCTATCTTAGATTTGTGGTAGAAATAGGAAGAAAAGTCAGCAATAGTCTGACACATGCCCCCTATTTTTAGAGAGCAGATTTCAAAGGGTTCAGAGAAAGAATTGGCAGAATTACATCATAAGGATTAATATTTGACTAGGGAAGTGAGCTCAGGAGAGCAGAGAAGCTCTAAAATTAAATCCAAAGGACATAAAAGAAAAATATTCAAAAAAAGGAAAAAGAATTCATGAAGAATTAACCAGACAACCTAGATTAAACAAGTAAAATAGAAGAAATTACAGTTAAGAAAAGAATATAAAAATATGTCATGATCCTTTAAGAACAGAGCCAGGATGATAAAATACATAGCTCACTCATTTTGGCAGAGAAATGGTAGGCTCCAGGTGTTAAATGAATCATTTACTGTCAGATCTGGTCAGTATGCAGGGACACTTTGCTTAAACACAATCCTTTGTATAACAGCAGATTTTGTTAGTATAGAGGGAAAGGGGTTTATTTAAAAGTGAAAGAGATTTAAGAAAAACAAATAGAATATTTCTTAAAAATAATATCAGAAGTGTGAACTCTCAGAAAGAGCTGAGGCTGACAAAGAAAAGCTAAGAACTGAAAAACAGCATATTTGTTTTTGTTAGGCTACATGAGGGAACAAAGTAGGACTAAACAAAGAAAAAGATTGATACTCAGGATAGATTAGAACATGACAGTTTATGATAGTAGGAAAGCAGAGCCATTCCATTACTACTTTACTTTAATTTTCCCTGGAAAAGCTGAATTCTTTGGACTGGAAAGAAATGAAAAAATATAGCTAATAAGTAGTTGATACCCAAAATAAATTGGGCAATAGTAGTAGAACACTTAATTGCCTATGATGAATTTGCATAAATTGGTCTAGACGAACTATATCCATGGGTAATGAAAAGAAATTTCATATAGCAACTTAAAATATAATCTTTAATATTTCAATGTCAGCTTGGAACAAGGACTGCATTGGAGGAATCTGTGCTATTGAAAATTTTATTGGTAACTTAGATAAGGCCATAGATCTTATGTTCCTCAGTTTTGTAAAGAACACAATACCTAGAGAGATAGCTAAGACATTGGATAACAAAACTATTTTTTAAAAAGACTAGGACTTTGAGCTAAATACAATAAAATGAAATTAAAAGTGATGAATATAAAGTCTTCAATTTTGATTTAAAAAAAAAACCAACTCGACACATACATGATATGTGGTAGATATAGCTACCTTGCAATTAATCTGAAAAAAAAAAGATTTGTAATTTTTATGGAGTTCAGGTTCAACAAGAATCAACAGCAAGATGTGATGGACAAGAAAATTGCTGCAGTCATTTTGTTTTATGGGAGAAATGGCATCCAGAAGCAAGGAGGTCATAGTCCTGCTAACCCTTCCCTGGTGAGAACATACCTGCTTGAATTATTGTGTGCAATAATTGTGTTCAGTGAGGATAATAACATATTGTAGAAGAGGCATTGATAATCTAGTAAGCATCCTTTCAGTTGTGTCTGCCTCTTCATGACTCCATTTGAGGTTTTCTTGGCAAAGATTCAAGAGTAGTTTTCTATTTCCTTCTCCAGTTCATTTTACAGACGAACAAATGGAAGCAAAAAGGATTAAGTGACTTGCCCAGGGTCACACAGCTAGTAAGTGTCTGAAACTGGATTTGAACACAGGTTTTCCTAATTCCAGGCACAGCAGTTTAACCACTGAGCCACCTAGCTTTCCTTTTTTTGTCGTTCAATCGTTTCAGTTGTGTCTGACTCTTAGGTAACTAGGTGGTACAGTGGATAGAGCACCAGGCCATAGAATCAGGAAGACTCATATTCTTGAGTTCAAATCTGGTCTCAGATACTTACTAGCTGTGTGACACTTGCCACAGTTTTCTCATCTGTAAAATGAGCTAAAGAAGCGAATGGCAAACCTCTCCAGTATCTCTGCCAAGAAAATGCCACATAGGGTCACAAAGAGTAAGACATGACTGAAAAATGACTGAACAGCAGTTATCCTTAGGAAGGTAGTCAGGATGGTGAAAGTCCACAAAATCATATCATATAAAACTGGCTGTGGAAGGAACACCAAATTTAGATCCCCCAGATTTTCATTCAAATCTTGCTTCCTCCATTTGACGAATGATCTTGAATAAGGCACAACTTTTTTTGGTCCTTGGTTTCCTCCATTGTAAAATGAAGCATTGGACAAGACGGCCTTTGGGGTGTATTCTGGCTGTAAGCTAAAGATCCTATGATCTTCAATCTTTTTTTTAACTGGAGAAGTTTAGCCCAGAGAGTTAGGCAATGGCATGGTCAACATCATTGATTATTTTCATGGTTGTCACGTATAAAGAGGGATTATATTTCTTTTCTTTAGTCCCGGAGAGCAAAAGTAGGAAATATGAGTAAAAGTTGCAAAAAAAAAGTAGATTTAATTGTGATATAAGTAAAACACTTCTCAACAATTAGAGCTATAAAAAGGGAACTATAATTATAAGATAATTAATAATACAATGCAATACAATATAATACAACACAATATAACATGATACAATGTGATAATAACATAATAAGAAGGTCACGGGTTTCCCCTCATTATAACTCTTCAAGTGTCATGCATATTGAAGAGGGGATTCTTGTGGGGAGTATGCTTTGAGCTAAAAGGCTAATAAGGTACCTTCTAAGTCTATAATTCTGTACATTGAAAAATCATGCAGTTTAACACTTCTATGCTCAAAGTAGTTGTCTATTTATGCAAGTAGTGGCTTCTATCTTCATTAGGAGATTGTTAGCATGTTAATATTGTGTTATTGATCCTACCAATGCTGATATTTGTGTTGTATCTTTGTCCCCAGATTGTCAGTGTGTATTTGGGAGAGGAGGAAAGGGAGTAGATAAGGGTGATGAGACAGGTTTTCATATTCCTTATGATTTTTTTTAAATCTCTAAGGAATATTTTTGAGGACATAATTGTCCACAGAAGTAGACTCTTCTAAATTTCCAATCATTGTGAAACGTTAATTTTTCCTTGGGCATTATCCAACTTATAGATACTGTTCTTATAAATTATTACATTTAAATAGATACATATTAGAGTAAGAAGCCTGCAAAAAATGCTTGAAGTGAATAAAACTTGGTAGAATAACATTAAGAAAACTGTATGAAAAAAATAAAAAAAAACACTGTACAACACAATGCAAATGAAAATTATTTTGCAGGAAGATATAAGAGAAGTAGAATGCTCTTATTGGTTGTATTGGTGGCATGACTCCTACTCTAAGCAACCAGAGGTGAGAGGACTGGCAATGTAATAGCTTTTACCCCATATATCTATCTAGTTCTTTGGCAGGAACTAGGTGATGCAGTGGATAGAGTGTCAGGCTTGTAATCAGGAAGACTCATCTTACTGAGTTCAAATCTGGCCTCAGACACTTAGTAGCTGTGTGACCCTAGGCAAGTCACTTAACCCTGTTTGCTTCTGTTTCCTCATCTGCAAAATGAACTAGACAAGGAAATGGCAAACCACTTCAGCAAGATCACGAAAAGTTGGACATGACTGAAAATGACTGAACAACAACTTTTCTTGTTTCTATTTCTTCATCTCTCATATACCTGCTGACACTT